>NC_035444.2:136673975-137319516 GCF_002127325.2 Helianthus annuus | reverse complement strand
TAATAAGGTTTAGATGAGTTTTGGTTAGGTAGGGAAGTGTTTGGTTTCGGTTTATTAAGTAAAACAAAAACCGGCCGCCACTGTTTTTTAAATCCCGTCGCCGACGGCAACTAACCCGTCGCCGACGGGTAGTACAAAATGAACCTGGGCCGACGCCTTAAACGTCTGGTTACGGGTATTTCTGGCCGACGCTCTTTTCCGCTGCCCGTCCCGGACGGGTTCCTCCCCATCGGCGACGGGTTCCGCTTTACCACTTTTTACTTTTTCAATTTAATTTTTTTTTTTGAAAAATAGGAGGAAAAAAATAAACTTTTTGAAAAGGAACTATATACAAACAAAATTGCTAAAATTTATTAAAATTCTTTTTGTGATTTTTTTATAAGTTAAATTTTAAAAACGCAATAACCGTCAAAGGCCCTACCACCCCCCAAAAAGTCGTGTAGTCCTCAATGCACATAACAAAACTTAAAAACATACCTTACGTCTTCAAGACTCGTTCGGGATATCTGGACTTCACACAATCAAACGGGGTTAGTATGAAATGAAAACGATTATATCCACAACACACAAACAATTAAATAATTATACATAACTTTACACAAAACGTGACCGGTCCTTTTCATTCGACCTCATAAACCGGGATGCTTACCACGAAGCTCACCGATTCCTTGTTTTCATCCAGCTTTTCGTTACCATCGAGAAACGGTTTTAGCCGATGACCATTAACCGTTTGCAATGTCCCATCCTTCGGGTCCTCGATGGTAACATCATCCAATTGTCCGACCCGGGTGATCACATAGGGTCCCATCCATTTGCTCCGGAGCTTTCCGGGAAAGAATTTTAGCTTCGAGTTGTATAGCCACACCTTTTGCCCAACCTCGAACTCTTTCCTTCTCAACTTGGCATCATGCGCCTTCTTCATCCCATCATTGTACTTGGATGCGCATTCATATGCCATTTCCCGTAGCTCCTCCGACTCGCATAGCTTGAGTTTTCGTTCCTTACCTGCATCATCATATTGCACATTAACCTCTTTAATAACCCATATTGATTTATGCACAAGTTCAACCGGTAAATGACAATTTTTACCGTAAACCAACCGGTAAGGTGTAGTGCCAGTGGGTGTCTTATGTGCCGTACGGTAGGCCTATAAAGCATCGTTCAACTTAATTGACCAATCCTTACGGTCCGCCTGTACGGTCTTTTGCAAAATCTCTTTGATTTGCCTATTTGACACCTCGACTTGCTCACTTGTTTGCGGGTGATAGGGGGTAGCAATTCTATGGTCAACACCAAACCATTTTAAAAGTTTCCCAAACCGAAAATTTTTGAAATGATATCCTCCATCACTTATGATGACACGAGGAATCCCAAACCTTGAAAAAATATTGGTTTGAACAAAATTACAAACCACGGAATGGTCGTTTGTCTTGGTGGCTATTGCTTCGACCCACTTTGACACGTAATCAACGGCCACCAAGATGTACAAGTTGCCATAAGAATTGGGGAATGGCCCCATGAAATCAATACCCCACACATCGAAAACATCGACCACGAGGATTGGTTGCAAGGGCATCTCATCCCTTTTTGAAATACCACCTATTTTTTGGCACTCTATGCAATTCTTCGAAAACTCATTTGCATCTTTAAAAATAGTTGGCCAATAAAGACCACTATTCAACACTTTATGACCCGTTTTGTGACCACTAAAATGGCCACCACACGCAAATGAGTGTAGATGCTGCAACACGCTTGGAATTTCCTCATCATCTATGCATCTTCTTATCACTTGATCCGCACATTCCTTCCACAAGTGCGGTTCTTCCAGACGGTAATACTTGATTTGAGACATGAAGTGTTGCCTCTTCCGTCTATCCCAATGCGCCGGCATGTCACCTGTAACAAGATAATTTACAATGTTAGCATACCATGGTAACTTATCTAATTTCATAATATGCTCATCTGGGAAAGACTCATTGATCTCTAATGACTTAGGATCCTCTTCGACCATCAACCGGGACAAGTGGTCCGCTACCACATTTCAATACCCTTTTTGTCCCGTATCTCCAAATCAAACTCTTAGAGCAACAACACCCATCGGATCAATCTCGGTTTAGCATCTTTCTTCTCCATGAGGTACCTAACTGCAGTGTAATCAGAATAAATAATCACTTTACTACCCCATATATACGACCGAAATTTGTCCAATGCATATACCACCGCGAGTAGCTCTTTTTCGGTGGTTGTGTAATTCAATTGTTGTCACACCCCAATATTCCACGTATTACCGGTGGGCCCGGCGGGGAGTATCGTGACGTAGTTGATATCATCATAGTCAATACACACAATAATATAGCACAGCGGAAGGCTGGGTAAAATAAACTATTACAAACCATAACGTCCGAGCGTTCGAGTTTATGAATGTACAGACATGAATGTAATAAGATCCACAGGCGGATCATAATGTACAAAGAAACAAAAACTACAGACTCCGGGTATCTATTGGATTTGCAAGATCCTCTATAACACCCTATAGCTCCAGCCTATTTCGGGAAGTACCTGTCAATCAATCTTTAGGAAAATACGTCAGTTTACACTGGTAAATACAATTTAACTGACTCGATTTGAAAACATTTAAGAAAATTGATTTAGGTGCACAAGGCACAAATCATTTATAACTTGGGACAATTTTAATAAAATCTTGTATACAGTTTTACATGCTTGTCATACATGTGGGGCCGGTTTGTAAGTCGGACATGATTAACTGACTCACCACTTATAGAACCCACAAAGGAGTTATCCCCAACTTGTGGGTAATTAAATATTTAGCATTTGCATCTGTCGGGTGCATGCCTGCACCCCGTGTATAGGTCGTGGCCATTAATAACTTAAATGAGCCGAGGATATCCAGGACACGGTCGTTAACCCCCAATTGTTTATGTTATCAAACAATACAGATTAAAACGGGTTATGCGGATTTATTAAATCACAATCCGACAAAATAATCCCATACCCGACCAAGCGATATGATAATACCGTATCCCAAGCCTGTATGGGGAAAATAAGTTAAAAGTATTTACCTGGTGGTAGCAGTAAATTCCTAAGGTTCTTGAAAGGCACTTTTTACCGGAAGCTATTAATCTGTATAGAAGGTTTAATTAGCCTATTAGGATGCTAACGGGTCTTTAATTAAGTCAATGACTTAGACCGGCTAGCTAGAAGGAAACCTTACGGATCTAAATGCTAGATTTAGCGGAGACCGGGATAGAATGTGATTTAGACCCGACAAGCTTGGATACTTGTATAATATGGGTAAACTAAACGCATTCTGGAAAATGAGGATTTAATGATAAGGTTAAACCCGTTTCGGCTATTTTACGTAAACTAGTCACGTAAACCGATCCGAAGGCGTAAAATGCGTAACGGGTAACCAAATAGATTTTATACAGGTCTTAATCATTTTTATGCTCAAAATATGTTAATATATCAGTAATATATTAACATTTATGCCCAAAAAGCAATTTAAACCAAAATAAATCCCATAAGGGTATTTTGGTAATTTTAATGCCCATAAAAGAGTTTATTTATATAACTGAGTTCCAGGTCTGATTAGATTAGTAAAAACTTGTATTTTAATAAGTTACATCAGTAGGATACCTTAACATATGAAAAATATATCTTTTATAACCAACTATGCATCGAAAGGGCAATTTGGTAATTTTACATAGGCTTATAAAGGTTAAAACAGGTTTCTGAGTTTAAAATCTTTAGCTTACTATAATATCATATAAATTAGTTTAAAATATCAGTAGGTAATGAGTTTTATATGTCAAATCTAGTTTTGACCCATACTAAGTGCTAAAAATGCTTAAAATGCGATTTAAAGGGCTATTATGGTAAAAATAGGAAATCTGAGATTTTGGTCAGTTTATAAAGTTCAAAATATTATATTTATCAAATAAAATCAGTAGCAAAAAGTTTGGCATTAAAATGTTATGTAAAACTCATTTTACGGATGAAAAAGGTAAAACCGGCAATTACCGAAATTAGGCTATAATCCTATGTTATGCTCAGCCTAAAAATAATTAAAAATCTTCAAAAATCCCAAAATTTTATTTAACATCAGTAGATAAAAAGTTTGGTATCAAAAAATCGGGTTTAGATAGGCTTTATGCTAATTACGCCTTTTAAATACTAAAAAGTTCCTTAGATACGCTATTGAGCATAACTCCCATTCTAGACTTCCAACTGATGTCAAATTTTCGGGACATGTCTAAATATCATTAGCAAAGGTTTTAGTTCATTCATATTGTTAAAAATCTCGGTTTTATGCAAAAAGGGCGTTTTAGGCACTAATGAGCATAATTACGATCAAGAGCATATATTACAAATGATTAGGCACCATGCAATATAACTTCAGAGGGTTATATTACAATGAAACGTGGTCCTAATGGAAGCTTAAAACATAGAATAATTAAGCTTGAACGGGTCAGAACTGAAAGTCAAAGCAAAAGTCAAGCTTTTGTGACTTTCGGTTATAAACTGCCCTTAGACTATTAAATTGTCGGATTAGGACTGATAAAACATGATTAAATATTAATTACCAAGTCATTAGAATGTTAAAATATAATTTAGAACCTCTGGTTTATTAATTTTAATCAAATTTGCAATTTCAGTCCAGTTTGACTTTTTGTCAAACTACTTTGACCCGACAATTAACTGGTCAAATGAGATAATTAGGAGACACCCTTTTAAGGGTTAATCACCTATACTAATGTGGTTACATAACCACTTTCAATTTGATCAGTGGTTAAGCCACATGTAATTAAAACGAAAGTCAAACTGATTTTACTAAAAGTTTGACTTTATAGTAATTAAGCTAAATTAAACAACTAAACAAGTAATTAAAAGCTTACTAATGGTCCTAGCAATCTTTTCTACACTTGTAATCCTCTTGTTACTGATGAGAGCTCCAGAGCAAGTCCCACAAGTGAAGTGTTTGTAAATGTGTTCAAGAACACAAGACTAGGTTCACTTATATAGTAAATTCCATGCTTCTTGATTAATTCCAGGTGTTTTTGGGGGCCCTAGGATCACCCCAGGTGTCCTAGCTAGTAAATTGAACCGACATATAGCTCCAAAGGTCGTTACAACCTAGACTAAGGCGGTGGAACAGCCAAACCCGCACCTGGCAAGGAATTTCTGTTACTGGCACTCTTTGGCGGGCCGCGTAAGACTTAAGGGTGTCTTACGTGGGCCGTGTGGACCGGTTTAACTGGTAAAACAAGTTTGAATATTGGCAGTTTCAGTCCCTGCTTGTTTTTAACCCTTTTTAACTTTGTTGTTGACATATGAGGCCCTTGTAGTCACTATATTAAGGCTCCATGATGAATAAACAAACTTCGTTAGGCTCGGGTTTGTTAAATTTCTTTATGAAAGTAAGTTTTATCAAGTTGACGCTTTTAACCCAAAGTTTGGAAAACATGCTTAACGATCTCGGAATCACGTGAAATTTTTACCACATATTCTCGGGAGCATATTTGAATATTCCGAAGCTTCAGTTTCGTTAAAAGGTCACTCGGAGGTCTGAATTGACATATTGACAATTTTAACCCTTGTAATTTATAATCTTCCGATTATTTTCACAAACGGCTTCTTATACCCAATCAATCACCCATTTAAGAATATTTTCTTCACGTGTGGTCATCCAGAGGCCCAAGTTTGGCATGTTGATACTTTTAGTCCTTTCGTTTGCATATTTTCACTCGTTGTCAACTTTATTCCCTTAAACTCAATCTTTTGCATAATCAGAGTTTAGAACACGTGTCTATGTATAATTGGACACGTTTTTACGTGGTGTTACATCCTCACCCCCTTAAAAGAAATCTCGACCCTGAGATTTACTGGAATAGGTGAGGGAACTTCTGTCTCATAGTGGACTCAACTTCCCACGTATACTCGGGACCTCTACGAGCGTCCCATTTAACCTTTACTATAGGTACATACTTCCTTCGAAGCTTTTTGACTTGACGATCTTCTATCGATATAGGTTTCTCAATGAATCTCAAGCTTTTATCAACTTGTACGTCTTTATGGGACATAGCTAGCGATTCATCCGCTAAGCATTTCTTGAGATTACAAACGTGGAACACATCATGAATTCCACTCAGCTCCTCTGGCAAGTTTAGCTTATAAGCTACACTGCCTACACATTCGATGATCTCGAATGGTCCAATATATCTAGGGCTCAACTTCCCATTTTTACCAAAACGCATCACACCTTTCCAGGGTGACACCTTCAACAGAACTTTATCGCCTACTTCAAACTTTAGAGGTTTCCGTCTCTTATCAGCATAACTTTTCTGCCTGTCCCTTGCAGCTTTTAGGCGATCTCGAATCTGGACAATCTTGTCCATTGTCTCAAGGACTATATCAGGTCCTGATATCTGAGCTTCTCCCACTTCTGCCCAACAGACAGGCATTCTCCATTTCCGACCATATAATGCCTCAAAAGGGGCAGCCTGAATGCTGGTATGATAACTATTGTTATAGGAGAACTCAATCAATGGCAGGTGGTCATCCCAACTACCACCCAAATCAATAACATATGCACGAAGCATGTCTTCCAAAGTTTGAATAGTACGCTCACTCTGACCATAAGTCTGAGGATGGTAAGCAGTACTAAAATTTAAACGTGTGCCCAAAGATTGTTGGAAACTTTTCCAAAAATGAGAGGTGTATCTAGTATCTCTATCAGAGATAATAGCCACTGGTACTCCATGAAGAGCTACAATCTTATCAACATACAACTGGGCTAACTTATCAGAGCTATGAGTCTCCTTGATGGGTAAGAAATGAGCTGACTTTGTCAGTCTATCAACTATAACCCATATAGTGTCATTTCTGTGCCTTGTTTTAGGTAACTTGGTTATAAAATCCATGGTTACCATTTCCCATTTCCAAGTGGGAAGTTCCGGCTGTTGTAGAAGACCTGACGGCTTTTGATGTTCAGCCTTAATCTGGGCACATGTCAGGCACTTAGCTACATGGGTGGCAATAGATGTCTTCAAACCTATCCACCAATAATTTGCCTTTAAGTCTTGATACATCTTGTCACCTCCAGGGTGAACCGAATACTTAGAGTTATGAGCCTCCTGAAGGATCACATCTCGAAGTCCTCCTTGAATAGGAACCCAAATTCTTCCATTCATTATGAGGATTCCATCCTTCCCAGGTGTTAACTGTTCAACAGTTATACCTAGCTTTTCATTTGGAAGATTAACTTCCAAAATAGCATCCTTCTGTGCAGCCAAGAGTCTTTCATCCAAATTATTCTTCAACTTAATGCTCTTGGCATTGATTCTAATCGGTTTAACTCTTTCCTTTCGGCTTAGAGCATCCGCAACCACATTTGCCTTACTTGGATGGTAGCGGATCTCGCAATCATAATCATTTAAGGTTTCCATCCAACGGCGTTGTCTCATATTGAGCTCTTTTTGACTGAACAGATGTTGGAGACTTTTGTGATCCGAATAGATCACACATTTAGTTCCATATAAGTAATGTCTCCACAGCTTTAGTGTGAATACTACGGTGCCCAATTCTAAATCATGGGTGGTGTAGTTCTTTTCATGCACCTTTAACTGTCGAGATGCGTAGGCAATTACATTGCCCCGCTGCATAAGTACACACCCCATGCCGGTGTGTGAAGCATCGCAGTAAACAACAAAATCTTCAACTCCTTCCGGTAGTGATAATACCGGAGCATTGCTCAATCTTTGCTTCAGGATCTCAAAGGACTCCTGCTGCTTTGGTCCCCAGTCAAACTTTACATTCTTACGGGTCAAAGAGGTTAATGGTGCAGCTATTCTTGAGAAGTTCTCAATGAACCTTCTATAATATCCTGCTAAACCCAGAAAGCTGTGAATTTCTGTAGGTGTCTTAGGTATTTCCCAATTCATAACAGCTTCCACTTTGGCAGGATCTACTTGGATACCTTGTTCACTGACAACATGTCCAAGGAACTGAACCTTACGCAGCCAAAATTCACACTTGGAGAATTTGGCATACAACTTCTCCTGTCGAAGCAGTACTAAAATACACCGAAGGTGCTTTTCATGCTCCACTTGGCTACATGAGTAAATAAGTATGTCGTCTATAAAGACAATGACAAACTTATCTAAATATGGCTTACAGACTCTATTCATGAGGTCCATAAATGCTGCAGGCGCATTAGTGAGCCCAAAAGGCATCACTAAGAACTCGAAGTGTCCATACCTTGTTCTGAATGCCGTCTTTGGAACATCTTCGGTTCGAACCTTGAGTTGATGATACCCGGACCTCAAATCAATCTTTGAGAAATAACTTGCTCCTTGGAGTTGATCAAATAAGTCATCGATCCTGGGTAAAGGATAACGATTCTTAATCGTTACCTTGTTCAGTTCGCGGTAATCAATGCATAAGCGCATTGATCCGTCCTTCTTTTTCACAAGCAAAATAGGAGCTCCCCAAGGCGAAGAGCTGGGCTGAATGAAACCTTTTTCCAATAAATCATCCAGTTGAGTTCTGAGCTCTTTCATTTCGATAGGCGCTAAACGATACGGAGCTCGTGCAATAGGCGCAGATCCAGGGAGGATGTCTATCCTGAATTCTACTTGCCTCTCAGGAGGTAATCCAGGTAACTCGTCAGGAAAGACATCAGGATACTCCGAAATGATTGGAATGTCTTCAATCTTCGGCTTTGGATCATTCACTGTCACATGTGCCATGTAAATGACACCTCCATTTTTCAAGCACTGAGATACTTTGAGAATAGACACATTGCTGGGTAATCCGTACTGTGTATCTCCTTGAATAATGACCGATTCACAAGAAGGGGTTTTGATAATGACAAGCTTTTTATCGCAGGCAATTTGGGCTTGGTTATGCGACAACCAATCCATGCCTAAAACTATATCAAAACCAGCTAATTTCATTGGCAGAAGGGATAGCGGAATAGAATGATTCATAATGGATATGGAACACCTATCAAGAAGAGTTGAGGCTGATTCTAAGGTACCATCGGCAAGTTCTACCTCATACTTTATGTCTAGAGTCTTAATAGGCAATTTCAATAACTTACAGAACTTATGGTCTACAAAGGACTTATCAGCACCGGAATCAAATAAGACTCTAGCATAAATATTATTGATGAGGAAGGTACCTGTTATGACGTTCTCGTCATTCACCGCTTCCCTTGCCTGCATCTGGAACACTCTGGCGTTGTTTTTCTTAGCCTCCTCAGGCTTCTTCGCATTCTTGGGGCAGTTGGTTTTGATGTGCCCCTTTTCATTGCAACCGTAACAGGTTGCATCCTTAATATTCCGGCACTCGACAGACTTGTGCCCCTTTTTCTTACAGATCCCACATGGTTTGGCCTGTGGGTCTCGGTTGCACTTGCCAAAATGCCTTTTGTGGCAAGTCTTGCACCTGGGTCTATCACCTGTTTGCCCTTTCTTGGAACCAGAGTTCCCTTTTCCCTTCTTGTTCGATTGAGAGGACTGATCATCCTCTCTCTTCCTCTTCCCTTCTTCAGAATCCTTCTTCGCCCTACTTCTCACAATATCCAAGGTGAGGGATAAAGATAGATCCACAGCGGATCTATAGGTGGTTGGCTTTGAAGCCTTAACATTCCCCTTAACTTCAGGGGCCAGACCACCAATAAAACGCGCAATGCGCTTGGGCTTAGGTGTGACTAGATACGGTACAAGTCTCGACATGGAATTGAAACTAGTCACATAGGATCTACAGTCTAGATCCTTCATCACGAGGGTAAGAAAATCAGTCTCTACGCGCTCTACTTCATGCTGAGGACAATAAGTGTCCTTAACCAGATCAACAAACTTCTCCCATGAGAGATTATACAAATGCACTTTCCCAGTGGATTGTACAAGCGCTTTCCACCATGTAAGGGCATCACCCTTAAAAGATTAGGAGACAAACATAACCACATCCTCTTTAGCGCAACCGCTAATATCTATCACCGTTTCCATTTCATCTAACCACGTCATACAGTCTATCGCCCCTTTTTTCCTGTAAAGTCTCTTGGCTTACAGGATATAAAATACTTGTAGGTACAACCCTTGGCGTGCCTAGGGGTAGGCTCAAGAACTACCTGCTTTTTGGGTACACTACCCTGGTTAGACGAGTGCAGGGACTCACTTTTCTTGTGAGTATGTGGCTGAGAATGGGTTTTTGAAAGAGTTTGAGACCGAACAACACTCGGCTCTTTAAACTTAGCCTCTACCGCTTGAGAAACTGCCGCGGTGATTAGAGCTTGAAGTTCGGCACCAGTAATATTGATTCTGGTGTTGCCTTCTGCTAGATGACTGTTTGCTTCGTCTGAGCCAACCATTTCTGGATACTATAATAAACAATAATAATATTTAAATTATGTATAGATACATCGCATTGATGATCCAATGGTCATGGTATTATTAAACCTTTTAGACCATTTCATGATATAACTAACAGTTAGTAGAACACACGATTCTTTACATTATTAGGCAAGGGAAAAATAGAATTTTCACAACTGCCAATGTCATAGAAGACATTTTATCATTAAGCTTGTCTCTAAGGACATTTAAATAGCTTAGGAAGCTTGCCACAGGGACGACTTATGATCTAATCACCGATCTCTTGGATCGATGATCTTTTAAGGGTCGAACAAAGTTCATAGCCTTATTGACAAGAAGTTTATAACTTGAACTTTCGTTATCATTATCACACCTTAGCTTATAAGCATGCATCTCAAATGGATGTGTTGGTGTATACATCATATTGATGTTTACTAGCCATGATTCGCATTGATCATTTAAGCTATATGTGACTTGGAAGGATCCAAGTACCTTTTGGAAGCTTGTGTGGTTTCTCGTACCGCATAGCTAGGAATGTTAACATGTTTTCAGATGTTAACAAGGATTTGTTATCTTAAAAAGGTTGTACCATCATAGCCAATTAATACTTTGGCTAGGATATACCTCTAAGAGTTTCTTTGGCAGATCAATTAAAAATTGAAAGGATATAACATGGTGTAATAAAATACACAATTAAAACCAATACTGAAACTTCATTAAGAGAAAACAATTACAACTGCCCTAAACGGGACTTAGGAAAAGACAAACTACCCGCGCAGGGGCATACAGAAAGGAAAATAAGTCCACGCAGGGACTTGATACAGAAACCAAACAAATGTCCTCGCAGGGACACGATTACAATCAACCAAGAAAATAGAACAATCCTCTACTTCTTCTTCCCTTTGATAAGGTTCGCAAGGCCTTTCATGAAACTAGTATGCCTTTCCTTGTTCTTCCTAGCCTTGTTCTCAACCTTATCTAGCCTCTCTAGAATTTCTTGTGTTTGTTGCTGTTGATGTAGCTGCTGGGGAGGAGGTGGCTGGTACGGCGGGTACTGGTAACCCTGAACCGGGTATCCAGCTGGATGCATAGGAGGGTAAGTAGAAGGATAGAGGTGGTGATACTGCACAGCCGTAAGGTACGGGTCTTGAGATACATAGTCCGAGGGGTACCCCGATGGGTTCTCATAAGGATTGTACCCGGAAGGACCTGGGTACGTCAGGATTGGGTTATCAAAACCCACAGGCGGCTGAGGTGGTGCATAAGAAGCTTGCGGAGGATTAGCCTCCGGTGCCGCGTTTGAGGGCCCACCCATCTAGGGGTCCTCTGGAATAGGGGGATAGGAACTCCAACCATGAGGAGAACTGAAACGGGGTCCTCCTCTTACGGACATGCGTGCGTTCCTCCTTCGCCTCGGAGGCTCGGGAGGTGGCTGTGGTGGCTGCTGCGGTGGCTCCTCTACCAGGAGTGGTGGTGGTGAGACAGCTTGGAGTTGAGGTTCTTCCAAAGGTGGTTGGGCTGGAGAGCTATGGTAAGATGGGGTAAAGAACCAGTCATATGTATCCATTTTCTCCTGGAACGAGTCGGGCCCACGGTAAGGTGATCCCTGAAATGGGGATCCACTTGATATGCTGATTGGGTGGCCCGGGGTTCCTATTTGCATCTCCGGGTCGGGGTCGTCATCCATTTCCATCTCCTGAGAGAAATGGTCTTCAGGGCCCAATGGGTTGTAGCCAAGAAAATCGTTAACATAATCGGCTGGGTTGAACTGTCCCCGGGAGTAGGGGGAGTCAGAATGATGAAACGAATGGGAATGCAAAGAGTTATGAGATGGGTAAGACTCATGCGAATGGTGAGATTGTTGAGAGTGATGTGAAAGTTGGGGCTCATCAGGAACAAGTGGCCCAAAGGACGGGTGGAAAGAAGGCGATGAGCTTAGCGAGACTGAGTGTCTTGCCGGCTCAAAAGGTTGACCCCACATATCGTGAGAGTCGGACGAGGAAAAGGACGCCGATGGAGTGCGTCTGTGTGATGGTCCAGCTGATAACGTTCCTCCACGCATGGGACCCTTGCCTCGTCCTCTTACTCTTGGAGGCATGTTGGCAAATTTCCTGTTGAAACAAGAAAACAAAAATAAAACAAAACATAATAACAGCAAAGGAAAAGTAAAGATGCATCCTAGGTCATTTGCCTAGACTCGAGAGTCTGGAATGTGCTTATTGTGTCATTGAGATTAAACACAAAAGGTTAGTGTTTAATTCACTCAATGTTGGCTCTGATACCAACCTGTCACACACCAATATTCCACGTATTACCGGTGGGCCCGGCGGGGAGTATCGTGACGTAGTTGATATCATCATAGTCAATATACACAATAATATAGCACAGCGGAAGGCTGGGTGAAATAAACTATTACAAACCATAACGTCTGAGCGTTCGAGTTTGTGAATGTACAGACAGCAATGTAATAAGATCCACAGGCGGATCATAATGTACAAAGAAACAAAAACTACAGACTCCGGGTATCTATTGGATTTGCTAGATCCTCTATAACACCCTATAGCTCCAGCCTATTTCGGGAAGTACCTGTCAATCAATCTTTAGGGAAATACGTCAGTTTACACTGGTAAATACAATTTAACTGACTCGATTTGAAAACATTTAAGAAAATTGATTTAGGTGCACAAGGCACAAATCATTTATAACTTGGGACAATTTTAATAAAATCTTGTATACAGTTTTACATGCTTGTCATACATGTGGGGCCGGTTTGTAAGCCGGACATGATTAACTGACTCACCACTTATAGAACCCACAAAGGAGTTATCCCCAACTTGTGGGTAATTAAATATTTAGCATTTGCATCTATCGGGTGCATGCCTGCACCCCGTGCATAGGTCGTGGCCATTAATAACTTAAATGAGCCGAGGATATCCAGGACACGGTCGTTAACCCCCAATTGTTTATGTTATCAAACAATACAGATTAAAACGGGTTATGCGGATTTATTAAATCACAATCCGGCAAAATAATCCCATACCCGACCAAGCGGTATTATAATACCGTATCCCAAGCCTGTATAGAGAAAATAAGTTAAAAGTATTTACCTAGTGGTAGCAGTAAATTCCTAAGGTTCTTGAAAGGCACTTTTTACCGGAAGCTATTAATCTGTATAGAAGGTTTAATTAGCCTATTAGGATGCTAATGGGTCTTTAATTAAGTCAAGGACTTAGACCGGCTAGCTAGAAGGAAACCTTACGGATCTAAACGCTAGATTTAGCGGAGACTGGGATAGAATGTGATTTAGACCCGACAAGCTTGAATACTTGTATAATATGGGTAAACTAAACACATTCTGGAAAATGAGGATTTAATGATAAGGTTAAGCCCGTTTCGGCTATTTTACGTAAACTAGTCACGTAAACCGATCCGAACGCGTAAAATGCGTAACGGGTAACCGAATAGATTATATACAGGTCTTAACCATTATTATGCTCAAAATATGCTAATATATCAGTAATATATTAACATTTATGCCCAAAAAGCAATTTAAACCAAAATAAATCCCATAAGGGTATTTTGGTAATTTTAATGCCCATAAAAGAGTTTATTTATATAACTGAGTTCCAGGTCTGATTAGATTAGTAAAAACTTGTATTTTAATAAGTTACATCAGTAGGATACCTTAACATATGAAAAATATATCTTTTATAACCAACTATGCACCGAAAGGGCAATTTGGTAATTTTACATAGGCTTATAAAGGTTAAAACAGGTTTCTGAGTTTAAAATCTTTAGCTTATTATAATATTATATAAATTAGTTTAAAATATCAGTAGGTAATGAGTTTTATATGTCAAGTCTAGTTTTGACCCATACTAAGTGCTAAAAATGCTTAAAATGCGATTTAAAGGGCTATTATGGTAAAAATAGGAAATCTGAGATTTTGGTCAGTTTATAAAGTTCAAAATATTATATTTATTATATTTATCAAATAAAATCAGTAGCAAAAAGTTTGGCATTAAAATGTTATGCAAAACTCATTTTATGGATGAAAAGGGTAAAACCGGCAATTACCGAAATTAGGCTATAATCCTATGTTATGCTCAGCCTAAAAATAAATAAAAATCTTCAAAAATCCCAAAATATTATTTAACATCAGTAGATAAAAAGTTTGGTATCAAAAAATCGGGTTTAGATAGGCTTTATGCTAATTACGCCTTTCAAATACTAAAAAGTTTCTTAATTACCCTATTGAGCATAACTCCCTTTCTAGACTTCCAACTGATGTCAAATTTTCGGGACATGTCTAAATATCATTAGCAAAGGTTTTAGTTCATTCATATTGTTAAAAATCTCGGTTTTATGCAAAAAGGGCGTTTTAGGCACTAATGAGCATAATTACAATCAAGAGCATATATTACAAATGATTAGGCACCATGCAATATAACTTCAGAGGGTTATATTACAATGAAATGTGGTCCTAATGGAAGCTTAAAACATAGAAGAATTAAGCTTGAACGGGTCAGAACTGAAAGTCAAAGCAAAAGTCAAGCTTTTGTGACTTTCGGTTATAAACTGCCCTTAGACTATTAATTGTCGGATTAGGACTGATAAAACATGATTAAATATTAATTACCAAGTCATTAGAATGTTAAAATATAATTTAGAACCTCTGGTTTATTAATTTTAATCAAATTTGCAATTTCAGTCCAGTTTGACTTTTTGTCAAACTACTTTGACCCGACAATTAACTGGTCAAATGAGATAATTAGGAGACACCCTTTTAAGGGTTAATCACCTATGCTAATGTGGTTTCATAACCACTTTCAATTTGATCAGTGGTTAAGCCACATGTAATTAAAACGAAAGTCAAACTGATTTTACTAAAAGTTTGACTTTATAGTTGTCACACCCCCAAAATCCACATCGCGGAGTATCACCGCTTGGAGGCGTGACTGACCAGGATTAAGCCACCAATTATATTGAACATGTATGTAATAAGTAAAAGTAAATGTAAATTAACCAAACCAATATGAAAGGTGTTCAAAACATAAGTATAATATCCATGTTTAGCGGAAGCATAATAGTAAACCCAACATAAGTATAAGTTTGAAATGTCATAAATGTTTAACATAAGCATTCACGATCCTTGTCCACAACGACCGCGCTTCCCAGTGCAAGCTCCAAGTGTACCTAACGACCTGCAAGGCATGTAACAGAGAGTCAACAACTAGTTGAGCGAGTTCACAGTGGGTTGTTTAATAATAATGTTCGTTTCATAAATCGTTTGTTTGTTTAGTAACCCATGTATCGTTATTAATTACATCGCGGCCCTCCAGGCATGTGTGCGAAGATTAGTGGGGGTTTCCCATGTATTGTAGACTAGTTTATTTGTATCGCGGCCCTCCAGGCATGTGTGCGAAGATTAGTATAAGTATCGCGGCCATACCAGGCATGTGTGCGAAGAACAGTATCAGTATCGCGGCCATTACAGGCATGTGTGCGAAGAGTAGTGGGGGCTTCCCCATGTATCACTTGTCTAGCAGTATCTATATGTGACCTTTCCCAACCGAGGTCAGTAATCCATAATTCCCAATAATAACGTAAGTACAGATAATCATCCAGTCCCATTCCCTACCCCGGGAATCCCATGCCTTGGTAAGAGTGTGAACTCACCTTGGTTTGCTCGGTATGCTAAGTTATGTGCTCACAGTTAATCAATTAAGTCCTAGAGTACGCACGTATACATAATCAGTTTATATTCACTAAGTCCATGTAAGCATATACAATCACAGTAGTGTTGGACTAGCATTCACGAACAACATAAGACACATATTCAAGTTCATACAAGTCATGCATATCAGCTAACAGTAGTTAATAAATCCAGTTAACTTTAACAGAATTAAACCAGGTTACTGTGCAGATTACCCAATCGGCGAAACGCCCCCTCTCCGACGAAACACTTCTGTTTCGTCAGGTTGTTTCGTCGTAATGGGTCTTGGCGAAACACCTTTGTTTCGCCAAGTCGGTTTCGTCATCCGGTGTTTCGCCGATACTTTTGTTTCGTCCTAACACAATAGCAATAATACTGATTCTTAATAAAATAATCGGTTGGCATTTAAGTACTAGTGGGCCGTTACAAACAGCCAATGGCCTTCATCGGACCGCCAATCCCCACCAATCGAAATAGGCTCATGAAATTTTCTTTGGCAAAAATGAATTTCTTAATCACCCTACATGTCCTCATGTATGCTACTGACATTGTTCTTGTAACCTGTGCACCCCTAGATACCTTTACTAAGCCGCCAATTTACATGCAATACTCCATGAAATCTCATGCAATTCAAAGCAAAGCATAGTGGCTGACAAATTGTTAACCACCTCAAGATGTTATTGGACCAAATAGTTTGGTGGGTTTGACTAAAGTTATGTTGAATAAAGTTATGATCTGTGAACTCATGTGCACTTATAAAATCATGTGTAACTTCATAGGGAAATAAATATTCACCATCATTATGTCTAGGGTTTTCACAAGTTACAACCATTCCTATGATCCTACAGCAACAATATTCATATTCAATTCAAAACAAATAAATGTTAACTATAGACTAACCGATTCAAAGGATGGTCCAAGGATTGTGTGTGTGTGGCGATAAAGCTTCAGGAGGTGGAACTGCCGTCGGTTACACAAGATATCGAGAGAGAGATAGGAGGTGCGATTAGGGTTTCTGTCGAATACTCAATACGCGTGCAGGTTATAACCAAACTTTATGTAATCGATACTGGGCCAAGCCCACTGTTATTTTCGTTGGCCTCATGGTGGACAAAAACACATAAAGTGTTTTCATCCAAAAGTGTTTTCGTGAGGAGAGGGATTTCGTTAACTAACTTTATGAAACATATAATTTTAGAATAGTAGGTGGGTGTTTCGGGTATTAGACAAAGTTCCATTTTGTTAATTATACAACCATATCGATACAAAACATATATTAACATACTCACTTATAAGGCACATCGTATATATATCATAACAACCACAATACGATTTAACGTATTATAAACGTGTACCGTTGTGAAACAAATAAGCCGTTTAAACAAACAACTTAAACAATTACGTGCAATTAAATGTGAAGATGGAAACTCGGAAACTCGAGTTGTCACATTATCCCCAACTTGAAAGAAATTTCGTCCCGAAATTTAGCATGTGGTTACTGAGGAAGCTAGTTAAGTTGTATCGTTTACTGGTTTCCCTGGGGTGTCACATCATCCTCTGGTCACCAACACATTTTCTTAGGCTCTCTAATCCTTCTTAGGACTCTTGTAAGTGTCCTTAACCCTCCTTAATCCTTTCTAGCTTAGCTAATTAAGTAAAAGTCAAACCGTCGTAATTAAGGGTTGACTTCGTGATTAAGCATAATGTGCTCTGTCAAATCACGAATTAAAGTTACCTTTAGGAAGGTAATTATGTGGGTAACAAACCCTTAAAAGGGTGTTTCCAGATTCCCACTCTAAACATGTCAATTGTCGAGTCAAAGCTAATCATAAAAAGTCAACAGAATGCTTAATTTCAAATTAACGCATAATTAGCAATGTAGGTTGTATGTAACCTGTTTGAACATTAATATAACTTGGTAATAAGTATAAGAACATGTTCCAACAAGTTCAACTCGACAATTTTCTGTTTAGACCCGGTTCGGAACCGAAAGTCGCATAGTTTGACTTTCGCTTTGACTTTCAGTTCTGACCCATTTTAGTCAAGATTAAGATTGCCTTAGAGCTTCTTTTGGACCTAATAACATGTTAGTATATCCTCCTGTGATTATACAATGTGGTTCATTAGATATCTTGTTCGTATGCATGTTTCCGTTAAATGCCCATATGTTGACCATTATGCCCAAATGTCCAAAAATCATGATTTTTGAAAATATAAAAGGGTAGACAACTTAGTTACTGAAATATAAACTTGTCCCCAAAATTTGACATCAGTTTGAGGTCTAGATTAAGAGTTATGCTCATTAGCGTAATTAGAAGCTTTCTTAGTAAATAATCAGCGTAATTAACGCATAACCTATTTAAACCCGAATTTTATATCAAAACTTTATACCCACTTATATAATATTTTGGGAATTTTAAAGATTTTTATTTATTTTTAGGATGAGCATAACTAGAGGTTTTAAGCTTAATTCGGCTTATGCCGATTTTGCCCTTTCGGCCATAAAATGAGTTTTACAAAACCTTTTGACCTCAAACCTTTTTCTACTGATTTATTATGTTAAATATGATATGTTGAGCCTTCTGGAAATATAAAAATATCAGCTTTTCTTTTAAAACCCGGAAATGGCTCCAAATCGCCTTTTAGGCATTTTTAAGACATAGTATATGTCGAAACTAGTTTTTACATAAAAGATCTAATACCTACTGATATATTTAATAAAAATATATATTATAACAGTAGAATAAAGTTAAAAACTCAGTTTTCCCATTTTTACCCTTTTAGCCTATGTAAAATTACCAAAATGCCCTTATGAGGCGTAATTGATGTTTAAAATCGTTTGGGGCATAATTGGACATACCTTACTGATATTACAACATATTTGGTGCATATGATCTCAGGAAACTTGCATATGACTTACATGGTTACTCGTTACGCACTTTCGCGTTCGGATCGACTTATGTGACTAGTTCACGCATATTAGCCGAAACGGGTCAAACCGTATCATCTTAGTCTCTAAATTCAGAATGTGTTTAGTTTACCCATATTATACAAGTATCCAAGCTTGTAGGGTCTAAATCACATTTCATCCCGGTTTTCGCATTCCTCGCGATTAAACCATATTTATTCTTTGAAACTAACCGGTGACACGTGGAAATTCGGGGTGTGACATAGTTCTAAGATCGTGGTACATTTTATCCGAACCTGGATGTACCGAGTAGCGGGACTTATGAGCTTCATCCATTACCAGCTCGCGTAAGTTGCCATAATGTGGAACCCAAATGCGTCCTGTTACATAGTAGGCGCTGTCTTCCCTTTGTTCTAATCGTTGCCTTGAGCCGCGTAGGGCTTCAGCCCTGACGTTTTCTGGTTTCAATGCTTCTACCTGAGCATCCCGTATCTGTGCAGGAAGACTAGACTGAATAGTGAGCTGCAATGCCCGTATGCGTCTAGGTGTAGTGTCTTTCCGACTGAGGGCGTCAGCCACAACATTGGCTTTGCCTGGGTGGTACTTGATAGCGCATTCATAATCATTAAGTAGCTCGACCCATCGACGTTGTCGCATGTTCAATTCCTTCTGCTTGAAGATATGCTCGAGACTCCTGTGATCGGTGTAGATAGTGCACTTGGTACCGTATAGATAGTGTCGCCATATCTTGAGCGCGAAAACAACAGCTCCCAGCTCTAAGTCATGCGTAGTGTAGTTCCGTTCGTGAACCTTAAGTTGGCGCGAGGCGTAAGCAATGACTTTATCCCGCTGCATCAATACACAACCAAGACCCTGTATTGATGCATCACAATAGACCACA
The DNA here is from genome assembly GCF_002127325.2 of Helianthus annuus. NCBI lineage: Eukaryota > Viridiplantae > Streptophyta > Magnoliopsida > Asterales > Asteraceae > Helianthus > Helianthus annuus. The sequence goes on along the minus strand of NC_035444.2, from coordinate 137,299,597 downwards.
AAATCGTCTGTGCCCTCTGGCAATGAAAGAATAGGTGTGCTGCAGAGCCTATCCTTTAAGTGCTGAAAAGCCGATTCCTGCGTATTACCCCATCGATAGGTAACACCTTTCTGTGTCAGTAATGTAAGCGGTTGTGCGATCTTTGAGAAGTCTTTGATGAACCGTCTGTAATAACCCGCCAAACCCAAGAATTGGCGTATCTCCGTTGGTGTACGCGGGGCAGGCCAGTTTCTGATCGAGTCTACCTTGGATGGATCAACATGGATCCCATCTTTGTTTACCACGTGGCCTAGGAAATGGACTTCACGAAGCCAGAAGTCGCATTTTGAAAACTTGGCGTACAGTTGTTCCTTTCGAAGAAGTTCCATGATGAGTCGTAGATGCTGTTCGTGTTCCTCATGACTCTTGGAGTAGATCAGAATGTCGTCGATGAAAACGATGACGAACTTGTCTAGGTAAGGCTTGCACACTCTGTTCATTAAATCTATGAAAACTGCAGGTGCGTTCGTTAATCCGAATGGCATGACAAGAAACTCGTAGTGGCCGTAACGAGTTCTGAATGCTGTTTTGGAGACGTCCTCATCTCGGACTCTCAGCTGATGGTAACCCGACCTTAGATCAATCTTGGAGTAGTAGTTCGACCCTTGCAACTGGTCGAATAAGTCATCAATACGTGGAAGAGGATAGCGGTTCTTCACGGTGACCTTGTTCAGTTCGCGGTAGTCAATGCACATCCTGAAAGTTCCATCTTTCTTCTTCACAAATAGTACTGGAGCTCCCCAGGGCGAAGAGATAGGACGAATAAAGCCCTTATCCGAGAGCTCTTGCAATTGCTTAGATAGTTCTTCCAGTTCGGTTGGAGCTAATCGATACGGTGCGCGAGCTATTGGTGCTGCTCCAGGAGCTATTTCAATCTAGAATTCGACCTGGCGATGAGGCGGGAGACCAGGTAAATCTTCAGGAAACACTTGAGGAAATTCGCGTACAACTGGGATATCCTCTATTTTCTTCTCTTCTCTTTCGTTGATGCATCAGTAACAAGTGCCAAAATGGCAGTGTGACCCTTTCGTAAACACTTCTGAGCCTTCAGAAAGGAGATGATACCGGCCACGGCACCACTCTTGTCGCCTTGAACTTCGAGAGGTTCGTTACCAGAACGAGGAATTCGAACGATCTTCTCCTTGCATAAGATCTCTGCTTGTTGCTGGGATAACCAATCCATACCAATAACGATGTCGAAACTACCCAGAACTATAGGAATGAGGTCGATGGAGAAAGTCTGACCCGCTAAGACAATGTTACAACATTTGACTACATGTGTGGCCTCTAAACTTTTACCGTTGGCTAACTCTACGACATGTTTGGTGTTTAAGGGTGTTGGTGTATGTTTTAACATTTGGCTAACTTTCAAAGACATATAACTGGTATCCGCACCCGAATCAAACAGTACAGTAACATAAAAGTCGTCAAGAAGAAACTTACCCATAACCACGTTGGGATCATTCCGGGCATCACCCTGCCCCAGCACAAAAGCACGTCCCCTAGCTTCGTTGTCGTTGTTGTTTCCCCCGTTGTTGCCATTGCCCTGATTGTTGTTATTGTTGTTATTGTTCTGGTTCTGGTTTAACTGGGGGCAGTCACGTTTGAAGTGGCCTTCAGCACCACATTGAAAACATCCTCTGTTGCCTCGCTGCTGTTGTTGCTGCTGGTTTCGTGGAGCAGGTGGTTGTTGCTGCTGATTCTGGTTTGCTGGTCGTGAGCTCCTACAATCTTTAGCCTCATGACCCATCTTGAGACACCGCTGACAACGACCCTTGTTGCACTGGCCGTTGTGATGCTTGTTGCAAGTATTGCACCTTGGGAGGTTTCCTCGATATCCACCCTGTCTTTGATTGCCCGAAGATTGCTGACCAGGGCTCTAGTAGTTATCAGTCTTGCACTGCTGAACTTGAGACTGAGCTGTAGCTGAACCTTTGCTGGAATCCCCATCCCATTTCCGCTTGTTGTCACTGGGAGTAGCGGAAGTAGTAGCACCGGTAGCACTGATACGTTTAGGCAGCCTGTCTTGTTCCACTGCCTGATCCGTGAGGCGATGAGCAAGGCGTTGAATATCCTGGATGTTAGCAAGGTTGGCCGATGTCACGTGGCTTTGAATTTCTGGTGCCAACCCTTTGAGATACAACTCAATGCGTCTGATCGGAGGGTCCACCATAGTTGGACACAGAACGGCCAGCTCGTTTGACCTTTTAGTATATGCCTCAATTTCCGACCCAGTCATCTTCAAATGAAAGAACTCCACCTCTAACTTGTGGATGTCGTCACGTGTGCAGTATTCCCGCTTAATCAGCTCCTTGAAATCATTCCAAGGGGTGGCGTTAGCAGCTGCCAATCCTAAGAGTTGAACTTGCGCATTCCACCAAGTCAGCGCGATTCCTTCCAGTGTGCCAGTGGCGTACTTCACCCTACGAGCCTCAGGGCATTTACACATTTCAAACACAGACTCGAGCTTTTCAAACTAATGGAGGAGTCCCACTGCTCCCTCCGTGCCACTGAAAGTGCTTGGACGACAGTCCATGAAATTCTTGAAAGTGCAAACAGGTGGCTGAGCGTGTTGACCTCCTGCTTGTGCGGCTGCAAGTGCCGCAGCAACTTGTTTGTTGATGAGAGCCGTCAACTGGGCTTGTGTCAAGTTAATGCGTCCAGCCATGATCTTCAAAGCAAATGTAATATAAGTGAGAGAGTGTTCACGAATAGTGCGTTGACAGAAGAGAGTAAGCACATAAGTGTTCTTAAGCAATAACATATAGTAGGCAATGTAGTCTAAGCATACCACGAGAAAAGTTCTATGTAATTCTAGCAAGTAGGTAAAGTAACATGAATAGTAGTACCTATGATGTTGAGCCTTGCACGTGGAGCGAAGCGTCGTTGTGGATCATTGAGCACTGTATTGGTTATAGTCTGGTTTTAATAAAAACGTTTTCCCCATATTAAAACCAAGTTCTCTATAACCAATGGCTCTGATACCAATCTGTCACACCCCCAAAATCCACATCACGGAGTATCACCGCTTGGAGGCGTGACTGACCAGGATCAAGCCACCAATCATATTGAACATGTAAGTAATAAGTAAAAGTAAATGTAAATTAACCAAACCAATATGAAAGGTGTTCAAAACATAAGTATAATATCCATGTTTAGCGGAAGCATAATAGTAAACCCAACATAAGTATAAGTTTGAAATGTCATAAATGTTTAACAAAAGCATTCACGATCCTTGTCCACAAGGACCGCGCCTCCCAGTGCAAGCTCCAAGTGTACCTAACGACCTGCAAGGCATGTAACAGAGAGTCAACAACTAGTTGAGCGAGTTCACAGTGGGTTGTTTAATAATAATGTTCGTTTCATAAATCGTTTGTTTGTTTAGTAACCTATGTATCGTTATTAATTACATCGCGGCCCTCCAGGCATGTGTGCGAAGATTAGTGGGGGTTTCCCATGTATTGTAGACTAGTTTATTTGTATCGCGGCCCTCCAGGCATATGTGCGAAGATTAGTATAAGTATCGCGGCCATACCAGGCATGTGTGCGAAGAACAGTATCAGTATCGCGGCCATTACAGGCATGTGTGCGAAGAGTAGTGGGGGCTTCCCCATGTATCACTAGTCTAGCAGTATCTATATGTGACCTTTCCTAACCGAGGTCAGCAATCCATAATTCCCAATAATAACGTAAGTACAGATAATCATCCAGTCCCATTCCCTACCCCGGGAATCCCATGCCTTGGTAAGAGTGTGAACTCACCTTGGTTTGCTCAGTATGCTAAGTTATGTGCTCACAGTTAATCAATCAAGTCCTAGAGTACGCACGTATACATAATCAGTTTATATTCACTAGTCCATGTAAGCATATACAATCACAGTAGTGTTGGACTAGCATGTGACAACCCTCACTAAACCAGGTATCCGTACGACTTAATTAATAATTAATTACTGCTTAATTACTGTGCTTGCTCACAATTATGATAAACTGCTACTTGAATGCTGCTACGTGTACTTACTTGCATCATACCTTATTTGCTGTCACTCCATTATTTTCATACAGAACTTTAGTGACAACCTTGATGCACAAAAGCACAGTAGCGCAATAAACTGATAACCCATTTAACGTGCTGACATAGCTAGCACCAGGCAGGCACTGCCTCTAAGGCCTGTATGAGCCATAGATAGTTTACTACACTAGTAGAGAGTGTAGGGATATGAGGGTTATAGAACTGCGTCACTAGGTGATAATTATAGTGACCGGATGTGCCTAAAACGTATTTAAAGTACAAAATTCAGCACTTTAATTAAAAATTCAGCATTAAGCTAACTAATAAAGTGCCAAAACATGAGAAAAATATTACTAGACACTTTCCAAAGTGTCGGGAATAAGTTGTGTCACTAAAAATAGTAATAACGACACTTTAAAGCTTTGTTAAGCACTTTAACGGATCACTATCCAACCGAACAACCGGAATTTACCCGGAACATAAAAATATTGCCATTTACACTGTTTATCTTCTTCTGAGCCAGTTAGGGTCCCCGAATACCCTAACACCCGCTATAATGCATAACACGCTAGTAACCGAGTTAACCTCCAACTTAACTTAACTTTATCCTAACTATTAGTTGGAAATCTAACCGAATAACCCCCCCCCCCAACCGAGTTCGGTCACTATGTGACCACCCCTTGTACCTTGATGATTATTTAAATCATCCATGTCTAATATCTAGTAGACACTAAATCCAATGGTTAATCTTGATGAAGTTTGTCTATAAGTAGTAAGCTTAAACCATCATGTGCATTTCACCACATAATATTCCAACACATCTCTCTCTCCCTCCTTGCTCACCTTCGGCCGAAGACACACACCCACACACATCCACCTTTCGATCTTGATCAAGCCATTTCAAGTGCACACAAGTGTTAAGGATCTCATACAAGGAAGCTCGGTGCATTCGGATTGTGAAGGACCTCGTTACATTGCTTTTATCCACGCGATTTCCAACTAGTTTCTTCCCTAGCCTCGAGCTAGTAGTAAGTGACTTTAAACGCCCTCTTGAACTATTCTAAAGTGGTTAAAATGAACTTTGTCGGTTAAAAATTCATGAACTTACAAGAATACATGTGAAAAGTTTACATAAATGATGAACATGTTGGTTAAAAGCATAAGGGTTGTGTAAAATTTGTAAGACTTGTTTTGTGGTGATTATTTAGTGCCGATCTATGTTGTGGTAGCTTGAATCATCATCTAACCCGGATTAGTCATGATCATAAATCATGGCTTAGAGTATGTTAAAGTATGAAAAGGGTTAAATGATGAAACTCTACTACACATTAAACATGAACTTGTGTAAAATCAAATTTTCTTATGAAATAGTGTTCAAAACTAGTAGATCTACGGATCTACAAGTGGTATTTTCAAAGAACCAAGCGTCAAAGAAATCATGTTTTCTAAAACCGGGTTTTTCATAAACAAGAGTGATTTTTGTAAACACACAAGTGTGTAAACACTTGTGTAACACAAAGTTTTGACAAAAGAACTATTTTTGTAAGTGATGACAAGAAGTTGTAAAGATGTAACTTCTTTAAAAACGAGACTTTTAAGAAACCGGATTGATTTATACAAAGATCCACTAAAAACAAAGGAAAGTTACCACATATTTTGGATAAACCACAAGTTCATGTATTTTTGCGATTTATAACTACTTTGACTAGTTTGGTGGTTTGGATATTGTTATTGTTGAATGAGAAAATTGTTGATTTGGATTTTAAAAGAAAATGATACGCTTGAAAGCGTGGCCACCTCCAGTTACAGGGGAAACTCTGGCGAAATTTTTCTAAAACCTTAACACTTGGAAATATTTTCACCACAAGTGTTATAAATGTACTTTTAACTTGTTCTCAAAAATATAAGTTTCGTCACGATTTTTATTTACAAAATTTCTAAGTGTCGGAGGTGGGATTTTCACAAAAATAAAACTTGATAAATATATATTTAGTATATATATTTCATAACAACACTTGTGAGATTTTTATGATTATTTTGTGAACTACGTAAATATTATTTTTAGGGTAAAAATAATATTACCGAATGTTAATGATTCCAAAATAATACGAACGCCTTCATGATAAATAATAAGTTACAACGGTATAATTAATACCACCCGATCTTTATCCGTAACTTACGCATTTTCGGAAAATACTAATGAACGCGTATTTTGACAAGGATATTATTTTGGAAAATTATAAGGATTAAAATATAATATTTTTGGGAAAAATATTTATATTTTGGAGTTAGAATTAAAATATATATTAAGTGAGACTTAATAATATATTCCGAAGATACACAAACGCACAGGTATTAAATCCCCCATCCTTGGGAAGGAGAATATCTACCAAATATTTGCCAAGTGTAAACACGAAATAGTTGTCTAACTATTTTCCCCAAAAACTTAAACCTTAAGGCACGGCTGTCCGTCTAATAGATTTAGTACGTGTAGGCCGTCGCACAACGGTTTGATCAGGAGATTTTCTTGGTAGAGACGCACCACTGTGAGTTCATGTCCCCCTTTTCTCTTAACTGTTTTCAGTTTTCTAAACTGCGGGGGTGAAATACATGTTACTTTGATTCCGAATACTCTTTTTACATGGTATGGTTAGAGTAAGGAGGGTTACATGTATTTCAGGAAACTAAAGATCTGGCGCGGTATGTTACGTTTTCCCGCTGCATATGGGTTACGAGGTCATCCAAGTTTAAGGGATGTGACTTTTTCCTGGATGAGTCACAGTTCTTAAACTGCGTTTATTTCATGTTGGTGTTTATATCTTTCAAACAATGTTTTATGTTGTTAGGTTGTAATTCCCGTTGCATGAGTCAACGTCGTAAGACTATGTTATGTTACTTATGTTTTAAAACTTAATTTGATGGATGATCTTGCATGGTTTTTATTTCATATAGCTCTGTTATGATTAAGCTATGGTATTAAGAAGTCACACCAAAAATTAACCACGCTTCCGCAAAGCCAGGGTGTGACAGCTTGGTATCAGAGCTCTGATCATAGCGAACTAGGATTCCTTCTCGAGTCTAGACTATGATCACTAGGGCTCTCACAAAAACATTTTTACACTGCATACCACTTAAGTCCAGATCCAAAATGTTTTTACAAACAAATGTTGAGCACATTTTATTTATTATTTATAGGCTCAGTCTGGGAGGCTGAGGCTCGGTCTGGGAGGCCGAGGCTCGGTCTGGGAGGCCGAGGTAGTTGTCTAGTGGGACTAGGGAGTCAGTCTGAGAGGCTGGGAGAATTGGCTAGTAGGACTAGGAAGAGCAGTCTGAGAGGCTGGGAGAATTGGCTAGTGGGACTAGGAAGAGCAGTCTGGGAGGCTGGGAGGCTAGTGGGACTAGGAAGATCAGTCTGGGAGGCTGGGAGGCTAGTGGGACTAGGAGAACTATTTGATTGCTTTAATTGGTGACTAATGTGTTTATCTGATTGAATGATTGATTATTTGTGCATATTTGTGTTTGCGTTACAGACATCATGACTCACCAGTGCCATACAACATGCGTATGTGAGTCAGACACTACGGGTCCTAGGCCCATCGTATCAGACGACCGAGAGTCTTCGGAGCATGAGGTACACACTTCAGATGTTACCAGCACGGATGAGGATGACTTCCAGCCCTTCGCGCTACCCGATGCTGTCGACGAGCCCGCTGATGACCCTTTTGCCGGGGACTTACCGCTCGTGGAGATCCCTGCCCCGATACCTTTGGCCGCTTATCCTGCTCTTGACATACTCCTTGACGCCGACGCTGACGACGACGTCGATCTGTTTGATGACGAGCCCCTGGAGGATGATATTGAGGGTGAGGCCCTTCTAGCTGATGGTGGTCTTTTGTTGCTCGTAGATGCTCCTGCTGAGGAGTCACCTGCTCACTCACCCGTCCCAGACTCTTTCGAGTCTGTGGCCTCCGCACCATCACACACTCAGAGTGCGCAGCACTTTTCTCACGGTTCAGATCCTGATAGGGCATCCTCTACTGCCCCTACCCAGAGCTACGCCTTCGATCACGACCTTGATGAGGATTCCGACCCTGTCTTTCCACCTGGGTTTAACCCAGATCAGGACATCGAGTTTATACCCCTAGATCAGCCCATGGAGGACCCAGTTGATCCCGTTGACCCTGCGTTTGCTGACCACGCAGATTTTGAGATGGCATTTGATAACCCAGAGCCTGCCATGGCCCCCGAGCCGGTAGCCGCTCCTGACCCTGTGTTTGAGCATGACCCTATTCATGCTGGCGTACCCATTGTTGACCCTGTGATTGCTGATCTACCCGTTGATGATCACCCTGTTGATGCCCCACTACTGGAGGGCGATCATGTTGTTGCTGCAGCTCAGGCTAATGCCCCTCTCATCGCTGATGTACCCGTTGACCCTATTGTTGCTCCCCTACCTGATCCTGTTCATCTGGAGCCCGATCATGCACTATTCGCGACCCATATTGATCCCCGTTATGCGCACACCCAGAATGGGTGGATTGACGCTGATGATGAACTCCCACCTTTTCCCCCACATACCACCGATGCACGTCACATGGATGTCCCTTTTTCATTCGCTCAGTTCACACCTCCAGCTCGACCTGGAGAGGGTTCCTCGGCTCATCCCTTTGGACATGTGCCGACATCTATCCCAGTTATACCACAGTTTTCTACTGCTATTCCCCCTGTTCCTCCATTCTCTGTGCCACATTTCGATCCAACGAGTGAGCCATTCCTTTGGACGTCACCACCTATTATGCCGCCATCCGACCCCTACCATCCTTTCCATATGGGGTATTCTATTGAGGACATTCTTATGTCGTTTATTGTCCAGCAGGAGGCACTCACACGGCGTATACAGGAGCTCGAGAGAGCCCAGCCACCGCCGTGCCAGTGTTAGGGTCAGACTCACCCTGCTACTTCGCAGCCCCCTCGACCGTTGTTACCTGACTCTGCTGCACGCCTTTTGGCACTAGAGCAGCAGATTGCTTCTTGGTTGCGTTCCCAGAGAGCCATGGAGGAGGATTGGCTCCATTTGCGTCGTTTGTTTTATTCCCATTTTCCCCCTCCTCCACCGCCATCAGTATAGGGCTATCTTATGCAGCATGGGTGGATGTTGGTGAGAAGACGACGATTGCTCTGACCGCATAGCTTTTTGGAGACTGCACACTGATTCTGACTTTTGTTGACATGTATATGGATGTATTGACACTGATTTGATATAGTTTTTGGACTGGGGTGATGTAGCCCTTAGTCGTTGATGTTGTATGACACCATTATGTACTTGTACACTTTACCATGTGGTCTCGATTTATGGCAATGCAATCGCAGTATTCTCATCATATATGATGTTTGATTGATTATTTATGTTTTATGACATGGGATGTTGTGTGATGGATATATTTATAACATGGGATGTTGTGTGATTGATATGATTGTAACATGGGATGTTAAGTGATTAGTCTATTTATAACATGAGATGTTATGTACTATTACTATCATTATATACGTACGCTTTACTATGGCCTGACCCACGTGAACACATTGTTTAGAAGATGCTGTCGAGACGTCAAACGCCAATGCCTACCAATGAGGCAGAGCTTCAGCAAGTCATCGCTGCTGCCATCGCACAGTACGCCACCTCTCAAGGAGGGACTAGTGGAAGTAATTCTGGCAATACTGGCAACAACAATCCGCCTCATGGTAATACTAAGTCATTAAGACATACCATGATCCAATTGGATATCTCTAGCAAGGATGCTAACGCCATTCATCTGTTGTAACGTATGTGCAGGGTGCACCTACAAGCAGTTCCTAGACTGCAAACCTGTCAACTTTGATGGCACCGGAGGTGCTGTCGCTTTTGTTCGTTGGGCCGAGAAGACAGAATCAGTTCTCCGCATGAGCAAGTGTGCTCCAAACCAGCAAGTCACCTACATTTCTGGGCTATTCTTGGACGGAGCCCTGTCCTGGTGGAATTTACAAGTGCAGACACTCGGTGAAGCCGCTGCCTACGCAATGACATGGACCGAGCTGAAAGAGCTTATGCGGCGAAAGTATTGCTCTCACGCTGAAACTCAAAGGTTGGAAACTGAATTTTGGCATTTGAAGATGGAAGGTCCGAAAATCACAGAGTATGTTCAGAGGTTTCACGACTTATCTCATGTGGTACCTTATATGGTCACACCAGAATTCAAGCAGATTGAGCGCTTCATTTGGGGTTTAGCTCCTCAAATCATAAGTATGGTGACCTCATCCAAGCCTGCGACAATTACTAAGGCAATTGATCTGAGCGTGGCTCTCACTGAGGAGGCTATCCGCCTAAACAAGTTTTCTGATGATGAACCAAAGAAGAAGGAGACTCATGTCGAGTCATCCGGGGGTAACAAAATAAAGTTCTCGAACTTCAAGCAAGGCACCAGTGGGGTTGTTAAGAAAGGAGAGACAAGCACGCCAGCTCAAGTTACAACTGGTACTGGAAGGAAAGGAAAAGGGTATATGGGTACCCATCCCAAGTGCAACACCTGCCAGCGTCACCACTCAGGCCGATGTGGTTTAAAAGTATGTGAAGCGTGTGGGAAAACTGGTCACTCGAAGGATTCTTGTTGGGCTATTGTTGGCCGGGGAGGCCAAGAAGGATTTGGAAATAGAAACAATAACCGGGGTGGAAATGGAAATCGCCCACAAGGAAACAATGGAGGAAATGGGAATCGAGGCAACAATGCGAATCTGGCTGGTAATGTGAACCGTAATCAGAACAACAATCAAGCTGGAAATGGAGGTGGAAACGGGCAAAGACCTGGATGCTTTAACTGTGGTGACCTTGGGCACTTTAAGAGGAACTGCCCAGAATTGAACCAAGCCCGTGGAAGAGTCTTCAATATCGAAGCAAGGGAAGCGCGCCAGGATCCCAATGTCGTTACTGGTACGTTCCCCGTGAACCAACGCTTTGCATCCGTTTTATTTGATACTGGTGCCAATTATAGCTTCGTATCGTTAGAGTTTAAGAATATGCTTGGGTTAGCCGCTAGTAAGTTAGATATTCCCTACTCAATCGAATTGGCTAATGGAAAGTTGGTAAAAGCCAATGAAGTTGTCAGAGGTTGTGTAATCGAATTGGGAGAGCGTGAGTTTGCTTTGGATCTACTACCAGTCCAGCTGGGAAGCTTCGACGTGGTGGTAGGAATGGATTGGTTATCAGGCAACAAGGCGGAGATAGTTTGTCACGAAAAGGTCGTTCGCATCCCAACCGAAGATGGTGAAACAATTGTGGTTCATGGAGAGAAGCGTGATATGCCTTTAAGAATTATCAGCTGCTTGAAAGCGCGAAAGTGTTTGCAAAAGGGATGTGCTGCCTTCCTGGCACACATTGTAGACAAGAAAGCTGCTGAGCCGAAAATCGAAGACATCCCTGTCGTGAGGGAATATCCAGAAGTCTTCCCAGAGGACTTGCCTGGATTGCCACCTCAGAGGCAAGTGGAGTTCCGCATCGACTTAGTTCCAGGCGACGCGCCTGTGGCTAAGGCACCTTATAGACTTGCCCCGTCTAAGATGCAAGAACTGTCGACACAACTTCAAGAGTTGTTAGACAAAGGATTTATCCGACCAAGCTTCTCGCCTTGGGGAGCTTCGGTCCTGTTTGTCAAGAAGAAGGACGGTAGTTTTCGTATGTGTATCGACTACCGGGAGTTGAATAAGCTGACGATCAAGAATAGGTATCCTCTGCCAAGGATCGATGATCTTTTCGATCAACTGCAAGGTTCAAGCTTTTATTCAAAGATCAATTTGCGATCTGGATACCATCAGTTAAGGATACAAGAGGAAAGTATCACGAAGACAGCCTTCAGAACTCGTTATGGACACTACGAGTTCCTAGTTATGTCGTTTGGGTTGACAAATGCGCATGCAATTTTTATGGACCTAATGAACAGAGTTTGCAAGCCGTATCTCGATAAGTTCGTGATTGTGTTTATCGACGACATTTTGATTTACTCAAAGACGAAGGCTGAGCATGAACAGCATCTAAGAGCTATTTTGGAGTTGCTGAAGAAAGAACAACTGTACGCCAAATTCTCTAAGTGCGAGTTTTGGCTATGTGAAGTCCAATTCCTTGGACATGTGGTGAATGGGGATGGAATTCATGTGGACCCCACCAAGATCGAAGCGATCAAGAATTGGGAGACGCCAAAGACACCAACCGAGATTCGACAATTCTTGGGTTTGGCTGGCTACTATCGAAGGTTCATTGAGGATTTTTCAAAGATCGCTCAACCATTGACGCTCCTCACCCAAAAAGATAAGAAGTTTGATTGGGGAATCAAACAGGAAGAAGCGTTCCAGCTATTGAAAGATAAGCTTTGCAATGCGTCAATCTTAGCACTACCGGAAGGTACAGAAGATTTTGTGGTATACTGTGACGCCTCGCGTCAAGGATTAGGTTGCGTGTTGATGCAACGCCAGAAAGTTATAGCTTACGCATCGCGTCAACTGAAGGTACATGAAAAGAATTATACCACGCATGATTTGGAACTAGGCGCAGTGGTATTTGCTTTAAAGATCTGGAGACACTACCTATATGGTACAAAGTGTACGATCTTCACAGATCATAAGAGCCTTCAACACATATTCAACCAGAAGGAGTTGAATATGAGACAAAGACGTTGGGTTGAGTTGTTGAACGATTATGACTGCGAGATAAAGTATCATCCAGGGAAGGCGAATGTGGTCGCCGACGCCCTAAGTCGAAAAGAAAGGATCAAGACCATAAGGGTTAGGGCTTTAGAGATGATTATCCAAACCGATCTTTCCTTGTGCATTCGTGCCGCGCAGAAAGAAGCTCTTAAGGAAGGAAACCTTGAAGAAGAATATCTCCGTGGGATGGAGAAGCAATTGGTGCCAAACAAGGAAGGAACGTTATGTTTTGAGAAAAGGATTTGGGTTCCTCTGTTTGGTGGTTTGAGGAAAGTTATTTTTGATGAAGCTCACAAATCGCGGTACTCTATCCATCCAGGAGCGGATAAGATGTACCAAGACCTTAAAGATTATTATTGGTGGCCTAGGATGAAAGGCGATGTTGCTGTTTATGTGAGCAAATGTTTAACATGTGCTAAAGTGAAAGTTGAATACCAGAAGCCTTCAGGACTTCTACAACAACCCGAGATTCCTAAGTGGAAATGGGAACAAATTTCAATGGATTTTATTACAAAGTTGCCAAGGACGCCAAGAGGTCACGACACTATTTGGGTAATAGTGGACCGATTAACAAAGTCCGCGCACTTCTTACCTATCAGGGAGAAGGATAATACGAGCAAGTTGGCTGAAATTTACATGAGAGAAATCGTTACGCGCCATGGAGTACCTCTCTCAATCATCTCTGATAGAGACGGAAGGTTCGTATCAAGGATTTGGCAATCCTTCCAAGAAGCTTTTGGCTCACAATTGAATCTGAGCACTGCATTTCACCCACAGACCGACGGACAAAGCGAACGGACTATTCAGACGTTGGAAGATATGCTGAGAGCATGTGTTATGGATTTGGGCGGTAGCTGGGATAAACATTTGCCATTGGTCGAATTTTCATACAACAACAGCTACCACACCAGTATTGGTGCCGCGCCATTTGAAGCCCTATATGGTCGCAAGTGCAGATCACCGCTTTGTTGGTCTGATGCGGGTGATAGGCAATTGGTTGGTCCTGATATGGTCCAGGAAACCACATATAAGATCGCACATATCCGAGATCGCATCAAGGCGGCTCGTGATCGACAAAAGTGTTATGCGGACCGAAGAAGGAAACCTCTAGAGTTTGAGGTAGGTGATATGGTTTTGTTGAAAGTATCACCCTGGAAGGATGTGGCACGCTTCGGGAAGCGTGGAAAGTTGAATCCGCGGTATATTGGGTCCGTTCAGAATTTTGGAAAGAATTGGGTTAGTAGCATACAAGCTGGACTTACCTGCTGAATTGAATGGTGTTCACGATACATTTCATGTATCAAACTTGAAGAAAAGTCCAACTCAAGATACCGTCGTCATTCCCACAGACGAGATCCATATCGACGACACGCTTCATTTTGTCGAAGAACCGGTTGAGGTTACGGATTGGAAGGTAAACAAAACCCGCCGGAGCAGTGTCAAGCTCGTCAAAGTTCGATGGAACGCAAGACATGGTCCTGAGTACACCTGGGAGCGTGAGGACCGAATGAAAGAAAAGTACCCCCACTTATTTCCCAAGAACCCTGCATCTAGAAGCAGAACTTAAAATTTCGGGACGAAATTTTTCTAACGGGGGGAGAATGTGACAACCCTCACTAAACTAGGTATCCGTACGACTTAATTAATAATTAATTACTGCTTAATTACTGTGCTTGCTCACAATTATTGATAAACTGCTACTTGAATGCTGATACGTGTACTTACTTGCATCATACTTTATTTGCTGTCAATCCATTATTTTCATACAGAACTTTAGTGACAACCTTGATGCACAAAAGCACAGTAGCTCAATAAACGGATAACCCATTTAACGTGCTGACATAGCTAGCACCAGGCAGGCACTGCCTCTAAGGCCTGTATGAGCCAGAGATAGTTTACTACACTAGTAGAGAGTGTAAGGATATGAGGGTTGTAGAACTGCGTCACTAGGTGATAATTATAGTGACCGGATGTGCCTAAAACGTACTTAAAGTACAAAATTCAGCACTTTAATTAAAAATTCAGCATTAAGCTAACTAATAAAGTGCCAAAACATGAGAAAAATATTACTAGACACTTTCCAAAGTGTCGGGAATAAGTTGTGTCACTAAAAATAGTAATAACGACACTTTAAAGCTTTGTTAAGCACTTTAACGGATCACTATCCAACCGAACAACCGGACTTTACCCGGAACATAAAAATATTGCCATTTACACTGTTTTTCTTCTTCTGAGCCAGTTAGGGTCCCCGAATACCCTAACACCCGCTATAATGCATAACACGCTAGTAACCGAGTTAACCTCCAACTTAACTTAACTTTATCCTAACTATTAGTTGGAAATCTAACCGAATAAACCCCCCCCCCCAACCGAGTTCGGTCACTATGTGACCACCCCTTGTACCTTGATGATTATTTAAATCATCCATGTCTAATATCTAGTAGACACTAAATCCAATGGTTAATCTTGATGAAGTTTGTCTATAAGTAGTAAGCTTAAACCATCATGTGCATTTCACCACATAATATTCCAACACATCTCTCTCTCCCTCCTTGCTCACTTTCGGCCGAAGACACACACCCACACACATCCACCTTTCGATCTTGATCAAGCCATTTCAAGTGCACACAAGTGTTAAGGATCTCATACAAGGAAGCTCGGTGCATTCGGATTGTGAAGGACCTCGTTACATTGCTTTTATCCACGCGATTTCCGACTAGTTTCTTCCCTAGCCTCGAGCTAGTAGTAAGTGACTTTAAACGCCCTCTTGAACTATTCTAAAGTGGTTAAAATGAACTTTGTCGGTTAAAATTCATGAACTTACAAGAATACATGTGAAAAGTTTACATAAATGATGAACATGTTGGTTAAAAGCATAAGGGTTGTGTAAAATTTGTAAGACTTGTTTTGTGGTGATTATTTAGTGCCGATCTATGTTGTGGTAGCTCGGATCATCGTCTAACCCGGATTAGTCATGATCATAAATCATGGCTTAGAGTATGTTAAAGTATGAAAAGGGTTAAATGATGAAACTCTACTACACATTAAACATGAACTTGTGTAAAATCAAATTTTCTTATGAAATAGTGTTCTTAACTAGTAGATCTACGGATCTACAAGTGGTATTTTCAAAGAACCAAGCGTCAAAGAAATCATGTTTTCTAAAACCGGGTTTTTCATAAACAAGAGTGATTTTTGTAAACACACAAGTGTGTAAACACACAAGTGTGTAAACACTTGTGTAACACAAAGTTTTGACAAAAGAACTATTTTTGTAAGTGATGACAAGAAGTTGTAAAGATGTAACTTCTTTAAAAACGAGACTTTTAAGAAACCGGATTGATTTATACAAAGATCAACTAAAAACAAAGGAAAGTTACTACATATTGTCACACCCCCAAAATCCACGTGCGGAGTACCACCGCTTGGGAGCGTGACATGACCAGGATCTTAACCACCAATCATATTGAACATGTAATATAGTTAAGTATAGCGGAAGCATTTAACTAAACCCAAACATAAATATTAATGTATGAAACATCATAAGTGTTCAAATAGCATTCACGATCCTTTGCCCACAACGACCTGCTCCTCCCTGTGCAAGCTCCATAATGTACCTAAGGTCCTGCAAGGCATGCAGCAGAGAGTCAACAACTAGTTGAGCGAGTTCACAGAAAGTAAGTTCAGTAATAGAAATGGTATAGCAAGCATTGCGTTCGTTCATCTATCATGTATCGTATTAGTTCGTTCATTGTTCATGTATAGTATTGGTGTCCATCGCGGGCCCTTTCGGCATGTATGCGAAGATTTGGGTTAATACTCCCAAATATCCTAGACTATGTATATTGGTATCGCTGGCCACCCTGGCATGTATGCGAAGTTTAGAATGTACAGTTCGCAGCCTCCCTAAGGCATGTGTGCGAAGATCAGTCATAATTATCGCAGCCAACCCTTGGCGTGTGTGCGAAGATCTGTTCAAGTAGGTATACTAGTCTAGCCGTATCTTATCATTCACCATCCTCACCCTGAGGACTCATATCATTAAGTTCCATTAACTAAGTATGTACGTATAATTCATTCAATCCCATTCCCACCCTGGGAACCCCATGCCTTGGCTGTGTGAACTCACCTTGGGTTGCTCGGCAGATACACAAAGAGAGAGAGAGTTCTTGAACTAACAGTGGTCAACCACGTCCTAACAGGGTTACCACACAAGTCAAGTTTGGTTCAAGTAATGCACGTATGAATCAAAGCAAACACGTATAACACGTTTAACAGTCAAAAGCATATCGAAATCACACTTGTGCGTCTTGGATGGTTGGGCCATTGAGCTTGTGCGAGCCCAACCATCTTGTGCGATATAATTGTCTAGCCCAAACAATACCCGGCCCAACGTATAACAAATTCAACATAACAGTCTCGGCCCATGCAAGAGCCTTGTGCGATCCTATTGGGTTGTGCGGTCGGTCTTTGGGCTTTGAGGCCCAACAGTAATTCAAGAAACATCACATTGTGCGATCCAACTAAATCAGCCCATTATATATATATACGGCCCACATAGTTTAAACAGACCACATCTTGTGCGATTCATTTATTTTTGTGCGACAGAGTTGGGTTGTGCGATCAGTGTGGGCTTGTACGATCCAGTCATCTTGTGCGGTCCGTATCAGCCCAGTCCAGCACGCACGTCCGGCCCAACCCATGGCAGCTTGTGCGATCCAAGGGGATCTTGTGCGACCGAGTTTGTGCGAATGGTCTCTTGTGCGATCGAGAGGCCTTGTGCGGCTGGACTTAAGTGAATCCGATTTTATGCTAAACAGTTATGTTGTTCCCATAATTCAAGCAATATTGTTACAATCACCAATTAATTCGGTTGACCAAAATAACCGTTTCCTTAGTTACAATATTCAATTAACACAATATCAACCAATCACTTAGTAACATATAGATCAAACAGGGAAATCAAGTATCAACTTTACATGAACCCTAAGTTAATCAAAACATAATAACATGTCCATCATCTAATCGAATTGTATGATTTGGTCCGATTACTAGCATACATAATAGTTTAACAATTACATCTATCATCCGCATATGATCACACTCTTCAGCCGATTAACAATCATTCAATCAAACATCATCATACAACAAATCCGAATATATAACATGGTGGCCGATTAACATCTATTATGCTTCAGATTATTTCCATACTATCCGATTAAACACATGATAGCCGATTCCATGTCAAGTAACCATGTATCATTAGACAAGATCAATCATGTTAATCAAAAATCCTATTCACCACACAAGATCAACATATAGCATGTTCAAACATCAAACATACAACCGAGTTAATAACAAGACACTAACCGATCATGAGTAGAAGAGGATGATCCGAATGCCTTTGGTTCGTGAGAGAGAGGAAGAGATTAGCTAGGGTTTGTGTGTGTGAGGTAGGTTGTAACAAATGAGGTGCAATCCCCTCATGTGTGTATGTTTGTACGAGCAAAAGAAAGCAATGGGCCGGCCCTTACTTGGGCAGCCCTTGAAGTCCGAACACAAGTAAAACGGCCCAAAGGGCTTGTGCGAGTGTGGGTGTTGTGTGATCGGCCATTTACTTGCATACATATAATATATACACAACATACATAACACATTATTCACAAGGTTCACGTAACATTCATTAATCAAGGTATCACATAGACACGTAACGTTACATCAAAGTAAGTCTAAAGTTCGAGTTGTCACAATATCCCTAACTAATTAGAAATTTCGTCCCGAAATTTGGTATGCACTCACTGAGGAAGCTAGGTAAGTTCAATCGTTCACTGGTTTTTCCTGGGGTGTCACATCCTCCCCCCGTTGATCTGGAATTTCGTCCCGAAATTCCGAAGTAGTAGCTTCATCCTCAGTAGTGGTTGCATTGGTTCCGAATAAATGGGGGTACTTTTCTGTCATCCTGTCTTCGCATTCCCAGGTGTCCTCTGGGCCACGTTTGGAGTTCCAACGTACTCGAACAAGAGGGATTCTCTTGTTTTTGTGGACCTTCACATCCCGGTCCGTGATTTCAACTGGTTCCTCGACGAACTGTAACCGCTCGTCGATAGTGAGTTCTTTGAAAGGAATGATGAGGGTTTCATCTGATAGGCACTTCTTTAGGTTCGACACATGAAAGACATTGTGAACTGCCCCGAGTTCAGCTGGTAGGTTTAGCTTGTATGCTACTTTGCCAATCTTTTCTATGATTTCGAATGGTCCGACGTACCGCGGATTTAGTTTGCCCCGTTTGCCAAAACGTACCACACCCTTCCAGGGTGAAACTTTTAGTAAAACCCGGTCCCCGACCTGAAATTCCAAAGGCTTTCTACGCTTGTCCGCGTAGGCTTTCTGACGGTCGCGTGCTGCCGCCATGCGTTGTCGTATCTGTGCTATCTTTTCTGTGGCGTCCACTACAATCTCTGAACCCGTAATCTGACTATCCCCCACCTCTGCCCAACAGAGAGGTGACCGGCATTTACGCCCGTACAATGCCTCGAATGGAGCGGCTTGAATGCTGGTGTGATAACTATTATTATACGAGAACTCCACCAAAGGGAGATGCTTTTCCCAGCCGTTGCCGAAATCAATGACGCATGCCCGAAGCATGTCTTCAAGAGTTTGGATCGTTCGCTCAGACTGCCCATCCGTCTGAGGATGATATGCTGTGCTCGTGTCTAGTCGTGAGCCGAAAGATTTGTGCATCGCTTGCCATAGTTCTGACGTGAATCGTGCATCCCGATCCGAAATGATAGAAATGGGCACCCCGTGCCTCGAAACAACTTCCTTTAGGTAGATGTCTGCGAGAGTGGAGAACTTATCCGTTTCCTTTATAGCTAGGAAGTGTGCAGACTTGGTGAGTCGATCCACGATCACCCATATGGTATCATTCCCACGCTGGGATCTAGGTAGGCCTGTAACGAAATCCATGGAAATTTCTTCCCATTTCCATTTAGGTATCTTAGGCTGCTGAAGTAGGCCCGCTGGTTTCTGGTATTCGACCTTGATTCTCGCACAGGTCAAGCATTTTCCAACGTATGTAGCGATGTGGGCCTTCATGCTAGGCCACCAATAAGTAGTTCTGATATCGTGGTACATTTTATCCGACCCTGGATGTACCGAGTAGCGAGACGTGTGTGCTTCATCCATCACAAGTTCGCGTAGACCGCCATAAAGTGGGTCCCAAATACGCCCCGTTACATAGTAGGCGCCGTCTGCCTTCTGATTGAATCGTACGCTGTAGCGCTCGCACGCGCCGAGGTAAAGTGTCTTTCCGACTGAGGGCGTCCGCCACAACATTGGCTTTGCCTGGATGGTACTTGATGGCGCATTCGTAGTCGTTAAGTAGTTCAACCCATCTTCGTTGACGCATGTTCAAATCCTTCTGCTTAAGGGTATGCTCGAGACTCCTGTGATCGGTGTAAATCGTGCACCTGGTACCGTACAGGTAGTGTCGCCATATCTTAAGCGTGAAAACAACAGCTCCCAGCTCTAAGTCGTGCGTCGTGTAGTTCCTTTCATGAATCTTGAGTTGACGTGAAGCGTAAGCAATAACCTTGTCGCGCTGCATTAACACACATCTAAGACCCTGAATGGATGCGTCACAAAATACTACGAAATCGCCCGTGCCCTCTGGCAATGAGAGAATAGGTGCGCTGCAAAGCCTATCCTTTAGGTGCTGAAAAGCAGTCTCCTGGGGATCTCCCCAACGGTAGGTGACACCCTTCTGTGTCAGTAGCGTAAGCGGCTGAGCGATCTTCGAGAAATCCTTGATATACCGTCTGTAGTAACCTGCCAAACCCAAGAATTGGCGTATTTCCGTTGGCGTACGTGGTGCAGGCCAGTTTCTGATCGAGTCTACCTTGGATGGATCGACATGGATCCCATCCTTGTTCACTACATGGCCTAAGAAGTGGACTTCACGAAGCCAGAAGTCGCATTTCGAAAACTTAGCGTACAGCTGTCCCTTCCGTAGGAGTTCCAAAATAAGGCGTAGATGCTGCTCGTGTTCCTCCTGACTCTTGGAGTAGATCAGGATGTCGTCGATAAAGACAATCACAAACTTGTCTAGATAGGGTTTGCACACCCTGTTCATAAGGTCCATAAATACGGCAGGTGCGTTCAATAATATCAACCCATCCATCATATCAAACATAAAGTATAGTAGTTAAAATAATTCATAAAACCCAATACGATTGATGTTCAAACCAAACTTTGTTTGAATAGCGGAAACATAATAATGAAAACCCAAAATAAGTTATAAGTTCAAATATCGTTCATTGCGTCTCCTCGTCCTAACACGAAAGCTCGACCTCTTGCCTCGTTGCTATTGTTGTTGTTGTTTCCCCCGTTGTTGTTGTTGTTCCTGTTGCCCTGGTTATTGTTGTGGTTCTGATTCTGGTTCAACTGAGGACAATCGCGTTTGTAATGACCTTCTGCCCCACACTGGAAACACCCCCGGTTTTCGCGCTGTGGCTGCTGCTGCTGTGGGTTCTGAGGAGCTGGTGGTGGAAGTTGCTGATTCTGATTAGTTGGCCGTGAGCTTCTGCAATCTTTGGCTTCGTGCCCTAGCTTGAGACATCTCTGACAACGTTCTTTGCGATACCTTCCACTGTGGTGCCTGTTACACTTGTTACATAGTGGGTGTATTCCCCGGTATCCACCCTGCTCCTGACTGCCAGATGATTGCTGACTCGGATTCTGGTAGTCATTCGTCCTGCGCTGCTGTGCTTGAGACTGAACGGAAACTGATCCCCTGCTGGAATCCCCATCCCATTTCCGTTTGTTGTCGTTGGGTGTAGCAGAAGTAGCAGCTGGAGTAGTAGTTGCACTGACGCGTTTGGGCAGCTTGTTCTGTTCTACCGCCTGATCTGTGAGTCGATGAGCAAGACGCTGGATGTCTTGGATGTTGTCGAGGTTTGCCGATGTAACATGGCTCTGGATCTCTGGCGCAAGTCCCTGGAGATACAACTCAATGCGCTTCACTGGAGGGTCCACCATAGTTGGACACAGAATGGCCAGTTTGTTTGACCGCTTTGTATAGGCTTCAATCTCTGACCCCGTCATTTTTAAGTGATAAAGCTCGTTCTCCAACTTGTGGATATCATCACGCGTGCAGTATTCCCTCTTAATGAGTTCCTTGAAGTCGTTCCAGGGTGTGGCGTTAGCAGCTGCCAACCCTAAAATCTGAACTTGGGCGTTCCACCAAGTTAGTGCTATTCCTTCTAGCGTGCCAGTGGCGTATTTCACCCTGCGAGCCTCTGGGCATTCGCACATCTCGAATACAGACTCGAGCTTCTCAAACCAGTGGAGGAGTCCCACTGCCCCTTCTGTGCTGCTGAAAGTGCTTGGACGACAGTCCATGAAGTTCTTAAAGGTGCAAACTTGCTGCTGCGCTGGTTGACCTATTGTGTACGAATAGGGCAAAGTTTAAATACAAGGGCTAGTTTAGGAGTGTAGGATCTAAAGATCCTAGTGTGTGCTATACTGCAGGGTATACTACCTGCTTGAGCGGCTGCAAGTGCCGCAGCAACTTGAGCTTGAACGAAAGCCTCTAGCTGGGCTTGAGTCATGTTAATTCGTCCAGACATGATCTTCATAGTAATAGTAACGCAAGTGAGAGTGGTTCGCGAGTAGGGCGATGACAGAAAAGTGTAAGCACGTAGGTATTCTCATGTAATAAGTCATGTGTATCTAAGAGTAATGCGAGCAAAGTTCTAAGCAGTTCTAGCAAACAGGCAATAAACATAAACCTTATTACCTAGGATGTCGAGTCTTGCACGTGGAGCGAAGCGTCGTTGTGGATCGTTGAGAGCACTGTTCTGGTTATAGTCTGGTTTTAATAAAAACGTTTTCCCATATTAAAACCGAGTTCTCTATAACCAATGGCTCTGATACCAATCTGTCACACCCCCAAAATCCATGTGCGGAGTACCACCGCTTGGGAGCGTGACATGACAAGGATCTTAACCACCAATCATATTGAACATGTAATATAGTTAAGTATAGCGGAAGCATTTAAGTAAACCCAAACATAAATATTAATGTATGAAACATCATAAGTGTTCAAATAGCATTCACGATCCTTTGCCCACAACGACCTCCTCCTCCCTGTGCAAGCTCCATAATGTACCTAAGGTCCTGCAAGGCATGCAGCAGAGAGTCAACAACTAGTTGAGCGAGTTCACAGAAAGTAAGTTCAGTAATAGAAATGGTATAGCAAGCATTGCGTTCGTTCATCTATCATGTATCGTATTAGTTCGTTCATTGTTCATGTATAGTATTGGTGTCCATCGCGGGCCCTTTCGGCATGTATGCGAAGATTTGGGTTAATACTCCCAAATATCCTAGACTATGTATATTGGTATCGCTGGCCACCCTGGCATGTATGCGAAGTTTAGAATGTACAGTTCGCAGCCTCCCTAAGGCATGTGTGCGAAGATCAGTCATAATTATCGCAGCCAACCCTTGGCGTGTGTGCGAAGATCTGTTCAAGTAGGTATACTAGTCTAGCCGTATCTTATCATTCACCATCCTCACCCTGAGGACTCATATCATTAAGTTCCATTAACTAAGTATGTACGTATAATTCATTCAATCCCATTCCCACCCTGGGAACCCCATGCCTTGGCTGTGTGAACTCACCTTGGGTTGCTCGGCAGATACACAAAGAGAGAGAGTTCTTGAACTAACAGTGGTCAACCACGTCCTAACAGGGTTACCACACAAGTCAAGTTTGGTTCAAGTAATGCACGTATGAATCAAAGCAAACACGTATAACACGTTTAACAGTCAAAAGCATATCGAAATCACACTTGTGCGTCTTGGATGGTTGGGCCATTGAGCTTGTGCGAGCCCAACCATCTTGTGCGATATAATTGTCTAGCCCAAACAATACCCGGCCCAACGTATAACAAATCCAACATAACAGTCTCGGCCCATGCAAGAGCCTTGTGCGATCCTATTGGGTTGTGCGGTCGGTCTTTGGGCTTTGAGGCCCAACAGTAATTCAAGAAACATCACATTGTGCGATCCAACTAAATCAGCCCATTATATATATATATACGGCCCACATAGTTTAAACAGACCACATCTTGTGCGATTCATTTATTTTTGTGCGACAGAGTTGGGTTGTGCGATCAGTGTGGGCTTGTACGATCCAGTCATCTTGTGCGGTCCGTATCAGCCCAGTCCAGCACGCACGTCCGGCCCAACCCATGGCAGCTTGTGCGATCCAAGGGGATCTTGTGCGACCGAGTTTGTGCGAATGGTCTCTTGTGCGATCGAGAGGCCTTGTGCGGCTGGACTTAAGTGAATCCGATTTTATGCTAAACAGTTATGTTGTTCCCATAATTCAAGCAATATTGTTACAATCACCAATTAATTCGGTTGACCAAAATAACCGTTTCCTTAGTTACAATATTCAATTAACACAATATCAACCAATCACTTAGTAACATATAGATCAAACAGGGAAATCAAGTATCAACTTTACATGAACCCTAAGTTAATCAAAACATAATAACATGTCCATCATCTAATCGAATTGTATGATTTGGTCCGATTACTAGCATACATAATAGTTTAACAATTACATCTATCATCCGCATATGATCACACTCTTCAGCCGATTAACAATCATTCAATCAAACATCATCATACAACAAATCCGAATATATAACATGGTGGCCGATTAACATCTATTATGCTTCAGATTATTTCCATACTATCCGATTAAACACATGATAGCCGATTCCATGTCAAGTAACCATGTATCATTAGACAAGATCAATCATGTTAATCAAAAATCCTATTCACCACACAAGATCAACATATAGCATGTTCAAACATCAAACATACAACCGAGTTAATAACAAGACACTAACCGATCATGAGTAGAAGAGGATGATCCGAATGCCTTTGGTTCGTGAGAGAGAGGAAGAGATTAGCTAGGGTTTGTGTGTGTGAGGTAGTTTGTAACAAATGAGGTGCAATCCCCTCATGTGTGTATGTTTGTACGAGCAAAAGAAAGCAATGGGCCGGCCCTTACTTGGGTAGCCCTTGAAGTCCGAACACAAGTAAAACGGCCCAAAGGGCTTGTGCGAGTGTGGGTGTTGTGTGATCGGCCATTTACTTGCATACATATAATATATACACAACATACATAACACATTATTCACAAGGTTCACGTAACATTCATTAATCAAGGTATCACATAGACACGTAACGTTACATCAAAGTAAGTCTAAAGTTCGAGTTGTCACACATATTTTGGATAAACCACAAGTTCATGTATTTTTGCGATTTATAACTATTTTGACTAGTTTGGTGGTTTGGATATTGTTATTGTTGAATGAGAAAATTGTTGATTTGGATTTTAAAAGAAAATGATACGCTTGAAAGCGTGGCCACCTCCAGTTACAGGGGAAACTCTGGCGAAATTTTTCTAAAAACTGAACACTTGGAAATATTTTCACCACAAGTGTTATAAATGTACTTTTAACTTGTTTTCAAAAATATAAGTTTCGCCACGATTTTTATTTACAAAATTTCTAAGTGTCGGAGGTGGGATTTTCACAAAAATAAAACTTGATAAATATATATTTAGTATATATATTTCATAACAACACTTGTGAGATTTTTATGATTATTTTGTGAACTACGTAAATATTATTTTTAGGGTAAAAATAATATTACCGAATGTTAATGATTCCAAAATAATACGAACGCCTTCATGATAAATAATAAGTTACAACGGTATAATTAATACCACCCGATCTTTATCCGTAACTTACGCACTTTCGGAAAATACTAATGAACGCGTATTTTGACAAGGATATTATTTTGGAAAATTTTAAGGATTAAAATATAATATTTTTGGGAAAAATATTTATATTTTGGAGTTAGAATTAAAATATATATTAAGTGAGACTTAATAATATATTCCGAAGATACACAAACGCACATGTATTAAATCCCCCATCCTTGGGAAGGAGAATATCTACCAAATATTTGCCAAGTGTAAACACGAAATAGTTGTCTAACTATTTTCCCCAAAAACTTAAACCTTAAGGCACGGCCGTCCGTCTAATAGATTTAGTGCGTGTAGGCCGTCGCACAACGGTTTGATCAGGAGATTTTCATGGTAGAGACGCACCACTGTGAGTTCATATCCCCCTTTTCTCACTGTTTTCAGTTTTCTAAACTGCGGGGGTGAAATACATGTTACTTTGATTCCGAATACTCTTTTTACATGGTATGGTTAGCGTAAGGAGGGTTACTACTTAGATCATGTGAGTGGGTAGGCGCAACTTGAGGCCATTAATCCTCATTGTAGGACCGAGGGACAGTAGCGGTAGATCTATCTGGGTGTATCGAGCCCAGCCCCAGGCCCAGCATAACGGACCTCGGGGTGACTTTGTACCCAACGCAAAATCCGCTAGGTTTGAGTCTTCCTACTTGCACTTCACATATATCAATGGCCTTGCAAACCATTGGTGATCTCTTTTTCCTTATTTGCTACATACCAGGATTTTATACATACAAAGGTTTTTATTACATACTTACACATGAACTCGCTCAACATTATTGTTGATTTTTCCAACTTACATGTATTTCAGGAAACTAAAGATCTGGTGCGGTATGTTACGTTTTCCCGCTGCATATGGGTTACGAGGTCATCCAAGTTTAAGGGATGTGACTTTTTCCTGGACGAGTCACAGTTTTTAAACTGCGTTTATTTCATGTTGGTGTTTATATCTTTCAAACAATGTTTTATGTTGTTAGGTTGTAATTCCTGTTGCATGAGTCAACGTCGTAAGACTATGTTATGTTGCTTATGTTTTAAAACTTAATTTGATGGATGATCTTGCATGGTTTTTATTTCATATAGCTTTGTTATGATTAAGCTATGGTATTAAGAAGTCACACCAAAAATTAACCACGCTTCCGCAAAGCCAGGGTGTGACATAGCAATCATGAACAACATAAGACACATATTCAAGTTCATACAAGTCATGCATATCAGCTAACAGTAGTTAATAAATCCAGTTAACTTTAACAGAATTAAACCAGGTTACTGTGCAGATTACCCAATCGGCGAAACGCCCCCTGTTTCTCCGTGACCCCTCTCCGACGAAACACTTCTGTTTCGTCAGGTTGTTTCGTCGTAATGGGTCTTGGCGAAACACCTTTGTTTCGCCAAGTCGGTTTCGTCATCCGGTGTTTCGCCGATACTTTTGTTTCGTCCCAACACAATAGCAATAATACTGATTCTTAATAAAATAATCGGTTGGCATTTAAGTACTAGTGGGCCGTTACAAACAGCCAATGGCCTTCATCGGACCGCCAATCCCCACCAATCGAAATAGGCTCATGAAATTTTCTTTGGCAAAAATGAATTTCTTAATCACCCTACATGTCCTCATGTATGCTACTGACATTGTTCTTGTAACCTGTGCACCCCTAGATACCTTTACTAAGCCGCCAATTTACATGCAATACTCCATGAAATCTCATGCAAAAGCATAGTGGCCGACAAATTGTTAACCACCTCAAGATGTTATTGGACCAAATAGTTTGGTGGGTTTGACTAAAGTTATGTTGAATAAAGTTATGATCTGTGAACTCATGTGCACTTATAAAATCATGTGTAACTTCATAGGGAAATAAATATTCACCATCATTATGTCTAGGGTTTTCACAAGTTACAACCATTCCTATGATCCTACAGCAACAATATTCATATTCAATTCAAAACAAATAAATGTTAACTATAGACTAACCGATTCAAAGGATGGTCCAAGGATTGTGTGTGTGTGGCGATAAAGCTTCAGGAGGTGGAACTGCCGTCGGTTACACAAGATATCGAGAGAGAGATAGGAGGTGCGATTAGGGTTTCTGTCAAATACTCAATACGCGTGCAGGTTATAACCAAACTCTATGTAATCGATACTGGGCCAAGCCCACTATTATTTTCGTTGGCCTCATGGTGGACAAAAACACATAAAATGTTTTCATCCAAAAGTGTTTTCGTGAGGAGAGGGATTTCGTTAACTAACTTTATGAAACATATAATTTTAGAATAGTAGGTGGGTGTTTCGGGTATTAGACAAAGTTCCATTTTGTTAATTATACAACCATATCGATACAAAACATATATTAACATACTCACTTATAAGGCACATCGTATATATATCATAACAACCACAATACGATTTAACGTATTATAAACGTGTACCGTTGTGAAACAAACAAGCCGTTTAAACAAACAACTTAAACAATTACGTGCAATTAAATGCGAAGATGGAAACTCGGAAACTCGAGTTGTCACAATAGTAATTAAGCTAAATTAAACAACTAAACAAGTAATTAAAAGCTTACTAATGGTCCTAGCAATCTTTTCTACACTTGTAATCCTCTTGTTACTGATGAGAGCTCCAGAGCAAGTCCCACAAGTGAAGTGTTTGTAAATGTGTTCAAGAACACAAGACTAGGTTCACTTATATAGTAAATTCCATGCTTCTTGATTAATTCCAGGTGTTTTTGGGGGCCCTAGGATCACCCCAGGTGTCCTAGCTAGTAAATTGAACCGACATATAGCTCCAAAGGTCGTTACAACCTAGACTAAGGCGGTGGAACAGCCAAACCCACACCTGGCAAGGAATTTCTGTTACTGGCACTCTCTGGCGGGCCACGTAAGATTTAAGGGTGTCTTACGCGGGCCGCGTGGACCAGTTTAACTGGTAAAACAAGTTTGAATGTTGGCAGTTTCAGTCCCTGCTTGTTTTTAACCCTTTTTAACTTCGTTGTTGACATATGAGGCCCTTGTAGTCAGTATATTAAGGCTCCGTGATGAATAAACAAACTTCGTTAGGCTCGGGTTCGTTAAATTTCTTTATGAAAGCAAGTTTCATCAAGTTGACGCTTTTTACCCAAAGTTTGGAAAACATGCTTAACGATCTCGGAATCACGTGAAATTTTTACCACATATTCTCGGGAGCATATTTGAATATTACGAGGCTTCGGTTTCGTTAAAAGGTCACTCAGAGGTCTGAATTGACATATTGACACTTTTAACCCTTGTAATTTATAATCTTCCGATTATTTTCACAAACGGCTTCTTATACCCAATCAATCACCCATTTAAGAATATTTTCTTCACGTGTGGTCATTCAGAGGCCCAAGTTTGGCATGTTGACACTTTTAGTCCTTTCGTTTGCATATTTTCACTCGTTGTCAACTTTAGTCCTTAAACTCAATCTTTTGCATAATCAGAGTTTAGAACACGTGTTTATGTATAATTGGACATGTTTCTACGTGGTGTTACAATTGTGCATCCGAAAGAGTCTTACTCGTGTAGTGTATGGCAATGGGTTTCTTATCAACCCGTTGTCCCAACACGGCCCCCACCGCGTAATCACTTGCATCGCACATAATTTCAAAGGGTAAAGACCAAT
Organism: Helianthus annuus; assembly: GCF_002127325.2. Lineage (NCBI taxonomy): Eukaryota > Viridiplantae > Streptophyta > Magnoliopsida > Asterales > Asteraceae > Helianthus > Helianthus annuus. The sequence continues at coordinate 137,270,326 of NC_035444.2, read as the reverse complement.
TTGGCGATTGCAAGATTGGGGCCTCAACTAACTTTTCTTTCAAATTGTTAAAAGCGTTTTGACAATTTTCGTTAAAATCAAATGGTTGATCTTTTAACAACAAGTTACATAGGGGCTTGGTTATGTCACTAAAACCCTTAATAAACCGCCGATAAAAACCCGCATGACCTAGAAATGACCTAACACCTTTAACAGTCGTGGGATACGGTAAAGTAGATATAACTTGTACCTTTGCACGGTCAACCTCTATCCCACGACTTGACACCACATGTCCCAACACAATTCCCTCTTGAACCATAAAATGGCTCTTTTCCCAACTTAGGACCAAACTAGTTTCGACACACCTTTTTAACACTTTATCTAGTTGGTCCAAACAAGCCTCAAATGATGACCCAAAAATTGAGAAATCATCCATGAAGATTTCCAAAGACTTCCCCACCATATCTGAAAAGATACTCATCATACACCTTTGGAAGGTGGCGGGGGCGTTACATAGTCCAAACGGCATTCGCCTAAATGTGAAGGTGCCGTAGGGACAAGTAAACGTGGTCTTTGATTGATCTTCTGGATGGATGGCAATTTGGTTATAACCAGAATAGCCATCTAAGAAGTAATAAAATTGCTGCCCCGACAATTTCTCAACTATTTGATCAATGAACGGTAAAGGAAAATGATCTTTGGAAGTTGCGGTATTCAACTTCCTATAATCAATACAAATTCGCCACCCGGTTACCGGCCGAGTGGCTACCTCTTCACCTGCGTCATTTTTTACGACTTGTATACCCGCTTTCTTGGGAACCGTCTGCGTTGGGCTCACCCATTGGCTATCCGAGATCGGGTAAATGATACCCGCATCGAGCCATTTCAACACTTCTTTCTTCACCGCCTCCCGCATATTCGGATTCAATCTTCGTTGTGCATCTCAAACGGGAGTCACATTCTCTTCCGTGATGATTTTGTGCATCACCACTGAGGGACTAATACCCTTCAAATCCGCAATGGTCCATCCAATCGCCGCCCGATTGGTGACCAAAACATCCATCAACTTCTCCTCCTGTTCCACGGTTAAATTTGATGTAATGATAACCCGGAGTGTATTGCCCTCTCCAACGTAAGCATACTTGAGATGCTTCGGCAATGCCTTCAACTCGACCTCCGGAGGCTCTACTAATGACGGCTTCAATTTAGTATCTATGCTCTCCGGTAAACTCTCAACTTGGTGTGTCCATGTCGGTTTTCCCTCTCTAACCGCAAGCACCTCCAAACTCTTCACTTCCTCATCTATGCTCCTTTCCACCTCCACCTGTGACCTGTCAAACATATAACAATCCTCCATTGTGTTTTACCATCCACGACTATGTCGCAAAGAGGTATACACGTGTCAACAATGTCTGCCATATAGCATTCATCATCGACTGGAGGGTTTATAAGTCCGGAAAAAACATGCAACCTCAACCTTCGGTTTCCAAATGTCATGTCAACCGTTCTTGTTTTGCAATCAATTTGAGAATTTGCGGTTGCTAAAAACGGTCGACCCAAAATCACCGTAGGTTGCTTGGTTGGGTCCTTGGCCACATAATCAAGTACCAAAAAGTCTACCGGATAGTAAAAATCCTCGATTTTTACTATCACATCCGAAACAATTCCACGGGGTAGTTTGGGTGTCAAATCGGCTAACACCACAGTGGTGTTTGATGATTGAAGTGGACCAAACTCATATTGGTCATACAAACTACCCGGTAGAATGCTCACGCTAGCACCAAGATCTAGAAGTGCCAGGTTGATTTTAAAATCGCCTACTTGAATTGAAATGATAGGCGCACCCGGATCTTGGAGCTTGGGTGGAAGTGCACCTGAAAGAATTGAACTCACATTTTCAGTTAAATCTAATTTTTTAGGAAACTTATGAGTTCGTTTCTGGGTACACAATTCTTTCAAGTACTTAGCATAAGACGGTACTTGTTTGATTGCATCCAAAAGAGGTAAATTAATTTTTACTTGTTTAAAAATCTCCAACAACTCTTCTTGTTGTGGACCTCTTTTGTTTACAACTTTCTTAATGGGTCCCTTCAATGCTTCGGGATAAGGGGCGGTATTAGCCTCCACACCCTTTTCCTTAGCCTTAGGGACAGGGATGGTCACAATGGGAGTGTTATTCTTCTTTTTCAAGTCATTTTTATTTTGACTTGTTTGACCATCCTCATGCTCATCCTCACTAGCATCTTCCACCACCCCTTCAACAAACTGGGGTGATGGTGGCTTGACACCACTATCTATGACTCGACCACTACACAAAGAAATTTGATTAATTGGTACCTCACGTGTGTTTCTTGAGCTTGACCCTTGATGCTTAGGGTTCACCGCAGTGTCACTTGGGAGCTTTCCCGTGCTTCCTCTCATTTGAGCCATCTCCTCCGCGAGTTGGCCCACTTGCTTCTCCAACGCTTTGTGAGATTTATCCCTCACTTCAAATTCTTTCTTTACTTCGGTTGTAAGGGTGGTCATAGCATTCATTAGAGCGTCCATCTTAGAATTGAACGAGTCGTCACCTTGAGAGTTTGATGCACCACCCCCATTTCCACCTTGGTTGTAACCCCGTTGATAGTTGCCTTCATGGTTTTGATATCCTTGGTTACCACCTTGGTTGTAATTCCTTTGGTAACCCCCTTGGTTACCACCTTGACGGTTGTTGTACGATGACCCACCTTGTAACATTTGTGCTTGTAATCATTGTGAACAGTTCAATTATCAATAAAACAATGTTATTTGATCCCAATGATTGTTTGGTTGTGTTTTACATTTTTCATGTTTTGACTTTTGTTCGATTTTAAACTCTACATCACTTTCTGGAGAATTATACGCGAACTGGTGCGTAAACGTACTCAGTTTAATGCGACAAATACTCCGGAACATCAACATATACTCAACATACCTTAAATATCCTTTACATAGCTTAGAAATAGGCTTTGAGAGGTTCGGTGTGCTAAATTAAACTTTTGGATCATTCAGGGACTAAAAGTGTCAAAAAGTGCATAAGTTTGCACTTTCGCGCATAACTTACATTCTGAATACATCCGGACATCCAAAAATTTATGTAAGCATCTTAATATTATCCCTTAGTGTTTGGCATGAGAAAAATCCATTCGTCGCGCAATTTGGATCGTTTTTCGCGCTTATGCGCATTCCGTCGTAACTAACCGAACATCGCGATCGTACGACCAACGAACCAACATCCGACATATTTTTGAGCATGTTTCATGTCCTCAATGTTTAGGCATCATTTTAGGGCCTTAAAAATGGCTTAACGGGCCTTGAACGTGTCGGAAATGGCCTTAAACCATAACCGGGACCTAAACTGTCATTTTTGAAACTTGGTTTCTGATCAGAACCTTCAGGCGACCCGCGTAAGCCTAGGGGCAACCTTCACGCGGGCCGCGTCAGCCCTGCTGATGCAGAAACTCGTTTTCCTTACAAAAAATAGCCTTTCAAGCATCCAAGGGGCAATGCCTCTTCACAATCTCTGGGGTTGGGGTCACATTTTGATACCACAACATCTTGACAAGTGTACGAATGAGATCAAGGCACGATATTCAAGAAACGATCCTAACGGTCTTGCTTTTCCTATAAATACCCCCCCCCCATTTTGGTTAAAACCCACAAAATCTGATCTAAAGCTCTAAGTTGAGGCCTTTGCTTCATACCTGAGCTCCTGGATCGAGATTAGCTTTCGGGGACCCTTCGTAAGTGTTCTTTCGTTCTTTTATCGCTTTTCGAGTGCTAAAGTCAAACTTTGTTTGACTTTCTGTGTTGACCAGCCTATTGTCAACATGAAGTTCGTTTGAACTTCATAACGTGAGCGTGATCACGATGGTTATAGTCCATAGTGACTATACCTACTGATTACCACGTTATCTAGGCTCAGTGACGAGTCGTAGTTTCGGCCAAAATGCGCATTCTTGCGTACTTTGTAACCAAACTACTCGTGGGTATCAAAACCGTTTGTTTTGATACCAAACCTGTTTTCTAAACTTAGTTAAGCATGTTCTAACATGCTTAGCTCGTCACTTTTAGTATAGTGCTTATATAGGGTCATAAGGTAAGCGATCTAAACAATCGCTTATACTTTCGAACCCGACCCATTTGGTTGATCATTAGGATCCGACCAAACACTTTAGGTAACCATAGTTGTATAGGGAATAACCTTCCGAGGTTATACCTTATGGTCACGACGTTAGGCGTTCCAAACGCGTTTTACGCGAACGACGCGTTAAAGTAGCATAAGCTACCTAAACGGGTCGTAATGGGTCGTAAGCGCTTAGGTTAAGTTTCATTTTAGTATGTGGGCTTTGTTAAACCATATTACACGAGTCTCCATACTCGTTTGGTTTACAAACCCTCATTCTATCCAAATCCTCCGATTTAGGTCCGGTATATTAACATAATTACCTATATTAGGTGACGTTTGATATCCGTGATCTCTAGCATTATTTGGTTGTTATACAAGAACTTCAAAGCAATCTCAAGTGAGTACATAGACCCCTCTTTTACTGTTTTCCAAACTGTTTTGGGGTGAAACACATGTGCCTACTTGTTACTTTCATGCTTTCATATCATATGCTTGTTATGTTCAATAGTACATTTATAGTACATGATTTCATTGTGTTTTATGCTATGTATGCCCATTGTGTGCGTACTTAGTACATTGTTTTACATTACATTTTATGCTATGTATGTCCTTTGTTGCATACTTAGTACATTTGTTATTCATCACATGCTCACATTTTGGAATGACATTTGGTTTGTTCAAATGATACAATGTACATTCATTAACATTAGCTACGCCACCCGTTAGTAGGTAATGGTACCATAGGACTTGACAACTCCCATTCCTGAAATCTCGGGTTTGTTTGGATTGGAAGGAATGACCGAATTCGATAAACAATAACACAGATAGACCTTTAATTTGTTTAAAGGTCTATCACCACAGTCACAAAGGCTTGAATGTATGCATTTTCACAACACCGCATAAATGTTTGTATCAGTATAGCATGCAATTGTTCCACAAAACATAACTTTGACTTAAACTATGTTTAATTCAATACCCTGTTTTTGTGCATTTCACCTATGGCCCAATTGATATATTTTCACATGCCATACATGATATTTTGGATACACATTACAATGATTTACATTACACATAAACAATTTGACATTGATATACACATTAGACATGGACATTTTGATATGGTTTACACAATAACACTTGACAATTGATTTATAAATAAACAATTTACATGGTGGTTGGTTTGGGTAAATGGTTTGAGTAACGTGGCGTATGTAATATGATACAAACATGGTGGATACGCCGCTGGTACTTCCTATATATAAGTGTTTGTATAATATTACATATCGTAGCGTTATCTAAATCATTTCAGTATAGACATATCACATTTCACACATATAACATATTCTTCACAAGACATTATTTTTACAAACCACTTATCTTATACAAACTCATTTTACTAGGTTATTCACTTAACCTTACATTTAATTATACATATCATCTGATCTTATCGTTTTTCAAATGATTTACAAGACAAAGCAAATTACAAGGTTCATGACTAAACATTTTTTCAAATATAAGTCATGAATTCTATTTTCACAAAACCTATGTATCTCACAAGCATTTTTATGCTGACGTACCTACTTTCACATGTGTTTTCAGGAGCTGTTGCTTAGGATGATGATTGTGACACTAGGGCGGACCTGTGCCTTAGAGACATAAAACGAAGTTAGACGTAGTTTAATTATGTTATAAACTCTTTATTTCCTGTTTGCTGACAATGTAACACGCTTGTTTGATAAATAAAAATATAACTTTGTATGCCATGGTTGTGAAACAAATAATTCTATCTCAACACTCCCCGACGTTTCCGCCGCGGTTACATGTTATACGCGGTCGGGGTGTGACAGAAGAGTTGGTATCAGAGCCAATGGTTATAGGGAATTAGGTTATTAGTAATGCTTTGACCTAGACTATAACTTTCTAGGACCCTAACACAAGTTATCTTGTGTTTAGATTTTGAAACATGCACTTCACCTATCCTTAGGTGATAACCACAACGAGAACTTCGATTCCGAATCCGCTTTGAAAATTAAACATCTGTTCTAGGATGATTGATTACTAGGTTTTGAACCCTCTGTTATAAGGTTTTGAACCCCTTTCGAATTTTCAAAAGTCTCGTCAAAGTTTTGGGTTTTAATAGTGTGAACACGTGCGAACTGGAAGAGTGAATGCCTGTCCCCTGAGTTTTCTGTCTAAGGCTAGAGTGTTCGTACAAATCCACATAAACGGACCAGTCACTCTTACCTGGGAACTCTTGGGGTGAGTGTTCACTTATAGGCGAACATGTCTTCGCGATACATTATTTTTGACCCATTTACTCTGACTAGACATTGCGTGTCGCTTGTTTGCTTTGCGATGCGTAACCACCATCTTTGTTTTTGTTGAAATTGTTTCATCTCATTATCTTCATCCAATCATCTCACTCGTTTCCTTTCATGTTTTCCTCTTCTAGAATGCCTCCTCGACGCGACAATCAGGTAGCAAATGCCGAACTGGCAGAAATTATTGCACAACAAATGGCTGCTGCACTCCCAAACCTCTTTCCTCAATGGAACCAAGCCAACAACAACAACAATTCTCCATGCAATTTCAAGAATTTTAACTCGGCTAAACCACTCAAGTTTGGTGGTTCTGAGGGAGCAACTGGGCTTCTTCAATGGGTCGAGAGCATTGAGAGTACTTTCCGTCACGTGCAGTGTCCTGACAATTGCAAGGTCGAGTTTTCTTCGAGTGTGTTTCAGAAGAGAGCTCTTACGTGGTGGAACGGGGTTATGAGGGATCGCGGTGCAGAAGTTGCTCTAGCTCAGACATGGGCTGAACTTAGGGCACTAATGATGAGGGAGTTCTGTCCTCGTCATGAGCAGCGAGCTTTGGAAAGGTACAGTGGCGAGCACCGGGCATATACAGATAGGTTTGAGGAGTTGAGTCTGCTTTTCCCGACAATGGTTGCCCCACTCGACAAGGCTATCGAAAGGTACACCGACGGCCTACCTGACTCGGTACAAGACATCATTACTGGTAGTAACCCTACCACACTCCGTCAGGCGATCGAGTTATCAGTGACACTGACTGAGTCACAGATATGAAAAGGAAAGCTGCACAAAAAGGGTGACAAGGGTAAGAAGCAGGCAGCTGACAAAGAAGATAGCAAGAAAGGTCAAAACAAGAAAGGAAAGGATTCTGGTTCCTCAAGGGGGTTAAGGAAGCGTAAGGCTTCCCAAAATTTTGCGGTCACTGCCCAGGTTAACCAGGCAGCTCCCAACCAACCCGCACAGCCTCTAGCGAAGAAACCTTATGCAGGGAATGCACCTTTGTGCAATAGATGCAACGGTCACCATCAACCGAAATTTCCGTGCCGTATCTGTACTAACTGTGGGAAGCCAGGTCATCTTGCTGGTGTTTGTCGTTTTGCTCAGAATCAGGCAGTTCAGAACCCAGTTCAACAGGTTGCTCAGCCTCCTACTCAGCAACAGGGTTAAGCTGCACGACCTCATTTTCCTCCTGTTTCATGCTACAATTGTGGGGATCTGAACCACTACAGAAACCGGTGCCCAAGGCTAGCCAACCAGAATCAGAATCAGGCTCAGGCTCGAGGTCGAGTCTTCAACATGAACGCACAAGAGGCACAAGCAAATGATAATGTGGTGAACGGTACGTTCTTTATTAATAATCAGCCAACATCTGTTCTTTTTAATTCGGGTGCCGATAAGAGTTTTGTGTCGTTATCTTTTGAACCATTGCTTCGCGTGTCTAGAACGAAACTAGGTAAACCATTGACAGTAGAAGTGCCGAGCGGTGAACCCATTGTTCTTAATTCTGTTCTCCGCAACTGCCAATTGAACCTTAACAACCATCTTTTTCCTATTGACCTCACGCCTATGCAACTTGGAAGCTTCGACGTTATTGTGGGTATGGAATGGTTAGCCAAGTATCGCGCAGAGATAGTTTGTTTTGAGAAGATCATTCGCATGCCGCTTTCGTCAGGTGAGATCCTACAGGTTCGTGGTGAGAAACCTGCTGGTGGTCTCAAACTCATGTCTTGTTTTAAAGCTCGGAAGTATCTGCAAAAGAACTATGTGGCATTTTTGGCACAAGTTGTAGCAGATAAGGGCAAAGGTAAATCTATTCAAGATATTCCTGTTGTTTGGGATTATTCTGAGGTTTTCCCTGAAGACTTACCTGGTCTACCCCCAGCACGCCAAGTCGAGTTCCGTATTGATCTCGTACCTGGTGCAAATCCCATTGCCAGGGCTCCATAGCGTCTTGCACCGTCTGAGATGCAAGAGTTGTCTAAGCAGCTTCAGGAACTCTCTGACAAAGGTTTTATCCGTCCTAGCTTTTCACCTTGGGGTGCTCCCGTTCTTTTTGTCAAGAAGAAGGATGGATCTTTCAGGATGTGTATCGATTATCGTGAGCTTAACAAGCTTACCATCAAGAATCGATATCCCCTACCTTGCATTGATGATCTCTTTGATCAATTGCAAGGTGCTTCTTATTTTTCAAAGATTGATCTGTGATCTGGATATCATCAACTTCGTGTACATGAAGAAGATATTCCCAAGACAGCGTTCCGCACTCGTTATGGGCATTATGAGTTCACAGTCATGCCATTCGGTTTGACTAATGCTCCTGCTGTTTTCATGGACTTGATGAATAGGTTCTGCAAGCCTTATTTGGATAAGTTCATCATCGTTTTCATTGATGACATCTTGATTTATTCTAAGACGCGAGCTGATCATGAGCAACATCTTCGTCTTACTTTGGAACTCCTAAAGAAAGAGCAACTTTTCGCCAAATTCTCCAAGTGTGAATTCTGGCTTAAAGAAGTTCAATTCTTAGGACATATTGTCAACGAACAAGGTATTCATGTAGATCCCTCCAAGATCAGTGCGATTAAGGATTGGGATATGCCTACTACTCCTACTGAAGTTCGTTCTTTTCTTGGTCTAGCGGTTATTATCGCCGCTTCATTGAAAATTTCTCAAAGATTGCAGTTCCTCAAACTGCTCTAACTCAGAAGAACAAGCTATTTGATTGGGGATTCAAGCAAGAGGAAGCGTTTCTGACTTTGAAACAAAAACTTTATGACGCGCCTGTCCTAACCTTGCCCGAGGGCAATGATGATTTCGTCGTTTGTTGCGATGCATCTAAATTAGGTCTTGGTTGCGTCCTGATGCAAAGAAACAAAGTCATAGCATCAATTCTTTAAATCGAGTGAACGCTTCATGCAACGGTTCACTCGATAGTTGCCGAAATGATCTTATCTCATCCCTAGCGTCGTCAGTTTTCGCCATCGAATAATATTTGTCTAAAAATGCTTTGTTGGTGCAGTCATCTGTCGTCTTCGTCTTATGTCGAGTCTCGGGTTTGTTGCGGATCTGATCAGGAATGACATCAGGAAACAAGGAAATTGATGCTGGCCGTTTGGATGAAAGCTGGCCGTTTGAAATGATGCTGTCCGTTTGAAATATAATGTAATCGTTTGAGAGGTGGTCGTTTGAAACCCTTTCGTTTGAAGGGTGACCGTTTGAAGGATGGTATGTCATCTTCAAACGGTCAGGTCCTCCCTATATATAGGGTTCAAACAGTTTCAGTTGTAACATTCTGTTTTTCCGATAGCGAAGCTCTGTCGAAGTGTCTCCATGACTGTATTTGCTTTATAATCGATACAAGAGACAATTAATAGTGAATCCAAGCTAAACAAAGACCAAATCAATGTATTCCGCCTCTGATTCGGTCTAAGCGCTCTTCTGATCGACTCATCAGGTCGTTTCACGATCCTACAATTGGTATCAGAGCTCAGGAGGAAGAGTTCTTATCGTTTAGTTCGTTTTCGCTAGCAAATTCTGATTTTCTACACCTTCTTTCACGAAACTGATACTTTTTACGGTTAAGATCAGCTCAAATCTTCACACTATGTTCGGAATTGACAATTAACAAAGCCTTGAAAGTTTCAGCTTAAAATTCGACGTAAAAATGGTGAAAATTAACTGAATACTGGTGTCCGTTTGAACGAGAACAGTATCTGACCGTTTGAAATTGTCATCCAATCGTTTGAAACAGGATCTTCCGTTTGAAATTCATCAATCGTTTGAAGCATCGTTTGAAATCAGGCTTATACCGTTTGAAATGAACATGACCGTTTGAACGATCGTTTGAACACTTCTTGTCCGTTTGAATATCGTTTGAACTTGGCTTCAGACCGTTTGAAAAGAGATCCGATCGTTTGAAAGCAATCACCTCCGTTTGAAACTGTTCCTACCGTTTGAACAATACCATCCCGTTTGAAAGTTCACCGTTTGAACCAATTTTCATTTGAAAAAGGGATTTAGGTTGAACTTGGATATATTTGAACAATGACGATGGTATTTGATGAACAAGAAAACAGTAAGCTTGAAGATTTTAATAATTGGTATATGAGAAATATGGATACCGATTATAGAAATGTGAGTTCGGATATTTGGGCTAAAAGTTTTGAACTATTCATATGTCAAAAGGATGAAACGTTGAAGGAGATGGAAACACGGTTTAAAATTTTAACGGACAATTTGTGGAGAACGGGTATTAGAATGACAAATGATGAATATATATCGAAATTGACAACTGCATTACCTGCTAAATGGGATGAGTTCATGGTTGAGCTAAAACAGAAAGATTTTTTTCCAGAGCTTTTTCCATATCAGTTCTTTAATGAGGTTAATGCAGAGTATTATAAGGAAGAAAAGAATCCGAGATGGAAAAGAATTTAAATAAATTGGAGTTGGATGTACTTATTGAAGTTGATAAAAGAATTTGTGGATTTCTTGCAACAAAGAGTACTCTGAAATATGATATCAAAAGGAAATGTTATATTGATGATAGTATGAATCCTTTTGATTTTGTTAAACTCTTTTGTGCAGGAACATACAAGATGGAAACAAAGGATACTCCAAAGAATGAGGAATCTGTAGAGTTTGGATCTTCAAGTTCTGCATCAGTGTGCTCAAAATGTGACAGCTTCAAGACTGAAAATGACAAACTCTTGAAGGATGCGGAAAGTTTGACATCGGAAGTCAAGAAGTTAGAAGATGTGAAGCAGGCTGATGATAAGCAGATTCTTATATTGCAAGAAAATTGTGAGAAACTAAAAGCTGAAAATGACAAACTGTTGGATGATTTAAACAGTTTGAAATTTGAAAACAAGTTTTTGAAAGAAAAAGAAAAAGACTTTGAAAGTAAAAAGAAATCTTCAGAAGATGAGGATTTCTGGATTAAACTGGAAAACAAGAATCTAAAAGCAAATGAATCAAAATTCCAAGAACAGATAAAAGTTTTGGAAAATGAAAAATTTGTTCTTGAAAATTTGAAGAATGAGAATGAAGAAACAATCAAGACTCATTTTGGGAGAATATCTCGGCTTGAAAGTGAAGCTGAGAATTCAAGGAACAAAATTGAGGAACTTGAAAAGAAATTGAAAGGTTTTGTGACATCATCCGAGTTTTTGAATATCCCCTGTCCAAAACCGATCAATTCTGTTCCAATAAGTGACGATGTCACAAACTTTGACAATGTCAAAGTTGAAGATTGCGATGATAAATCTGATGATGTAAATGAAAAATTAGAAAAACAAAAATTGTTTTTAAATTTTGAAAAAAAATTTCAGAAAATTGTTCTGCAATCAACTGAAAAAGTTGAATGTTCTAAGCAAAAACCTTTGAAGAAGAAAGTGGAACAGAAACAAAAAAATAATAAAAGTTCATCAGATCGTTCATCCAATCGCAATGAAAAATTACAAAAAGTAAAAAATGAAAATTCAAAAAATGTTGGTAATAAGTGGTGCAGGTCGGACCACAGTGTTCAAAAGCCAAATCCAGCAAATTTGAGGAAAGAATATCACCAAGCCAGACAATGCTATGATCTGAGCGTTTGGTGTGAAGGTGGTATACGGTACGATAATAGAGTGTGTTACCGATGCGGTTATCAAGGACACATTGCTGTTAACTGCCGGAGTTGGAGTTATGAGACCAGGAGATGCTACAATTGCCAAATCAAAGGTCACGTTGCCAGAGATTGCCCAAGGAGATCGAATGACAGATTGAGGGTTAAGTCTCAGAAATTGGCAAAAATTCCAGTCAAGGTCAAGCCCGAAGAACAGAAAGTTCAAGAAAAGAAAGTAAAGCTTTCACAGGGGCAGAAAGATCGACTGAGGAAGAAGAGGAAGAAAGCTCGAGAGTATTTGGAGAAGATTTTGTCCTCGGGTTCATCCGTTGGAAAGAATAAGAGTTCTGATGAATCAACTTCCTCGGCTGTAAAGTCAAGCAAGACGAATTCATCAGATACAAATCTGAGGACGAAAGAAGAAAAGAAGAAGAAGAAAATGGTCGGCGATGAATCTGACGTGTCAAAGTCAGACAAGCCACCTTCAGGCAATGAATCTGACAGATCAAAGTCAGACAAGCCAGGTGCAGGCAATGATTCTGGTTCGTTAAAGCCAGAAAAGCCTGGTGTTAAGGTAAAAAAGGATAATTCGGGTTTAACAATGGATGATGAAAATTTTCCACCATTGTTGAACAAGAATTCGAAATCACCCAAGGATCGTCAGGCTTGGGTGAATCTGTTTAAATAGAAAAACCTGACTTACCGGAGATCCCAAGTTGGTAATCGTGGATCATGAATCGGCATCTTTCTTAATCTGTGTTTAAAGTTTTGCAGGATTTGCCGGAACTCCCAGATTTGTAAGCGTGGAGTAGGAATCGGCACCTTGAGAATTCAACCAACAGATGGTAATTGGTTGAAAAACAGGTTTGAGTTGTATGGTTGTGATTATTGTAAATGGTTCAGAATGAGAACTAGTTGATCTTACAAATGGTTAAATCAAGGTCATTAAATTGAACTTGAGTTAACTATTATTCATAAATTTGGTGAAACAATGTGATGATTTTACCCCAATTTTTACAAAAGGTAAAAACAACTAAACTTATTTTCCGGAAAAACCATTTTGGTTAAAACAAACTTAAGTGTTTTGAAATCTAAATGGGAAAATAGTTTGTTGTGAGGGGGAGTTCTGATTGTTTATGCCAAGCGAATAGCGAATTGAAGTGATTCAATATCAGTTGTCATGTTCTGTACAGTTTGTTTTCAAATTTTCATTAGATGTATTTGAATTTTAGGGGGAGTAAGAATTTTTAGAAAATCCAAAAACATCAGAAAATTTGAAAAAGACAAAAACATGATAAAACTGAAAAATGAGTTTTCGTTGCATAAAAGAGGAAATGATAGTGCATCAGTGGACTATCACGACACGCTAAAGAAATGTATAGTAAAAAATGTGATAAACAATCTTACTGTGGATGTGTCAGTAGGTTTTCGCACATTCAGTAAATTGAAACGAGATATAAACATAATTCAAACTTGCTTGATTCGTGGGTAACTATTCTTGAATATATGGGTAACCCCCGAAATCTTGTTTGAAAGGTCCCGTATTCTGAGATACTAGGTCTTTATGCTCAGTGATATCTAGGGTATTATCCCGGGACTTCTGCTGTATGGAAGTACTGACCTAATCCCCGGATAATACTTTTCGCAAAAAGCTTGAAACATAGCTTCACCCTCAGCACGCTGATGAAACAATAAAATTGATAGTCGCTGCTGTTGAAATTAAAAGATCCTCTAAAGGGGACCCACCTAAAGTCGAAGCCGTCATCTCTCTGCGTATACGGAAGTATCGACCTGAGCTCTCACGGCCCTCGCACATAACCCCTTTACAGATATCATCTGTGGTATACTCACCTGTAAGACTGAATATTGGGATCTGGATACAGGAGTATATTCGAGTGGAGTGATACACAATTAAGTTTAAGTTTCGAAAACACTAATATCGTATCTCGGATCAGTTGAACTTTGTGTGAAAATTTAAGTGGACCAGTATACTGACAATCTAGGTAAACTGTTTAGAACTAAAAATGAAATCAAGCTTAACGGTGTTGGTGATTTGTCTCATAAGCTGATATGATCCTCTTACACGAACTCACAAAAATATGTTTGTACATATTTCATTTCTGCATTTAATTTTTGCATTTATGTTTCATATTTTGAAAATCCAAAAAGATTTTCGACAACTGATAATGAAGAGCTGATATTCAAAAATTCAAGTGCTGAACATGATGAACAGGTTTGGGAGTGTGAGATTAACAGAAGGAATTTGTTTTAAGAAAGAAAAGTTTGATTAGTTAATCAGGGATATTAATTTGAACTTGGTGTAACTATTTCTAGTAAGTTTTTCTTATTGATTTAAGTAAAAACTTATGTTTCGATGAGAAGTGTGTAGGAAATGAGCTTAACAAAGATAAAGCTAGGATTTGATCTCAAGGTGATAGCAAATTCCAGATAGCGATCCCATCATGATGAAAGGGGGAGTCTGACGAGGCTAGAGCCAAAGAGAAGAAGATCCTGGATAATATGAAAAGCTGTGAAATGGAAAAGACAGATAACGATCCTAAAGCTGATGATGCTGATGATCTGAAGAAATGCCAGCATATCGCAAGGGGGAGTCTGAAGGCTTGCAAGAAAAGACTGAGAGTGAAGTCTAGAGACTGATAAAGACTGAAGATTGTGAAGACTCGACACTTAAGACTCGTCAACATCTGAGGGGGAGTCTGTTGGTGCAGTCATCTGTCGTCTTCGTCTTATGTCGAGTCTCGGGTTTGTTGCGGATCTGATCAGGAATGACATCAGGAAACAAGGAAATTGATGCTGGCCATTTGGATGAAAGCTGGCCGTTTGAAATGATGTTGTCCGTTTGAAATATAATGTAATCGTTTGAGAGGTGGTCGTTTGAAACCCTTTCGTTTGAAGGGTGACCGTTTGAAGGATGGTATGTCATCTTCAAACGGTCAGGTCCTCCCTATATATACGGTTCAAACAGTTTCAGTTGTAACATTCTGTTTTTCCGACAGCGAAGCTCTGTCGAAGTGTCTCCATGACTGTATTTGCTTTATGATCAATACAAGAGACAATTAATAGTGAATCCAAGCTAAACAAAGACCAAATCAATGTATTCCGCCTCTGATTCGGTCTAAGCGCTCTTCTGATCGACTCATCAGGTCGTCTCACGATCCTACATGCTTGTTGCATCTCACCCCATGTCCGAATGCTATTCGCCAGAAGTGTGAGAAACCATTATTTTGCCTTGTCTTTCAACGAAAATTGGAACAAACGAAGCTTGACCTCCTCTAGTGCGAAGTTGTGCCCTCCAATAGTGTTGCAAATGGACGAAAACTCCGCCAAATGCGTATACGGCTCATCATTAGACCTCCCATTGAAGTGGGGAAGTATATTGATGTAATGCGGCTTACAATCAAACATTCTCCGTTCGCACACTATCGGAGAGTCATTTTCGGTAACTATTGGTCGAAAATGGTCATTCACTCCCCGTGGAGGTTGTTGACGACATTGTGGACCATTTACTTCTTGATCACCCGGTCTTCGATTGTCCCTTCGATCACCGCCCCTATCACCTCTTCTATCGTCTCTTCGATTTCCACCTTGGTTACCCCTTTGGTTACCCCCTCCCACGAAACGAGGAATCCGATTAGGGTTGCCATTGTTGTTGTTGTTGTTGTTGTTGTTGTAAAACCCATCATTTCGGTTCCTTTGATAATTGTTTCGTGGTTGACGGTTGTTCTCGTAACCATCATTTCTTCCAACTCCATACCCGTAATCATCCTCCCCAACATAATTGGCGTGTTGGTAGCCAAATTCCTCATCTTCATACCCTCTTGCATTGTAGCCATTACCCCGATTCACGTATCCCCAATCTTCATCATCGTTAGCCCGATCATCATAGTCCCCCCCATCGTCCGAATTTTCCGTATGAATGCTTACATGTTCCGGCGATTGGTAACCGGGAACACTAAACGGCTCATCATCGGGGATGGCGTTCCTTAAATCGTCTATGTTTAAGAATGGGTCTTCGTTCGCGGGATTGCCACGATCTCGGTTGCCTCGGCGGTCGGAATTGACATTTCGATCATCAAGGTTTAGGGGTAAGGATTGTTGTCGATGAAGGTTTTGTTGTGGGGGTGTTCTTTGGGTGTTGTTGGGATTTTGATTTTGGAAAGGTGGTGTAGGTGGTCCGGTATTGTTATTACCACCCAGTCACTCTTGAGGTATAGGTTGAACGTTTTGAGCAGGATTGAAGTTGCTTCGGTATTGGAATTGATTTTGGTTGAGGTTTTGGTTTGAGTTTTGGTTTGCCATCGAATCAGTTTCAATGGTCGGTGTGAGTTGTGGTGTTTGGTTGGTTTGATTAGAAGCAAGAGTTGCTTCTAACCGGCTTGCTAGGTTTCTTCTTGCGACTCTTTCGATTTCCGGTTCGTCGACTAAAGGTGAAGTCCTCTCGGAGTTCCGCGTATGCATGCACTACCTGTAACCTGCACAAGTAATACACCCTGCATAACAAGGAAAAAGACAAGTACAAAAAGAAAGCTAAACAAATTAAACAGATAATCACGTAAATTCAAACACTAATCCAAACACAAAGCGCACGCACTCCCCGGCAACGGCGCCAAAATTTGATCGGAGTGTCGCGCTCCAGTCAAAGATACTATTTATAAGCCCAAATTACCCTTAACTATGTGTTAATGGTAGCAGGGGGTCGAACCACGAAGAGTATGTGGTTTGTGTGTGGATTCGATTGAATTAAAACAAATGTCACGATTTATGAAGCTTGCTAGAATATCTTTATGTTTTTGTTTAATTGAGAGATGTAAGTTTAGACTAAGTGAATTGATTAAATTGATTAACAACTAATGATTAATGATTACGAGAAAATTGGTTACTAGAACAATAATAAGAAAAAGGAATCACACCCGGTTTCGGTAATTGCTAACCTAGGATTTATACAAGTTTTAGATTCAACTTAAATGCATATGATTAGCGGATTTAGTGTACCGTGACTTAGGTGCTAATAACTATCAACGTCCCGAAGAACAGACAAGAATACACTTTGTAATCAACACAAGTAAATCCTAACCACGACAATGCACAATTACATATCACCATTTCGCAAAGTCATAACTTTTAACATCGTTCGACAATTTACGAATTCGCAACAAATGTAACACTATTATCAAAGGTTTCAAAAATCAAACACAAATTGTCACTAAGTTGAAACAAGAATAATTCGAAACCCTAAAATTAACAACTACCTACACCGGGGTGAAACCGAGATGATTAGCCTCTCATGGTTGAAGAAGCTTGATCACCGGATGATTGGAACTCGAAATTGAACATCTTGAAGCTTTAAGTATGGTGAATGATGATGTTTGGTGGAAGATGATGATGGTAGAAGGATTAGGGTTTGTGGATGAATTGGCGATTAGGAATGGTTGATGATGATGATCTTGATTCGGGTGATGTAGGAATGATAGATGGAAATTGAGATGGAATGGTAGGTGAATCGTGATTAGTCTTGGCTCCAAGATGTGTTTTCCAACTTCAAAAAATTGTGTAACTCCCGAGTTCAATGCCCAAGAACCAATAAAGATCGAGCTTTAACCCCAAAAGTCCAAAATTCGTGTTTGAAAAATCAGCCCGTCGCCGACGGGCCTGACCCCGTCGCCGACGGGTTCTCCTGATGGGGTTTTTGTCCGACGGGTTAAATGACTGGTTACAGGAATTTTTGGCATACGGGGTTTTCCTGAGCCCGTCGGGGACGGACCTATACCCGTGGCCGATGGCTTGTCCAACTCTACTTCTCCAATTTTTGCTTCTTGCACTCCCGGTTCATCCGTAACGCGTCCTGGTGCTCCGGTTTTCGACCCGGTGACCCGTAAAGCTCCCGAAAAGCTCCTTAAACTTCGTTAAACCTGCATAAGCACAAGTCTAATTAAAAGTAGGCCATTCAAGATTAAAACTCATATAAAAACATAAAGTTACACAATTACGAGCACCGGTTTTCAACCACGTATCAAAAACCCGGGTTTAACTTCACTTTTCTCCCCCATCTAGGGTTTTTGCGTTCTCCATCTGCTCACACACAATCTCAATTCTCTGCGACCGTGGTAAATCGAATCTTCTCTTTTAGATCTACTTAATTTTTTCAATATATATTGATGGTTTCTCATGTTTGATTACTAATTTTGTGTTTTGATTTTGAATCTTTTCATGTGATTATTGGATCTATATTTTTTTAATAATTGTTCAATATTATTATGCGATCTCATCCTCTCTAATCGGCTACACCATTTCCAACCTTCTAGCAGGTAAGGATTTCATCTCTATATCTCTAAAAATGTTGGATTTCATGTAATCGCTTTGATTCAAGGTTAGATACTCAATATTTTCTATTAAACGTCGTGATTATATCATTCCAATCCATAATCGATGTTTTCTTTGTTATCATATTCAATTAGGGTTTCTTGCCAATCGATCTATTTCATACTCCTACACATAAATGTCTTCTACATCAAGGTCTGATTCCTATACTAAGAGATTTTGTCTTTACTTCTTCCAGATCTGATTATTATGGTTCTTATCTGACTATTAGGGCCGATATATTAAACATTGATGTTTTATGTTTTATGTTGTTTGGATGAAGATCTTCATGTTTAGGGTTAATATCAGAGTATTAGGGTTTTATTTGGAATTGCTTGGTTTTATCATTCCATCTCTTTTAGTCGCCTCTCAGTTTTGTAGTCCTTAAATCATTTTAATTTTTTGATACATTAAGGAAGGAAAACACATTAAGATTCAATTTCGGTTTTACATTTTTTTGAGTTTTGATTGATTTAAATTCATCATCACTAACCGGTAAATAACATACCAATCATTAGTACAAATAAAAAAATGGTCAGTATCTTTTCATGTAACATGTCTAATGGGTCAGGTTAAGCTTCTTGAGTTTAGGGTCAAAGCAAACATTTTTTTAAATGTGAAACTGGGTTGTATCTTAGCATTGGAATCTATCTATCTATTTGATTTTGATATTTGAAGGATAATGCAAGGACTACAGAAGAAACGGAGTTTGATTGAGTTGTCCGTGGTTGAGGCCTGAGGTAACCCTGTGTAAACTTTTTTTTATTCCGCCTTTTTATTTTACATGTCTGCGTCTTTGTGGGATATTGGGGAAAAGGGTTGCTAACTTGCTAAGAAGTGAGGTGAGGGTTAATCTCAAGATGGGTGAGATTGTGAGCTTCATGATTGAAGGTCGTTTGTAGTCTTGAATCCAGTTTGTGTAATGGCTTCTGGATCTATACTTAGTCATAATTAATTATTTTAAATTATTTATTGTAACTTAATTTGTTAGTCATTATCTCTATTGTAACTTAATCAGATTCTAATCTATTCTACCGTTTTTCTCTTTTTGTATTCGACTGGAACATTGTTCTTTACGTGCTAACAATCATTGTCCTTTTATTCAGAATTTTAGCTGTAGACCTTCATGAAAACATCAGGTTACAAATTTTGTTAACAATATTATAGTTGCCATGTTTGCTACTATTCATCTTATTTAGCATGGTTTTTGCAATGAAATGCAGGAAATAATGCGGGATGCGGGAGTTGAGTGAAGGTAACTATTACCAAAAGTGATGTTTAATCTCCTTCACTTATGTTTGGCATCGGTTAAAATCATGTTAATATTATATTCATTATTGATGCTCCACTATTTTAAATGGCTTTTTGTGACTAAAGATGACATAAAAGGTCCATGTGGGGTAATCTATGTTTTATAACACCTGATTAATAGTTTTCATGGTTACGTGGATGTTCAAAAGATCCAAAGCATTAACCGGTCCAACTTTCTTAATTGAAGATCCCAACAAAGGTATTGATATCAGCTTTTGCTTTGATTTGCTTTTTTTGTGTTACCTTTCGTTAATTTGTTTGAGACTTGATGTAGGTGGTATGAAAAAGCTGAGGACATGTGGAGCTTGAACAAGTGGGGCTCCTAAGAAAGTTGCAACAATTGAAGCACCTTCATTCTGTTTAGAAAAGCTAAACAAGATGACATATACCTTTGGTTTATAATCTTCAATAGGAGAAGGCACTTATTGTCAGGTTTTTCATGGAAGGCACTTTGGTCATTAAGATGCTGGATACGAGCTCCATATTAGATTCTGAATCGGATTTTAGAGACAAGGTAAAAATTTCATTTTATTTTTTAAATTAGTGTGTTAATGTAAATGGTTTTGTAGTTTATAGTGTTTGTTTATGGTTGATTGAAAAGTTGGAGAAAAAGTAACAAAAGTTGTAAGCAAGAGAGAAAGCTGATAAAGAAAAGGCTAATGAAATGGTAATTTATATTTATAACTTAGCAGTTCAACTTCATTGTGATTACCAGATATTTCTTTTCTGATGTTCGTGCTGTTTCTTTTCAAGTTATTGAATTTATGTGTGATATTTGTTGCTTTATTGCAGACTGGTCTTTAGTTATGTAATAATGTCTGGTTAAGTAATCTGCAGTTTTGTTTTGTGTTTTAACAAATCTGCACGATTAGGGGAATGAGGTGGAGGAAAAAAAAGAAGGTGAAAGGTTAGTCCTATTTAATGAAATTTGTTTACACTGGCATTGAGGTTTGATCTCAAATTACAAGTCTGAATTTTTTTTTCTTCGTCTGAGAGATTTAGATTGAGGTTGGTGATATTATATTCGAGATAGAGATAAATAAAACTACCCTTGAATTTGAATGTCTTGAAGAAGGGTAAAATTTCCTTTTTAGTGGTTTAATGCTAAAATTATTTTATGCGAGATAGAGACGGATAAAGCTACACTTGAATTTGAATGTCTTGAAGAAGGGTAAAATTTCTTTTTTAGTGGTTAGACACTAAAATTTTTTTTATTTTTTTGTTAATCTTCCCTGTGGTGTATAGTTTATACCATCTTAGTGGTGATAATTGAAGTATCTACGTATAAGTGGGTTTCTTTTATATCTAATGGCTCAAAGTCACAATCCCTTTAAAGCGCTTTATGCAAAAAAAAAAAAAAAAAAAAAAAAAAAAAAAAAAACTTTGTCAATATCGTTTTTGCAATTATGAATTATATATAACATGCTAATTAAGTTATTAAATATATAAAAATTAAATAGTTGACAAAAAAATTGGTCAACTCTGCCGGACCCATTCTGGAGGGACACAATAAATTATGAGTTTTTGACCCATTACTCAAATCTCCTGACCTACCCATTTCACCATCTTTGCACCATATATTGATTGTTTACATCCAACTCTTTATGGCAATATCAGTGTTTAAGTTGGGATATCTATTACTACTTGAATGCTTAAAGCCTTAACAGAACACTAACTGCAGGTACTTAGCAAAGATATGGACACCTGAGGGTTCAAAAGACGTTGCAGTTGGATAACCCATTGCAATAACAGTAAGTATCTACTGTTACAAAAGTGTAACAATACTAATTATCAAATAATGAACAATTATGCCTTTTGTACCAATAATTAAAGCCGCATAGCCATTTTCTTATATTGCTTTCCAATCAACTAAAATGAAGAGCTTACAAAATGGGTGGGTTAGGTAACACACTTATGTCAATTTGGGTTGGTCCTGCTTATAAACGCTTTTTTTTCTTCCCTTTTATTGAATTTTACAAATTTAGATGCTGATATAATTTTGAAAAGAAAACAATTTTGGATGTTTTAGGCATTTGAATTCGTATTCTTCGTTCAATATGTTTCCATATTAACCAATTCTTTACGTTTTATACATTTTGACCTGTTAGAGGCTAAGTAAATTTACTTATTTACCCTTAATCTGGTTGAATTTGTGACCTCTATCAAAATGTAACAATTATTAAGAACACATTGGAACTAACGTTACAATTTTGCAAGGTTGAGGATCCAGCTGAAGTTGAGGTGGTATAGACACATGTTGGTGGCAATTTAGTAGCTAAGGAGGCAAACCCAGCTCCACATGCTACCCATGATAAAGAAGTTAAAGGACAAAAGTTCAACTTTTCTAGAATAAGTCCACCTGGAAGTTACTAATTGCACAACAGAAATTAGATGCTTCATCAGTAATGGTATGTGTGTAACAACCACCAAAAAATAGATCTTTAAAACCCAGATCTTGTAGAAATTGGATCCAACGAAAATAAATAAAAATAGTAAATAAACATGTATTTTTATTAAAAAGACTATCCTTATAACTTTTGGTTGGTTCTTTTTGTAGAAGGACTCAACATACATGAACATCTTGAGGTACGGCAAACTATTTTCTTTTTGTTTATTTTTCCAATCTTCTTAGTTTTTGGTGAAATGTGACACAATTGGCGAGTTGTGTAACATGTAAAAACAGTTTTGGGTTGTAATGAGTTTTATAGTACAAGGTGAATTGATGTTGGAATTAATCTTGATGATACGAGTCATATACGGGTCAAGTCGGTTATTAGTTTTTATTTAGACGGGTCACTGAATAACAAGCAGGTCAAGGTATTGAGTTAGTCTAGAAGTTGACTGAGTTTGCCGGAGGAACTCTAAAAATTTAAAATGGACTGTGGTTGCTGAATAAAAGGAGTTCGATTGGAATATTCTTTTTGGCATGTGCTTTGTATTTTTTAAAATAGGTTTCGTTTATCTTTGAATATTGTACTCTCATTTTTGTATTGTTAATTTCGAAGGCTAATTGTCTATTCAGTGTCTATGATACAAATGTGCAACCAATTTTTGTTTATGTTGGTTCCTGAAATTACTTTGCTTTTTGTAGTCTTGGGGAAAAAATTTGAAGGCTCACCTTGCTAATAGCACTCTACAAATGCTAATGCTGGTGGTAAGGCTAAGCATGTGTTGGGATTCGGCTTGGAAAAGATTGCCAGATGTAGTTGAGGGGAAAGATGAAGTCGCAGCGTTAATGGATGCCCTCAAAACTCAAAACGATAAATTTTTTAAAGGCTTAACACGTTCAGCACCTCAACTGGTGGAAAGCATCAAGGAAATTACATACTGCTGGGTACACAAGTGGTCTAAGCTAAGCGAGATGTCGTACCAAAACTGGAGCAGCTTCGAGGGGTTAAATTTCAGGAGATAAAGGCCTTTTATTTTGGTCTTTGTAATGTCCGGGTGAACACTCTTTGTTGTTTGGTTATGTTGTTCCTGTTGTCTTAGCTCCTTGCTTAGGGCTGTTTGTTTTTAGGTTGTGTTGGTTTTAATAAAGTCCCATTTGGCAGTTAAAAAAAAGTAGTTCGCAACTCTTCTCTATATATATAAACCGTAACTAAAGGATATTCCAAGAAGGTAATTGCAATCTTCATCGTATATACATGTAAAAGTCCAAGTTAGTTTAGTCTAACCAATGCATGCTATTTGTGTCATGTCATTTCTTTTACAAGTGCTTATCTCTAAATACACTATTGATACATTGCGATTTGTTATTTTAATCTACGTTTAAATCAATATGCTATAATATGCGAGTGTCGTATTTATCTTTGTACGCGTTTTGGTGTGATTTCTATTATTTTGATAATTTTTAGTGTTTATACACGATTTGCTTCTTACTAAGATTGAGGAAGTTTATCGTATAACAAAAGATACGAAGGCTTCTATTGACTATGTAGTTTATGTTGGTCGTTTCCTTCCAACAAATGTAGTATTCTAAGCTTCTAACCATTTTAAGAAAGTTGTATGGGTGACCATTTAATATTCATCCTCAGACTTCCATAATAAGTTCACGCATATAGTTTCTTTATGATCAGTAACGTAATTTCTTTTCTAAAACTAAGAAACATATCATTTTTAACACCGCGAAATTTGCGGGTATTAGCACTAGTTAATAAAATAAATTAGATGAAATTCGTAATCTGGTCATTAATACATTGGTTTGATCTTCGTGTTTCTTTTGCTAATTTTATCTAGGGTATAAAGATACGCGCAATGCTTTTAACTAATGGGTTTTACTTTAGCGTTTCAGGTTTTCAGCTGGTGCCATCCGCCCAGGTTAGTCTTTAATATGTTTTATATTTGATTTGCTTTTTTTTAGTTGTTTGGGTATTGTTATCGGTACGACACCTGACACTAATACTAGGTATAGTTTACGATACAAAATCACACTTTATTTTAGGCAAAACGCCTTTTTCAATAAAATTTATAATTAAATTTAAATGCGCATTTGGAATTTTTTTTTAAGTCTGATTGCTTTTGTATTAGTTTATTAGGCAAGTTTTTGGTTAACTGTGTGTATATTAGGTAAGCTTATTGTTAACTATGTCTAGCTCTCGAAAAAAGGGGTCGTATACTTAATGAGTCTCTTCCTTCTCCTGATGCGTCCACTTCAGTACATGTACGAAAGTCTTTCGCGTCTGGTAGCAATGAAGTTTCTAATTCTATGTATATAGATAACGGTGATTGTACTAGCATATGCGAACATTGCCATGCCGTATTTTGGTATGATGAACGTGTCAATGCAATGTCTTCTAATCGTTATTCCTATAATCATTGCTGCAAACATGGTCGTGTTAAACTTGATTCTCCTACCCATCCTCCACTGTCATTGTTACATCTATTTGATCAATCTGATTTTCTTGATAATATACGTGCATATAACAACATGTTCTCCATGACATCTTTTGGTGGGGTAGTCAACGTGTAACACCCCGACCGCGTAATACAACAAACCACGGTGGAAACGTCGGGGATTCATGTCACAGAATCATTAGTTCACAACACATGGTAATTGACGTTTTGTTTTATTTCGTTAATATATTCATTGTTTAAAGAGTTAACTGCCATTTTCGTCCCTGTGGTTTGGTCACTTTGGCCATTTCAGTCCATTTTTCAAAAATGCGCCATTTTCGTCCCCCACGTTCTGTAAAGGTGCCATTTCAGTCCAAAAATCATAACCCAGTTAAGTCAGTTAGTAAATAAGGACTGATTGTGTAAATTTGTAACATAAAGGACTGATTGTGTAAATTTGTAACACCACCACCACTAGCCCTGCCACCACCACCACCACTCCGCTGCCACCACCACCACCACCGCCACCACAGCCACTGCCACCACCACCACCACCGCCACCACAGCCACACCGCCACTCTGTTAACTACCGCCGGAACCGGAGCTCAGCCTAAAAATCAAAACAGATGTCGTCTTCTTCGTTTCAACAACAGTTTCCCGACGCTTTCAAAGTGTCACAAAAACAAAGAAACCCAGCTTCTTCTTCGTTTCAACGACAGTCGAACCCAAACCAAAATATGAAACGCAGCCGCAAAACACTCCAACCTGATGATGGTTTGATAAAAGTTTAAAGGCGGTGGTCGGAGAACGAAGATAATGGCCGGTAGTCGGTGATTGATAAGTGATGGCGGTGGACGGAGATGATGGTACGACGATGACTGAATTAAAGAGAAACAGTTACGGGTTATGGGATGATCGGTGTACGGTGGTGTGGAGGAATGATGGTGGCAGTGGAGATCGTTAGTTACTATTTTAACATCTTCATGCTGCGCAGACGAACTGAGCAGAACAGACTAGATCCAATGAATGTCGACAGCGATGATGATGAATCGCCGGAGTATGATTCAGAACCCAGAAAGTTACGCGACGGTTGTAGTTTTGATTCAACATCGGAGAAAACCGTTGTCGATGAAAGCGGAGATGGAGGCCATGATTTCTTATATGATTCCTGCACGTCATCTGATACCATTGGTGCACCGTGTACAAGTAAAGTCAACACATCATGGGTGAACCATGAGTTTAACTTTGAACCTTTGGATCCACGAGTATGGGATGTCGGTTATTTTTCGTGTGCCAGAACTAAAACTGAGTTCTTGCCCACAGGCTCAATGATTGAAGAGGTTTTTGGCGTTGAATCTTGGGATTTTGAAACCACCGATGATAACAAAAGCTCAAATTAACATTGGTTAGTTGATTTTTATTAGCGTGTTATTTTTTTTTTTAACTGTAAGGATGTCCAATTTTTGATTGTACATTTACAGCTTACCCCTGGACCTGGTTAGTATTAGAAGATATTCACATTAAGGGGTAAACTAATAGGTAACAGGTTCACCCATCCTGTGGGATATTTGTGTTGTAATTAATCAAGGGCTGGACCTGATAATTTAGCAAGTAATGTGGCAAAAATGAAATTAGGAGAAAAGGTTGTTGATTGGTGGTGGTGGCAGTGGCTGTGGTGGCTGTGGTGGTGGCAGCGGAGTGGTGGTGGTGGCAGGGCTGTGGTGGCGGTGGTGGCGGTGGTGGTGGTGGTGGCAGCGGAGTGGTGGTGGTTGCAGGGCTAGTGGTGGTGGTGTTAACTGCCATTTCAGTCCATTTTTCAAATTTACACAATCAGTCCTTTAAGTTACAAATTTACACAATCAGTCCTTATTTACAAACTGACTTAACTGGGTTATGATTTTTGGACTGAAATGGCACCTTTCCAGAACGTGGGGGACGAAAATGGCGCATTTTTTAAAAATGGATTGAAATGGCCAAAGTGACCAAACCACAGGGACGAAAATGGCAGTTAACTCTTGTTTAAAAACAAACCAAATAAGTACAAACAATTGTCTTTTAAATTTTAAAGTCACTAAAGCCCGCGTCCATCCTACGTGAAGTAAGCAATCAACAATCGTCACATAATAGAACCTGAAACATATGTGAAAAACAGTCAGCATAAAAATGTCGGCGAGTACATAGGTTTTGTATGTCAAATTCATGGCTTTGAATTCATATTGCAATACCTCGTCCAACTTCGGGAGTCGACGAGTATAAATCTTGAAATCAAAAAGTGTTTGATATTGTAATATGTTTTATCAGCTTTACAAGATGATATAAGTAAAACAAAACCTTGTAGCCATGAATCTTGACCGAAAACATTTGTTTTGTAAAACCAAGTAGTAAATCGTCATTGAAAGAACACTTTGTATAGTTTATATCTTTAAGTGAAAATCATTGCATGAAATTGATCAAAAACCATTCGTCCTTGTTATAAACCAATCATTCAAATCGTCTGTGTTATCAATTGTTCGTGTTATAAAACCAATCGTCATTCGTCCGTGTTATAAACCATTTGTCATTCGTCCGTGTTATAAACCAATCGTCAATCGTCCGTGTTTTAATTATGAAAACTTTTGGTCGTTCTTTAATGAACATATTCAAACCTGTGTGATTCGATTATACCACCCATGGGGTATATTTAATAGACCCTGAAAGGCCTCTTTAACTCGACTAACAAATCAACACATGTTTTGTTAAAATAACAGATTTTGTCATTACCCCAAACTATCCACCAAATCCAGTGGATAACCCGATAACGGGATTGTCAGTCCTATGGTACCATAACATACTACTGGTTAGCTTGATCAAAGCTAATGAATGTCATTCATGTTATGAATTAACGTACCAACAAGTTCGTTCACATTATTGAAATCGTCGTGTTTTATATAAACCATAGTCTTTGTTTTGAAAACTTAAAAAAAGCATTTAGCACATATGAGTCACCCCAAAACAATTGAAAGCATAAAAGAGGGGAGCTATGTACTCACTTGGGATTGCAAAGTATCCTTGAATCAAGTGAAATATCAAATCTTCGTACGTGTCGTAATGTGTCCTAACATCTGGTAACTATGTTAAAATAACGGTAGATAATTGGAGGAATTGGATGGAATGAGGTTTTGTAAACCAAATGAGTGTTGGAACTCATATGAAATGGTTTAACAAAGTCTACATTCTGATTTGGAATGAATCCTAAGTGCTTTTGACCCATTATGACCCGTTAAGGTAGTTTATGCTACTTTAACGTGTCATTTGCGTAACTACGCATTCGGATGGTTAAGCATGTCATATGATAAGTCCTAAGTGGCCAAACATGTTTGAAAATGTTATTACATCAGTTTATATGTGAAAAATTTGATTACATGTGCTTAAAATGGATTAATGCGCAAAAAGGGCATTTTGGTCATTTTCTAAGGGCATAATAACGACTTATCATATAACTAACCAAACGAAGTGACCATAAGGTATAACCTCAGGAGGTTATTCCCTATACAACTATGGTCACAAATGTGACAACTGGCGCAAAACCGGTAATTTCCGTACTATTTTATTAATTAATTATTAATTGCAATTATGTGCTTAATGTCAACATTATGTGTTTGCTTGTTTTACATATGAATTCATGCATGTTTTATACTTCAAATATCGCATTGTGCATTACATTAAGCGTTGCGTCAGAAAGACTAGTAAACTCACCGGTAAGACACGTTGTGTCAGCACTTCCGCAGAAAATAGTCAGACAGTAGATTTAGGGCCTAGGAGTAGGTCCAACATCAAAAACACATTAAAACCCAAATGTGGATACAAGGATTAACGTATACACTTCCCGGAAACCAAAATAAGCACTAAAAGACACCCGAAACTCACTTTAAATGCTGAATTCAGCAGAATTCAGCAATAATTCAACAATTTAACACTAAAATACTATGCAGAATTGATGTTTTAGTGTCCAGAATAACTTGTAAAGTGTCGGGAACTAAAACTGTCACAAAAGGTGCTTCACATCTAGTAAAACTGCGCAATTTAGCACTTTAACGAACCAATAACCGAACGAATAACCGGACACTACCCAAAACATCAAAACTAGACTAGAAGCATTGTTTTTATGATATTAAGCTAGTGTTGGTGATAAAACACCTTAAAAATCATAAAAAACACATAAACACACTTAAACTTACATAAACCTTATAGTTTACACTTTCCTCCCACAACTTCCCCATTTTTACAGTTTACCCCCCCCCCCTCATTTGAAAACCTGCCCCAATGGACCTCACCTCACTTTTGATTATAATATTTCATAATGTGGGCTAGATATTAGACACATTGACTATTGGGTAACCTTATGTTGGAGAATTGTTATAAATGACCATAAGATGAAGAACCTTATCATTTCCTCCATACATCTTCATTTTCACTCAAACACCAAGCAATCTAAGGTGATCCAAAGGTGAAGGAAGGTGATCTAAGGAAGCTACAAGTGGTGGAAGTGGAAGGACCTTGCTAAGGAGCTTTTAACCACATATCTTCATCATTATTCATCTTCATCTTCTTTGTGCCACTTCCCTAGCCAATAGAGCTAGTAGTAAGCTTGCTAAACTCTAGTTTACTTCAAGTTAGTGTCTTGTACAAGTTACACCATCTAAGAAACTAAACTTTAAAGGTTGAAGATGTAAAGATCTAACATAATCTAAAGGAAAACAAGTGATTTTAGTTATGTTTGATGTGTGTGATGAAGTTGTTGTTGTTAAATCTTGTGTTTATGTTTAGATCTATCATGTTAAAGCTTGTTAGAAGCTTAGATCGAACAAGTTTAAGCATGGATCTTGAAAGATCCATGGTTAAACTTGAAGATGAACTTGAAAGACCATTATGTGAACTTGAAAGATGATTTTTAAAGCAAGATCTTATGTTCTTGAAGTAACTAAGTTTATGTAAAACTAACTTTTCAAACTAAACTCCATGAAAAGTTTGTAAAAAGGTTCATCAAGAAGCTTATTTATGAAATATTCAAGTATGTTAAGTATGGATCTTGGAAGATCCATGGTGAAACATGACTTTAAACATAAAGATCTTTTAAATGAGCATAAGAATAGTTTTTGAACATGTTTTTCAAGACTTTGAAACCCTAAAACTCGTGGATGGTTTAGTTAGTAAGTTAAAGTTTCATAAAAAGTTTGTTTAAAATTAACAAGAACACTTGTTTTTGAAAGATCCTTGTATGTAAAGTGTAGATCTAAAAGACTACACATTTTTATCAAAAATCAAGTTCATCATAAGGTTTTACATGATAAAATTTTTTTTTGGGTAAAGGGTTACCCCTGGCTAATTTTATAAATAACTCAAAACAGTACAAGGGTATGCCAGAATGACATACCAACTAAGCTTCACAAACCGAAGCCTAGGAAACAAACACCAAAGAGAAAAACACAACCCAGAAAACAACAACCAATGAACAAACTAACAACTAAGAAATCAGACACAGCCACGAGCCACAAACTCGAAGAACCGAAGCACCAAGCGCTAGGCTTCTAACCCGGGTCATCCACCTGTTCGCCTGCAGCGATCTCCCAATTCTTTAACAACCGGTCCACTTTGGAGTCACCTTTGAACTCGAAACCCATGAGCCGTAATCTGACAACGTTCTTAATCCTCTCAACCACCGACTCAACTTTAGCCAGATTATTAGAAAACAAGCAATTGTTCCTCTCAAGCCATATAAAGTATGTAGTCGCCGCAATGACCAATTTGCAAACAATGTGATCTACCTTCTTAGACGAAGCATGAACCAACATCCAATCCATAATGGATTGCCAAGAGTCATCAATCTGATCCAACGAAGCCATCACCTTAATATCATTCCATACCTTTGAGGAAAACGAACACTGAAAGAACAAATGGTCTCTCGAATCACGATTATTCCTGCACAGGGGGCAACACATAAGATTAAGGTTAGTAGCACTACCCACTTCCCATACCGCCAATCTATCTTGAGTTTTCAGCTTGTTCTTGATCACCAACCATAAATGAAATGAGTGTCGTGGGATACACTGGGAAAACCATACTCCGTTAAACCACGGCACTATGCTTCCACGATGTCTAACCACGTTCCAAACCTCCAAAGACCGAAAGGAACAACTCTTACCCTCCAAATCTTTCCAAACTGTCCGATCTAGCATGTTATGACACAAATGTGGTACCTCCAAATCGATCAACACCGGAAAGAGATTGTACCAAGCAATCGGCCACTTCCATTGCCCATTCTCGTCAATCAGGTCCGCCACGGTAGACGACATAGAGAACCCTGCCTGGGCAATACGTCTAGGAGTTATAAAAGCGCTAAGAGGGCTAAGATGACACCAATTATCAGTCCACATCTTTGTTTGATGTCCGCTTCTAACCTCCTTCCATATAAACGGACGAACAATACTACGAATGGCTAACAGTTTCCTCCATCCCCAGCTGACACTTCCACGGGGATTAACATCCCAAAAGCTGCGATCATTCAGTTTATGAGCATAAATCCAATCAACCCATAGGGACTTCCTTCGAGTAACAATGCTCCAGATATGGCTGGTCATTAGAGCCTTATTAACATCTGATATACTCCGAATACCAAGGCCCCCTTCCGTCTTGGGCAAACAAACATCCGACCACGCCACTTTGGCTTTAGCTCTACCCTGCGAACCCGCATTCCATAAGAACCTCCTCATAAATTTCTCAAGGTCATGAATAACACGAGCCGGGATAATGAAGACCGATGCCCAATAAATATGCATGGATGAAAGCACTGAGTTAATAAGTTGTAACCTACCCGCAAAGGACAACGACTTGTTAAGCCAACTATCAATTTTCTTTTCCATACGCTCCACTAGGGGTTTACAATCATTGTATATCAGCCTTGTTGAAATTAACGGAACCCCCAAGTATCTAACCGGAAGGGAACCTTCCCTAAAAGGCATCAAACTGAGAATCTGCTGACGAACATTAATCGGAATGTTGCAGAAATAGACTGTGCTTTTGGCTGGACTCGGGACTAGACCCGAGATTTTAGTGAATTCCGCAAGAGCCTGCTTCACCTTTCCCACGGACACCACATCCCCATGGACAAAGATAAAAAGATCATCAGCGAAAGATACATTAATGATTTTCTGCTTAGCACATTTCGCATGATACTTGAAGCCATTATCCGACGTAGCCTCCCGCTGAAATAATAACGAAAGAATTTCCATAACCAGAGTGAACAAGTATGGTGACATAGGATCACCCTGTCTCAATCCCCGTTTTCCTCTAAAAAACCCATGCAAGTTCCCATTAATACTGATCGAGAACGACGTTGAAGTAACACACGCCATAATCCAAGCAACCATCTTATTATGAAACCCAAACGCCTTAAGTACATTTTCCAAGAACACCCAGTTAACCGTATCATAGGCTTTCTGAATGTCAATCTTGAACGCACACCTAGGCGGCCCCTTATGGAGATGATAGTTATGCATGAGCTCCTGGGTTAATAAGATATTGTCCGAAATTTTCCTACCCGGAACAAAGGCGGACTGGTTAATACTAACCAAATTTTCCAGGCTACCCTTGATTCTGTCCGTGATAATCTTGCTTATGCACTTATAAAGAACATTACAACAAGATATCGGACGATAATCCAGCACCGAATCCGGAGTATCCACCTTAGGGACAAGAGCCAAAATTGTATGATTAACTTGTTTCAACAGCTTGCCATTGTTAAAAAAATCTAACACAGCAGACGACACTTCATCACCCACAATATCCCACGAGGATTTAAAGAATGCCGATGTATACCCGTCCGGCCCAGGGGCTTTGTTCACTCCAATACTAAACATAGCGTTTTTTATCTCCTCTCTAGTCACTTGCCGAACCATAGTGGCTGCACCATCACTACTTAGCTTGTTAACACAAATGGCATCCAAGTCAATAGCTGCAACTTGATCCTCCGTACCCAAGAAATTAGCATAATGGTTTACCAACGCATCCATAATGCATTCCCCTTCATACCGAACCCCATTAACATCCTTAAT
The DNA here is from genome assembly GCF_002127325.2 of Helianthus annuus. Taxonomy (NCBI): domain Eukaryota; kingdom Viridiplantae; phylum Streptophyta; class Magnoliopsida; order Asterales; family Asteraceae; genus Helianthus; species Helianthus annuus. The sequence goes on along the minus strand of NC_035444.2, from coordinate 137,237,671 downwards.
AGTATGAATTTTATTTCGAGCATTCCTGCATTTGACACTATTATGGAAAAACTTAGTGTTCGAGTCACCCGCACAAAGCCACTCCACTTTCGCTTTTTGCTTAAGAAAGCATTCTTCATCATATGCTGCCGTCTGAAACTCTTTAAGGCATTGGGCTTCCATGTTACGAAGAGTACCATCTAACGGATTGTTATCAATCCGCATTTGGATATCATCTAGCTGCTTCCTTAGATCAACAACTTTCACATGCAAATTCCCTTGATTGAACACAATCTTACGCAGATAAGGCTTCAGAAGCCGAAGTTTCTGGATCACCGAAAACATAGAGTAGCCATCCACCCTAGTAGCCCACTCCTTTTCAACACATAACCTGAATTCCGGCTTAGAGGTAATAAAATTAGCGAACTTAAATGGTTTCGGCCGAAACTTGGTTGGCGGAGCAATCTTGAGAATGCACGGGGTATGGTCAGAAATCCGAAACGGATGATACAAGACATACGCATCCTTAAACATCTCCAAGAACTTCATATTACCCATCACTCGGTCGATCTTTTTAAGCAAACCCACACCATTCAAAGGCTTCTGGTTCCATGTGTAGTGTAAACCATGACCCTTAATATCCATTAACTCCGCAAATTGAACACAATCATTAAATTCTCTCATTCCAATAGATGGGGTGGAAGGACCATACAAAGAATCATCTATATGTAACGCTGAGTTAAAATCACCCATAACGACCCATGGCTTGTTATAGCACAAACCCTTATGATTGCATAAATTATCCCACAGAGTTCTTCTCTCTTGATACTTATTCTTAGCATAAACAAACGAAACAAAAACAGAATGATTATCAGCTTTTGAGAAGACCTGAGTATGTATGACTTGGTCCGATTGGGCCAAAATCATAATATCAACCACATCAGTATTCCAACCCAAAATAATTCTTGTACCCCTATCACATAATCCTCCATTCGATGTCCAATTCCAAGACCGGAAAACATTATTACACACCTTAGCCAGCTTAGAAATATCCACATGAGATTCAAGAAGAGCACAAACAGAAAGTTTATTTTCAGATACTAAAAGTCGAACCTCACTTTGTTTCAGGGGACGGTTCAAGCCCCTTATGTTCCAGGCAGCCATACTATCCATCAACACCATTGTGACCGGGAGTGCTTGCCCCCTCAGATTGTTTATGCCGCTCACATCGCATATATTCAGCCATTTCAGTAGGAACCTTTTCCACCACCTCATCATCTATACGAGGATCCTTCCCATTATTATCTACTCTACCCGATTTCCCATCATCAACTTTTCTAGTGTCACAGACATCCGCGTCCCCATCATCCAAATGTAAAGCATCAAAAGGGTTATGAGTATATACCTTACCATTCTTAGCAACATTCTCCGTAACCGGTTTCGTGCCTGAAGTACTCGGCCCATACTTGTTCACTTTAGGACGATAAACAAATTTCTGTTTCGGCTTTTGTTTTTTATTCATCGTTCCCCCACGAGCCACCTTTCTCTTGTCCACAGTGAAGCCATCCTCATCAATGACCACTTGCTTCTCTTTATTTAGGACGTTTTTAACACAATTCTGGTCATTATGTCCAAAGATACAACAACCCGAACAACGTTGTGGCTGCCATTCGTATTCTACTTTCACCCGCTCAGTAACGTAACCATCTTCATCCAGCTTCGGAATGGCTACGACAATATGATCTTTCAGCTCGTTATCCGCATCTATCTCAATTAGAGCACGAGCAAAACTGCTCCTTCCCCAGCTATCCGCACACATATCAGCCGTGTAGCCATCAAGGCGTTTCGGGTTACCTATCTTGGACGCTAATAAACTCAATCCATCATCAGTGTATGTTATTGTGAAAATTGTTGGAAATTACTTTGGTGATGAAAAGAAAATAAACACATGTTTTGAAAACATGGGAAACCTCCATTTTTAGGGGAAACTATGTCAAAATTTTTATGAAATTTTGACACTTAGAAAAATATAAGTTTTGATGAAACTTATTCCCCAAAAGTTCATCTAAAAATATTTATCAAGGTTTCTTAATTTTTGTACAAAATTTCAAGCTAAGAAATAAGGATTTCTTCAAGTTAAAATCAATATTAAGCATGTATATTTTTAGGGAAAATATATATATTTAGTGATCACCAATTTTTGCGCTAAGTGTATATTGTGTGTATTATATGTAATAGTGTATTAGGAGCATAAAAATACACTAAATACTCCCAAGGAGTATCACCAACAAAATACACATAAAAATACATAACAAATACCCAAGAATACTCATACAAAATAACCCATGAAAGGGTATATGGACAAATACAAGTAAATATATTTAAATAAATATATTCCTTAACAAATTTTGGACTTGGACAAATAATGGACAATTTTGGACATAAATATATACTTAGACAAATATATATAAGTATTACCAAGTAATGGGAATTATACAAAAATCGGAAAATGACAAAATAAATATATAAATATATATATATATATATATATATATATATATATATATATATATATATTACAAGCATAACAAAATATATATATTTCACACAAGTCTTAAAAATATATTAGTTTTAAGAAATATAATTCCGGAAAGTATTAAAAATCAAAGTATTGATTTTTGACAAATAATTTAAAATACACAAGTATTTACATAAAAATACAAGTATACTTCCCTAAGTATACTTACACAAAAATAATAGTGAAAATACTATTTAACAAAATACTTATATTTATTTTTGGCAAATAATATAAGTAATATATTTTGGACAGGTTAAAAATATAGATTATTTTTAACACTTATTGATCTTCACATATTACATATACAAATATATATTTTTGAAAGTAAAATATATATTTACAAGAGAACAATACAAATTCAAAATACAAGAACAAAACGAACAGGCGAGACCCGACAAACAAGGGCAAGACCCTCACACATGATGAACATAGATAGAAGAAATACATAAACCTAAGATGGTGACTTGTACATAGTAAGTTACAAGTCTAGTGAGTAACATGCATAGAATACATATAGGTTACGACGCTTACAAGACAAACCCGGTGAAATTTATGACGCAAGATACGCAAAACTGTGAGTTCATGTCCCCACTTTTTAAACTTTTACATGTTTTCTAAACTTGGGAAAAATACATGTACAATGGTATGTGGAACACAAAACTAAGGAATGACACATTAAAAAAAATACTGTTTAATATATAAACTCTTTCTCTCACTCTTTTATATCTCACTCTATCTAATCTGAACCCACCACCACCACCTCCCACCACCACCCCACAACCTTCACCTTCACAACCCACCTCAGCCTTTACCGCCTCCACCCCCACCTACCGACCACCACCAAATTAAATGTTGATTTTCTTATGAACACCCCTCTAACAGGAACCAGTTTAAAAAATTCAAAATCCAACTTCAAATGAATCACCAATCATCAACACAACACAACTACCGGTGATGTAACAACCCTCGACAAAACCACTATTTATTATATTATTTTATTCAATAGGAAAACCTAATTAAGACACCCAAGTAATTCTACACAAACCCTGAAAGTTTCAGAACAATCGGAATCAGGATCAGGACCCCTAAAACTCAAGGGGGGTAAAACCTAGTTGACGATTATCCTTATAAATCATTATAAAAATCGAATTTATCAAAAGTGTAGACTCATCAGGGCTAGTCCCGTGGGGGGAAGCCAAAGAATTATAGGTGTCCCTTACGGACCGTAAGGGCTCAGGCTTACGGTCCGTAAGCAGGAGCAAATTCGTGTATAAATAGCAGGCTTCGGGACTTGCTTCTGGGCACAAAAACGACGCTCAAATTCCAAATTGACGTCGAGTTATACTTCTTCTACTACCCAAACACACACACACCTCGAAACGTTGCCGCAATCAGGGTAATAACTCGATCGCTATTACGATTCAACGTCCGATCGATTGTAACTATCCAACGATTGTCCGGGTGCTGCTCAAATTGAGCATATACTTTGTTATTCATCGTGATTTCGACTTGAATATTTGAGTGTTGTTCGAATTCGGACTATGCTCTGTTATTCGTTGCGAATCCGATTGAATTGTTAAGTATTGCACTTGTTAATCGTTGTGAGGGTTTAATCTCGTGAATTGTCGTAACTGCTGTATTAGTTACAACCCCGTTTGTGTGAATTGTTATTAGGTTAATCAAGGCAATTCAGTAGGCCAGACTCTGCTCAAATTAAAATCTGCAATATATCAAGACTTACCTATAGACTAAACTTTGCCCGTAGAAATCTGCAATGTGAGTTCATTTCTCTTTTCTCACCGTTTGTGAGTCCATACTCTTTTATCACATTTTTATCACCTTTTTGTGATACAATTATATTACAAATGCTTTCTAAAAACCCTAAATGGTTACCAGTTATACTTACAGTGATTAAATTATTATATTTTATAATAACTGCTGGTATGGGAAGTTTTATACATTATTTGATCCTCTTTACGATTAACCAAAAAGTTAACTAATAATAGCATGACCACAATTATAACTAATATTATCTTAACATTAAATTGTTAATAAATTTAATGTATGTTTAAGAATAAATCTAAATGGTGGATACCATAATAAAGTCAAGTATAATGTATTCTATTTGTAGTCAGGTTACTATATCATGATATTACAATTAGTAAATTGACATATTGGGTAAGTTATAATAGTTGACATAAAATGTCATTATTCTGGATTACATGATTTTGTGCCATAAATAATATATTTGACAAAGTAATGTCATAGGACATCATCATGTCCAGCGTCACTAGTTGAAAGAATGATCAACAGTGATATGACCGAAAGACACTAGTTGAGAGAATGATCACAGTGTTATAATTAGAATCACTAGTTGAAAGAATGATCAACAGTGATATAACCAGAGTCACTAGTTGAAAGAATGATCAACAGTGATATGACCCCGTCACAGGAATCGCCTAATGACAGATAAATTGAATAATAGTAAAGTATAGTTATTTGATAAATTCACTATTGGACGAAAGTAAGCCAATGAGTGATATTATTGCTGTTATATTGGAACTGCTATCATGTGACAAAATACTGATTGAGTGGGGTAAATACAAATAAATATAAAAACCTTAATACTGTAAGGTATAACAATATATTTTATAAAAATGGAATGATCTCACTCAGTATTTTCCACTGACAAAACCTTTTTCAAACATGTTTCAGGTAATTACCATAGATTGGAATAAAGGCTAGATACGGCACTGAAAGGCATCAAGAAGTGGTTTATTTTAATCAAATTAAGAAATATTGTTTTATAAAATAAAATTTATCTTTATTAAAGCTACCATTGTAAAACAGGGGTTTATCCCATTTAAATGAAATCCGGTGTTTTATAAACTCTGATATTTTTCCTAACTCATGGTCCTGATGAAAATTCCGCTGCAACGTTTTTCAAAATTAACCACCGGTACCACTGGACTGCTCATGGCACCGATTCCGGCCAGGATGGGGTCAGGGGTCTTGACAGAAGGTGGTATCAGAGCTAAGCCACTACTTTGAGCCTATAAGTGTTGTGATAATAATATTTAAACTTAAATAAAAGAGTTAGGAGATTGCTATTAACTGGTAGCACATCTGATAACATTCAAAGGTTGAATAAGAAAAGATGCCTTAGTATAAGTTAAACCACTTGTTTAAGCTAATTAGGTGTTCTTTAATACCTAAACAATAAAGTTAGGAAACTAATACAAATTAACCTATGTGTTGTACATGAATATGTATATGTCAATATGCACATATAATATCCTGGAGGTATTATTTTGTTTTAATTATTCTGTGATATTAATAAGTGAAAATATTTGCAATCCAGATGTCGAATGAAGTATCACATAATCCAGAAGCTCATGCTAATAATGAAAATCCTTTGGATAAAAATGCTATAGAAAATCTAATAGCTCAAGGAATAGCTAATGCTTTACCTTTAATAATTAAAGCTGTTAAAAATCCCATAGAACCCACCAAAGTTACGAGTAGCAAGCATACCCGTGACGATAGTTTTAACCATAGTGACAATAGTGGTAATAATGATATTACCAAAACCCCATTTCCCAAGAAGAAGAAGGCGATGACTCTCGGATGCACCTACAAAGAATTTCTAGCCTGTAAACCAACTGAGTTCGCAGGAAGTGAAGGTGCCACGTCTGCTCTGCGATGGTTGGAAAAGACGGAAGCTGTTCTTACAATCAGCAAATGTGCTGAAGAAGATAAGGTGATGTATGCATCTAACCTCTTTAAGGAAGAAGCCTTAGAATGGTGGAATACAATTCTTCAGGCAAAAGGAAGGGCCATGGCTTATGCCATAAACTGGGAAAAATTAAAGGAAATGGTAGAAAGAAAATTTTGTCCTCCTTATGAAAAGGAAAGAATAACTAACAAGTTCTTAAATCATAAAATGATAGATGTGAATTGTCGTGAATATACGACAACATTCTTCGAATATGCAAGAATGGTACCAACTCTGGCTTCGCCAGAACCCGTACTAATTTCTCGTTATATTTGGGGATTAGTTAGCGAAATCCGAGACATAGTCAAAGCCGTTAGACCACAGACTATTGAGGAAGCAGTTGAACTAGCTAACATGCTGACAGATGGACTAATCCGCACAAGAGAAGAAAACAAGAAAAAAGAGCTAGCCCAGAAAATTTTCTAAGAATTCAAGAAGAAAGAAACTGAACCGTCATTGGAGCAATCTATCTGCGGAAACTGTAACAAAACGCATTCAGGACGATGTCGTTTTAGGAAAACACCTTACTGTGACTTCTGCAAGATGACTGGGCATATAGAGGAAGAGTGTAGAAGGAAAACTAACGTCTGTTACAATTGCGGGGAAACCGGACACATCAAACCATATTGCCCGAAACTAACCAAAGCATCTGACAACAAGGCTAGAACAACAGACGGAGCTAAGAAGAACGCGCGAGCATACGTACTTACTACACAAGAAGCAGAGATGATTCCAGACGTAGTCACTGATATATAATATCTAAGTTAAGTTATTATTTGACCCTAGTACAAATAAAAGATCATAAATAAATACATTCCGTCAAATATTTCATCCATTTCAGATCCATAACAAACTTGTTAGGTTTTCACTTCCACTGAATCATTTATTTGGTTATGATCATCTCATGGTGACGTTTTCACAAATTCGAAGCTTGTGCTAATCTCGTTGCACCTCTTACATACGGGTTTAATTATTATTTATATTAAATCCGCTTTGATAGTTTATCTTATCAAAAGCAATCTTAACACAATCGTGTGCTAAGATAATGATACACAAATTCATTTCATATTTCAGTGTATCTCTTAATGATTTTTATATCAGCAATCGAGCGTTTCGTAATCTTTATTGCTTTATCATCTTTGATCGAAAAATATTATTTCATTATTTCCATTTCAATTCAAAAATCCTACTAGATTTATTTGAAACATTCATTTGATGGTGAAACTCATTCTCATTCACCGCTACTATTTCAATGACTACGACACCTTGTGGTGGCATTTTCTTTACCTTGAAGCTTGAGCTATTTCCAAAAACACTCCTAATATACGAATTTTAATTTTTGGTTCATATTCTTAATCAGTCTTAATACAACTATGTGTTAAGATAACAGTACACAAATTCGTATCATATTCCGGTGTACTTCTTAAACGTTTCTTTCATCATTTATCGAAAATTCTATAATATTTCATTTGGTCTTTTCATTTTAAATTGAAACTCCTATTTGAAATGAATATCCAAGTTTTCTTCATTTAAACTTTCAGTTGATTATATGGTGAAATTGTTCGAGCACCGTAATTATTGAAATTATTCCAATCATTACGACACCTTGCGGAGTCGTTATAAACTTGTAGCTTATCATAAACATACGAATCATTCAAAACCCACGTATATCTTTCGTTTGACTCATCATTTGAAAGTAGTCTTGATACAATTGTGTATTAAGACAATGATACACTAAACTCTGTTGTATTTCGGTGTATCCTTGCAAATTCAATAATGTCAACACACTGATTTTTCTCTTGATATGATTCGATAATTAACAATCATCTTCGTGCTATTATTTCATTTTTGAGCTTATTAATTCTGAGTCTTCCTCAGTTGCCAATCAAAGTAAGTTTTCTTTCGACCATGAATTTTATTCTAAAAAGTCATTCACTAACTGTAAACAGATATCTATTTGATCATATATCTGTTGGCTTGAACCTAGTCCCATTTAAAACTATATCATTTCATCTCATTCGGTTGTCATCGATTTCTTGAACTATTTCAGTTGAACTTTTTGAACCCTACTTACACAACTAGTATTTACAAAATTTGATTCTGTGTCATTTACCTTAAGAATCTAGTTTTATTGACTAAATTATGACATAAATCTAATAGAAATATCATAACCCAAATCTCGAGGACGAGATTTTTATTAAGGTGGGGAGGATGTAACAACCCTCGACAAAACCACTATTTATTATATTATTTTATTCAATAGGAAAACCTAATTAAGACACCCAAGTAATTCTACACAAACCCTGAAAGTTTCAGAACAATCGGAATCAGGATCAGGACCCCTAAAACTCAAGGGGGGTAAAACCTAGTTGACGATTATCCTTATAAATCATTATAAAAATCGAATTTAATAAAACTGTTGACTCATCAGGGCTAGTCCCGTGGGGGGCAAGCCAAAGAATTATAGGTGTCCCTTACGGACCGTAAGGGCTCAGGCTTACGGTCCGTAAGCAGGAGCAAATTCGTGTATAAATAGCAGGCTTCGGGACTTGCTTCTGGGCACAAAAACGACGCTCAAATTCCAAATTGACGTCGAGTTATACTTCTTCTACTACCCAAACACACACACACCTCGAAACGCTGCCGCAATCAGGGTAATAACTCGATCGCTATTACGATTCAACGTCCGATCGATTGTAACTATCCAACAATTGTCCGGGTGCTGCTCAAATTGAGCATATACTTTGTTATTCATCGTGATTTCGACTTGAATATTTGAGTGCTGTTCGAATTCGGACTATGCTCTGTTATTCGTTGCGAATCCGATTGAATTGTTAAGTATTGCACTTGTTAATCGTTGTGAGGGTTTAATCTCGTGAATTGTCGTAACTGCTGTATTAGTTACAACCCCGTTTGTGTGAATTGTTATTAGGTTAATCAAGGCAATTCATTAGGCCAGACTCTGCTCAAATTAAAATCTGCAATATATCAAGACTTACCTATAGACTAAACTTTGCCCGTAGAAATCTGCAATGTGAGTTCATTTCTCTTTTCTCACCGTTTGTGAGTCCATACTCTTTTATCACATTTTTATCACCTTTTTGTGATACAATTATATTACAAATGCTTTCTAAAAACCCTAAATGGTTACCAGCTATACTTACAGTGATTAAATTATTATATTTTATAATAACTGCTGGTATGGGAAGTTTTATACATTATTTGATCCTCTTTACGATTAACCAAAAAGTTAACTAATAATAGCATGACCACAATTATAACTAATATTATCTTAACATTAAATTGTTAATAAATTTAATGTATGTTTAAGAATAAATCTAAATGGTGGATACCATAATAAAGTCAAGTATAATGTATTCTATTTGTAGTCAGGTTACTATATCATGATATTACAATTAGTAAATTGACATATTGGGTAAGTTATAATAGTTGACATAAAATGTCATTATTCTGGATTACATGATTTTGTGCCATAAATAATATATTTGACAAAGTAATGTCATAGGACATCATCATGTCCAGCGTCACTAGTTGAAAGAATGATCAACAGTGATATGACCGAAAGACACTAGTTGAGAGAATGATCACAGTGTTATAATTAGAATCACTAGTTGAAAGAATGATCAACAGTGATATAACCAGAGTCACTAGTTGAAAGAATGATCAACAGTGATATGACCCCGTCACAGGAATCGCCTAATGACAGATAAATTGAATAATAGTAAAGTATAGTTATTTGATAAATTCACTATTGGACGAAAGTAAGCCAATGAGTGATATTATTGCTGTTATATTGGAACTGCTATCATGTGACAAAATACTGATTGAGTGGGGTAAATACAAATAAATATAAAAACCTTAATACTGTAAGGTATAACAATATATTTTATAAAAATGGAATGATCTCACTCAGTATTTTCCACTGACAAAACCTTTTTCAAACATGTTTCAGGTAATTACCATAGATTGGAATAAAGGCTAGATACGGCACTGAAAGGCATCAAGAAGTGGTTTATTTTAATCAAATTAAGAAATATTGTTTTATAAAATAAAATTTATCTTTATTAAAGCTACCATTGTAAAACAGGGGTTTATCCCATTTAAATCAAATCCGGTGTTTTATAAACTCTGATATTTTTCCTAACTCATGGTCCTGATGAAAATTCCGCTGCAACGTTTTTCAAAATTAACCACCGGTACCACTGGACTGCTCATGGCACCGATTCCGGCCAGGATGGGGTCAGGGGTCTTGACAGAAGGTGGTATCAGAGCTAAGCCACTACTTTGAGCCTATAAGTGTTGTGATAATAATATTTAAACTTAAATAAAAGAGTTAGGAGATTGCTATTAACTGGTAGCACATCTGATAACATTCAAAGGTTGAATAAGAAAAGATGCCTTAGTATAAGTTAAGCCACTTGTTTAAGCTAATTAGGTGTTCTTTAATACCTAAACAATAAAGTTAGGAAACTAATACAAATTAACCTATGTGTTGTACATGAATATGTATATGTCAATATGCACATATAATATCCTGGAGGTATTATTTTGTTTTAATTATTCTGTGATATTAATAAGTGAAAATATTTGCAATCCAGATGTCGAATGAAGTATCACATAATCCAGAAGCTCATGCTAATAATGAAAATCCTTTGGATAAAAATGCTATAGAAAATCTAATAGCTCAAGGAATAGCTAATGCTTTACCTTTAATAATTAAAGCTGTTAAAAATCCCATAGAACCCACCAAAGTTACGAGTAGCAAGCATACCCGTGACGATAGTTTTAACCATAGTGACAATAGTGGTAATAATGATATTACCAAAACCCCATTTCCCAAGAAGAAGAAGGCGATGACTCTCGGATGCACCTACAAAGAATTTCTAGCCTGTAAACCAACTGAGTTCGCAGGAAGTGAAGGTGCCACGTCTGCTCTGCGATGGTTGGAAAAGACGGAAGCTGTTCTTACAATCAGCAAATGTGCTGAAGAAGATAAGGTGATGTATGCATCTAACCTCTTTAAGGAAGAAGCCTTAGAATGGTGGAATACAATTCTTCAGGCAAAAGGAAGGGCCATGGCTTATGCCATAAACTGGGAAAAATTAAAGGAAATGGTAGAAAGAAAATTTTGTCCTCCTTATGAAAAGGAAAGAATAACTAACAAGTTCTTAAATCATAAAATGATAGATGTGAATTGTCGTGAATATACGACAACATTCTTCGAATATGCAAGAATGGTACCAACTCTGGCTTCGCCAGAACCCGTACTAATTTCTCGTTATATTTGGGGATTAGTTAGCGAAATCCGAGACATAGTCAAAGCCGTTAGACCACAGACTATTGAGGAAGCAGTTGAACTAGCTAACATGCTGACAGATGGACTAATCCGCACAAGAGAAGAAAACAAGAAAAAAGAGCTAGCCCAGAAAATTTTCTAAGAATTCAAGAAGAAAGAAACTGAACCGTCATTGGAGCAATCTATCTGCGGAAACTGTAACAAAACGCATTCAGGACGATGTCGTTTTAGGAAAACACCTTACTGTGACTTCTGCAAGATGACTGGGCATATAGAGGAAGAGTGTAGAAGGAAAACTAACGTCTGTTACAATTGCGGGGAAACCGGACACATCAAACCATATTGCCCGAAACTAACCAAAGCATCTGACAACAAGGCTAGAACAACAGACGGAGCTAAGAAGAACGCGCGAGCATACGTACTTACTACACAAGAAGCAGAGATGATTCCAGACGTAGTCACTGATATATAATATCTAAGTTAAGTTATTATTTGACCCTAGTACAAATAAAAGATCATAAATAAATACATTCCGTCAAATATTTCATCCATTTCAGATCCATAACAAACTTGTTAGGTTTTCACTTCCACTGAATCATTTATTTGGTTATGATCATCTCATGGTGACGTTTTCACAAATTCGAAGCTTGTGCTAATCTCGTTGCACCTCTTACATACGGGTTTAATTATTATTTATATTAAATCCGCTTTGATAGTTTATCTTATCAAAAGCAATCTTAACACAATCGTGTGCTAAGATAATGATACACAAATTCATTTCATATTTCAGTGTATCTCTTAATGATTTTTATATCAGCAATCGAGCGTTTCGTAATCTTTATTGCTTTATCATCTTTGATCGAAAAATATTATTTCATTATTTCCATTTCAATTCAAAAATCCTACTAGATTTATTTGAAACATTCATTTGATGGTGAAACTCATTCTCATTCACCGCTACTATTTCAATGACTACGACACCTTGTGGTGGCATTTTCTTTACCTTGAAGCTTGAGCTATTTCCAAAAACACTCCTAATATACGAATTTTAATTTTTGGTTCATATTCTTAATCAGTCTTAATACAACTATGTGTTAAGATAACAGTACACAAATTCGTATCATATTCCGGTGTACTTCTTAAACGTTTCTTTCATCATTTATCGAAAATTCTATAATATTTCATTTGGTCTTTTCATTTTAAATTGAAACTCCTATTTGAAATGAATATCCAAGTTTTCTTCATTTAAACTTTCAGTTGATTATATGGTGAAATTGTTCGAGCAACGTAATTATTGAAATTATTCCAATCATTACGACACCTTGCGGAGTCGTTATAAACTTGTAGCTTATAATAAACATACGAATCATTCAAAACCCACGTATATCTTTCGTTTGACTCATCATTTGAAAGTAGTCTTGATACAATTGTGTATTAAGACAATGATACACTAAACTCTGTTGTATTTCGGTGTATCCTTGCAAATTCAATAATGTCAACACACTGATTTTTCTCTTGATATGATTCGATAATTAACAATCATCTTCGTGCTATTATTTCATTTTTGAGCTTATTAATTCTGAGTCTTCCTCAGTTGCCAATCAAAGTAAGTTTTCTTTCGACCATGAATTTTATTCTAAAAAGTCATTCACTAACTGTAAACAGATATCTATTTGATCATATATCTGTTGGCTTGAACCTAGTCCCATTCAAAACTATATCATTTCATCTCATTCGGTTGTCATCAATTTCTTGAACTATTTCAGTTGAACTTTTTGAACCCTACTTACACAACTAGTATTTACAAAATTTGATTCTGTGTCATTTACCTTAAGAATCTAGTTTTATTGACTAAATTATGACATAAATCTAATAGAAATATCATAACCCAAATCTCGAGGACGAGATTTTTATTAAGGTGGGGAGGATGTAACAACCCTCGACAAAACCACTATTTATTATATTATTTTATTCAATAGGAAAACCTAATTAAGACACCCAAGTAATTCTACACAAACCCTGAAAGTTTCAGAACAATCGGAATCAGGATCAGGACCCCTAAAACTCAAGGGGGGTAAAACCTAGTTGACGATTATCCTTATAAATCATTATAAAAATCGAATTTAATAAAACTGTTGACTCATCAGGGCTAGTCCCGTGGGGGGCAAGCCAAAGAATTATAGGTGTCCCTTACGGACCGTAAGGGCTCAGGCTTACGGTCCGTAAGCAGGAGCAAATTCGTGTATAAATAGCAGGCTTCGGGACTTGCTTCTGGGCACAAAAACGACGCTCAAATTCCAAATTGACGTCGAGTTATACTTCTTCTACTACCCAAACACACACACACCTCGAAACGCTGCCGCAATCAGGGTAATAACTCGATCGCTATTACGATTCAACGTCCGATCGATTGTAACTATCCAACGATTGTCCGGGTGCTGCTCAAATTGAGCATATACTTTGTTATTCATCGTGATTTCGACTTGAATATTTGAGTGCTGTTCGAATTCGGACTATGCTCTGTTATTCGTTGCGAATCCGATTGAATTGTTAAGTATTGCACTTGTTAATCGTTGTGAGGGTTTAATCTCGTGAATTGTCGTAACTGCTGTATTAGTTACAACCCCGTTTGTGTGAATTGTTATTAGGTTAATCAAGGCAATTCATTAGGCCAGACTCTGCTCAAATTAAAATCTGCAATATATCAAGACTTACCTATAGACTAAACTTTGCCCGTAGAAATCTGCAATGTGAGTTCATTTCTCTTTTCTCACCGTTTGTGAGTCCATACTCTTTTATCACATTTTTATCACCTTTTTGTGATACAATTATATTACAAATGCTTTCTAAAAACCCTAAATGGTTACCAGTTATACTTACAGTGATTAAATTATTATATTTTATAATAACTGCTGGTATGGGAAGTTTTATACATTATTTGATCCTCTTTACGATTAACCAAAAAGTTAACTAATAATAGCATGACCACAATTATAACTAATATTATCTTAACATTAAATTGTTAATAAATTTAATGTATGTTTAAGAATAAATCTAAATGGTGGATACCATAATAAAGTCAAGTATAATGTATTCTATTTGTAGTCAGGTTACTATATCATGATATTACAATTAGTAAATTGACATATTGGGTAAGTTATAATAGTTGACATAAAATGTCATTATTCTGGATTACATGATTTTGTGCCATAAATAATATATTTGACAAAGTAATGTCATAGGACATCATCATGTCCAGCGTCACTAGTTGAAAGAATGATCAACAGTGATATGACCGAAAGACACTAGTTGAGAGAATGATCACAGTGTTATAATTAGAATCACTAGTTGAAAGAATGATCAACAGTGATATAACCAGAGTCACTAGTTGAAAGAATGATCAACAGTGATATGACCCCGTCACAGGAATCGCCTAATGACAGATAAATTGAATAATAGTAAAGTATAGTTATTTGATAAATTCACTATTGGACGAAAGTAAGCCAATGAGTGATATTATTGCTGTTATATTGGAACTGCTATCATGTGACAAAATACTGATTGAGTGGGGTAAATACAAATAAATATAAAAACCTTAATACTGTAAGGTATAACAATATATTTTATAAAAATGGAATGATCTCACTCAGTATTTTCCACTGACAAAACCTTTTTCAAACATGTTTCAGGTAATTACCATAGATTGGAATAAAGGCTAGATACGGCACTGAAAGGCATCAAGAAGTGGTTTATTTTAATCAAATTAAGAAATATTGTTTTATAAAATAAAATTTATCTTTATTAAAGCTACCATTGTAAAACAGGGGTTTATCCCATTTAAATCAAATCCGGTGTTTTATAAACTCTGATATTTTTCCTAACTCACGGTCCTGATGAAAATTTCGCTGCAACGTTTTTCAAAAATAATCACCGGTACCACTGGACTGCTCACGGCACCGATTCCGGCCAGGATGGGGTCGGGGGTCGTGACAGGTGAGCCCGTTCTAACACGACTCCTATTCACAAACACTAAAAAAGAGAACAACCCATGATACCAAAACGAATTCGTACACCAAATTCAATGATCCGGTTACAAAAAGACCCAACCCGTATCTCTCTTCCAACACAAAATTCGCCACTTTTAACATAATGGCGGTTTCAATGAATTCCATCACCTGTTCCTCGTATCTTCATCCATCTCAACCTTCTCTCAGGTAATTTCTTGCAATATAAACCGTGAACAAAAACTTCCAATTAACTCTTAATCTTTTTCTTTATTCAACAGCTTCGAAAACAAGGTTTTATTGAACCCCTATGCTCAGGGTTGGGATTAAACCGGCACGTGGGCGGATTACGATGATGCCGATAGGGACACCGAGAGTGCCGTATCAGGTTCCTGGTGAAGAGACTTGGCAGTGGGTTGATTTGTGGAATGCCCTTGTAAGTATGCCATATCACGAACTCACCGGTAGGTGGGGATTTTGAATGAATCTCACAGCCACCGCACCTAACCCACCACCACAACCACCCCTTCACCTCCACCTACCACTCAACACCGTCGCAACCAAATCACTCACCGCCGCCGGACTAACCCAACACCACATCCACGCCCTCACCTTCACCCACCACTAGCACCATCGAAACCAAATCACCCGCCATTGCATGATTCTAGGGATTCGACACCTAGGTAGTCCTTGTCTCATATATATTTGATCAAAATTTGCTCTCGTGTTCGTGTTTGTTTCACGTTGTTTGTCATGTCTGCCATCTTCTTAATCATTTAGGGTATTAGTTAAAACCTCAAAATCCAAAGAAACCAATTAAGTATTAGTTGAGTCAGAGTCTAGTTTAGCGTCGCTAGTGTCTCGTGGGTTCGATACTCGGACTTCATTAGGCTTTACTACGTACGATAGGTACACTTGCCTGTCAGTGGTCTAGCATTTAGAGAGTCTTAGTTTATAAATTTAAAACTAGGGTGTCTAGATTAGGTTTAGTTTTTATAGACCACATTCTGCACATCAAGTTTTTGGCGTCGTTGCCTGGGACACTTAGGCGATTGCGTTATATTAGCTTTGACTGATCTTATTTGTTTAATTGGTCTTATTTGTAGTTTGAGTATTAGGGTTTGTGTCTAGTAGTAGTGTGTCTAGTTGTTTTTGTAAATATATTTTTGTTAGTTAATTTTTTTTAACTTTTTATCATGTGTTTTATCTGTGGAGGGCCCCATTACACCAAATATTGTCCAAACGATTTGGGGTGTCCCACAGATTTTGATGCTAACCCTCTTGTGCAGCCACAGTCATATCAGTCTTGGAATTGGCAACCAAAACAAACAACAGAGGACTTTCTTGACTGGATTAAGGCTGCTAAGGAAGAAAGTGATAGGGCAATTCAAGCCGCATTTGATATTTTAAATTCACAGAGCTTGAAAAGCCAAGGCCGTTACACTTATGATATGAATGGAAATTATCTAGGATATCAAACGGCTGAGGGTAAGATGGACTACACAAATCCAGATCCGGGGGGAGAAATGCGCATTGAGATCTCACAGTCAGGTTAATATTACGATTCTACTTTTAATTATTATAATTCTCATGAATCAGATTTACCCTTGTCTTGTGAGGATGATGTCGTGCAGGTTTCACATTCTGAGCCCTTGTATGAAGAAGATGAGGATCACACTCATGAACCGGAGACGATAATGGACGTTGAAGTCCCACCTTTGGTTCAGCAAGTCGTTAATTCCAGTTATTGATGTCCCACGCCATGGGATATTGATGACGGATTTTGGAGTGATGATGATGAGGGGGTAGTAGAAGAGGCAGAGTTGGAGGTGCCCGACTTTGGAGTGATGATGATGAGGGGGTAGTAGAAGAGGCAGAGTTGGAGGTGCCCGACTACACCGCAGCCCGGGATGAAGAAGTTTGTGAGCCACTGGACAAGATGGAGGATGAGAAGCTGGAGCACGTACCATCTTGGGAGGAAGAGTTTGGTGATGAGTTGGTAGGTTTACCATCTCTTGAAGATGAGGAATTTGATCCGGTTGGTGATCTCGCTTATCTAGAGACATTACTTGTAGAGACGTTGACCATGGAGATCAAATATACACCGAACGTAAAAGAGGAAGTGGCTGAAGAGTTTGACAGCTGGCCCGTGAAAGATTTAGATGTTGGATCGCCATCATATATAAAATCACGGGAGAAGGCACAGAGAAACTTGGATCAACATAGTCTGAGGGTGCAGAGATGGTACAAAAGGAAGCTTAATGGAACATTAAAGTGTACAGAAAACCATTCTCCTCATTACATGCCACGAATCAAGTTTGGTCCAAGTAAGTTTAAATATTGGTGGGTTGACCCATTTGAGTTTTCTAGATTGTTTTTCAATTTCACAAACGATTTCTTATTGAAAACTGGTAAAAGAGTGGAATTGAATGGGTTGGACCGAGGTTGGATAAAGGAGAAACCTCCTGATTAAATTCAAGTGTGGGAGGTTTATAGAGTTTGTATTTTGAGTCGCTTATTTTGTACCATGAGTCTAATTTAGTAGTTTTGAGTTCGTACTGCTTTGGTTTTTGTTTGTTTTTGATTATGCAGGTTTGAATATGTACCACCCGTACTCAATCTCCATTCGGGTGATTTTGGAGCTGCTTTTCGAATTTCAGGCATTTATCAAGTGTACCAGTTAGAGTCAGAGCCGATCGCAAATGGAATGCTATACGATTGGTCTGAGTCATTAAGTGCTGAACCAGTAAGAGGTCTGAACCATTAAGAGTCAGTATAAAGCTTAATCGTTCAGAGGCAAATGTTTGACCAATTCAGATTAGAGGTCTTAACCATTCAGACTTTGTATAATTCTTAACCATTCAGAGGCAAATGTTTGAACCATTCAGACATTTGCTCACGAAACAAACAGTCTGAACCATTAAGTGCTGAACCAGTAAGAGGTCTGAACCATTAAGAGCCCCATTAAGAGGTAAACAAACAACCCCTTAAAATATATTATTTTTAAGAAATATAATTCCAGAAAGTATAAAATCATAAGAAATGATTTTTGACATTAAATACAAAATACATAGGTATTTACACCTAAATACATGTATATTTGCCTAAGTATACATTTGGTAAAATTACAAATATATTTATACTAAAACAATATTGAAAATATTATTTAATAAAAAGTATAAATCTACTTTGACTTGGTCAAACGAATATAAAGACAAGAATACATAAAATAATGCAAGTATACATATACGAGGATAAGTTAAAATATATTATTTTTAACAAACATCATATATAAATTCTATATATATATATATATATATTTGGTAATAAAAATATATATACTTACAAATAGACAATACACTTTAATAATAACGATAACGCGACGAACGGGTGAAACCCGACTACAATGGGCACGACCCACACATGTCGTGGACATGCACATCTTGCTCATGCGAGGCACGAAGTCACAAGAGGGCCGAGTCCCGTTAACACAACTCACAAGTATACAAAACTAAATACATTTCGTAAAATATATAATAACAACTCAAGAACATATACACCTAAGACAAAGCTAATACATAACCAAGATGGATAACTTGTACATAGTAAACGTAAGCTTAGGTGGATAACATATTTAGGACACTTGTAGGTTACGTCGCAAACCAAGAGAACTACCGATGAATTTACGACGCTTCAAGACGCAAATCTATGAGTTCATGTCCCCTCTTTTTAAACGTTTTCTAGTTTTCTTAAAACTTTTGGAAGAAATACATGTACAAAAGGTATGCTAGAATAGGAAATGAAACAAGTAGATCACGTGCGAATATGGTTGTACTTAAGCACCATTAATCAAGTTTAGATCGAGGAACAGAAAGGGGTAGATCTATTGGGTTTTGACACAAAAATTGTCAAGGGTTGGATTGCTTCCTATGTCGGCACACATGTTAATGTCCTAGTTAAACATTAATGATCAAGATTTAATTTACGTTTACATACCGATTTTCATACAAATACATCTCACATTTCACAAATATTCAATTATTACACAATCTACATGAATTCACCAACTTTGTTGATGTTTTTCAAACTTACATGTATTTCAGGAAATTTGTCACACCCCAACTGATGACAGAATCATCGGGGCGCGGCACTAGGCGAACCAGATTGCTCAAGAGAATCCATAACAACTATTCATTACCAATATTTTTAAGGTTCATCATCCCATACTAACGAACAAATATTCAACAAACAGTTATTACAGATAGCGAGTTCTCATAAACAAAACATGATCCGATAACCTAGATTTTTATTTACGGGTTACTAGACTTCCTAATCCATTGCAGCAAACAGACCATCAACCTGTCACATACGTTAAAATAAAAGTCAATACATAAAGTAAAGGTGAGTACACAAGTTTGCATAGATATAGTATGAAAAGCGTTTACGCATAACCAGCATGTAACACATAACGGGCGAAGCATGTAACTATAAAAAATGATACCACCTAACCACGTGACTGCGATGTAGAGTATGCGCGACACATGTTCACCAAGTGAACACGTGAAGTAAAGTAATGTGATACTTAGAAACCCCTGTTCACAACAGGTGCTGAGTCCAAACTATAGTACTATCGTTGCTAAAGGAGGTCTAGTGTAACACTGTATAAGCATAGTAACAAGCATTCAACAAATCACGTATAGCATGCGGGAGCGGTTAGCGTTTATAAAGTGTTTACGTTGTGTATTGCGTTTTGATGGAGAACGTATATAACACCAAAAAGTACGTTAAACGAAAATGGGTTCGAGTATACACACAAAGCGTGTACTAATCAAGAAACACGATCCTTGATGGATTGAAGGGAGCGCCGGGTCAGCTTGCGTACGGGAACAGAAGCATAAGTCCTCCAAAGTGTTGAAACGGTCGAAAATCGGGGTCGGTGGGATACAGAAGCTTCGTACGAAGCTGGTGCCTTCGTACGAAGGTGGGTCTTCATACATGTGCTGCTTCCGTTGTCCAAAATCGAGTGTCTTCGCGTCGTCTTCGGAAAATCGAGTGTTCATCCCTCCAACCTTAAGCTATTGATTGAGCTTAGAGTCGGAGAGGTCTTTGATTGTGTCACGAATGGAAATTGGGCTATGTTGTGTAAAACCAGGGCCTGCCTTCGTACGAAGCTGGCTTCGCACAGAATAGTCCAGTTCACAAACGTGGCTGTTCTTGGCATTCGGTGTTGTGTTTTCGCCTGAATCGAATATGTTTTCGAGTCCAATTCGAGACGGTTTTGACATTACCTCGTTCCACGATTCAGTGAACGAAATATATGTCGTTTTGGTCCAATTTGGTGTAAAAATCAAGTTTAAAAGGTTTTAAAGAGTTTTCACCCAGATCCAACACTTGGTGAGTGTGAAATCAGCTGATTTCTAACTTGAGAAGCCGTAGCTAGTCCCAATACACCCGATTAAGTGTAGATTAGAAGTGAAATAAGAAGATTTTGGTGAAAAAGATGAAGGGTTTTTGTGAAAAGAAGGAATTTATAAAGAAAAGAAGAAGTTAAGTGAAAAGTTGTATCTTTTTAGGTGAAAACATAAGAATTTAGATGAAAACGAAGTGATTCTTGTGAAAATCGAAGTGGAAAACGTTGTATAATTGAAGAAAACTGTTAAATCTTACTTGAAAATGGTCGGACATCAATTCGGCAGAGGTTCGGTATGAAAATCAGCAAGTGAGAATGAGAGGAGTGTGGCTGGGTATTTATAAAGGATGGGGGTTCACACAAAAAGCCTTGGTTCGAACCAACTGCCTTCATACGAAGGAAGTGGCTTCGTACGAAGCTGCCTGGCTTCGAACAGAGGTGCTGTTTTGTGCAACGAAATCCTCGTTTCGCATGTAGGGTGCTTGCTTAATGTGTTTTGTTGCGTTAGTTAGTATTGGTACTTTCAGTATTTTAGCGTAGCACTGAGTTTCGAGTTGTGTTGCGTTTTAGAGTGATAAATCGAGTTGTGCGAGTAGCGTTGAGTTTGCGTTGCGAGTAATCAATCCACATAATAAACACACACAAGTAAAGCACGTAAGAACACACGTTATTACATTACTACTACTAATAACAACGTTTGTGATTTAGCGTGTTAGTTGTGATAAGCGTAAGATAACCAAACAAACAAACACAGCAATTTAAATAGCATAATTCTATGTAATTCGTGTTGCGTAAGCGTTTAAGCGTATAGCGGTGCGGTGTGATGAAAAAGTATTTAGTATAACATAACCCTTTGTTTATATCGAATCCCTGAATACAAGACGGTTACAAAATCGAAGCAAAACAAAGAGGTAACGATCCGAAAAGTCGGGTTGTTACAAAATTAGTGGAATCTTTTGTAACACCCCAAAAACGGGTTTGGTAATCAAACCACGTTAATACTAAAAGACGGGTAAAGTACTGTTAGTGGTAAAATTAAGCCGGAAAATATTAGGATTTGTATAACTAAATCTAATATATAATAAAACGAGAAAAAGAATGCTTTTAGGAAATAAAGTTTATAGAAGGCCCGAGTTAACTGGACTTAAAATAAACTTAGTCATAGATTCCCCGTACCCACTAATTTAATTAGGAATGTTTAACCTAGTTAATAAGTGGGGAATATTGTTAGAAATAAGTGGGTTGTACCCTACTTAATTAACTAACCAAACTTGAGGGGCCAAAAGAGGAAAATTGAAACTTAATATTTATTAAAATTAAAAACACTACACACACACACTAGTGTGTGGGTGTGTGTGTGTGTGCGTAAAAGAGATCAGGGGAAACAAGGAGAAGCCAAAACCCTAACTCAAGCTAATTCACCAAATTGAAGGTCAAAACTAGCTCAAATCAAATGCATGATCACTTACAAACGATCACCAAGTCAAGGGGATCGTGAGGTATGTCAAATTTGAGGTATGTCAAATTTTATAATTTGGTGATGTTTTGGAATCTATGATGAACACTCAAAATCAGAATTCGTGAATGAATGCTGATTTTATGAGTGATATGTGATGAAATTCATGTTTAGAAATAAACCCTAGATGAAAACTTGATGAATTAGTACTAGAAACAAAGGATTTGATGATGACCCTTGTATGTGCTAAGTGGGTTTTGATTTAATAATGAAGATGATGATAACTTTGTGTTTAAAAATCATTATAACTGATAGTAGAAACGAGGTACTTGAACAAATTACATGATTGGGTATTTGTTCATACAAGATTGAGATGGGTTTTTATGATATGATGATGTTAGTGTCAAACTTGTGATTAGAATCATCATATTAGTTAGTAAAGACAAAGTACTTGAACAATTTAGGTATTTGGGTACATAAATCATAATTACCATGAAATGGGTCATTGAATAATAAGATGAAATGATGATAAATTCATGTTAAAAAATGATATTTGATATCATCATGTGTTAAGAAAGATTAATGTTGTGTTAACTCAATGGATTATGGTTATAAAACTTGGTTAATAAAATGATTAAACCGGTAACATAAGAAATGACGTTATCGGATAATTGACCAAGTGATTAAGCGAATAGTTGGGCTACTTCGTGAAATTATTTATGTTAACAGGCAGTTGACTTTAAAAAAAAGTCAAACTGACCAACGATATGATCGAATGATAAATTCGACATAAGAGTCGTAGGATGGAATAGTCCTGAATGAGTATGACTAGTCTAACCATCTCACAACTTACCATGATAGTTTAACGCTTGGCAAGCTAGGTGAAAGCTTGGGAAGGAAGCGGGTCAAACGAAGCAAGAATGACAGAAAATCATAGTCTGGATGCGAGGTAAGTGTAGCTTACGCCCTTTTATTTTATTACCAAATACTTGATTTCGAGTATTAAATCTGAATTATATTGAGTAAACGAAACATGAGGTTCCAACACGATTTAAATGCAAGTCGGAAAAAGTGAGAAAGATAAGAAACCATGAATTATGGTAAAAAGGGTAAAAACGGTCAAATAGTAATCCGGACATGGACTAACGAATATATAGAGGGATTTGAAAGGACACCATTTGGCATGAGCCATAACGGGTCAAACAAAACGAGAACAATTCTTAAGTAAGATGAATTCAAAAGTAAACCGGGATAGGTTAAAGGGGGTGAAATGGTAATTTAATACCATCTCGAAATGATAATTGGTCATTTCGACTAAATGGGTCAAATGGTGTTGTTAACACCATTTGTCAATAATATTTGATGATTGCTTGTTGAGTTTTGTGATCACAGGAGTTAACACATGGTTAGCATTGCTATTAACTAGATATTAATAGCGAAAGGTATTTAAACGGGTCAATCTTATGACCCGAGCCAGGTACACATGTTTAGAATTATAGCTAAAAGTGATATTTTGGTCAAATAATATCGGAAGTCCTTCGTCGCGCGAATGAAGGACTAAAATTGACCAAAAAGCCCTTGAGGGGTAAATAGGGTAAACAACCTTTAAGAGTTGTTTAGAAGTAAGCATTTTGTTAAATGGAGTCCTTACGATACACTTAAAAATAGAGATAGGATGTAAACTAAAAAGAAGCGCGATCTAAGCTTGAAAATGTTAAATACCCTTAATGGGTCAAAATGAGTAGATATGCAAAACGGGTTAAGATTTGCATAAGAACCCGTAATTAGAACCTTGGATATTAGTAAACTGATATAATGTGGTTTGCATGACATTTTAAAGTTAACCAACAAGTTTGTTTGATCATATCACAAACGGGTCAAAAAGTGTCAAAATTGAATTTCAAGCCGAGAGCTTGAAATCTAATATTTTGCGAATTCAGATGTCGGGTTTTTACTCCATAGGATGGAGAATTAAATTACGAACGCGTAGGAAAAAGAATCGCGTAAAACGGATAAGTAGATAAAAAGTTATGGCACTTTGAAGTTTGTGTTTCGATTAAAAACTATAGCTGGGCAACTGCAGCTGCAGACAAGCAACATTCTGTCAAAAAGGGGGCTAGGTGTAGCGCGACGCCCCTTAGCGTACGGTGACGCCCTAAAAGGGGGCTAGGTGTAGCGCAACGCCCCTTAGCGTACGGCGGCGCCCTAAAAGGGGGCTAGGCGTAGCGCGACGCCCCCATAAACTTCGAAAATTGTTGAATTTTGTATATTTTGACTCCGGACTCGTTTAAACTTGTTTTTAAGTTATCAAAACTAACTTTTGAGTTGGTTTTGATCATAGGTAAATGTCAAGGGTTCCCGGATGAAGATCAAGCTCAACGAAGAACCGAACATGACCAAGATACAAGCTTCCGCACAACGTTTCGTCGTAACTTTTAAACGACGAATTCAATTACATTAAGTTATATATTCTTTTAGATTGTAAAAGTTTTAATTAACCTGTATTTACAATGTATATGAAACTATAATTACATGTGTATTTTCGTAAAATGAACGAAAACTGTAAATTAATAGTAAGGGTGTTACATCTTAGCGGGAACTTTGCTTCAAGATGTCAAGCGTCATAACTCCATGCCACTTTTGTTGGGTTGTTCGTTATATCCCGCCTCCTTGCGGTGATACGAGGAACAAATCCTTGATCTTTTAAAACTTGAACTATGTTGTTAACTTTTTAAAACTTAGTTTCTTTTGAAGTGATGTAAACACTATTATTAACTCATTTTTGTGTTTTAAAACTTACGGAATGACATTTGGAGTTTATTTTAATCATATAGTATGTTTGCTAATTCGTATGCAATAAGAATCAATCACGATCACACCTCGTGCTTCCGCCTATGACCGGTTGTGACACTAGATTATGTGTGAATATGGTGTCTCTTAAGCGCCATTAATCTTTTATAAGACCAAGGAACAAAATGGGTAGATATATCGGGTACGTGCGAGCCCCACTCATGGGTCCTTGTGTGGCCGCATGGAGTGTTTTTGTTGTCCCAATCGAGTGGATTCTGTTAGATATTTAGTGTAATCGGGATTGACTTGGTGATCAAAGCGAATAATAATATACATCAAGCAAGTTAGGAGGTGGGGGAGTGCACACTTGTTTGAGTTATTATAATTCGAAGTGTACGGGCGGAGCCCCGTCCGTACTCTACGGGGGTTCCAAGGGAGCAGCGCCCCTGAGAGCAGGGTCCAAGGCCCTTGGTGGGGTCCAAGGGGCAGAGCCCGTGGCTGGGGTCGAGCTGCCATGTCAGCTTGGAAAAATTTTATTTTAATGCCTTAGAAAATAAAATTTGTGAAAATTCGTCCTAATTTTTCAGACAAAAATTAAAGCATGTTTTAATGCAATTTTAATTAAATTGGAAGATAACTGCCAGAGGCAGTTATCTGCAAACATCCCCAAAAATTCGTAGACACAGTTTGATCATCTTCTCTGGTTCGAAAATTCACATACATGCGAACATACCCTGGTTCAATTTCTCATAAAATCAGAGTTATATCCGATTGAATTTTCAGGTGAACCACCGAAATAATTTGATCTGAGAGTGATTACACGCCTCTCTGATCATCCGACAAACTGAAATTTCCCAACATTCAAAGGGTTGAGTGCTTCCTATGTCGTCACACGTATTAATGTCCTTGCAAAACATTAATGACCAACGATTTCATAGACGCTTTACATACCGGTTTTCTATACACGAATTTTCAAATGTTTTTAAGATTCATTTGATTGTGAACTCAAAACACATGAATTCACCAACTTTTGTTGACGTTTTTAAACTTACATGTATTTCAAGAAACTAAGCGGATGTTGGCGCTATGGTTATCACGAAGAATATGGTTGTCTTGTTGGCGATGTCATCCGCTTTTGAAGGGTTTGGTCCATATATCTCATCTTTGATGAGACATAGGATGCAAAACCTTTGCGTTTTAAAAACTTTATTATGAAACAAGTCTTTGTAAAACATTATAACTCGCGTTGACTTTTATTACCGAACAACGTATGACTTGTATTCTCTTTCACTTATGATGAATGGATGAACATTGTGCTTTTTATTCATATAGTTTGTTTACATATATCGTATGTAATGAAAATCTTGCGCTTCCGCCTACAAGCGGGTGCGACAATTTTTGTCATTTTGGGCTGTACTGTGACTATCCTAACATGTGTGTTCGCATTTTTACTAACTTGTCTAGAATATAGTTTATTGTTTTCGCAACGAACTCGATATCCTAATATGAAACTGTATATTTCTAGAGTTATGAGACTTAATCAAATAAAAATTAAGTCTAACGCGAAATTAAATAATTTAAATAGTGAATTAAGTTGTATGGAATTACCGGATATTTTGCCATTTGTCACATCATCAGCCACTATGATTCTCCAACCTCAGACTATCATGAACACACTCATTCTCTTAATCGCTCGGGTAATGTGGTAGACCAATGGCTCGGGTCAGTGAATTCCAATGCAGCAACGAATATGGGTCTATTCATGGGTAAAGGAAGCAACCGAATCAAAAGGATACCTACTAAAAGCATGACTATGTCATGAATCTCACATGAGGTAGGATAACTAAATTCAATACGTGAGAGGTTACGTGTCTTCCCATCTTGTTCTCACAATGCTTGTGAATTGGTACAAAGACTTGGGTTAAAAATAAAAATATGGAATGCAAGTTTTTGTCGTTGTAGATGGATATGATATGAAAGTAGGTGCAAAGATGAAGGGGCAAACCTAAACTTATTGCTTCGTGGCAATAAAACTCTTGTCACACAGTCGTCGTGCCCCGCAAAACCCTAATTCACCACTGCTTTCTTCGGCGGTTGATTATCCGATTTCTCAGTACGTTGTCTTCCACTTTTGATCTTCGTTTTTTTTTTTTTATTATTATTTGAATATAATCTGTGAATGTTTTATAACAGAGATGTCGAAAGAAGAGGCGAATGGTGGAGAAGTACCGTCTGCTGCACTTGAAGAATTGAATGAAAAAGTTGATGATTTGACCGTAGCAGATTCCTCAGGTTAGTTTTTATTTGTATTTTATGTTAGGAAGATGATGATGCCTTTTGATTTAATAGAGAAAGGACTGATATGCTTGAATTAATAATTTGATCTGGAATTTGATTGATAAAACACACCACGCCAGTAGAATCTTTGTGTTTGTTTTTATGACTTGAACAAAATACAAGGTTGTCTTTCTAGAAAAAAATTAATCAATGGCAGCTGCTAACTATGTACCAGTGGTGGGTAGGGGGCCTTTTTACTCTTTGATTTGTCAGCTGACCTGGCTCTTAAGGTATAGATGGATATCCTGGCTGAGTTATCTACTCTTTTTTATGGGTATCTTTCTGCAAATCATGGTTGTAAATCCCAACTAGTCGCCGATTAATCACTAATCGGAGGTTTACCGATTAATCGCTAGGCGGTCTTATTCTGGCCAAATTTTGGCCTGACACCGGCCAAATTTAGACCAAACCATATAAATTCCTTCCAATTACTTAAAAAATGGGTCAATGAAGGGTTAAAACATGTATACTTTAAAAAACTACATATAAATATGTGTGTGTGTATATATAACTAAAAATTATATATAAAAATCTCAATCCGATTAATCCCTGTTAATCGCTAGTCGGTACTCCACCGCCCGACTAGCGACTAGCGATTCTTACAACACTGCTGCAAATCGCAATTTGGGAGGTCATTTCAAAAGCTTAGTTTTTTTTTTATGAATTGGGATATGGTTGGTCTTATTTTAATCATTAAAGTTAGTCAATACCTGATGAAAAGTGATTTACATTTCGAAAATAATGACTATCTGGATACATATATAAAAGAGACTGAATAATAAACTATTCATAAATGAACAAGTTCCTTTAAGTTTTTATTTAATGTTATGTGTTTAATAACTGAAGTTGCATATGTTAGAAACTGGTGCTCAGGAAGCTGCAAAAAAGAAGAAGAAGAGGAACAAAACCAAGTAAGAGTCTTACCCACTTGTGACTTGCTGTTCACAATATCATCATCCATCTAGTTCTTCGGTTTTCTTAGTTACCATTTATCATCCCAGGAAGAAAAAGGAAACAAAGGAGCAAACTGATCCACCTACTATTCCAGTTGCCCAACTTTTCCCACAAGGAGACTTTCCAGAGGGTGAAATTCAGCAATATAAGGACGAGTAAGGGTCCACTATGTATGTAAATTTAATTTATATTTTCCAATGGGCATTTGAATTGTAATTCCCGCTTGACTTTTCAGTAACTTATGGAGGACTACATCTGAAGAAAAGAGAGATTTAGAGCGCTTAGAAAAGCCTATGTATGACTCAATACGACAAGCGGCAGAAGTTCACCGTCAGGTTTCTTTTCTTTTTTTTGTATCTTTTGCTACTGGGGTATTATTTAGAAGTAGTATTTGGGTTTTGAGAATATCTATTACTGCTTGTGCTCTTAACATATGGTGCTTTGTTTTCAGGTGCGGAAATATATGAGGAGCATTATGAAGCCTGGAATGCTGATGGTTGACCTGTGTGAAACCTTGGAGGATACTGTTCGTAAGTTAATATCGGAAAATGGTCTGCAAGCGGGCATTGCATTCCCTACTGGATGTTCATTGAATTGGTAATTATTTTGCGATACCTAGGATAGTAGGATGATCACTGTCAGACCATAAATGGGATATTTTATAGATTTTATATTAAAAGTCTTAGTGGTATTTTTATTAGATAATTTTCTGATTTTTTTATTAAGGGGACTGGTGAGTTGGTGTTGGTTCAATTAATAGGGTTGGTATTTTTAATAGTTTAGGGATTAAAATAAACAGTGATTAAGTACCATCATGATGAATTTGATAACCAATATAGTGAAGAATTAAATCTAGCATCATTGGAGAGGCAATTGACTTTCGGAAAAATTACAAGAAATGTCCTTTATCTTAATACCATATATCAGGCGGTGTCCTTTTCAACGAATTTGGCAGGTTTTGCACTTTACATGGAATTTTGTTGCACGTTTTGTCCTTTACACCCAACTCAGTTAAAAAAGTCTGTTAAGTCTAGTCATGTGATATGCACATAAGGGTAATTTTGTCAATTTACTCTCATCTCTCTATCTCTCTCAAACATCTCACCCTTATCACCACGACTTCACTGCCACCACCCACCTCAGCCTTCACCGCCACCCCACCCACCACCACCTCAGCCTTCTCCGCCACTGCAAAAACCATGGTTTTAAAAAACGTTTGAGGCGTGCGCCTCAGGCGCGCCTCGAGGCGAAACGGCCAAAAAACGAGTCGGAGGCGCGCCTCATGGTGTTTTTACATGCGCCTCAGAGGATATGAGGCGCTAAGAAAGCTGCGCCTCAGGGGATTTTGATAGCTGTTTTTGACTTTTTGTGTCAGTTTCAAACATTTCATGTCTTTTTTAAGTGTGTTTTTAATGATTTTGCTGATGAAATTAGTTAGTATTATTATTTTTATAATATATATAATTTTTATATTTATTTAGTAATACCGCCTCGGCCTTACGCCTCGTTTCGCCTCGAGGCTTACGAATCGTGAGGCGAAGGGAAAACGCCTCGAAACTCGTTTCCGTTCTTTTAAACCTTGACAACAACCACCTTACTCCCTGGCCACCACCCGCTTTCAGTTCACCATCACAACAACCACCTTACCACCCATCCATCCCCCTCTTTCAGTTCACCACCACAACCACCTTACCCCCAATTTGAAACCGCAATCGGAACCCCAACCCTTATTTCAGACCACAACTAGCCCCAAATCAGCCACCATAACCACCCTCTCTGATTTATCCCCAAATCGGAACCCTAACCCCAAATTGGCCACCATAACCTTTATTTCAGACCAAAACTAACCCCAAATCAAAACCCTAACCCCAAATCGGCCACCATAACCCACCCTCTGTCTGGTTTATCTCTCTATCTCACTCACTCTTTCTCTCTCTTTGAAGACTCTGGCGGTTGGCGGTTGCGACTGGGATTTGACGTGAGTGTGGTTGTCGGAGATATTGACGATGACGAGTGGGTGGAGTTTGAAGGTTAAGCCGCTGCTTTATGACGCCATTGGTGGTGACTGAGGTTGATTGGGGTTTTGGTCGGTGGTGATTTGGTGAGTAAAGAAGGGACTTGAAATTTTCCGTCGATTGGATTATAGTTTTTTGTTGCGGTGGATGGATGGTGGTGTTGATGGTGGGTTTTTAAAGAGAGAGAGGGAGAGAGAGAGTGAGGGAATCTGGGTTTTTAGAGAGAGAGAATAGAGTGGGTGGGAAGGGAAGAGTGGATTTTATATATATATATATATTTTTTTTAAAAAGGGTTTATTTATATATTAAGATGTGAAAAGACAACAATACCCTTATATGGGGTCCACATGATCAGATGTAACAAGAAAAACTAACTGGGTTAGGGCCAAAGGACGTAACGTGCAAGGATTTTTTCTATAAAGGGCAAAACCAGTCAAAATTCGTTGAAAAGGACACCGCCTGAAAAAGTGGTGTTAAGATAAAGGACAAAACGTGTAATTTATCCCCGACTTTCATAAGTCTTGACATATCTTATTTGTTTGTTATTTTGTGTTAATTGGTTGTCAGGACATAACAATCATCCTCCAATTTTTTTTGATTGCCGTCCTTTGTTGTTTTTTTTTTTTTTTTTCTATTATGTTTATTTTAGTTTTCAGAGTGTAAACATATTTTACCATGCAGGGTGGCAGCCCACTGGACCCCCAACTCTGGAGATAAAACAGTGCTTCAATATGATGATGTGATGAAATTGGATTTTGGAACTCATATAAATGGTTAGAAATCTGGTATCAAGTAATCTTCTTCTTCTCTTTTCTTTTTCCCAGTTTTTGAGACGGTTGTATTTTTGTTTGTTTCAGGACACATAGTTGACTGTGCATTCACAGTTGCATTTAATCCTATGTTTGATCCATTACTTGAGGCCTCTCGTGAAGCCACAAATACTGGTATCAAGGTAAAGCAGTGAGGAGTTATATGCTCATCATGCCAAAACTTAAATAATTTTATGATCACAAATAATTTTAGAAAGTTGCATTTCATGGTATGTAGGAAGCAGGGATCGATGTACGCCTATGCGATATAGGTGCTGCAATTCAAGAGGTCATGGAATCATACGAGGTAGAAATTAATGGGAAGGTTTTCCAAGGTATGTATGATCTTCACTATAGCGCGTCATGATTCTTTTTGCAACTTTTTTGGTATTATATAACTCGCATGCTACAACACTTGCAGTGAAAAGTATCCGAAACTTGAACGGACACAGCATTGGGCCATATCAAATTCATGCTGGGAAATCAGTGCCAATCGTGAAGGGAGGAGAACAGACAAAGATGGAAGAGGGAGAATTCTATGCAATTGAAACTTTTGGATCTACGGGTATATATTATTTATTTTAGTATCATAGTATTGAGAAACAAAGGCATACAAATGAATGCATTGTGTTTGCTTTAGGTAAGGGATATGTGAGAGAAGATCTGGAGTGCAGCCACTACATGAAAAACTTTGATGTGGGGCATGTTCCGTTGCGGTTGCCAAGAGCAAAACAGCTTCTTGCCACAATTGATAAGAATTTCTCTACACTAGCTTTCTGCAGACGCTATTTAGATCGACTTGGAGAGACCAAATATTTAATGGCTCTCAAGAATCTGTGTGATGCTGGTGTTATTCAGGTATGGGTTTGGTTTTTCTTACTTTTGGGATTTGATGTGAAGACCGATTGCGGCGTTAACCATTTTTAAGTACTCGCTTATACAATTATACTTTATGGAACTGATATTTTCATATATTAACCGTTTGATCAAGCAAATCTCTCATAATTTGTTCATTTGTTTTTACATATCAGTCTCCTATTTTCGGCCATTTTTTTTTATTAATTGCTTAGTTCTCTCAGAATGCTAAAACAATTGTGGTTTTGCAGCCTTACCCACCGTTGTGCGACATAAAGGGTAGCTATGTCTCTCAGCATGAACACACAATCTTACTTCGTCCAACATGCAAAGAGGTTGTGTCAAGAGGCGATGACTATTAGTTTCTGCGTGTAATGTAACATAACGTATCATCTCCCAGAAATGCAATAAACTTTTGTTTCTGAATTTTCTATGATTTTTGGTACTAAGAAGACAACTTATAAATACTCCTCTACCCTCACTTTTCTTTATATATACATGCATCGAGAACTATGAGAACTACTAGTAGCGTGCCCGCGCGATGCCGCAGGAAACACACAATGGTAATCATGTAACATGTTATTTTTTATAAATTAAAAAAATATAACAATATCATACTCAAATTAAAGAAAAAAAAGCTCATTTTTATGGTAAGTTTTTTTTTTTTATTTATTTTTTTTTTAAATTAACATATGAAAAGGTTATGATCTTATAATAATTATGAGTGAAGTTAGTTTAAAAGTTAACCGTATATTTTGAAATTAACATATTAAAAGGTTATAATCATTTAAAAATTACGAGGGAAGTTAGTTTAAAAGTTACCAATATATTTTGTAGGATTGTATAATATGTTTTAAAAAGTGTAATTGTTTATAGTTTTAAAAATTTGTAAAATTACATGTTTGCTCTTATAAAAGATGGTATAGATGGTAAACGATGGTGAATAAGGGTGATCGGGGCACCCTTCGGGGACCCCTATATATTTTGAAAATTTTTTTCCATAAATATAAAGTAGCGATTTTTTATTAAAAAATTGTAAAAAAAAAAAAATTTGGTATTTTTTTAGGTTTTTTTAGTTAGTTTTTTGGTTTTCTCATTTAAACTAGTTTTCTCATGATCCATCCCCATATATATATATATATATATAGGCCAGTTAACGTACAATACGGCTTAACATACATCACGTACGACAGATAATTAAAGATCCAACTTTCCTACATAAACCCTGTCTTTTTCAGACGAAGCTGCTTAGTGGCATCCTGTGTTTTGGTGTGATATTCTTGTTTGGTGGTATGTCATTAAAGATCAACTCTTGCTTGATGCTATTTGTAATAATGGAGTCCAAAAAAGCATTTTACCCTTGTGTTGATCCCTTTATTCCATGCCTATATTCATCAAGAACAAAGCTCACATGATGGCATATCACTGTTATCAGTCTCTTTTTCTTGAATATTTGTCCATCTCATTCAGCAAAATATTATTGAGATAACTTTCTCAGAAGAAGAATCCATTCAGTGAAAGCTTTGCCATCTGTGGTTTTTTTAACTAACATTTTTTGGCGTTTTAAAGTGAGTGGTTTCTAGAGGATATGGCGTTTGTGTTTTCTGGGTATGATCAATTTCATTGTGTATAGACCCCTCTCTTATAGAAGTTTTTTGGCACGTAGTTTAGACGAGACTTTTTTTATTGTAATAAATGATAGTAATAAAGTAACTGTCTTTTCAGTTACTGTTTTTGTATTTACTGTGTTGATCAACTTTTATCAGTTTTATAGGTGATAGACATCCCATCTTCTATGTTTGGCGTTTTTTTAAATGGCGTTATGCAGACCAAGATGACAAAATACAATAACGGAGTAAATAAAATATTAAGCAAGAAAAATATTTTTTGTTATTTTTGGCGTTTTGTAAGGAATAACCATTTTTAGTATTTTTTTGGCGTTTTGCTAAAAAAGAGAGAAATATATTATTTAATTATCTTTAAAAAAAGAAGATTACACAGAAGAAAAAAAAAGAAGAAAAAAAATTAAAAGCCTTCGTCAGAAGGTATTTTATCCGAAAAGTATCCAACACTTGCGTCATCTTCTTCCTCCTTGGAGTCTTCATCTGGATCTTCATCCATGTCATCACCTTCACCTTCATCAGCTTCTTGTTCCTAAACATTCTGAAGCCTCCACTTGAACATGTCTTGCATTAACTCCAATTTTTAGTCTATTTCTGTGTTGGTACAAGTGGCGTTATGCAATTCTTCGATGAAACCAAGACGCTGCTTTTTCATATGTTTTCTAGCAAGTATATTTCCTGCTCTCCGTTGTCGTATGTAACGGTCACCACGTCTGTTTCATCATCAAAACGCCATGATGTCATGACAGGGTCCGACTTCACATATGCTTTGATTGGTCCAAATTTTCTGGTTAATGCTTTCATAAGCATATGTCTTTCATGACATTCGTTGTCTAGAGCGATGCAAAGGGATAAGATTCCCCTCTGTATGTCTTCTTCCGTCTTTAGAATTGCCCTGACCGTCTTAACGTACACCCTCCTTCTGTTGTCAAAACGGAGGGAGACGAATCGCCTGATTGCGAGTGTATCTCCACGAAACGATTGTTGCCATTTTTGGCGTTTTGGTTAAGTTGGCGTTTTTGGTTAAAGATGTTTTTTTTTTGCAGAAATGGATAGACTAAGTGATTATGGAAGCTATGTTTTACCTCGTTTATATAATGATGTTTTTGGCGCGTAATTTAGGAGGAAACTTTCTTCTAATAAATGTTAATAACTGAATTTCAGTTACTGTGTTGTTTCATCTTCCTGTAATATCCAACGCGTTTTATGAGTAATTTTTGGCGTTTTTTATTTTTAATGGCGTTTTATTTTTTTTAATGGCGTGTTATCATTTGATGGCGTTTTGAATATGAGCGGTAAAAGACCCTTTTACCCTTAATGAAGCGTGTCCCACATAATAAAATTGATGTTATTTACGAAAACGCCACCGCGCAATCTAGTCCATGGATTGTTTTGATCGGACGACTCATAAGC
This sequence comes from Helianthus annuus, assembly GCF_002127325.2. NCBI lineage: Eukaryota > Viridiplantae > Streptophyta > Magnoliopsida > Asterales > Asteraceae > Helianthus > Helianthus annuus. The sequence continues at coordinate 137,202,357 of NC_035444.2, read as the reverse complement.
GTTCTCACCGTTCTCACACTTTCTACCGTTTTCTCCAGATCCTGACCCTCTCTCTCTCTCTCTCTATATATATATATATATATATATATATATATATATATATATATATATATATATATATAGTGGTAGGTTCAAATGAGAATAATTTTTTTGTAAGAAGAAAAAAGAAGAAGTTTCAACTAATAAGAATGCTTCATTTTACTTCATTTAATTTTAATATAAGGGTATATTGGTAAACTTACATAACTCATTAATTTGTATTCTTCCTCTTTAATAACTAACTAAATTAAATTTGTAACTCCTTTTCAAAATATATACTTTTTCCAAATTAAAAAAACAACTTAATTTAAAGTATAGAACAAATTACTATTTGTGTAGGATAAATTACGCGTTGTGTATGATATATTTCGAGGTGTGTAGGATAAATTTCGACTATGTAGGATAACATTCTATAATGTGTAGGGTATATGTAGGAAAATTTTGATATGTGTAGGTTTTGTAGATTATATGTAGGATAATTAATAATTAGTTGACTACTTAATTAAAGAGAGAAAAATTAATGATATGAGTTATAAATGAAATAGTATTTTACTAATATGCCCTTTCTTCTTTTTCTTCTTACATTAAATTTTTTTCAAATAAACTTTCCCCTATATATATATATATATATATATATATATATATATAATTAATCTTGTTTTAATTTATTAGAATTATTAAAATACTTTTTTAGTAAATGACCAAAATACCCTTATGTGAGGTACACAAGGTCAGATTTAACCATAAAAAATAATTGAGTTAATGCTAAAGGACAAAACTTGCAAGAGTTTGCAAACATCGAGGACGTTTTTTGTATATATTGAAGATAAATGACATAATTTGCAATAAGTAGCATACATAAAGGACGATATTTGTAATTTACACTATTCACAATCATTCACTCACATCTCACAATTATTGTAACACTTAGAGCTGATCCGTGCATTATCCTGAAGCTGTATCCTGATATTTCCATCAATAAGAAGAATAAAGGCAGCTGACAGTTGTCAGCTCCCGAGGTTTTGTGTCGGCGATCTAGATAAATCAAGGGCTTTCCTCGTACATCCCGCGCCTATCTTTACTTTTATTGTTCATTACTTGATAATTGATATAGTTTGATATCTTGAAACTATAACCTAAAACTGTTTCCTTTATAAATCAACGTAATACATTTTAGCAAATCTCTATAGCATACTACCTTACAAACTAAATTTGATCACTTAATTGTTTCGGTAATTTTTGACCAAAACAATAATAATCGATGGAGCTATATGTAATGTTGTTATAATTAAATCACTTAACTTAATTTAAAATATAAAGTTGCTTATAAGACCATGTGTAGTGGGAGGGGGAAGATAATGCCCCACCCTTGGGCATTATCCGTCATGTGGCGGTCCAGTTAGCTTTTGGGCATTATAGGGCATTATCTTATAACATGTGTAGTGGTATGATGCCTTTGCAATTATTACCTATTATTATTTTTTGTTTTTAATTAAAACTAATGTTTAAAATGGGTGTAGTGACATGATTGGCCAAAAGAATCTCATCGGGCGTTTGATTTGGAACGCCCCAAGCTAAATTTTGAAGACAAACGCCCCTAGAGGCGGTAGAGGGGCATTATAGAGCGGTTTTTTTTTTTGGGAAAAAAACACAAAAAAAAACCCACTACGGATTGTCTAACTAGCTATTACATGGGTGTATTCCTCACGGAATAAAGGTTAGCTCGAAGTTATTTATAATAATTGGTTTTCAGTGTATATTCTAAAAGTATTATGTTAGTTTAATGTTAAAAAAGTAGCTAATTATTGTGTATTAATGGCCAACTGAATAAAAATTTACTTTAAGGCCACCATAAAATAGCAACCTTATTATTATTAGAGTAAACTCTAATTTTACCCCTTAAGGTTTATGCTAATTGGCACTCTTACCCCCTTTAACGAAATAATTGCAATTTTACCCCCCCCAACGTTTGGTGTTATGTCGCACTTTTACCCCCCGGTGTCAAATTTGTTAACAGATCTGTTAACTTTAATGTGAAATGACTATTTTACCCTTTAATATTACCCCCTAAGGTTCTTGTTATGTCGCATAATTACCCCCACTGGTAAATTACTAAAATGCCATTTCGTATTACCCCCTATACTTTGTGTTAAGCAACAATATTACCCCCTGCAAGAATTATTACATTGGAATAATCTGTTCTATGTTGGCTTTGAATAATCTTCATAAGAATTATTACACCTCAAATTACTCTTAATTACCATTGTAATGGTTTTACACAAAAAACAAGAAAAAAAAGCCAAAGTCAATTTACTACACCTCAAATTAACTCAAGATCACAAACTGAAATGCAGCAAGTAAACTGCTATCAGATTCTTTATTACTGCATAAGGCAGACTTCACTTGATAAGGTCTGTGTAAGATGCAATGGCTTCTTGTTTGTTTCCCAACAGCTGAAGAAAAAAAATGAATTAGTTTAAGATGCTCATTACCTGTACATAGGCTAATTGCAAAAGAATCAAATTTGATTCCAGCCTAATGAACTAATCCAGGTGTCAAAAGGTAAAGTCCCTTGAAGGAAAACAATATTCATGCGCCCACAAATTCTGATAACAAATATAAAATGAACAGCCATGGCATCAGCCAGTGCCAGATCAACAATATCAGCTAAAATGAGACTGGTCACTAACACTGAATCGAGTGCAGTATGTCTGTTTAGAGAGAATGATGTAGATTCAATGCTTCAGATAATACAAACACAATCATACAGGACACTTGTGAAGCCACAAATCTCTGTACCGGTTCCATTGAATTTTCAGCTGTAGAATGTATTGTAGCGAATGATAATCGTACTAATGCACATGTTAGATGCTCCATGAGAGAAACTTCGTCCTGTCGAATCACATTGCTATTAACAACACCAAAATCAACATGTTCTACCAGCGATAAACCAAATCCTGTCGAATCACATTGGAACCTTCAACTTCCTTCTTATACCTGTTGGATGATTCGTTGCATTGCTAATTTGGAACTGAAATCGGATGATAATTTGGCGATTCAGTAGAGTTAGGGTTAGGGTTTCAGATTTAGGGTTTGGAGAAGAAAGGGGTGAACGAAGACTGTGTGGGTTAAGTGTGTTTGGAAGATTTTGGGTTTGAACGAACAAATCGATATCTGTAACTGAAACACAAAGAAGGGAGCAAATAAAATTAGGGATTGAAGGAAGAAGAATACCTTCTTCAAACAGATAGATGATTTGTAAGGATCGATTAGTGGCTTGTGATTTGAATCAACTGTACAATCTTCTTTATGCTTTGTTTGGATTCAGATATGTTCTTGTGGGTTGAAGGAAGAAGGGGGTGGGTGGTTGCGGTGGGGGAGGAGCGGCGGCTAGTGGTGGAGGAGCCATAGGAATAATAACCACCACCGTAGTTACTTGAAGATGATGATGATAATTTGAAGATGATGATGATGGATCTGTGAGTTATTTGAAAGAAGATGATGATAATTTGATTTTATAAATAATAATAATAATAATAATAATAATAATAATAATAATAATAATAATAATAATAATAATAATAATAATAATAAATATAGGGTAAGATTACCAAAATACCCATTGTTGACTGACGGTAGGGGGTAAAATCGCGACATAACACCAACGTTGGGGGGTAAAATTGCAATTATTTCGTTAGGAGGGTCAGAGTGCCAATTGGCCTAAACCCCAGGGGGTAAAATTGCAGTTTACTCTTATTATTATTATTATTATTATTATTATTATTATTATTATTATTATTATTATTATTATTATTATTATTATTATTATTATTATCATCATTATTATTATTATTATTATTATTATTATTATTATTATTATTATTTCAATTGTGATGTGATGATGAAAAAATGACCCCTAAACAAAAGAAGTGATCTAAGAATGTGATCGATCGCAGGTGGGTGAGTTAATGAATTGAATGAATAAAGCAAAAAAGATGAATTTGATTGAAATGAAAATGCATGCAGGTATGGATCGTATTGGGAAGAAGTCACAGAAGACGAAAGAAGCGGCACAGAAGCTGGCTCGGATGATGTCTCATCAGCTGACTACTAATGATAGTGACGACGATTTGTTGTCGGATTATAACCCCCCTCCTACCACCTCCCAATCCCATGGAAGAACAACATCTCAAATCATCCGCCCTATTATTATGGTATGTATCTATGCATGTATGTATCATACAGACAGACAGACAGACAAATGAAATGAAATCTTGATGTTTTGTTTTCATAATCACGCACTTGCTCCACAAACCATATCTTACAAATTTGCATGCATGACACCTATGGCTTAACATTTTCATTAACTGCTATCATTTGAGAATTCAATTCAAATGTTATTATTTTCTACTAGACAGCTACAGAACACCAGTCAGCTCCACGTGCGACATCTATTGGTCCTTCTTCTGCAGTTGACCAAATTCTAACAGCAAACAGCCTTCCCTCAAATACTACTATGGGACATGTTCAACCTGCCCGTTCCGCCCCCTCGGCTGCTCGCCCAACTTCCTTGATGAAGCCTGTGATTATGGTACCCGCAACTGTTGCTTTGTCTTTAAGGCCATCCGCTGAAGGAGATACTCAGACCAATAATCTAAAGAATAAAAGGTTTTTCTTTTTTCTTTTTTTTTTAAATTCCAGTCTTTTCAGATTATCACTATTATATTCTATTTAAAATCATAAATGTGCATTGACTACTTAATTTTTTTTTCTTCTTTAAAATGAACAAAAATATACCTCACCTGAAAATACTGATACTATAATGTGAACTTTTTCAATCACCATTACTATAATCCTTATGAACATTGTCGTCACCGAAATAAATTACATTTTTCTTCATGAACATGCAATGTATGCGCCTTCATTTGCATCTATTAAGTTCAACATGCCAATATTTCATCACATTTCTCATCTTTTTCATCTGAATGCAGTTGTTTTCTATTTAGTTTTATACTCTATTTTATTACTTAAATGCAGTAGTCATGTTCTTATATAATGCTGTTAAAATCATTTTTTAAACAGGCTGTCTCTGGATTTGGGAGCTCTCGCTTTTAGGGAATCTGGTTACCAGCGTTCCACTTCCAGTTCGGCTTCTACTTCTGCTCTGCAAGATGAGGTATTCCCCACACACCCAGAAAAATGCCTGTGGGTCCCATTAACAAGTGTACATTCTAATTGCAGATTGATATGCTACAGGAAGAAAACGAGAGTTTACTCGAAAAGGTAAAAGACGCTAAACTTGATTATTTGCCTTCAATCAATATACCCCTATGAATTTGAAGTATCACATCCGGATCTTTTGCTGTTAGGCAAACACAAGCATTGCTTGGTTAACAATTTATTTAGTATTTGATTGTGTTTACATTAATTATCCTTTTCTTTCTTCTATCTAGCTTCGCATTGCAGAAGAAAGGTGTACAGAAGCAGAAGTGAGGGCTAGGCAGCTTGAAAAACAGGTACGATGTGAAAGCAAAATCTGTATGTTATCTCCGTTGTAATTCATGCCTTTTGATGTTTTGTTTCAGTTTTTATTTGTTTTTTCTATACTCAGAAAATACACCATCTCTTATAAATAGGTCGCTCATCTTGGGGAAGGTGTTTCTTTAGAAGCCAAACTTTTGAATAGGCAAGAATTCGTATTTCAGCAATCTGGTTATTTTCTCTCCATTTAATTAATAACTCACTTTGTAATTATTATTATTATGTTCCACCAGAAAGGAAGCAGCCCTGCAACAAAGGGAGGTTTGTGCTACACTATTTTCTATAATTGATTATATATATTAATATGTATGTGAGCAATCATTTTCTTGCAGGCTGCTTTGAAAGCTGCAGCACACAACACTGCTATTAAAGGGGAAGTGATAGATGCTCTTCGGCAGGAAGCTGAGGTATTCAGAAATCTATCTTGTACGTTTATTTTTTGATTTTGCAAGTACGGAACATGTATGGTTTGGTAAATCACAAAAAGTCAACTATTGACTGGATTATAATCGGTATTCTCTTCCTTGATAAGAATGCCAGGGATCAAGCGGCCTATGTCATGGAGAAACTTTATGAAACTGAGCATGAAGTTAGGTCGCTCAAAACAATGACCCAAAGAATGGTACTCACACATGAAGAGATGGTATCTACTAACCATGAGATTACCCATTCTACTTGTTTTTTGTTGTTGTTGTTGTAATTAACTATTGTATTTGTTATATTAGATATAAAAACTGAAATATGTCAAGCACGTGATTTGAATAATCGTACTTGTAATATACCTTGTTGTTCTCTTGGGTTTCAACCAACTTTGGTCCAAGTTATATTTCATGTAATCAATTATCTTCTCAGAAAAGACCCTTGAATTTTCCAAAAATATCGATGCAATCCTGAAAATCTTATAAACTTACCGATAAAAGTCCCAATTTCCTTTTTTTTTTTTTTTTTATAATGGCCCTAAACTGCCTCTTAGTTGAAAGTTTGGGGTTATTTTGGCACAAACAAAGTTGGTTACCTAGATAGATAGATATTAAACATAAACTGAATACCTTTTAAGTTAACTTTCTATTATTATTTTTTTTTCATTTTGCATATATAATAGTTAGTATGCTAGGAAGTTACAAGTATGATTAGTAAACAGTTCATTTAAGGAATATTTCATTCATCTTGTTACATCATGTTAATGATACACCATTTATTTTGTTACAGGAGGAGGTCGTTCTTAAGAGATGTTGGCTTGCTCGGTATTGGAGTTTGTGTGCTCAACATGGTAAACTTACTCATATTTTTAATTTAGCATGCATGAACTCATCATCTCCTTTTGAGGCACGTTGCCGATTAGGATTTTCTCGTATATTATGTTTACCTCGTGAGTCATGACAATTTGCCAAACATCGTGTTCAATTTAAGTCTACATGTAATTTGCCCTGATGATTGGAATGAAATAATCTCGTATATTGTAATTTAACTCGTGAGTCATGGTAAACATCGTGTTTGACGTACGTACTCACTCACTGGGCAAGTACAATATGATGTTGCAGGTATTCATCCAGAAATTGCGGGTGCAAGATACGAGTACTGGTCATCATTTGCCCCTCTTCCTGTGGAAGTTGTAATTGCTGCTGGACAGAAAGCAAAACATCATAATCTGATGGGTATTATTATTATTATTATTTCCAACTCGATCATCAGGAGTATCCTATTCTTCTTTACTTCACTAATTCTGCTTCATACTACTCATTTGACCAGTGAACAACGAGAGAAAGAATGTTCCAAAGGATGCAAGTGGGGAGGGGAGTGTGGAAAGTATGCTTTTAGTCGAAAGAGGTCTAAGGGAAATGACCCTTCTCAAGGTTCATCTCACATCCATGGGTTTCGCAAAAATTATATCGGCTACTTAAAGAGTTATAGTATATTGTTTCATGATTAGAATTGATAACTTTCATATTATGGGCAAAAGGAAGGGATTGGTAGGAGTTTTGACTATTTAGTTTCAATTTATTTATAGAAACAAAATGACAGTCTTCTAACCACCCTTGAGACTTCTTCCTTCCGTCACCTAGCTAGCTGATGTTTAAAACTCAAAAGAATTCTAAAACCGACGAAAGATCTGTAACCATGAGAAGCATTGGGCAAAACACACAGGCCGGCCCCATCAATGACAATGGGACCAGGTAAACTGCACCTTGCCCCGCTCCTTGAAGGTTAAGAACCCAAGTTATTTAAAGAAAGTTAAATAAATAGCGTAATTGCATCCCGTAAGACTACCTAATTTATTTGTGACTAAACAGCAAAACAACTGAACGTGGAACCTGTATATATTTTTGATTTGTGTGTGTTTATCAGTTCAGAAAAGAAAACTAGGTTTTATGACATGTTTTGTTTTGCTTCTTCATAGATAGAGGATGCACTAGCACTTGCAATGGCTCAGCAGCGATGGGCGAGTAGGCGTGCTGGCAACGTTGGTTAGTTTCAAAATGTTTACTTGTGTTTCAAGAATCTTCCTTCATTTCTCATAAATCATTGCATCAATGCCATTGACAAGTAAACAAATGTTGGAACCAAATAAAATAATCTGCCAACAATAATATTCTAGATAAAATGTGAAGCATTTACTTTACTAATTTCATTGTCATATAACAACAGCTTTGAGCAACCTAGTAAGTATTCTGATTATTGTTTCGATATATAAACTACCTTTTTTGATTTCTGTTTTTGGGCATGGCAGTAGATGAAACAAAACTACCAATCAAGGGCCAACATACATGGGAACCATATGGTAATATCTGACCTCCTCTTTTATTTTAATCATACTTAGGATGATAGGACCGATTATTTAGCTCACGTGCCCAACATATAATCAATCCCACACCGGATTCCACTCTAAAACAAATTACTTTTCCTAAGATCCAAGTCCATTGATCCGACCTTCAGTATTGTCGTGATAAAACCGATTACCTGCCCAACATTTAAACCCACATTGGGTTCCACCCTAAAACCACTTAGCAATGGAGGGAGTAACCTGTAGGCATAGGAAATTACTTTCTTCTTTTTTTCTCCAATGTAGCATTGGGTTTGCACCCAACCCAACATACAATTTTCACATATCTCATAATCATCTTGTTGTTTAGCCTACTGTTTTTCCACAGAGTTGAGTAAACAGGAGTCTGATGACGTGCTGTTCAAGCAGGTAAGTTATTATTTTCTTTTGATTAAGGTTCTTTAGCCATCTGCAAATATCAATGAATTCAAAGTTGTAAAACTGATGACTTGACATGGAATTAACGGATACTGTTGCAGGCTTGGCTATTATACTTTTGGAGAAGGGTAAAAATTCATGGGTTAGAACCAGATATTGTAGATGAGCGCTTGCAGTTCTGGATCAACCAAGGTCATCCACCTACTTCTCATGATGCAGTTAATGGTACCATCTCTTTTACATTTATTTATTTATGTTAAAAAATGAAGAGATTTGTGTTGGCTCATCATTAAGACTTGTCACAATCTCATCATCCACCAAACACCTCTTCATGGTTCACAAGGTAAGTTTTAGAAACATGCTTACCCATTAAGAGGCTACATCTTAATCGGTCAGGCCTCTTATTGGCTCAACACAAGGTTTGCCAAACAGCCCCTTAGATTATTAGTATATCAGTACTTCAAACACACATTAATGTTTTTCTCTCCAATTGCTCACCCTGATTGATATGAATTGTAATGTTTTCTTTTCTCCTTGTTGCAGTTGAGCGTGGTCTTATTGAGCTTCGAAAATTGGCGATTGAAGCTCAATTATGGCAAGCATCTCGCAAGTTGGTTGACCCGGACTCTGAACATAAATGGCAAATGCACATTAATTTCTAACAATATTTCTTTGTCTGTGTTGGGTTGCAATTTTGGAGACTTTTTCAATTGTAATTAGTAATTTTGGGACACTTAGTTCATTTAGTGACTTGGACCATTTGAGTCACAGGTCGAATGAAAGATTGATGTTTGGTAGTGAATCGGAACTTTTTTTTTTTATCTTCAAATAGTTTATTGGACATTTTCCTTTATTTTAGTAATTGAAAGATTACTAAAATAGGTTAAAGATCCCCTAGTTTTATCAGCTTTTTATGCGACTATCACACCCTTAGAGTGTAATCGACACATAACGTGAATACAAGTGTTTTAAGTCTAGTTCAAATACTGGCAGCCACATGACTTGAATCTTATAAAGAAGATGAATTTGAGGGGATTGGGTAGATCGATTAAGTCAAACCTGGTCAGCACGGACTTTGGGATGAACCATCCATTTTGTTCAAGATTTGTTGTTCAGGACTTCAGGCGATTAAGCCCTAGAGATTGGAATGTTATTTCCTGTGTAAGCATACCAATTTTAATGTGAAATCGAAGACAAATATTAAGGTTTAACATGAACTAAAATCAAACATGATTACAATAATCCTAATCAATCAACACATGAAGGTTTATTATGAAATCGAAGAATAAATAGTAATACAAAGCGAGGTAGGTTCGTCTTCGACACAAACAGATCTATCGGCACACCATCCGATCCCTCCATCTGCACTCAGTCAACAGATCATCGTATATTACACGCATTCTATTCTATTTTTAGTTTTTGGGAGGAATGAAGAGTTTGGGTTTGGATTTGAATTTTGAAAGATGGGACCCTATATATGAGAGAGAAGAATTGAAGCTTTGATCGTATTAAATGCAAATTACATATCCCTATAAGTTTTAAATTTCAAATTACCCTCCATTTTAATGAAATATCAGAGGTTTGAATTTTGAATGAACATCAGATGTTTCAATTATGAATAAAGGGCAGATCTTAGAACTTTGAATGTGTGCAAGACCTTTGAAATTTGAACGTAGGACAATGGTTTGGATTTTAAAGTGATTTTAAATTAGGCTTTATGATGTAATAATGACATAAGAAAAGCATTGTTGGACAGCCACATCAGCTTTTCTTATGTCATCGAGTTTTCTCCTTTTATAGAAAGTATAGATAGATGGAATGGAGTCAAAATGCATGGAAATCAAGACTTGTAAACTGGGTCTCTATTGAACACAGTAAAAAGTAAGAAGTATCGACAAGCTTGCCCCATGTCCATTACACTTGGTCTATACCAGAATGCGTTGGCTTAAGGTACAAATGTTATTGAAATTATACTGAAGATCATTTTTAAAAAGGACAAAGAAGTGCTTCCAGACTAACTCGCCCCGTGTCAACCCATATTACTAAACACCACATGTTTTAACACGAACCTCTTTCGACCCTTTACTCGTCGTAGTCAACTCGGTCACTGTTGACATTTTTTAACCATTGATTCTTACTTTCAGTGGTTCGAGGGTGGTTGGCTTGAAAGTATTTTAGTTGCATGGAAAAAAAGCCAAGCCGAGCTAGAATCTAAGAAATATAGCTCTTAATTCTCTAAGCAGACCAAGCTTGAGGAGGCTTGGCCAGTCCTCCAAGCTTGTTATGCTTGAGCCCAGAACATTTTTTATGTACAGCCCAACTGTTTTTTCATTAAGCTCGCAAAATAGTTATTACATAACCGTTTATGAACCTGGTTGGGGTAAAAGAGACGACTTCAGAAATTTCAAACAAACATCTACTGATTGTCTAATTGTCAAGTCCAAATGTTTACTAATGTAAAAGAGACAAAATTTTATAAATTAGATCAGCCTACCGATGCATTTCTTCTCTCCATACTAGGCCTTCGCCACCTTGTAATCCAATCTCCAGTATGACAAGTCTACTGGTTCAATGCTTTGTGAAAAGCAACCTGCACAATCAACAAACCGTAAATGCCAATTAGGGGTGTAAACGGGTCAGAGCCGATCCCAACACCTAAGCTCGAGCTAAAGCTGTCTAAAAATCGAGCAAACTCAACCAGTGATCGTTTATTATGTACTAAATAAATATTTTAATTGTTATATAACATAAAATCATTTATATAATGTTGTTATTTTAGTTTTTAACATATAATAATATATATTATTTATTCAATTTAATCATTATTTAATATGTAATTATAAACTTATCATACAGATATAATAATATAAATAACAGGCTTGTGTGCGTCAAGCTCAGCTCATTTTGAGCTTTTTCTGATCGATCTTGAGCTCACAAGCATCTTGGCTCGTTTACACCATAGTGCAATCAATATCATGCAAACATAAAGACAAGACCAGAAGACAACCAACAACTATTAATCTAGGTAATCAGCAGATAGATCTAACATTGGATAGTAAGTAAACCAGCAGGTAAGGAAAGCGCATCTCAAAAACCCAGTTCAGAAGGCTGGTCCTTGTTCAACAATGATGTTCTTCTACCCTTGTAATAATTTCAATATATTACTTGGGTACGTGTTTGATATTTAGACTTGATGGCGAAAACACTTAAAGGTGGTGTTACTTTCCCTGTTAAGTCATGGACGTTATATAAGTTGCTAATTGTGTATAAAGAATTAATTTTAAAAGGGTAAATTTAGTTTAGATTTCAAAATCTATCAGTAGAATTTTATTAGATCTCAAGTTTTGTAACGTGCATCGAGTTTTTGTGATTTTGATTTATATTATCTACGGTTTTGCATTTACTAGTCATATGTTGGACGTTTGAACAACTTGTACATGTATTGAACTTAAAAATCTTACATCAGTATGTAATTTATAATAGAGTTTGAGATAAGAAAGTTGTAAATTCACAAATTTAATATATATATATATAGTGAAAGTGTAAAATACAATACCGCTTAACGTACAATACGTACGATATAATGAAATCGCATGTTATAAGTAAACATGCTGGAAATCGCATGTTGGTTTTTTGTAGCAATTTCGCATGTTGGTTTTTTTGATGAAATCGCATGTTTTTTAGCAATTTCGCATGTTGGTTTTCTCAGCATAAATCGCATGTTCAAAATTGAATTCGCACCAGATCGGACGGCTGAGATGAGCGCGTACATATTGTACGATAAGAGATATTGTACGTTAACCTAACCCTATATATATATATATATTCTTTTTGAGTAGCAAAGGGCTAAAATGGTCATTTGCTTTAGCAATTGGCCCTGATAAATGAACTTTTGTTATCTGCCATTTTGTGTTCAGATATCATTTAAATGATTTTTTAATTAACTATGCTGAAATTTAATAGCTGTTTTGTAAAAAAATTCAACGATTTTGTATTGGTTTTTCAAATTCTTAGGTTAGATAAAAGCAACTCCTAATGTGCAATATTGTTACATAAAAGTGAAAATTTCAACTCATGTACTTGTGAAACTTGAGAATCAAATAGCTACAAGAACAAGACAGATGGGTCGAACAATTCAACAGCATCTAGGGTCTGTTGTAATGCATACAACCTCCAAAATCGTATTTATTCAAAGATTCATGTTGTTATTGTTGTAATATTGTACAAGAAATGGGATCTGTTGTCATTTCAACACATCCTTAAAAGGACTATTACCCAACCCGCCCGTTGAGTATGCATCGAATAACACTTACAGAAGTTGATGTTTTGAGCAGCTCCCTGATTGCCATAGTTGCATAGCAAGATGCTGCAAGTGTGAAGCTCAATTTGAGGGCTAACTGCTCCCCTTGCAACACTGCTTCTTCGTTTTGTGTTTTGTTAGCTTTTGTAACAATGTCTAAATCCGTCCTTGTCAACGGGATACTTACGTCTTTATACTTTATCAACTCCCTGTAACAAACAACCCTTTCAGAAGTTAGTCTAAAATTCCTAGATAGCAATATATATTGAAACTAATATCAGAAAAGTAACGGTAACAAAATTATCAAGTATTAAAATTTCATTTCTCGCAAGGAAGACATAAGTTACCATTCAAAATCCTTTGCCTTTCCAAATACCCGTCGATAAGCTCCAGTCATGCTTGTCAGTGAGAACTCCCTAGCAAAATTTAGTAGCATTTATTACATATGATGGTGCTTAAATGCACATCCACATATTCAAATAGAGGGTCGGGATATGTTTTTACCACCAATTTAATACAGTTTTAATTTAACTTTTATCCACCGGGAAACATGTAGTATGTATACTAAGATTGAATTTTATTCCAAAAGTTTGTTGAGACCCCTCAAGTCGATGGATAGCATATCATACGGTAAGCAAAAAGAATAAAATAAATGAAGTAGGATAACTAACTTGACGTTATGCATACTCTCTGTCAAGCTGACACCATCCTGTCATGAAACAAACACTACATTCATGATTGATATGGGATTGTTATTAAAAAAATGCATGTAAAAAGAGGTAACCAAAAGAACTTATTATTGAGAAAACACAGAATAGATACACTTCATAAGTGAATGTTCACAAGTAAACTTTAGAAACATAGAAATAATGATGATGTTCATAATGGAAGTCCAAAAAATAGCAAAGTGCGGTATTAAATTTTTTTTCATAAATAACTTAAGTCAAGGATGTATTTTGTCGATGTAAAGGCCAGTGAAGTCATGGGTTAGTCCATTTCATTGTGGTGTGCATGGTTCGATCGGTTAAGTTATTCTCCTAAACCGAAGTCATCGTTTAGTCTATTTTATTAACCAATCGGATTTTGGCTAATCAGTTCGGTTTATTCGATTAGATTGACGGTTTTTTATTCAGTTCGTTCAATTTCAGTTAATAGAAAACCAAACCTGGGCTAAAAGTTTTGCTTAGAAATACATGAAACTGAGGTGTAAATACATGAAATGGATGTATAAGTACACGAAACGGATGTATAAATAGTTATATACACGAAATGAAGATATAAAATATGAAATACATGAACTGGAATAAAAGCTAGAAATATATAAAATATGAATAATCAGTTCGGTTCGGTTAATTTTGGTTAAACGAGGCTACAAAAAACTAATAACCGGTGTTTGGTTAATTCGGTTTTAACTAATCAGTTTCAGTTAATTCAGTTTTTGGTTGATTCCGGTTTGATTTCATCTGTTTTTGGTTAACGATTCGGTTATTGCTCACTCCTAGACACCGTTAATCATGTCACATATCATTTTTTTTAATTAAAAAAAACTATAGCTATACTATACTCAGATTAAAGAAAATAAAATGCTTGTTTTTTTGGTGTATTTTTTTTTAAATATTAACGTGCGAAGAAGTTATGGCCATTTAAAATCGTGGGGTGGTTAGTTTTTTATAAGGGGATAAAATGTAAATACTAACTAATTATCCATAATTTGGTTAAAGATGAGGGAATTAAAGTGTAACCAAAATAAGGGGACTAAAGTGTATTTAGTGTTTAAAAGACTAATTTACCCTCAATTTTGGGTTTTACCTTATGCATTAAACTTAAAAAGAAAGTTGTTAACTTTTGAGTATCATTCCTTCATGCATTATAATATAGTATATATATATATATATATATATACACACACACATACACTTTAGCAAGACCAAACAACACACCTTGTTGGCCAAATCTTGATAGCATTGTTCAATGTCATTCTGTGGATAAATTACCCTTGAACTGCCACATAAAAATGTCAAAAATAAATAAACCAAATTCTATATCCCAAGAGTTTGATGTAACATGAAGTGTTCTCCTTAGTCCTTACCCAGGCAAAGGAAGAACGACGTCAGTATAAGTGTAACGTCCTGAAGCAAGGTCTTCACTGTTCACTACCTATTAACAATATATTCTTAAGCTGTGAGCTTGTTCCAACAGAGCCATAATACACTTGAAGAGTGTTCATATTTTGATATAACATCTGATATCGTAAGTATTATCTGACCTTAACCGAGGTGCAATTTCCTTCAGATGCACGTGCATCAACCTCATCTAAATGGTTAATCTCAGATGAATCATTGCACCCGAGTGCTTCAAATTCAGAATCAACAACTTCATTACAACTTTCCTCATTGCAATAGACTAAATCCCCTAACACTACTTGCTCAGTCCCTGAAAAAATACAGAATTATTTATTTAAGCTATCCTTTAGTTCTACACAAATACATTTACAGGGTGCATAATATAAGCTACGGAAGCATGCTTTAAATCATAACCGTATTTTTGTACTCTCATGCTAGCGGCGTGGTTCCACAGATAGCTTTGGTAACTGTGCACATACCTGAAAAGTAAACGAAAATCCACTTTATATTGACGAAGCTTGTCACTCAAGCCATTGTCCATAAATATATATATATATATAAAGTTTGCAACTCTAGATTTAATAATACATAGAAAAAAAGAGCTAAGCACCATCCGTTGATAAATTAGAGTTCTTCAAACTAAGTACTAATAATCAAAGTTGTTCAAATATAAATCTGTAACAACAGCATAGAAGATGTGGATTTCAGATCCTAAAGAAGCATACTTATATTCGGCTTAGATAATAGAAGTGATACTTACATCATTCTAAGGGTCCTAGGTACAGCCTTCATAGCTTGCAAGTAGTTCCCAGGACTCTTTTTCAAACACTGCAGCTGATAATAATAAGTTGAAAACATAATTCAGTTACAAAAACGAAAACACTATATAAATTGATGCTGCTTGCCTAACCATACAAAGCAATGTAAAACGTGAGCAAGAGAGAAGAAAATTCATTAACTGATTTATAAGTAAGCGACATATGAAAGGAAAACAACAAGAAATATATGATTAAAAATGTCTATTATAACTTACTATGGCCTTTTCAGCTACCAGAAAGCGAGGCAATTGCCTCAAGGTCCCATCAATGTCTTCACTTTCTTTGTAATATTCCCGTATCCTCCTTATGTCATCCTTTTGTGTCCAAAAGTTTATATTAAGGAAAACTTATATTATAATGAAGCGTCTAATCAAAAAACTTTACAACATTTAAATTAAAAGGATATCACCATCCCTTGGATCAAGAATCATGCTCACTGCCTCTTTCCATTCTCCACGAAGTAGTTTAGCACCAATGAGGTGAGTAGGTACAGAACCAGTGCCAAATCGCTGTTCCAGAATAAGAAAAAATAATTACAAAGTGAAAGAGAGGGTGTTCTAGTGTTGGGTGGGACTTTTACCTGCATGCCAAAATAGTTTATGAATCCATGCTTTCCCAAGGCATCTGCTGCTGCTTTTACAGTATCCTCTGAATCTGCAACCACTCCCCTACAAAAAAAAATAAATAAATAATCACAATTTTTTATCTGCCAAATAAAATAAATGAATCTTAGTTATGCAAAAACCTCAGTGTGATTGTGAATCGATTCCCATGAAGCTGACCAAGAACAAGCCCTTCATTCACATAACTACATGCAAGTAACACATATAAGGATTGATTAATGATGAACAGACCAAGAGGTTTTAACTTCTTGCACTTACCAAAAGTCACCAACTTTAATTCCAATTAATCTACTATTTAGACTAGCTAATCTATTTGCCCGCTGCTTGAATACAGTAACCTGAGAAGTCAAGTATGACAGAGGAAAGGTCAGACATCACAGAAAGAAGCAGAATCTGTTCCATTTTTTCACTAATACACCGATATCCTAATCAGTTGTTTTAAGTACACAATACTTCAATTAGTCCCCTATTATAAGATATTATGAGCTTAACCACGAACGAGATCAAATGGAAAACTCAACTTCGGAGACTTTGGGAAAAGATGTGTTTTCTATTGATATTTCACAGCTATTTAATGTAATCAAGCCTATGTAACCCTATATACAATCTGTAATTGTCATGTAATACCTAATTTGTAAGCACTATATATGAACAACGAGTAGCATTTGAGCCAAAAAACAAATAGGAAAAGTTAAACTACAAAATGCATTTAGTAAATCTAAGTTCAAGATGCATTAAGAAAACTGAGTTAAGACGCAAGAAACCATAGTTGTTAAAAGCCATCGCCTCTTGCGCCTAGGCCCATTTTTCGTGCGAGGCAGTTGCGCTTTAACTCTCTAGGTGATGGTTCAGGCGCACATTCCGGCAAGATTCCTAGATTCCAGAGAGTTTCCAGCTAAATTCCGACAAGATTCTAGCCAAATTTCTACTTTTAATCAAGGAAAACTACTTTTTAACACTAATACACTAATATTTTGGTACTAATTAGATGATATAAAGTGTTACATAATAGACTTTGTTTATTTTATTTGAAGAACAGTATTCTTTTTTCTAATACCTAATATATTTTTAAAATTTTTTCATTATGCGCTTTATTTTTCTCAGGCCCTCGCTATTTTTGCGCTTTGCGCCTAGGCCCCAGGCGAGACCTATGCGCCTTGAGTGCACCTAGTGCCTTTAATAACTATGCAAGAAACAACTCAAAAAGACCTAATGTGCATACTGATACAAACCTATAATCCATCACTCACGTATTAACATGCATGTTGCAAAAATTAGGGGTGTTGATACGAACTTAGGCCCAATTAGTTGTAGTTTAGAAGTGGGCTGTTAACCCACGTATTCAGGAGTAGTGGGTGTAACCGTTCCCGCTATTTCTCTTAGATAAGTATCATAGTTTTAGGGTTAATTGGGGTGGTTGTTTTGTTTATCTAAATTAGGGGTTTTTTTACTCTAAAACTGGAGATCAAGCCTATCTCGAAAGTGGCTAATTGTAATCGTTCTTTCAGTAATCGAAGTTTTTAATTTCTAGTTCTTATCAGGTGTGTAAACTCAGGTCATAACGGTAAACCAGTAAAACCGAACCGCAGCTTGAACTCGTACACTTGGCTCAGTTGTTGGTTTAAGTTATAGCAAAAGACTAGTTACCTGTTGAGTCGTTACTGCACGCTTGTCTTTTGTACCAGAAAATCCAAATGACCTTGGCTGTAAAAGTAAATATAAGTAACTGCAAGGGTTTATGATTCTACATGAGATGGACCCTAGAAAAGGAAAAAGAGAGAGAAACTTTTCACTTGGAATATAACTGAAGAAATTAATCAGAAGAGTAACCTGAATCCCAAGCATCTTTCCAATCAACCCTAGTGCCTCTTGTGTATCCTTGTTTTCCTTGCATAGATGAAATCTGGAGATGCATATTTGAAAACCTTTCATATGAATAAATGAGCCCTACCTGGTTGGAGCTAACAACTTAATTCAAAGATGAAACAGAAACCTGAGGAACTTTCCAAGGTGATCTGGCCAGTGATCTGAACCGCGACTATCATAATAAGGAGTGTTGTCACCTCTGCCTTTCCGTTTCTTAGAAGAAGCCCCTGAATTTAATCTCACGCGAATGCATTTTGATGAGGGCTCAGGTCCATCTACTGTGTCGGTAACCAAGAAGTTGAGTTTTTCTTTAAAGAAATTATGCATTGCCTGTATTTGATGAGGGCTCAGGGGGGTCAATGGGTAATGAAGCTGTTGATAAATACTACTGCTGAGTTAATGGAATGGAATGAAAGGAAGGTGTTACCGTGCGGTGAAGTTTATCAGAAGTTGAAGAAAGAAGAATGGAGGTAGCTCCATCTGAAGTAGCAGTAGCTTTATCTATGAATTCCTTTAGGGAGTTGGCATCAGAGTCACCGGCTAGAGCTCTAAATGATTCGATTTCATCATCATGATTACCATTCAGTTGATGTTCTTCCGCTGTCTGCTTCACCTAAAATGAATTAATTAAGAGATGATTAAGCCTCAAAGCACAGCAAAGGAGGGAACATATAATAATAATAATAATAATAATAACCTCAGTTGGCGCTTCGAGGGAGGTCAAATGAATAACATTCCCATTCAAATCGACTTCATTCACCACAAAATCAGAATATCTGTAAACACAACAAAACAAGACTGAATTAATGAATGAATGGAGGACACACAAAAGAAAGAGAGAGAGAGAGAGAGAGATGATACCGTTGCTTGAGAATGCCTCGAAAACCAGGGAGCGGAGAGATGTAGCAGGAGATGCCGACGTCGGATTCTTCCAGAGGAGATTTCATGGCAGCCGATTGATTCAAGCAGTCGTAGTAGTCGTAGGGTTTTAAAAGCACTCGCAATGAGGAGGGTTTTACTTTTACTTGCCGATGACAAACAGCCGGGAAGGTAGTAAGCAATCCAATGCTCCTCCTATCTATACCCCCGATTTTCATTTTCATTGGATAGTCTCTCTCTCCCATTATTATAAACCAACCAAATGTGTCACACCTATACGGAGTATTATCACGAGACGTGTGACTGACCAGCATTCGGCTATCAATCATATTGAACAATTATAATAATAATAGTAAAATAGTTTCACCAAACCACTATGATTAGAGACAATAAAAGTTTAAGTCCTAAGTTTTTAAGTTCAAAACAGTATTTTAAGGAAACAACGGAGCGGAAGCATAAGTAAAGATGGTTCAAACATAAGTTCACAGTTCATAATTAATAAAAGAACCCAACACGGGTTAAGGCAACCACTACACTTCCCCAAGCTGCAAGCTCCTAAGTCACTATGTACCTGCAAAGCATGATGTAGGGTGTCAACATAAAGTTGGCGAGTTCACGAGTTTGTCCAGTTTTAATTCCATAAAAACTTTGTTTAAGTAGTTAAGTTACTCATTTATATCATGCCATGGGGAGCTACCCCATATGTAAGCTAATAAACTGCGTAATACCGAATACTTAGCGACCTCATGTTGTTTGTTGCCATATTAGTCAATGTCTAACATCATTGACGATTTGCCAAGGTCTATTAGTTCACGGCTGATCCTCTCCAGGCACGGTGCGAGGCTGGTGCAACCTAAATAGCGCTATCAAATAATAACCCGTTCGCCAGGCCCCGGCGACTAATCGGTATAGTAAGTAGAGACTTCGTGATAGAGTTTCGTTTAGCACACTTGTTGCATCTAATATAAATAGTAATTAACTGAGTGTCCCACACAAAGGGAGAAAAGTTACTTGTATCCCACGCAAGGAGATAGCGTTGTTTGTATCCCACACAAGGAGATAGCGTTTTTGATTTCGTTTCCCAACCACCGAGAACGCATGCTTTTAGTAAAAGTTGTGAACTCACCTCGATTTTGTCACACCCTGTCTTTTGCGGAAGCGTGTGTGTGTAACTTGATCAGTTTTCATTGCATTCGATCATAACAAACAACTACATGCATTAAATTAAGCGATGTTCATCCATACACAAGTTTAAAACATTACAAAACATAAGTTGTTTAAATATCCAGCCATCACAAGTATTAAGTTAAGTTACAAACCAACATAAGTTTTAAAATTCCATCAAAGGACTTGTTTTTAACAAAAGATAAGTTTCATGAGGCTTTGCATTCTATATCTCATCTAAGATGAGATATATAAACCAAACCCTCCAAAATGTGGATGACATCGAGACTTGAAACCCAAAAACTTGTAGACAACGCTGCACCAAGATCCATTTATCTTCCTGAAATACATGTAAGTTGAAAAATCAACAAAAGTTGAGCGAGTTTATGTGTTTTATGTATATGCGCATCAAATGAATCTCAAAAACATTTGAAAGTTTAGTTGGAAGTAGGTATGTAAAGCATCTATGAACATGTTGATCATTAATGTTTTGCAAGGACATTAATATATGTGACGACATAGGAGGTACTCAACCCGAGTAGACGATTTTTAGTGTTAATTCACCTCGACTGGGACACAACAGTACTCTAAGTAGTCACCCATGGACCGTGAGTGGGTCTCGCCCGTACCCATTAGATCTAGCTGTCACACCATGACTTTTGCGGAAGCGTGGTTATTTGGTGTGACTTCTTAATACATAGCAATCAATCATAACAATGCTATATGATAAAACCAAAAGATTTTCATCCATTAATAAAGTTTAGCAAATACCACAATACCATTGTCTTGAAAACATTGACGCCAATTAGTTACAAACCATAACCTGTTCAGATGAGTTCCCATGGACTCAACAAAAGACTTTAAATAATCCTGAGTTTAGAAACATGTATCCCATCCAGGAATAGGATACATCTTTTAAACTCTACGACTACAGATGACATCCTTTATTTAACAGGCAGCTTGTAGACACATGCATACACCTGCCAGATCCGTTTAGTTCCCTGAAATACATGTAGTTTGAAAAATCAACAAAAGTTGAGCGAGTTCATGTGTATATGTGTATGAGTAAACCTTTAAAATATGTCTATATGTATAAAAGTCCCTGGTATGTAGCAATAAGGAAAAAGAGATCACCACTGGGTTGCAAAGCCAATGGTATGTGTGAAGTGATGCAGGAAGACTCAAACCTAGCAGATTTCGCACCGGGCTTCCGGCTGTGAGACATAGTCACCACATGGTCCATTCAGTGGACTCAGTAGTGGGGCTCGCTACACCCAAATAGATCTATCACTCATGTCCCTCGGTCCTACGACGAGAATTAATGGCCTTAAGTATCCGCCTACCCACTCACATGATCTAAGTAGTAACCCTCCTTAAGCTAACCATACCATGTATAAAATGTCTGTAATAATTGTAACATGTATTTCACCCCCGAAGTATAAAACTGAAAACAGTTAAGAGAAAAGGGGGACATGAACTCACTGTATTGCGTCTTCGGTACTTGTAACCCAAATCTCCTCAGCAAACACGACTACCTACAATGGTCTAACGTCTATTAGACGAACGGGTCGCGCCCTGTCTTAGTATTTATGTTTTTGAGTTATGTTTCTGATATTATTCCAAGTTATAATAATTATATTTAGTTTTGGAATAATTGTTGAACAATATTTTGTAACAATACTTCTCAAGTATTTGTATTCGTATTTCCTTCCCAAGGATGGGGGGGTATCTCATACATGTGTATTTGTATTTTTGTATGTGTGTATTTAGCCATGTATTGGCGTCGTATTTCGGTGTATTGTTCCAAGTAAAAATATGTTAATATATTCCCAATATATATTACCAAAACCATATATTTCAAGTCTCACTTAGATACATATGAAGTTATTTTGTTCAATCATGTATTGTCCCATAAAATATATATTTTTCTACAAAAATTATATATCTTCTAAATATACTAGGAAAATGAAAATATATTTTATCTCCCAAATATAATATATTTTCTCGTTGTCAAAAATATGATATACTTGGTAATATTTACAAAACCATATTTTCACTTCTTTCATTTCCAAAATAATATTTACCAAAAATATAGCGTAATGATATATCCCGGAATATTTTGTAAATTACGTTTCCGCGTTCGGTTTCACAATGACAAGTGTGTAACTTAAATATTTTATTCCTTGATGTTTATGGTATTATTTTGGAGTTGTAAAGGTCAAGGTATTTTGTTAAGTTATATTATTTTACCCTAAAATAATATAACTAGTTCACAAAATATACAAATATTCACACACGTGTCTTAGTATAAAATATATATTCTAAATATATATTTACCCATTTTTATTTACAAAAACCAACCTCCGATACCTTGTATTTTTGTAACAAAACCTATGGCGAAGTTTATTTTGAAAATCAAGTTAAAATATACTTGTAAACACCTGTTAGAAAAATATTTTCTAAGTGCTGGAATTTTAGAAAATTTCGCTAGAGTTTCCTTTGTAAACGGAGGTGTCCATGCTAATAAGCATATCATTTTCTTTTGCAAAACTCATCCCAAACAATCATCAACAAGTCACTAAACAATATTACGTCTTTCAAGTGCAAGAACATTCTATTTATAACACAACATGAACTTGATGTTTTATAAAAACGCGTAGTAACTCGGTGAAGTGTTTAGTGGGTTTAGTTACCCTTCAAAGTGTGTTTTCTTTTGTAAAAATCTCATTCTCGGGATTTTTAGATGTTCACAACTTGTGAACACATTTTACAAAAATATTTATTTACCACATTTTCATGTCTCACTAGCATCCATATGCTTATTCCTTTCCAAAGATAGTGTAAGAATCATGATCTTTTAAAAACCGTCTTTTAAACTTGGTTTATTTAGAAAAGTCTCTTGTAAACCTCGGATTTACATGATCATCGACCTACTTTGTTTACCTATATTTCAAGAAAATCATTTTTTTTCAAGTTCATGTTTATACTAGAAGATGATTATTCTATGTAACACATAATCACCTCCTAATCTTGTTAAATCATGGCTTTAATCATTATTTAACAAGTCTTATATGATGATTAACATCATGGCTTTAATCATTATGTAACACCCCGAAAACGGGTTTGGTAATCAAACCTCGTTAATAGTAAAAACGGGTAAAATACCGTTAGTGGTAAAATTAACCCGGTGAATATTATGATTTAAATAAATAAGTCTAATATTTATTAAAAGGATGGGGAATACTTTGAGAAAGCAAAGTATAATAAAAAGGCCCGAGATTTAACGGGACTTAAAATAAAGCGGGTTTTTGAACAAAATGAATAACTAGGAAAATTATAACCTAGTTAACTACAAGTCTAGAAAGAACTTGAAATAAGGTTAGAATAACCAAAACTAAATGTTAAACAAAAGGGGAGGGACCAATGTTGTTAAACTTGAAACTATTATTATTAGTTTTAATAAAAATAAATAAAACCAAACACCTCAATTGAGGCTCTGGTCGATCAAGAACAGGAAGGGGGCGACACCCTCACTTCCAAAACCCTAACATGTACTAAACTATCAAATTGAAGGCCAAAATCCAGTTGAAATCGGAATCTGAACATAGAATCGTGATCACCTCATCAAAGGGGTCATAAGGTATGTCAAATTAGGTCATTTTGATTCGATTCAAAGTTAATGCATGTGATTGAAATCGAGTGTAGAGCTTAATTATGTGTTGTAAACATGAAATTGGAAGTGATATAAGGTGTAGGGACAAACCCTAGATGATTTCTTGATAAATTCTTGCATGTTAATTGTAAGGATCAAAATCACCATAGTGGGTGACTAATATGTTAGTGGAACTCGATAAACACTAGGATTAACACTCTTGTTCTATTGTAAACTGAAATTGTGGGGAAATCTCTAAATTGTTGATGTTAAAATATGGACATGTAGTCTAATTTAAGTTAATTATGGTGATAAACTCAAGTCATGAACTTGGCTTAGACCATGTAGAAATCTGACCCGCTAGGTGTTTGATAAAACGCCTAAATGAGGGTTAAAGTGTTAAAGGTTGAGTAAAACGCAGATTTGAATATGTTAAGAAATTGTGCGTAAAGACTTATAAAAAGGGTTCTAAACGGATTGTGAATTGAACTCTTTAGGCAAGGAATCCGGATCGTCAAGTGGACAAGCCGGTGGAAATACGCGTTTAAAAAGAGTGCTTAAAAGGTACGTAACTACGATTCCGTTACGTTATGCTTGATTCCGTATTCTCGCTAGTAGACTTTAAATTAGCATAATACATGAAATTGGCATTTACTTGAAGTGACGAAGATCACTAGGTAAATAGACGGGTCGAAAGGTGAAATTATTACCTTTTGACAATATTGTCTAATGATTTGTCGAGTTACATGTTATAGGAATAAATATCAAATGGATAAGTACATCGCTATTGCTTAGCGGCTACTAAGGCAAGGTATTGAAACGGGTTAATATATTGATCCGAGCCAGGTATGTATAATATCACAACTCATCATGTAGAATTTGGAGTTCTATAAGAGTTAGACAATGTTAAAGTGTAGATATTTGGTTATCTTTAAGATAAACCGAATAAATTGAATTATGTTCATGGTGTTTTAGAAGCACATGGGTTTATAAATAAGATTATAGTTAAAAGGGTCGGATTTTGGGTTAATCAAGTATTTAAAGGACCCTTGTAGTTAAAGAAGGATGAAAATTGACCAAATTGCCCTTGTAAGCCAATTCGGACGAACGACCCTTAAAGGTGGTTCGGAAATAAGTTTTATGATTATATAAATGCTTAGGATAAGTTAGATAGTGAAAAACGTAAATTCTTGGGTCGAAGGGCTTTATATGAGTCTTTGCCGCAAAATGGTAATCCGAGGGGTAAAACTCGGAACATATAGATATCCACATTAAACCCAATACACATATAGTTGTAGTGGGGGGTTACTAGATAAGAAATGTAGAACTACAATGCTAGAAGGGAATGAAAGCGATTTCAAGCTTTAAAGTGCTTAAAATACCCTTAACGGGTCAAAATAAGCATACGAGCGAAAACGGGTTTAAATTGTGTAATAAACCTATGATTAGAACCTAATATAGTAGGTAACATTAATTAGAAGAAGTGTATGAGATATAGGAATCAAATAAATAGGTTTGTTTGATAAAATGCATAAACGGGTTAAAATTCGGTAAAAGGGGAACGAGTCGAAGGCTTAGAAGTCTCAAAATTTATTATGTTGGATGTTGTATTTTAACTCCATATGATGGAGAATTAAATTATGGACGCGTAGGAAAAAGAGTCGCGTAAAACGGATCAATAACGAAGAAGCTATGGCCGTTTCCGTGAAATCGGGTTGAGCTGGGAATGTACAGCAACAGCTGAAGCAACAGTCTGTGAAAAAGGGGGCCTAGCGTGACGCGACGCCCCTAACTCCGGAAAATTTTTAATTTTTGTCATTTTAACCCCTGTACTTGTTTGAACTTAATATTTGACTATCAAAACTAACTTTTAAGTTGGTTTTGATCATAGGTGATCGCCAAGAGTGCCCGGATGAAGATCAAGCTCGATGAGGAACCGAACATGATAAAATACAAGCTTCCACGCGGCGTTTTGTCGTATCTTTAAAACGACGAATCCAATTACATTAAGTTGCAATTTTTGAAATGTTGTTAACATGTGGAAATGTTAGTATGAAAAGTTTTTGTAAAGTCACATTTTAGCATTTAAATGTGTATTTTATTAATAAAATCTTGATATATAAGACGGGCGTTACAAGTTGGTATCAGAGCCTTGGTTTAAGAGATTCAAGTATGGTGGGAAAACTATGCTTGGACTTAAACCTTATGCTCTTGATAAAGATTGGTGTTCGGTTCGTGGCTTGATCGCAAATCCGGTAAGTACGTGTATTTTAATGGTTTAGCATGTTAAAGTGTTGTAAACAACACATAGGGTTATCGTGTAATATACGATACCTCAATTAAATAATTGATAGATATAGTTAACGAAACTACGCGTGTTGACACGTATGGTTGAAAAGCCTTGTATTATGATACGGGCGTTTAGTGAAGTTGACATTACTAATCTTTGTAAATGTTTTAAATGAAAGGATACTCGCATCTGAAGATGGCAAGGGTGTGACAAGTGACGGATAGGATAGAAGAACGGTCCGAAGTATGACAAGTGGAGCATGCTCACAAAGGACCAAATTGCGTAACAATCGCGAATAGGGATAATGGCAAGGAACGCCCGTCGGGGCAAACATTACAGGTGCACGCTTTAAATTTAATCGCACAAGTAGTCGTATGCAACAAACACGTAAAGAATGACGGTTGCATATATATGATAGAACCTAGAAAACCTGAATAGGATATCTATTCAGGATGATATTTCCAAGAGAAATTTAATAGAAAATGTGTTATTCACGATGATGAATAACAAAGAAATAACAGGATTAGTTCATATGGAAACTTGGACGGTGGTAATATTCCAAGTGGAAAACTCTCAATATAATGCTATTGAGAAGAGTAGCGATCACAATAACGGGTGCGATTATATAATAGTTTGATAGAGAAGAAAAACATTTTATATGTTCAAATGTAAAACTAGTAAAACTAACGATTGCTGTTTTGGCAATTAAATAAAGTTTTACTAAATAAAATAAAAGGTATGAAATAAATAGAGCCGTTACTTACATAGGGTGTGATGTGAAAACTATAAAAAGGTCATGTGTATCATGTGTCGATCGCTTACTCTGGCCAAGTAAGTAGTGGCATATGATACTATGAACTTCTTGTAGCGGACACATTTACGTCCGATGTAGTAAGGGCGGGGTGAATGGGACTAACTTAAATAGTACCCAAATGAATCAAATAAATAAGATGTTTGATAGTAAACGTAAACGCAAGTCGGACAACGGAAGCGTATTACGTTAAAATGACGAGCCCGAAAGAAGGGACAAAGATCGAAGTAAATGAAAATACAAACCAACTAATGAGAATGCTAAGGCATGGGGATAAAATTTTTATCGACATAAGTGATGAAATTCACATGAACAAGTCAAACGAATTAAATAATGAATAAAGGACTTAATTGAATAAAGCGATGGATTTCGCTAAGACGACCAAATAAATTAAAATGATGTCTAAAACCATATAAGAATGATTACTTGATAATGATTACGGTAAAAATACCAGATGAACGGGTAGGATTGTGGGTGAATGCGCAAACCGAGAGACGGGAACGCGAAATAGAAAGTCAAAAGACTCGAAATACGAGTCATGACTAAAAGATGACAAGAATTTTCGCAAACATAAATTTTGGTAATTACGTTCAACCATTTCAAAGTTGGACGGGTCAAATAGAGAATGAAGTTTGACATTCATAAGTGATGAAAATTCACCCAAAATGAGTCAAACGAGTCAATTGAGGAATAATGCTAAATATAATAGGAAAGCGCAAACCGGTGAAATCGGAAAGCTAAAAACAATAAGATAGAAGGGCCCGGGTAATGGGTTGTAAAGGAGTATAAGTATAAACCGGGTAACGGTAAGCGTAAGATAAACCGACGTGTAAATGACGTTAGAATTCGTAAAGTCGGAAAGATAGCCCGAAAGTAAACAAATGAAACCTTAGACTACGGTCAAGGTCAACTAAAGTTCAAAAGCAAAATTAAATGATTCCAAACATAACAAAGGATGCTTTAAAGCTATATATGTATAAATAGACATATGAATGTAGACGTGAATAAAAGACGATCTATGGGATCATCATAACCTACGGGATAAAACGTAGTGATAAGGTCTACGAGACCAAGGAGACCGTTGGGTCATAACTAGAAAGAGACGAACTGTTGGGTCTCACCTTAAAAGGTGAAACATATAAAGAAATAGCCCATGAGGCTAAGTGAAGAAACCTACGGGTCAATATTGTAAAGCAAGGGAAACTGGTTACAATTCTCCGTGTAAAATAATAACAGTCAGGAATAAAACTTAAAACGAAAATTCCTAGACATGAGAAAAAGATATAAGACAAGGAGAAAATGTAAACTAAAAATTTAGTTTTTAGTCAAAAGCAATGTCTTAACAAACATAAGTAGTATGAGATGGTTTAGAAAATCTTAAACACACATAAGGCCGGAGATGGCAAAATAGTATAACCGTGTGGCGGGGTATGAAGTGACGGTGGCAAATTAGGCTAGCCGGCAAAACTATTCAAAGTTAAGAAAATGTCATGACGAATACAAAACGCTTGTTAATATAAGACAAGCGCGTGATAAACCTGTTAACAGACTAATGAGACTAAGCGGACATGTGACAACTCGGTCAATAAAGATAAAGGATATAAGCTGAAAGTAACGGCCCGCGAGACCTTACACATGAAAGATGTACGTGTAAAACGGGAACGGAAAACAATAAATTATGGGTTGTCAATTTCCTTGATATGAGTAATTGACATAGTTAAAGAGAAAAACGTTAAACTAAAAATTCAGTTTTAGTAAGAAATAACGTTTTTACAAATATAAATTCTGATAGGAATTTGAATAGTAAGCATGAAAGATTCGAGTCTTGATGCTGATAGGCGCAAGACGATATATTCGAAAAGTGATCTTTTCAAAAATAAAAGGTAGATATATAAATTAAACATGATGCGACACGATCACGGTCAAGAAATGTAATGTGAAGTAGAATCGCATTATAACCAAGTGAGCGGTAAAAAGTAACTGGACTAATAAGTCTAGTTAGTGAGACCGGTGAAGGTCAGCAATTCAAATCGAGAAATTTGGTTTGCTCGTAAGCGGAGGATTCGATGTAACTGAACCGAATAAACGAATTTGAAAACAAAAGAAATAGTTGCTAAAAGTGAAAGATTTCACTAAAAGACCTTTAAACGGGTCAAGGTAACGGATTCACAAAGAGTTCAATAATATATAAAAGCGATGAATATCGCTATGTTAACTAAACTAGTAGAAATAACGGAATCACGTTATTTCAAGTTACATTATGTCGTATGAGGCACGTAGATGTTTTGTAACCAAAAAGGTATTACCATAATTTTTCTGGTAACACTAACAATCGATTAAAATATGAGCAATGCTCAATTGAATATTGAGAGCATATGCATGGAGTTAAACTCGATAAATTATGAAAGAAAAGGTTTCAAGGACGAAACCTCTTTAAGGGGGGTAGACTTGTAACACCCCGAAAACGGGTTTGGTAATCAAACCTCGTTAATAGTAAAAACGGGTAAAATACCGTTAGTGGTAAAATTAACCCGATGAATATTATGATTTAAATAAATAAGTCTAATATTTATTAAAAGGATGGGGAATACTTTGAGAAAGCAAAGTATAATAAAAAGGCCCGAGATTTAACGGGACTTAAAATAAAGCGGGTTTTTGAACAAAATGAATAACTAGGAAAATTATAACCTAGTTAACTACAAGTCTAGAAATAACTTGAAATAAGGTTAGAATAACCAAAACTAAATGTTAAACAAAAGGGGAGGGACCAATGTTGTTAAACTTGAAACTATTATTATTAGTTTTAATAAAAAAAATAAAACCAAACACCTCAATTGAGGCTCTGGTCGATCAAGAACAGGAAGGGGGCGACACCCTCACTTCCAAAACCCTAACATGTACTAAACTATCAAATTGAAGGCCAAAATCCAGTTGAAATCGGAATCTGAACATAGAATCGTGATCACCTCATCAAAGGGGTCATAAGGTATGTCAAATTAGGTCATTTTGCTTCGATTCAAAGTTAATGCATGTGATTGAAATCGAGTGTAGAGCTTAATTATGTGTTGTAAACATGAAATTGGAAGTGATATAAGGTGTAGGGACAAACCCTAGATGATTTCTTGATAAATTCTTGCATGTTAATTGTAAGGATCAAAATCACCATAGTGGGTGACTAATATGTTAGTGGAACTCGATAAACACTAGGATTAACACTCTTGTTCTAGTGTAAACTGAAATTGTGAGTTAATCTCTAAATTGTTGATGTTAAAATATGCACATGTAGTCTAATTTAAGTTAATTATGGTGATAAACTCAAGTCATGAACTTGGCTTAGACCATGTAGAAATCTGACCCGCTAGGTGTTTGATAAAACGCCTAAATGAGGGTTAAAGTGTTAAAGGTAGAGTAAAACGCAGATTTGAATATGTTAAGAAATTGTGCGTAAAGACTTATAAAAAGGGTTCTAAACGGATTGTGAATTGAACTCTTTAGGCAAGGAATCCGGATCGTCAAGTGGACAAGCCGGTGGAAATACGCGTTTAAAAAGAGTGCTTAAAAGGTACGTAACTACGATTCCGTTACGTTATGCTTGATTCCGTATTCTCGCTAGTAGACTTTAAATTAGCATAATACATGAAATTGGCATTTACTTGAAGTGACGAAGATCCCTAGGTAAATAGACGGGTCGAAAGGTGAAATTATTACCTTTTGACAATATTGTCTAATGATTTGTCGAGTTACATGTTATAGGAATAAATATCAAATGGATAAGTACATCGCTATTGCTTAGCGGCTACTAAGGCAAGGTATTGAAACGGGTCAATATATTGATCCGAGCCAGGTATGTATAATATCACAACTCATCATGTAGAATTTGGAGTTCTATAAGAGTTAGACAATGTTAAAGTGTAGATATTCGGTTATCTTTAAGGTAAACCGAATAAATTGAATTATGTTATGGTGTTTTAGAAGCACATGGGTTTATAAATAAGATTATAGTTAAAAGGGTCGGATTTTGGGTTAATCAAGTATTTAAAGGACCCTTGTAGTTAAAGAAGGATGAAAATTGACCAAATTGCCATTATAAGCCAATTCGGACGAACGACCCTTAAAGGTGGTTCGGAAATAAGTTTTATGATTATATAAATGCTTAGGATAAGTTAGATAGTGAAAAACGTAAATTCTTGGGTCGAAGGGCTTTATATGAGTCTTTGCCGTAAAATGGTAATCCGAGGGGTAAAACTCGGAACATATAGATATCCACATTAAACCCAATACACATATAGTTGTAGTGGGAGGTTACTAGATAAGAAATGTAAAACTACAATGCTAGAAGGGAATGAAAGCGATTTCAAGCTTTAAAGTGCTTAAAATACCCTTAACGGGTCAAAATAAGCATACGAGCGAAAACGGGTTTAAATTGTGTAATAAACCTATGATTAGAACCTAATATAGTAGGTAACATTAATTAGAAGAAGTGTATGAGATATAGGAATCAAATAAATAGGTTTGTTTGATAAAATGCATAAACGGGTTAAAATTCGGTAAAAGGGGAACGAGTCGAAGGCTTAGAAGTCTCAAAATTTATTATGTTGGATGTTGGATTTTAACTCCATATGATGGAGAATTAAATTATGGACGCGTAGGAAAAAGAATCGCGTAAAACGGATCAATAACGAAGAAGCTATGGCCGTTTCCGTGAAATCGGGTTGAGCTGGGAATGTACAGCAACAGCTGAAGCAACAGTCTGTGAAAAAGGGGGCCTAGCGTGACGCGACGCCCCTTGGCGTCACGCGACGCCCCTAACTCCGGAAAATTTTTAATTTTTGTCATTTTAACCCCTGTACTTGTTTGAACTTAATATTTGACTATCAAAACTAACTTTTAAGTTGGTTTTGATCATAGGTGATCGCCAAGAGTGCCTGGATGAAGATCAAGCTCGATGAGGAACCGAACACGATAAAATACAAGCTTCCGCGCGGCGTTTTGTCGTATCTTTAAAACGACGAATCCAATTACATTAAGTTGCAATTTTTGAAATGTTGTTAACATGTGGAAATGTTAGTATGAAAAGTTTTTGTAAAGTCACATTTTAGCATTTAAATGTGTATTTTATTAATAAAATCTTGATATATAAGACGGGCGTTACATATGTGCATCAAGTATGTCACTAAGATAGTGTTTGGTACGCAGGAATGAGAGGTGGAATGGAATGAGTAATTACGATGGAATGAAGAAAAGAGTGTTTGGTTGGTCAATGGAATGAAATCACTCATTCCAAAAGGCATTCCATTCCCTCAAAATCATTCCTTCCACCCCCCATGTTTTTTTTTCCATTCCATCCACTCTTGCACCATTCATCATCAACAACACCACAACCCACAACCTTGCCACAACCCACCACCACCACCCACCACCGACGCCATCGCCGCCACCCGCCACCACCTCACCCCGACTGCCACCGCCGCCGCCGCCACCCACTCGCCACCGTTATCACCCACAGCTGCGACCAACCGCCAACGCCACTCGCCGTCGCCGCCCACCCCATCGTCGACGCCACCACCACCGCTACCACCAACCGCTGCCGCCGCCACCAACCGCCACCTTTGCTGCCACCCGCCACCAACGGCCACCTTGTCGCCACCACCACTCGTCGTCACCGCCGCACCGCCACTCGCCGCCACCACCACCACCCATCGCCGCCGCCGACACCCACCACCGCCACCTATAACCACCCAGAATCACTACCACCGACCACCACCACCACTCACCGCTAACTTTATTACTCCGTTTTTCTTGTCTACCGAGCAATACACAATAATAATTCATTCCATTCACATGGTAACCAAACAAGATATGGAATGGTAATGATCCATTGCATTCTCTCGTCCATTCCATTACCTCGTCCATTCCATTCCTTCGTCCATTCCATTCCTTCGTCCATTCCATTACCCCATACCAAACAGACCCTAAAGCTTGTATGTAATGAATGGAGTGACAGTATGAAATTTGATGCATAAGTATGTATGATGCAAAAATCATAAAGCAGTTTAATTCGTCAGTTGTAATCAAGCACAGTCATTAAGCACATAATTAAAATTAATTAATTGTACGGATACATGCAAATTTGTCAGTTGTCACCGTAAGGTATCGAAATTAACAAATGATTTAGTGGGGTCGTAGACCAATCAAATCTACTACGACTCAAAACAAAAGAACCTTTGCAAAAATATTTGAATATGATGTTCCCAATACATCATATGGCGTCTTAAATTGAACATGCGAGATGGATAAGTTCAAGCAATTGAACTTGGTTTTAGCGTAACCCGACAATAAACGTATGTATCAACAAAGGAACCTCGGCATGGCCACAAAGATAATCCATGAATATAACTTGAAATACGAGAAGTTTCAAGAAGTGTGTTGACTTGGTAGCAAAAGAGCCAACAATTATAATAGTGTAGGTCATTCGAATCACAAATTCGTAATTAGGTTTGTCAACATAATATTTGAACTTCAATGAAGCGTTTGAAATGAAACCGCATTCGTAGCAAATGGTGCATGCGTAACATACGAGTTTTCAAGTAATGGAACAATGAGTATTTGCTAAAATGGAGAAATGACCAAATATTCGAAGCAAATGAGTGTTGGCTCTCAGCGAAGAGAATTAACGCGATGCAACTACCATTAAGGGGAGTAGAGATGCAAATATCTACTTGCTAGAAGCAAAAAGTGAGGATTTCAACAAAAGATATTTAAGTACTTTCTGTTTTGCTAACTGAAATGGCATATATGTCAGGTTAATGGTGTTCGATTGAGTTAACAGATATGGTTCTTAAGCAACAACCTTTACAAGTTTTCTAGATTCACAAAGTTTCGCATTCTGTGTAAATCTGTTTTGTGTATTGTATAGGAAACACCATTTTTGTGTATGTTTAAAACAAGTTATTGTCCCACAATTTCCCCGGTATACTTTCTTCCTGAATTCACCGCTAATGACACTCGATCGTCGATCAATCGTGAAATAGTAATTGGATCCTCACAGTTAGTTAGATAAGTAATTCGTTAATCCTTAGCAAGAGTCACTAACTCTCGTGGGTTAGCTCGCTCGGCTCCTAGTAGTTGATGCACATTTGAATATCATCGTCCTTCTTCTTGACGAGCAGAACTGGGGTTACCCATAACGGGAATCTTGGTCTGTTAACTTCCTTCTCTATCAACTACTGAAACTACACTGTCAATCCTCGCGTTTCCGGAGGTGTACGCCGCTAGGGTGCATTAACTACAGACGTGGCGCCTGGGATCAAATCGATGCGAAATTCGACTTGCCGTCGAGGCGATAATTCTGGCAAGTCTTTGGGGAAGACTTCAGTATATTTCCTTATCACAGGAATATCTTCGTGTTTTGGTTCTTCGGCTCCCTTGTCCCCGACATGAGCCAAGAAAACAACACATCCTTTACGCAACAACTTTCGTGCCTCCCAGCATTTAGTAATTCGTAGAGGCGTATCCTGCTTCATGAGTCGTGATTGCTTCTTCGTTTGGCATCGGGATGCGGATATCAATCTCCTCTTGATCACTTTACAACCAATCCATCCAATTACCTTGTCGAAGCTTCCCAATTTATCTGGTAGTAGGTTAAGCTTAAACTCACGTTCTCCGGGTTCTATCTTGTCGTTTTCAATTACTTCGTTGGCCTCCGCTAGCTTCCCATTAGCTAGTTCTTTCGAGTGCGGATTATCTAACTTACTTGCTACTCAACCAAGTATACTCTCAAACTCTAGAGATGCGTAGCTAATATTTGCAACAGTTTCTAGCAGCACAGGTACATAACGTTGAGTAATATGGGACGTACCGATATCCACGCTTGGATTCCTGGTGTGCTCCCCTAGCTCAGCTACTGAGCTTTTATCCTTGGGCCTGATTCTTCTTAGGGCAGTATTTTCTGAAATACCTCTTGCTCCCACAGTTAAGACACCCTTGAGCACGTTTTTGTTTGTCACTCATCCTGCCTTTGTCGTTGTCGTTGTTTTCTACGTGATTCTCGCTGCCATCTTGACCTCCATTTCTACGTTCAGTGTCTTGCTTACAAGTTTCCTTAGGATGCCCCCTCTTACCACAGTTATCACATTTTTCATATTTACATCGCCCGACATGATAACGTAGACAATTTTCGCACTTAGGTAGGATACCCATATAATATTTCCCCTTTTTGGCCTTCTTTTTGTTATTCGCCTGAGTAACCTTTTTGAAACTTGCGAGCTTTCTCTTGTTATCCCCAGATGACTCTACAGGAGTCTCCTTTTTCTCCTCCGAAGTGGAAAATTCTCCTAGTCTAATTGCTTCTTCAGTGAGCGCCACGCTCATGTTGATAGCTTCGATGATTGTTGAAGGCTTAGATGCTATTACCAGGCTTAGAATCTGAGGTGCCAGTCCCCCAATGAAGCGTCGATCTTCCTAGATTCTGGTTCCACCAAACGCGAAGCAACTTGTGATAATTCGCCAAATTTCTGCACATACTCAGTTATCTTTGGGCCTTCCATTTTCAAGTTCCATAGTTCAGTCTCCAACTTTTGGACTTCTGCCCTAGAGCAATACCTTTTTCGCATTAGTTCTTTCAGTTCGTCCCACGTCAAAGCATTCGCAGCAGTCTCGCCCATTGCCTGAACATGAAAGTTCCACCATGACAGAGCCCCATCTACAAATAGTCCAGCTACGTACGCGACCTGATGTTCTGGGGCACATTTGCTCAACCGTAAAACAGAATTCGTCTTCTCCACGCACAAAAGCTAAGGCACCCCAGTGCCGTCGAATTCTCGAGGTTTGTGGTTCAAGAACTGCTTGTAGGTGCAGCCGCTGGGTGGGTTATTTCCTGAGGTACCTCTGCCGTGTTCGGAGCGAAGGGCCTCGAGCTGTGTGATGGCCTGCGAGATGCGCCCTTGCAGTCATGCCGCTGTTGTTGGCGGAGGGTTGTTGGTATCGACGTTCCCTTGTATCGACATCTTCTAAGAAGAAGATTGGTTAGGCCAAGTCTTATTTGTTCAGGAAGTGCATTTAGTTGTTTAGTGGTCATATGTACATACACATAATAGGTTATAATACCAATCAATCAAGCAATAGCATAATCATAGCATAACCAAGCAATTTGGTAATTATGTTTAATGAGAGCATAGTAAGCAAGCACGTAGCATTATAATTACAGCACACATATATGGATCAACAATCATGCTTAACGAAGACATAGCGTCTGAGGTTTCGTTGGTCATTGGCCACAAAGTATTGTCGCATGTTTTAGGATGATTGGGCTCTCATTATTCTCCGACCACAATTGTATCGTCTTTCAAAATGTATCACATCAAGAGGGGCACAGGGTCACCCTACCCTTGCCCAACAAGTATATCAGTGTCTCAAAATCACATAGTCTGAAGTGGTCTTTAAAAGTCTCCACAATCCCGGCTTATCATTAGTGTCTTTACCCAAATGTAATGCAATCCGCATAATCCAGAAACCACTATACCGGTGTCTGAGGTGGAGGAGGAAAGTAAAGTAAACTGTTAACATGCGTGGACTTCCTCCTCGGGCTTGTGTACACGTCGAAGTAATTATCTGCTCTGCCGCTTGATAGTAAAGAAATGAGCATCAGAAACCTGGGAAAGGTGTACTAGCAACGGTTGAGAGCGCAAAAGGAACCTTGATATATGTGGAGGATCAAAGTATGCTGGTAATAGACAGGGTGGAGGACGTGGTATCAGCTCAAGCTCTAAAACTCTGCGACTTATAACCTCAAACTGTAATTGATGTGACAGGTGTGCTCATCCTGTGTGTAGCCTCCATAAAGTGAGGGATGGTAAGGGTCTAAAATCAGTATAAGGTATGATAGGAGCCATCGAAATGGCTCGTCCAGCGACGCAGAGGTGAATATAGCAAACGGCGCGGCCCGTGAGGTCGTAGTAAATGCTGCAGCAGCAATAGGGATCGTCACGCGGGTGCCGACCTGGAGTACCTTTCCGGGGTGCGGGTAAGTCCTAAGAGAAAGCGATAGGCATGCCAGTGCAATGGACATTGGTTTCCATAGGAGAGAAGGAGCAACATCAGCGGTCGCGGGTGCAAAAACAAACGTCTCAACCAATAAGGAGATCGTCAGGTGTAGGTACTGGGTCAGATATAAGGGATGCAATGTCTGGTAAACCAAAAGAAACAGGGTCATGATCAATCAAGGGTGCAGGATCAGCAGGTGCAACATTAGGCTGACCCAAAAGGAACAGGAGCTGGCTCAGAAGCAGACTCTGGGTCTTGTAAAGATTCGGTGCCTCGGGCAGGTGAATAGTGCAGCAGTCATAGCGGCGGCGGCGTCCGAGTTAGTAGTAGAAGGTTGTAATCCGGCCATCTATAAGGCTGTAAATGTCACGGACTCAAAGGAGTCTAAAATCGAGTGCATATTAGAATCAGAGGATAGCTTGCTGACAGGGGCCTCCAGACGTGAATTTAGTAACAACGTTTTCGTCCATCTTCCCCTCATCATGGGCGTTATCAGAAGGATCATCAATAATACGTTAAAGTCATCATCAATTATTCGTCAAGTAGCCAACCTTCAGAAGGAATGTCCAAATGTTTGTTGTAAACAATTTGCCTTATTTGTATAAAACAAGGTGTGGTTTGTCGGCGAATACATTCAAGCCTTGTTGATTGTCAGACAAACCCTTAAAAATAAAGGTTTATCAAATGTGTTACACAGTTTCTGTCATTCCTAGAGGAAACTTCCAAACAGACCTAGGAAGCGTGAATGGGGTTGTCAATCCTATGGTACCATAACATACTACCGGTCAACTTGACCAAAGTTAATGAATGTATCATTGTCATGTTCAACGACCATCAAGTTTCGTACAATGTAAAGCATGTTGTGTATATAAATCATATGTAATAGGTTTTGTGAACTTTGAAAAGTAATAGGCACATATGAATCACCCCAAAATAATTTGAAGACTGAAAGTGGGGACTATGTACTCATTTGGATTGTGGATGACTTACTTAATTGTTTTTAGCAAAGCTCAAGTGGTTCAAGTGTTTCCTAATAATTTGGATAATTATTAATTAGTGTATATCGTGACTTAAACGGAAAAATGGATAGAATGAGGTTTATTAACCAAACGAGTCAAGGATCTCGTGTAATATGGTTCATAATACCTTACATTCTGATTAGAAGGTGTCTAAAGGTGTTTTGACCCGTTATGACTTGTTAAAGTGGTTTACGCCACTTTAATGGGTCGTATGCATAATCACGGGTCCGAATGGTCGAATGAGTCCCATGACGAGTCCGATATGTCAAAACATGTTCAATAATATTGTATGATCAGTTTATATGTCAAAACCTTTTCTCATGTAGGTTTAAATCTATTTTACGCAAAAAGGGTATTTTTGACATTGTAAGAGTGTATAAAGTTGACTCACATTAACATTATATCCATAAAAGTTTTCCGATATCCGGAGTTGCAAATCAAGTGATTTACACATTCGTTAACTAATACTCGTTTCAATTATTCGACCCGTTCAACTATTAGTAGTTGGACGTTCTTAGCACAATTCCTACATGTGGAATTTGTGCATTTACTAATCATACTCACCCTAAGAGTTTATAACTCTTTGACTTGCGCTCTGTTGGTGCACTAATTGTCTGCTGACTACGTCTTATCAAGTCTTATGTCTAGATAGGTTAAACGAGTGCTTAAACATGAATAAATTAGGGTTTGTATAGGTAGAAATGGTCCTGGCCGTTTGAAAGATATCTGGCCGTTTGAAGAAGGACCTGGCCGTTTGAATATGCTGGTCGTTTGAAGCGTGATCGTTTGAACAAGATGTGTCTTGTTCAAACGGACAGCATGGGTCTATAAATAGACAGTTCATTTCAAATGGTCAGTAGTGATGCATGTGTGTTTGTGAGTCGAGGTGCTGTCGGATTTGTATCAGAATCATTGTAAAGACTCGCAATCAGTAATAGAAAGAGAAATTGGAAGGAACAAGCTGTTTTGACTTGGTTTACTCTGTTTCCGCCTTTGTAAACTGAGATGAACTACTTCTACTGACGTTTAAGGTCATCGGAACGGTCCAACACGCTCCCAAATCCTGGTTTGCGCTTCTAACATGATTGACCCATTTGAAGTCTAAGATCATGAACTTAGACTAAATAACAACGCTTCTAGTTAAGTTTTCTCATATTTCTTATACTCATTCTGAGTTTCGATATTTCACGCTACCGTAATTGGATCGCTAGTTTAATCAATGACCTCCCATTCCCGTGTTTGTCATTTAAGTAAAAGTGCTTCCGTTACCTAGTTTGCACTTATCTTAAATTGATCCGTTTGATTTACTTCCATGAATTTCCTTCACATCAAGTAAATCAAACACACAAGTTTCCTATTCTACTTATCAACACATCAAACAATAAGGAATTTAAAAGACAATAATAACGAAGCGTTAAGCCATGTACCTTAGAGCTTTCCCTTGAGTCGAGTATCGCTTCCGGATTGATCTCCCAACTTATCCTTCGAGTCGCCTATAGCAAACAACCCGATTAATTAACAAATTGCCAATTTCATTAAGAATCATTTCATATGATTCTTTTCCAGTTTATTCTATGCTACCATAGCAAAACATTCTCCTTTAGGCAATTCATCGAACACCTTGCAAGCAAAGATTTTGTGTTACTTCTTATATTTAACAAGAAAACATCATTTACCCATATGTTCTCAATTCATTACATTCACATTCGCAACATGACCAATGTATCATCAAATTTCAATTTATCATTCATCAAATGTATCATCTAAATCATCATACATCATGTTTCTCACACTTTTACTAAAACCCATTTACACATACATGTGCTATTGAATCCTAACACGTTGTTCAAGTAATCACTTCATGGACATAGCAAGTATGATGATTCTAAGTAGTTAAACTATCATTATTTCACTTCAATTCTTACAATTTATGCAAGGATTGCTATATCAAGAATTTCACCAAACTTCATAACATCACCAAATACTAAAATTCAACATACCTTATGATCCTCTTGATTTGGGGATCACCATTATAGTTTCATGCATGAATTTGGGCTCTTTTTTCAAGCTTTAATTTTGACCTTTTGATGAAGATTAGGGTTTGGGTGTTTTTTCTCTTCTCCTCATCGCACCAGAGCACACACAAGTGTGTGTTATATATTTTAAACTTCTTTTTATTAAACTAAGTTTGTTGTTTGTCTATTTCAGCCCCTCTCCTATTAGTATGTACTAAAGGGACACTTTTAGTTGCTAGTTATGTATCAATTAGCAAATTTTAACCAAGTTAAGTCATATTAATCCTTATGTATTTAATAGTTACCTATTATGGTAAATATAAATACTAATCATTTAATAATTTTAGGGGTGTTACAACGCTCATTCGGAAATTGCCCGTAAAATGCTCGTTTGATTTGACGCTCGGTTGTAAACGAGCCGCTGCTCGGTTTGCTTGTAAACGAGCCAAGCATGAGCAAAGGTCCGCTTGGCTCGGGTTGGCTCGAATTATTAATTTTTAATTAGCATATATATATATATATATACACACACATATACAAATACACACATACATATATAAGCATGTATATGCACACATATATATATATATATATACACACAAATATAAATTATACATATATACATACAGTGGCGGAGCTTGAACAAAAGTTCCGAGGGGGCGGAAAGTAATGGGACCCAATTTATATATTGTATAAATATTTAGGCAAAATAATTGGAGGGGGGATCCTATATAATTTTAAAATTTTCGGGCGAAAATAGGAAATTTTACACTTCTAACCGAAACATTCGGGGGGCGGGTGCACCCCCCACTTTATACTAAGCTATGCCCATGTATACATACACACCTATATATATACACACACATTACACATACATCTATACTTGAATATAAATTAAATTAATATACCACTCTATTAGACTTTGGTTCGCTATATACAAATTTACAACTATATCTATACGTACTAGCTCAACCATGTCAATAAAAAATTAATATCAAATCTAAAAGTTAAATCCTAAACCGATAAACGATAGGCTGCTCATCGCCTCAATATTTTATGTCGTTACCCTAAGTCGATCGTCTCATGCTCTCAACGTAATTGTTTGTGCAATATGATCATCGCCTCGTCGGCCACAACATTGTAATTCATAAGAAAAATATTATGCCACGAAATGTGTATATTTTTAAAGACATAAAAACTTGAGACCAAACATTGTCACTATCTCTCTCAGCAAATTTAAATCGGGCGACACGGTTGTCCAAATCGCTCGACGCTCGCTCGGAATATTTACTACTCGAAAAATGCTCGCTTGATTTAAGTCTCGGTTTTAAATGAGCCGCTCCGCTTAATTAGGTTTGTAAATAAGCCAAGCACGAACAAACCCTAGTTGAGATATTACATTACAACTCTGGATAAAAATAGAAACAATTTATTTATAAGTTAAATTAATTCGAATTTCGAATCAAACGAAAACTAATTCGTTGGGTTCAACAAACTGATGTTGTTGGTACCAAACCACCTTGAACAACAAACTTGGCTTTCAATTCTTCCCAAATTCATTCGCCCTTTTTAGGGTTCCAATTGAATCAACAACCCAACCCAACCCAAGCGTTACGCTCAAATTCAAATCCCCAGGCCAGGTCCGTTTCAATCATCTTCTTTGGTTTAATATTCAGCGATTCGGTCCATGAATTATCTTGTCATTTGTAACCATTTCATGTTGATTTTCAGGATATATATATATATATAGCAGAAATGAAACCGGAAATTTTGGAGGTTCAGGCGCAACAACTTAAGTTCATATGTAAGCTAAGCTGCTCTTTCTTTGTTTGTTTGTATCATCTATCTCTGATTAGATTGTTTTATTTACTATGCATGGTGGTTCCAATGAAATTCAGAAAACTAACACTGCTTTTATACAAAAAAAAAAAAAAAAAAAACATTATTATATACCTGAACAGAAGATAAATGATCAGTCATGCTTTGGTAAAAGTTTATTTACAGGAAGAACTGATCATTTTGATATATCTGCTGACCTCGTTTTTTGTTTCGCACCAGTTGAACTGAAGAAACAAAGCTCTTGTTCTGTTCAAATGATCAATAAGACCAATCACCATGTCGCTTTCAAGGTGATGAACATTTCCATCTTATATTTTTCATCTCAATGTCAAACTGCAACCGCTTGCTTCCCATTTTGCAGATCAAAACCACAAACCCAAAAAAGTATTGTGTTCGACCTAATGCTGGAGTTATCGATCCAAATGCATCGTGTGAATTTTCAGGTATGTTATATGCATACGAAGGGCCATAATCTTTCTTGTTTCAGTACCAGGAATTTTAACAAAATGTATATATGCAATTGCTCTATCAATCAAGCAAAGGATGAATAGTTAGTTATTTGCAGATCAAAACTACCAATCTGAAGAAATATTATGCATTTCGTCTGACACGATACTTTTTTGGGTTGGTGGTTGGTTATCTAACGTGTAACCTTTCTTTTTTAGGGTAAATTACTTTTTGAGTCCCTGTTTTTATGAGTTTTAACCACTTGAGTCCAAAAAATTCTAACAGTGTCAGAAATTTGGTCATTTAACAATACTTAACCAAAAAATTCTAACAATGCTTATGGGGACTCAGGTCGTTAAACTTTTTGCTTTTGGACTCAAGTGGTTAAAACCCATAAAACACAGGGACTTAAAAAGTAATTTACCCTTTTTAATTATGAACAAAGGTTCCCATAAAATTGCATCATGTGATGTGACTCTACGAGTACCAAGTATTTGAGTGAATTTATAGAAATTGTGTATGTTATTGAGATGATGCAGTTACTATGCAAGCGCCAAAGGTAGCTCCTCCTGATATGATCAGCAAAGATAAGTTCTTAATCCAAAGTACTGTTGTCCCAGAGGGGACGGAGGAGGAGGATGTCACATCTAACATGGTTAGTGTCTTATGAGTGTGGTTTTCATGGTAAGTTTGTTTATCTGATTCTTCAATTTGTCAGTTTGTTAAAGCGGATGGCAAAATTGTTGATGAAAAGAAGCTTAAAGTGATCCTCATCCCCCCACCAGAGTCACCAATTAATGAACCGTTAAAGCTGGTGGACAGTAATGCAAGCAGAGAAGTCAAAGATGACATAAATACTTCTCCTGCCAAGGTAAGACCTTATTGTGTGTAATGGCGTCGTTTTTGCTATGACGGACTGACATAAAAACTTACAAACGAGTCGAATGGGTTGTGAAGTTGCTCAAAGTTTTATGCAAATGTTTTCAACCTATTAATTCAATTTGCTTAAAGATATCTGACTGTATATTTCTTTTATTATCATTTTTCCTACATGAATTATACGTGTTAAAGGTTAACCCACCCACTAGACGAGTGCTAACTTGGATGTCTTGTATTTTGTGGGTGTTTATCCATTATGTTTGTTAAAGTTGTTTTAATGAAAATAGTTATCTAAACTAATTACAGGTTGCTGAGAGCTTGGAAGTGCCCAGTGAAAGTTTAGAGGTGACAAGAAAGATAGAAGAACCTGTAAAACCGAAGATGGAAGAATCTTCAAAGAGGAAGGATGCTGCAAGAAAGATAGAAGAACATGTAAAACCGGAGATGGAAGAATCTTCAAAGAGGAAAGATGCTGCAAGAAAGATAGAAGAACCTGTAAAACCGAAGATGGAAGAATCTTCAAAGAGGAAAGATGCTGAAAGAAAGATAGAAGAACCGAGCCAGGTGTATGCAAAGAGAAATGAAGAGTTTGTGCAGATTGACAATACAGAAGAGCTGAAATTAGCTGAAGATGTTGAAGCAATAAGGTCAAAAGTCAAAGAACTCGAGTCAAAGCTTACCGAGGTGAGTTATGTTATATATCAGTTTGGACTTGGTTATGCCATGTGGGATTATTTTTTGGCTTGCTTTGATGAACACAAATCCTCAGGCTAAAGCAACCATCCTACATCTAACAGAAGAAAAAAGATCAGTTGCTCAAGAGAAACACTTTTTAC
This sequence comes from Helianthus annuus, assembly GCF_002127325.2. NCBI lineage: Eukaryota > Viridiplantae > Streptophyta > Magnoliopsida > Asterales > Asteraceae > Helianthus > Helianthus annuus. The sequence continues at coordinate 137,157,976 of NC_035444.2, read as the reverse complement.
AGGGAGAATTGGTATGTGTGTTCTCAATCCATTCATTTATTTAATCTTTATGCATTATTTTTAGTTAGTCTGTTCCCGAGTTAACTTAACGAGTGATAAGAAAAGAAAGTAAAAGTGAGAAAGGAAAGGAAAAAAAAGATGTCTTTCCCACAATTTTCTCCCAAATCGGAAGGAAAGAAAAACTAAAGAATTTAGCCTTTCATTTCCTTCCTTACACACGAAACTCGAGAACATGACATATTTTATTTTCCTTCCTTAAATGAAACTCTGGAAGACAAAATACTTACTTTCTTTTTGTTTCTTTTCCTTTCCTTCCATTAGTAAACTTTGGAACAGAGTGTAAATGCACAAGGCCACTTGCCGCCATAAAAGCAAATTCGGCCATAACGTTAGTTGACAGCCTTAGAAGTTGTGATAGATAATACAAGTGGTCTTATGATAATGTAGTAAGTAATAAGCCTTGATGATGATCTGACAAGATATAACCAATTTATTGATGGGTTTGAGTTGCAGGATTTGGTGAGAAGTAAGAGACATAGGGCTCAGGTGGGATTTCCATTGCTGTATGTTTTTATGGTGGGACTTGTGAGCCTTTATCTGGGATATCTCTTCTCTTGCACGCCTAACTAACCAACCAACAACTTGTACCAAATGATTTAGACTGTAAATAAAGGGTCTAAAGTTTATAGTATTTTGACTTTTTGGATCCAGACCATTAATATTCTATCATGCTAGAATCTTTTCAAATTATTGTTATATCTTTTATGTAGCAACTTCCTTTATTATTATTAAACATATAGTCGTCATTTTTATATATATTAACCCAATATATAAGTCGTGATTTTTAAACATAATAGTAGCAATTCAAATTTTAATTGCTACATTTAGTTAGTTATGATCATAATTAATAGCTTATAATAATTCACTTAGTAATTAAATTTATATAATTAGTATTATTCATATGCTTTCAATAAGTGCCAATGATCTCTAGAACAAGTTGTGGAAGACTTGCATTTCTCTTGAGAGATGCAAGTTCAACTCTCACTTGGTGTAGAGTGAGATATTGGTGGGCAATGATAGGAGACCCAGGGAGTGAGGCATTGGTGGACAATGTTAGGAGACGCTCCTTGAGCCGAACGGGGTTTACCCGTAATTTTACCGTCGTGCCTACGGACGGGTGGGTTACGGGGTTTTCCCCGGAATTGGTGGTGGACTCGGGTTACTCTGTTAGTACTCCGTTTGGTCCAGTGGGTGCCCCGAGAGTGCTCGGGATTGATTCTGTTGGCCGTTCAAAAAAAAAAAAAAAAAAACTAAAAAAACCAAAAAATAGTGTTATTATAAGCTAAAGTTAATATCTTGATAGTTAAACGTTATAAACCTCAAAAATTAAATAAACTTCTAATATATTTCTTTATTAGTAAATCATAATATATTTCTTTATTAGTAAATCATATCTCTGCTGTATAACAATTACTAGGTTACAGCCCGCGTGTACACGCGGTTTAATAAAAGAAAATAGTTTGGATTTGTTGGGATTTAATAAAAACAGAATGAAATATGATTCAATACCATGGAACATAGTATGAAGTAGGGGTGTTCAGTTCATGGTTACCTATCGCGGTCAGTTTAAAAATTTAAAAAAAATCAGCCAAAAGGAAATAATAAATAAAGTAAACTGAATTCTTACTTCCATCAATTGCACAAAGAAGTCAATAAGCTTATGCATACATGATGCTAAATATCAAACACTCCTTAATTCAAAGATAGTAGTCAAGCATTTCACTCAGGACAGTAAACAATTGATAGCTACAAACCTTTGAATTTGTTTGTCATGGCAATCTGCCTACTCTTCTTTAACCCATATAAAAATATGTATTTTTCCACCCAATCCCATTTTGAGTGGTACACAACCCTTTTTACGACCTCCGGGTCATCTATAACATATATGTAATCAAAGTTTTCTTATGCTGCAACTTACGCATTGTGTAATATGACAAATCATTGCTATATTTGTACGTGCTGGGTTGGAGGTGTTGGAGGATGAATGTCATTTAGGATGTATAATTCACTTTCAACCAATGAACCATATAGTGATGAAACCTAGCATCACCGACAACATAAATTTCGACCTAGTCTACACAAAAAAACGAAGGTGCAACATAGTAGGTTCGAACGAGAGTTTAGCAAAATGTGGGCTGTTGGTACTTAGACTATAGACTAGGTCAATTCTACACGACTCGACCTAATTCCCTATAGTTATGTCTCTGATACCAATCTGTCACACCCCAACCGATGGCGGAATCATCGGAGCGCGGCACTAGGCGAACCAGATTTCTCAAGAGAATCTATAACAACTATTAAATGACAATATTTAAAAGGTTCATTGTCCCATACCAATAAACAAATATTTCACAAACAGTCATCACAGAGTTCAAATCTCTTAAACAAAACCAATCCGACAACCTAGATTTTATTTGCGGGTTTCTAGACTTTCTAATCCATTGCAGCAAACAGACCATCAACCTGTCACATACGTTAAAATAAAAGTCAATACATAAAGTAAAGGTGAGTACAAAAGTTTGCATAGATATAGAATAAAAGCGTTTACGCATAACCAACATGTATCATGTAACGGGCGAAGCATGTAACTACCAACAATGATACAACCCAACCACGTGACTGCGATGTAGAGTATGCTCGACACATGTTCACCGAAGCGAACACGTGAAGTAAGGTAGATCCTTAGCAACCCCTGTCACACAGGTGCTTAGTCCAAACTATAGTACTATCGTTGCTAAAGGCGGCCTGGCATAACATTGTGTAAGCATAGTAACAAGCATTCAACAAATCACGTATAGCATGCGGGAGCGGTTAGCGTTTATAAAGTGTTTGCGTTGTGTGTTGTGTTTTGATAGAGAACGTATGTAACACCCAAAAGTGCTTTAAACGAAAATGGGTTCGAGTATACTCACAGAGCATTTGCTTAGGTTGCTTGATGACACTTGGCATCTCATCCTCTCCTCTTTTTTTCCTTTGAGCGGCAAAATATTTCTTCCTTCCTACTCTCTTTTTGTTTTTGAAACCGCCAGAATTTTGGAAACTAATCAATTCTCTCAATCAGTTGAAATCATTATCCACCCAAACCCTAAATCATTTTTTCAACGGTTTCTCTCTGGCTTCACTCTACATCCTCTTCAAATCAAACTTGGATCCATGGATTATTTTCAATGAAGAATCTAACTAATGTTGGTAATCATATTCAAAGATTTTCTTTTTCTTCTTCATCTAATTGTCGCAAGCCCTAATCGCGATCACTTCTTTCAATTTTGGTGTTAGATTTTTGGTTTTTAGAGGCTGAATTGTGATTTTGTTATTGTAAATCGTAAATTATCTTAATTAGGGTTTCATTTGAACGTGTTTTCTTAATCTTAATTAGATTAATACTGATTCGTTGGGGATTCTTCCATCATTTTCTTGATTTGATTATCCTTAACTTGATATGCTTTAGGTTGATTTCGTGATTTATATCTTACAATATTTATGAACTAAACCCTAGATCTGTTTATTGAAAGTGAAATATAATTTTAATCTATATTTTTTGAAGCTAAATGTTTGATTTTGTTTTTGTGAACAGTAAGTTATTATCATTCAGATGAAATTCATGGTTGATATAGAACTTTGGATCGATGATTCTGTGAAACCCTAATTGGCGTTCAACATTCTCATTCTCCATTTGTTTTTCTAAAATTCTATATATAATTGAACTGTTTGTTTTTCAAGGTATGAAGTTCATTGACTTTGTTGATGCTAGAGGATCTGCCATTTGTGTTTTTGCCATATATAATTGTAAGTCAAAATGCTATAATTTTTTAATTTTTTTTTTTGAATTAGGGATGCAGCTGCTCTTGCTGAATTTTTGTCTTGGCTGGAGGAGGAAATAAACAAAGATGTGCGTGTCACAGAGGTAGAAATTGCAGACAAACTTCATGAGCTTTGCACAAGTCTAGCTGGGTTTATTGATAATAGCTTGGATACTACAAGTGGTATTCTAGTGTAAGCATGTTAATTTATTTTACTCTAGATTCCAAGAAGATCTGGGTATTCTGGTGAATAAAAGCATAGTTAAATTAGAAATGATTTTTATAAAATCTGAAACAAGGTTAATAACATAACCATAGAGATATATGACAGGTCAAGTTGGGTTGAAATTATAAAAAAAGAACGGGAGGAATTGGTCGTTTAGGTTTTATGAGAACGCTTCACATATCATATTTTTTAGGAATACTCAGTAGAGATCTGTGAGTGGTCTGGATCAAGTTGGAGCTTGGGAGCTGCTGCTGATACAGAAGCCACCACTGGTACTCTTCTGCTCACATATTCATCTAGACAGGTTGCTCTTTGAATTTGGCTTCCTCTTCTGCACATTGAGTCTAGAGTGAAGTCTATAAAGGCATACAATATCCCTTTCACTCTCCATTGTTGATATGGTTGTATTTTCTGGTAAGTGGATTTATTATAGTTTATAATTATATAGAGAGATTTTTATTTTCTGTAGTTTATGAACTGAATTTGTGAAGTGTATGTACAGGGTGTTGGTTATTGAAAGAAGCTTTGCTATCGTTTGAAGAAATCAGGTTCGCGAATTTCATGTTTCACTTACATGCTATGCTTGAATTGAACTGTTTGTTGAAGTTGTTTGGACTAATTGACCAATTTTGATGAACTTTTTGTTGAAGCAATAAATAGTGACACATTATCACATCATCTCCTTTTGTTGTAATCGTAGATGGTAACAAGTTATGTTTCATGATTCTAGCATCAGATTTTTTGTTTTCCATTCTTTATATCGTGATATTCTTCAAGTATGATGTAACAAGTGGTTATTATTATCAAATCATAGAGCAATATATTTGATCTGTATACTTGCCATCTCTCTGTTATAAGTATCCATACATGCAAATGGGTCCTAAAATTCAAACCAGCATCTAATAGTGGTTTGTTTTTGTTGCACACCAATTGTAACTAATTTTCTGTTACTTAAATTCTCATGCAATCTTTCACTTTGTTTGTACAGTAAAGATAGAATGATGATAAATTATGTTGATGTTGATAAGTTCTATTGAATTACATAATTTGTGTACATATTACACAGTAGCTTTAGAGGCTCATAAATGTGTATGAAATCTTATTAAGGTACCATTGAATAAGGATGCATAACTATATATCGATATCGAGTATCAAATGACAAAAGTTTCTTATTTTTCTACATATCTATAGTTATCGATTTTAATAATATACTTATTGTATCTATGCAAGCAGGGATTGATATAGAGAAGGTCTTGAAATGTTTACGAACAACTTTTCGCGCTTGACTGGCTAGGCGTTCTTCATCACTGTGTTGGCGTCTCCTATCTTCACCACTGCCGGCACATCACAACCGTTTCACCAGATTGTTGCATCAAAGAAATGATTAGACTTTCTCAACACCAGACTGTTGCATTAAGGTAACTACCATAACTTATTACATGATTAATTTAGGTTTTTTAGTTTGAATCGGATTTGATTTTGAAATATGATAAAAATCATGATCAACTCAAAATCTTTAAGTTCTATCTAATATATATGTTCACTTCTTTTAGCACTGTCAGGAACCTGTAAAATTACTCCGCGTAGTTGATATTTGACCTTCTAATTGCATGACTATGTTTGTTTGCTTTGGTCTTGCAAAAGAAATAAGTGGTGGCTGCTACATGAGGTACCACTATTTAAAAAAAAAAAGATGTTTCCAATATCTTGAATAACTTTTGTAAAAAGGAAATTTCTATCTTATTACGTTTCAGACTTTCAGCAGTTCATGTTTTATGCCAATAGGTCTTTTATTAATGCTAATTGTTTTCTTATAATAATTTTGTGCTAATAGTTTAACTATCATTCTTTTCTTAAAATCTTTGCAATCACAAAGAAGCCAGAGATTGATTAGGCTCCTTGCAATGGCTGGATTCGAGTTCCAAAATGGTCGTTCTATTTCTATATATAATGGCATTGCGGTGAGTAGTGAATTCAAGAATACAATTCTAGAGGTAACGTAATCATCTTTTAGTGTCAAGTTTGTTATTTGTTAACATCTTAAAGATTTTATTACGATATGCATACTTTTGATGATATCTGTTGTTTTGTAGAAGAATTAAAAAGGTGAAGAATTAAGTTGGGACCCAAATTAGAGGAAGAATGAACACATGACTGATTGAAATTACTAATATACGATAAAATTACTAATACAAGGAGATATTTAGAAATTTATGAATTGTTTGCAGCTAGATTTGTGATTATAATTGCAATCCACTTACTTTATAATGTAATATTTAATTTCACTGATAACACTACATAACCTCTCTTCGTTTCACCGTCACCCTCCATACACCACCATAAAGGTTACCGATTGACTGAACTGGGTTCATCACAGTTGCAAACAATTACCTCAGTGGTACCATACCAACTGAATTGGGTTCATCACAGTTGCAATCAATGTAAAAATCTATTTATATAATCTTTTTGTTTATTAACTTAAGCTTTGAATCTTTAGTTTATGTTTTCACAACATTGACCCATTGACTACGCAGCTCTCTTCTTGGAAACCACTTTTTTGGAAAGATAGCAGCGGAACTGGGAAATATTACAAAACTTTGACATATTTGTACGTTGTATTTATTTTCTATTTGGTAGTGTTTGTTATTAACCGTCCAATTTATTAGATGACTATGTCATAATATTAAGCTACTTACTACCATTAATTATAAAGTAAAGTACACGGATGGTCCCTGTCGTTTACCAAAATTTTGGATTCAGTCTCTATATTTCCAAAAGTACACGGATGGTCCCTGTGGTTTGCACTTTGTAACACATTTAGTCCCCCCTTTTTCTAAAAGTACATGGATAGTCTTTGTGATTTGCACTTTGTAATGCATTTAGTCCCTAACATGAACATGCTAAAAGCTTTAGATTTGTTGGCTGGGGACTAAATGCGTTACAAAGTGCAAACCACACGACAGGGACCATCTGTGTACGTTTTAGAAAACTAGAGACCAAATTCAAAATATTGGTAAACGATAGGGACCGTCCGTGTACTTTACTCTTAATTCTAGGAAAACGTATGTTTAATATTGTTATTTATGGTGATGTAACTAACTATACATTTTACATAGGAACCTTGAAGCAAATAACTTTTCGGGGACTGTTCCTTCTTATTTGGGGAGATTAATAAATTTACAAACATTGTAAGGCTGTTTGGCTCTCGGTTTGTTTGTTTGTTCTTCGATTACTCACATATTTTAACTTATTCTGTTCTTTGATACTTTACTCCAGGATTTTGTCCTCAAACCGGTTGACGGGAACGTTGCCAACATCCCTTGCTGAATTAAGCAATTTAAAAGACATGTGCAAGAGCCTAACGGTAGCCGGACGATATTTGTATTGTTTGTTTAATTGGACTGTAAAAATAGTGCGTTGGTTTTGTAACTTCGTTTGATACATTACGTATGAGCGGGTAGAGGAATGGATTTCGTTACTTGAACATTTATCTATTTCAAATGATTATTTCAACAATTTTAAGTTATATATTTGTGTTAAGCCACCCGCGAAACTCGCGGGATCTTAGGCTAGTTGTGTAATATGACAAATCATTGCTATATTTGTACGTGCTGGGTTGGAGGTGTTGGAGGATGAATGTCATTTAGGATGTATAATTCACTTTCAACCAATGAACCATATAGTGATGAAACCTAGCATCACCGACAACATAAATTTCGACCTAGTCTACACAAAAAAACGAAGGTGCAACATAGTAGGTTCGAACGAGAGTTTAGCAAAATGTGGGCTGTTGGTACTTAGACTATAGACTAGGTCAATTCTACACGACTCGACCTAATTCCCTATAGTTATGTCTCTGATACCAATCTGTCACACCCCAACCGATGGCGGAATCATCGGAGCGCGGCACTAGGCGAACCAGATTTCTCAAGAGAAACTATAACAACTATTAAATGACAATATTTAAAAGGTTCATTGTCCCATACCAATAAACAAATATTTCACAAACAGTCATCACAGAGTTCAAATATATTAAACAAAACCAATCCGACAACCTAGATTTTATTTGCGGGTTTCTAGACTTTCTAATCCATTGCAGCAAACAGACCATCAACCTGTCACATACGTTAAAATAAAAGTCAATACATAAAGTAAAGGTGAGTACAAAAGTTTGCATAGATATAGAATAAAAGCGTTTACGCATAACCAACATGTATCATGTAACGGGCGAAGCATGTAACTACCAACAATGATACAACCCAACCACGTGACTGCGATGTAGAGTATGCTCGACACATGTTCACCGAAGCGAACACGTGAAGTAAGGTAGATCCTTAGCAACCCCTGTCACACAGGTGCTTAGTCCAAACTATAGTACTATCGTTGCTAAAGGCGGCCTGGCATAACATTGTGTAAGCATAGTAACAAGCATTCAACAAATCACGTATCGCATGCGGGAGCGGTTAGCGTTTATAAAGTGTTTGCGTTGTGTGTTGTGTTTTGATAGAGAACGTATGTAACACCCAAAAGTGCTTTAAACGAAAATGGGTTAGAGTATACTCACAGAGCATGTACTAATCAAGAAACACGATCCTCAATGGATTGAAGAGAGCGCCAGATAAGCCTGCGTACGAGAACAGAAGCGTGAGTCCTCCAAAGTGCTGAAACGGTCGAAAATCAGAGTCTCGGTGGGAAACAGAAGCTTCGTACGAAGCTGGTGCCTTCGTACGAAGGTGGGTCTTCGTACTCGTGGGGCTTCCGTTGTCCAAAATCGAGTGTCTTCGCGCCTGTCTTCGGAAAATCGAGTGTTCATCCCTCCAACCTTAAGCTACTGATTAAACTTAAAGTCAGAGAGGTCTTTGATTACGTCATGGGTGGGAATCGGGCTGTTAGGTGTAAAACCAGGGCCTTCGTACGAGGGCAGCGCCTTCGTACGAGGCCATGTGCCTTCATACAGAACAGTCCAGTTCGCAAACATGGCTGTTTTTGGCATTCAGTGCTGTGTTTTCGCCTGAATCGGATGTATTTCCGAATCCTTTTCAAGCCGGTTTCGATATTACCTCGTTCCACTATTCAGTGAACGAGATACATGTCGTTTTTGGTCCGGTTTGGTGTAAAAATCAAGTTTAAGAAAGTTTTTGAAAGGTTTTTACTTAGATCTAGCACTTGGTGAGTGTGAAACCAACAAATTTCTAACTTGGGAAGTCGTAGCTAGTCCCAATACACTCAGTTAAGTGTAAACCCTTTGTAAAAGAAGAAGGTTTGATGAAAAAGATGAAGATTTTGGTAAAAACAAGAATTTATGAAGAAAAGAAGAAGTTTAACTGAAAAGATGAAGTTTTAAGTGAGAACATAAGAGTTTTAGATGAAAATGAAGTGATTCTTGTGGAAAATCGAAGTGGAAAACGTTGTGTAATTGAATAAAACTGTTAAATCTTTCTTGAAAATGGTCGGACAACAATTCGGCAGAGTTTCGGTATGAAATCAGCAAGTGAGAATGAATGAGGAGGGGCTTGGCTATTAATAGAGATGGTGGGTTCACATTGGGACCTTGGTTCGAACCAGCTGCCTTTGTACGAAGGCAGTGCCTTCATACGAGGCGGCTTGGCTTCGTTCGAAGGTGCTGTTTTGTGCGGGAATTCCTCGTTTTTGTATATAAGATGCTCGTTTAATGCGTCTTGTTGCGTTAGTTAGTATTGGTACTTTAAGGTGTTGTTTGTTTTTTCTGCGGGAAAAGGTCTGCAGTCTGCGGACCACATCTGCAGGCATCTGCAGAAGAAGAGGTGGACCAAAGGTCTGCAGTCTGCAAGGAGAAGAGCGTTTGTTTACTTCTACAAAAACCTCTTCTCTACTCCTCTCACAACACACACAACAAACACAAAGAACACTCCTCTCTATCTCTCTCTGCCTTCATCTACCACCAACACCACAACCATCCGCCACCACCTCATCTACCACCGTCCACCTGCCACCACCACAACCAACAACCACCGTCAACACCGTCGCAACCACCACCACCACCGCACATCCAGAAACCCTAATTTCGCCACCACCATCTCCCACCTCCACCACCACTTCAGCGAGAGAGAGAGAGAGAGAGAGAGAGAGAGAGAGAGAGAGAGAGAGAGAGAGAGAGAGAGAGAGAGAGAGAGAGAGAGAGAGAAACAGTGGCGAGTATGAAGAATCGGAGCAGAATCAGCGATTGACGGCGGCGATTTTGAAGGTGGAGGTGATTGGGGGTGTCGGGTGGAGGAGATGGGTGGCGGAGACGTGGTGGTGCAGGTCGTAGCGGGTTGGGGTGCCGCTGAGGTTGGAGGTCGCAGATGGTGGGGGTGCCGCTGAGGTTGGGAGTGGTGGAGGTGGTGGTGGAAGTCGACGTGGAGGTGCAGCTGGTGGGGGAGGTGGTGCAGCCAGAGGTGGAAGTGGTGGGGAAGGAGGTTGCGGCTGTGAGGATTAGAGGATTAGGGCTCTGTGTTTTTTGAGAAGAGGATGGAAGAGGCTTGCAGACATAGGGCAAGGTCTGCACCAGAAAGAGTTGGGGCAGAGCTTTTTTAATGAAACCACTTCTAAAAAACAAACAAGCTACGGACTCCAAACCTCTGCGCGCGTCTGCGCGGCGCAGACATAAGTGGCCAGAAGTTCTTCTGGCCAAAAAACAAACACCACCTAAGTATCTTAGCGTAGCACTGAGTTTCGGGTCGCATTGCCTTTTAGTGTGATAAATCGAGTTGTGCGAGTAGCGTTGAGTTTGCGTTGCGATAGCATTTGCGAGTAACAATGTATAATAAGCACACACAAGTAGAGCACATAAGAACACACAGCATAACATTACTACTACTAATAACAACGTTTGAATTTAGCCTATTAGTCGTGATAAGCGAATGCCAAGGCTTGAGTGGTTACCGAACAAACAAACACACTCGATAATTTAAATAGCATAATTCTCTGTAATTCGTGTTGCGTAAGCATTTGCGAATATAAAGCGTTTAAACATGTAGTGGTGCGGTGTGATGAAAAAGTATTTAGTATAACATAACCCTTTATTTATATCGAATCTCGGAATACAAGACGGTTACAAATCGAAGCAAAAGCAAACGGGTAACGATCCGAAAAGTCGGGTTGTTACAGCCTCCCCTACTTTAGGAAATTTCGTCCCGAAATTAAGGAGCAGGCGTAACAAAGAGTTGCGGATATTTAGCTTTCATATCACTTTCGAGTTCCCAAGTGAACTCGGCGCCGCGTTTGCCTTCTCAGTGAACCTTCACTCTAGGAATGCGTGAGCGTCGAAGTTTCTTGGTCTCTCGATCCATGATTTCTACAGGATTTTCCACAAAGTGCAGGGTCTCGTTTACTTGCAGGTCTTCGAGAGGTACGTGGAGATTTTCTCAGCTAGGCACTTCTTGAGGTTTGAGACGTGGAATATCGGATGTACGCTGCTGAGTTCAACTGGTAATTCGAGTCGGTAGGCCACTTTACCAGTTCTTTCCAGAATCTTAAAGGGACCCACGTATCGTGGCGTTAGCTTTCCTTTCTTGCCGAATCGGATCACTCCCTTCCAAGGTGAAACCTTTAGGAGTATGTGATCAACAACTTCAAACTCAAGGGGCTTGTGGCGTTTATCGGCGTAGCTCTTTTGAAGATTCCGAGCTTTCAAGAGATTGTCCCTTATTTGGAGGATCTTGTCTGTCATTTCTTGTAGTAACTCGGGACCGGTGATCTGAGCATCTCTGATCTCGTGCCATACTGTCACACCTTGGCTTTGCGGAAGCGTGGGTTTATTTGGTGTGACTTCTTAATACCATAGCTTAATCACAACAAAGCTACATGAAAGTAAAACCATGATTATCATCCATTACTTCATGTTTTAAAAATAAAATACCACAACATTGTTTTCAAACGTCGACACATGCAACGAAAATACAACACAACAAACTAAAAACATTGTTCATAAGACACAACCAAAAAACATGAAACAAACACAGATTAAGACTTGTGACTCATCCAGGCAAAAGTCACAACCCCTAAACTTGGATGACATCACTTCTCTACGCAGCATGAAGACATAGCATACCTCGCCAGATCCCTAATTCCCTGAAATACATGTAAGTTGAAAAATCAACAAAAGTTGAGCGGGTTCATGTAAAAGTGAGTATGTAAAAACCTTTGTAATACATTTGTATGAAAAAAAATCCCTGGTATGTAGCAAATAAGGAAAAATGAGATCACCATTGGTTTGCAAGGCCAATGATATGCGTGAAGTGTAGTAGGAAGACTCAAACCTAGCAGATTTTTGCGTCGGGCTCAAAGTCACCCCGAGGTCCGTACAGTTGGGCCTGGAGTTGGGCTCGCTACACCCAGATAGATCTACCGCTAATGACCCTCAGTCCTACAATGAGGATTAATGGCCTCTAGTTTCCGCCTACCCACTCATATGATCTAAGTAGTAACCCTCCTTACGCTAACCATACAATGTATAAAAGTATTCGTAATCATAGTAACATGTATTTCACCCCCGGAGTCTAAAAACTGAAAACAGTTAAGAGAAAATGGGGACATGAACTCACTGAAGTGCGTCTCGAAATAGCCAATCCCAATCAACATGCTGCGTGACGACCTACATGTAGTAACTTCTATTAGACGGACGGCCGTGCCTTGGCTTAAGGTTTAACGTTTTTGGGAAATAGTTAGACAACTATTTCGTATTTACACTTCTTGATTATTTAATAATTATATTCATTCCCAAGGATGGGGGTATTAACACATGTGTGTTTTATAATTCCAAAAATATATTTTTAAGTCTCACTTGAAAATATATTTTAAATCACTTGTCTACAATTTTCTATTTCTAAAATATACAAATTTTTCCCAAAAATATTATATTTTACTTCATACCATTTCCAAAATAATACTTTATCAAAATACACATTTAAGGGTATTTTCCGAAAATACATAAGTTACATTTTAAGGTTCGTGCTGTAATAATAATACCGGTGTAACTTAAATATTTATTTGTGAGGGCGTTGGTATTATTTTGGAGTCGTATTTTCATGATATTTCAAGTAATATTATTTTTACTCTAAAAATAATATATCTCTAGTTCACAAAATAATCATATCATCACACAAGCGTTTTATTATGAAATATATATTCTAAATATATATTTAACAAGTTTTATTTACGAAAGTCCACCTCCGAATACTTGGTTATTTTATAATAAAAATCATGGCTAAGTTTGTTTGGAAAAACAAGTCAAAAATATATTTATAAACACTTGTCACAAAAATATTCTAAGTGTTATTTTCTGGAAAAATTTCGCCAGAGTTTCCTCTGTAACTGGAGGTGGCCACGCTTACTAGCGTATCATTTTCTTTTCAAAATTCAATCAAACAATTCACCAATCATCAATATACAATATTAAACATCAAACTTGTCAAAATAAGACTAAATCGCAAACTCATGAACTTGTAAGTCTTGTAAAAATACGTAGTAACTTTCCAACATATTTAGTAGGTTTCGTTATCTTTAAAAATAACTTTATTTTCTTAAAAACCTTACTTTTAAAGAATTTGAAGTTTTACAACTTCTAGTCAAGATTTACGAAAATATTTCTTTGTTAAATCTTCTTGTTACACAAGTGTTTACACACTTGTTTATTCACTAAAATGCCTTTAGTTTATGTTAGATCCGGGTTTTAAACAAGACTTGCATCTTTTACTTGGTTCTTCCGAAAAACCATTTGTAGATCTTTAGATCTACTAGTTTAGAACCTCATTTTACAAGAAAAATTTCATTTACACAAGTTCATGTTCATGAGTGGAAGGGTTCATCATTTTACAACTTTTACACTTAACATATTACTAGTTCATGTTCCATGAACATGATCTAGTATGGTTAGATGATGATCCGTCCCACTACTAGCAACAAACAACATAAAATAATCACAACTAGCCAAGATTTACAAGATTTACACCATTAGTTTCTCTTTATCCAACTAGTTTATCTTACTTTCAAGACTTTTAGTTATGATCTTGGGTGTTCTTGAATTTTAACCGTTAAATCGCCTATTAACCACTTTAAACAAGAACAAGAGGATGTTTAGAAGCACTTACTACTAGCTCGAGGATAGGGAAGAATCAAGGCGTAAACAAGGTGGATAAAAGAAATATAGAGAGGTTCTTGAGTTTCCGAAAGCACCGAGCCTCCTTGTATGTCACCTTGCACCTTTGTATGTATATAATATTGCTAGATCGAAACTTGACGATGGTGGTGGTGGGGCTAGTGTTCTCGGCCGAACACTCAAGGAGAGGGGGGAGAGAGCAATTTTTGGTGTTGTGTTTTGTGAATGAAAGTTCTTATCCCTTAAGCATACTTATAATCCATTTCTCACTAAATCCATTGTGTAATATGTAGGTTAGATATTAGACAAGATGATTAAAATAATCAAGATATGGCAAGGGGTGGGTCACCCTATGGTGACCGTCCCATGAAGGGGGGGGGGGGTATGGTTGGATTTCAAATGGATAGTTAGTGTCTAGTTAAGTTTAGTTAGGATTTTAAGTAGGTTATTAGTGTGTAGTGTAATATAACGGGTGTTAGGGTGTTCGGGGTCCCTAACTAGCTCAGAAAAGTATAAACTATGTTTTTGACAATATTTTTATGTTCCGGGTAAAGTCCGGTTGTTCGGTTGGATATTGATCCGTTAAAGTGCTAAATAAGTATTTAAAGTGTCTTTTATAGTGTTTTTAGTGACACAATAAATCCCCGACACTTTGGGAAGTGTCTAGCATTATTTTACCAAGTTTTTGCACTTTACTAGTTATGCTTAATGCTGAATTTTTGTAATAAGTGCAGAATTTTGTAATTAAAGCATGTTTTAGGCACATCCGGTCACTATAACTATCACCTAGTGACGCAGTTTTAGAATCCTCCCTCCTTACAGTCCCTACTGGTGTAGTGACCTATTCCCGGCTCATACTGGCCTCAGAGACAGTGTCTGTCTAGTGCTGGCTATGTCAGCATGTTTACTGGGTTATCCGTTCATTGTGCTAACTGTGCTTTTGTGCATCAAGTTTGTCACTATAGTTCTGTGTAATAAATGGAGTGACAGTAATAAAGTATGATGCATGAATATGTATGTATCAGAAATCAAGAAGCAGTTTAACCACAATTGTAAGCAAGCACAGTAATTGAGCATTAAATAAATATTAATTAATTTGTACGGATACCTGGTTTTATGAGGGTTGTCACATTCTCCCCCCGTTAAGAAAATTTCGTCCCGAAATTTTAGGTTCTGCTTCTAGATGCAGGGGTCTTAGGAAATAAGTGGGGGTATTTTTCTTTCATTCGGTCCTCACGTTCCCATGTGTATGTCTTACATTCCAACGAACTTTGACGAGTTTGACACTGCTCCTGCGGGTTTTGTTTATCTTCCAATTTGTAACCTCAACTGGTTCTTCGACAAAATGGAGTGTGTCGTCAATATGAATCTCGTCTGTGGGAATGACAACAGTTTCTTGCGTTGGACTCTTTTTCAGATTTGATACATGAAATGTATCGTGAACACCATTCAGCTCGGCAGGTAAATCCAACTTGTATGCTACTAAACCAATTCTTTCCAGAATCTTGAATGGACCAATATCTCGCGGATTCAGTTTTCCACGCTTTCTGAAGCGTGCCACACCCTTCCAGGGTGATACCTTTAACAAAACCATGTCTCCTACCTCAAACTCCAGAGGTTTCCTTCTTCGGTCCGCATAGCATTTTTGTCGATCTCGAGTCGCCTTGATGCGATCTCGGATCTGTGCAATCTTATCTGTGGTTTCCTGGACCACATCAGGACCAACCAATTGTCTATCACCTGCATCAGACCAACAAAGTGGTGATCAGCACTTGCGCCCGTATAGAGCTTCAAATGGTGCGGCTCCAATACTGGTGTGGTAGCTGTTGTTGTACGAGAATTCGACCAATGGTAAATGTTTATCCCAGCTACCACCCAGGTCCATAACACATGCTCTCAGCATATCTTCCAATGTCTGAATAGTTCTCTCGCTCTGGCCATCAGTCTGCGGGTGAAATACTGTACTCAGGTTCAACTATGAGCCAAAAGCTTCTTGGAAAGACTGCCAAATCCTTGACACAAACCTTCCGTCTCTATCAGAGATGATCGAGAGAGGCACTCCATGACGTGCAACGATCTCTCTCATGTAAATCTCAGCTAATTTGCTCGTGTTGTCCTTCTCTCTGATGGGTAAGAAGTGCGCTGATTTTGTTAACCGGTCTACTATTACCCAAATAGTGTCGTGACCTTTTGGCGTTCTTGGTAACTTTGTTATGAAATCCATTGAAATCTGTTCCCATTTCCACTTGGGAATCTCAGGTTGTTGCAGGAGTCCTGAAGGCTTCTGGTATTCAGCTTTTACCTTGGCGCACGTTAAACACTTGCTAACATAAACAACAACATCGCCTTTCATTCTAGGCCACCAATAATAATCCTTAAGGTCCTGGTACATCTTTTCCGCTCCTGGATGGATAGAGTACCGTGATTTGTGAGCTTCATCAAAAATAACTTTTCTCAAACCACCAAACAGAGGAACCCAAATCCGTTTCATGAAACATAACGTTCCTTCCTCGTTTGGTTCTAATTGTTTCTCCATTCCACGGAGATATTCCTCTTCGATGTTTCTTTCCTTCAGAGCCTCTTTCTGCGCGGCACGAATGTGCAGGGAAAGATCTGTCTGAATAATCATCTCTAAAGCCCTAACCCTTATGGGCTTGATCCTTTCCTTTCGACTTAGGGCATCGGCGACCACATTCGCCTTCCCTGGATGATACTTGATTTCACAGTCGTAATCGTTCAATAATTCGACCCAGCGTCTTTGTCTCATATTTAGCTCCTTCTGGTCGAATATGTGCTGCAAACTTTTATGATCCGTGAATATTGTACACTTCGTACCATATAAATAATGTCTCCAAATCTTCAACGCAAATACCACTGCGCCTAGCTCTAAATCATGCGTGGTATAATTCTTTTAATGACCTTTCAATTGGCATGATGCGTAAGCTATAACCTTCTGGCGTTGCATCAGCACGCAACCCAAACCTTGACGCGAGGCGTCACAGTATACCACGAAATCATCTGTTCCTTCCGGTAGCGATAAGATCGGTGCATTGCAAAGCTTGTCTTCCAGTATCTGGAATGCTTCTTCCTGTTTGATTCCCCAATCAAACTTCTTATCCTTCTGCGTGAGAAAGGTCAATGGTTGAGCGATCTTTGAAAAATCCTCAATAAACCTTTGATAGTACCCAGCCAATCCTAAGAATTGTCGAATCTCGGTTGGTGTTTTTGGAGTCTCCCAATTCTTTATTGCTTCGATCTTGGTGGGATCCACGTGGATTCCATCTCCATTTACCACATGTCCAAGAAATTGGACTTCGCGTAACCAAAATTCGCACTTCGAGAATTTGGCATACAACTTTTCCTTTTTCAGCAACTCTAAAATAGCTCTTCAATGCTGTTCGTGTTCATTCTTCGTCTTCGAATAAATCAAGATATCGTCGATGAACACAATCACAAACTTGTCGAGATATGGCTTACAAACTCTGTTCATCAAATCCATAAAAACAGCTGGCGCGTTTGTCAACCCAAACGGCATTACCAGAAACTCGTAATGTCCATAACGAGTTCTAAAAGCGGTCTTAGGATTACTTTCCTCTTGTATTCTCAGTTGATGGTATCCAGATCGAAGATCGATCTTTGAATAAAAGCTTGAACCTTGCAGCTGGTCGAATAGATCATCGATCCTTGGCAGAGGATACCTATTCTTGATCGTTAACTTGTTCAGCTCTCGGTAGTCAATGCACATCCGGAAACTACCGTCTTTCTTCTTGACGAACAGAACTGGAGCTCCCGAAGGTGAGAAGCTTGGTCTGATGAATCCTTTGTCTAGTAGCTCCTGGAGTTGTGTGGACAACTCCTGCATTTCTGAAGGGGCAAGTCGATAAGGTGCCTTAGCTACAGGCGCGGCGCCTGGAACTAAGTCAATGTGGAACTCCACTTGCCTTTGGGGTGGCAATCCTGGCAAGTCCTCTGGAAAGACTTCAGGATATTCTTTCACCACTGGGATGTCTTCGATTTTCGGCTTAGCAGCTTCCTTATCCACGATGTGCGCCAAGAAGGCAACACATCCCTTCTGCAATCACTTTCGAGCTTTCAAACAGCTGGTGATTCTTAGAGGTGTATCGTGCTTTTCTCCATGAACTACGATCGTCTCTCCATCTTCTGTTGGGATGCGAATGATCTTTTCGTGGCACAGAATCTCAGCCTTGTTGCTCGACAACCAATCCATCCCTACTACCACGTCGAAGCTTCCCAACTTGACTGGTAGTAGATCCAAAGTGAACTCACGCTCTCCCAACTCGACTACACAACCTCTGACAACTTCATTTGCTTCAACTAGCTTTCCATTAGCCAGTTCAATTGAGTACGGGATATCTAATTTACTAGCGGCTAACCCAAGCATATTCTTAAATTCTAACGACACGAAGCTATAATCGGCACCAGTATCAAACAAAACGGATGCAAAGCGTTGGTTTATAGGGAACGTACCAGTAACAACATTGGGATCCTGGCGCGCTTCCCTCGCCCCGATGTTAAAGACTCTTCCCCGTGCTTGGTTCAATCCTGGGCATTCCTTCTTAAAATGTCCAATGTCACCACAGTTAAAACAACCCAATTTTTTCCCATTACCACCTCCGTTCCTAGCTTGAGTGTTGTTTTGATTTCAATTCGCATTCCCAGCTTGATTTGCATTGTTCCCTCGGTTTCCATTGCATCCATTATTCCCTTGTGAACGATTTCCATTACCACCATGGTTATTGTTCCTATTACCAAAACCTCCTTGGCCACCTCGGCCAGCATTAACCCAGCAAGTATCCTTCAAATGGCCAACTTTTCCACAAGCTTCACATATTTTTGGCCCACACCAGCCAGAATGATGACGCTGGCAGGTGTTACACTTGGGCTGTGTACCCATATAACCCTTCCCTTTCTTCTCAACACCGGTTGCAGCCTTCGCCGGTGTGCTTGATTCTCCTTTCTTGCCAACACCGCTTGTACCCTGCTTGAAGTTCGAAAATTTCCTTTTGTTCTCGCCAGACGACTCTACGTGAGTCTCCTTCTTCTTCTGCTCAACATTTGAAAACTTGTTTAAGCGGATGGCTTCCTCAGTAAGAGCCACGCTCAGATCGATGGCCTCTGTGATTGTCGCAGGCTTAGAAGTAGTGACCATACTCATGATCTGATGTGCTAAACCCCAAATAAAGCGTTCGATTCGTTTGAATTCCGGTGTAACCATATAAGGCACCACATGAGACAAATCGTGGAATCTTTGAACATACTCCGCAATCTTGGGACCTTCCATTCTCAAGGGCCAGAATTCCGTCTCCAGCCTTTGAATTTCAGCGCGTGAGCAGTACTTCCTTCGCATGAGCTCCTTTAGCTCATTCCATGTCATCGCATAAGCAGCGGCTTCACCAAGAGTTTGTACTTGTAAGTTCCACCAAGATAGGGCTCCATCCAGAAATAGCCCAGAAATGTAGGTCACTTGTTGTTCGGGAGCACATTTGCTCATTTGAAGAACAGACTCAGTCTTTTCAGCCCATCTTACAAAAGCAACAGCACCTCCGATGCCGTCGAAGTTCACGGGCTTGCAGTCGAGGAACTGCTTGTAAGTGCACCCTGCACATACGTTAGAATATACAAATGGTATTAGCGAACGTGCTACAAATATCCAAATGTATCGTAGTATGTCTCAAACGACTTAACATTACCATGGGGTGGATTGTTATTGCCGTTGTTGTTCGATATGCTTCCGCTGGTTCCTCCTTGTGAGGCTGCATACTATGCTATTGCGGCAGCAATGATTTGTTGGAGTTCTGCCTCGTTGGTAGGCATGCGTGGACCACGTCTCGGCGACATCTTCTAAGAGATGTTTCACGTTGGTCAGGTCATAATAAATAAATGAATCATAGGTATACCATTTATCAAACACATAACATCTCATGTTACAATAAACCAAGCACATAACATCACATGTTATAGAATATAAGCAATCAATCCAACATCACGTATAATGATAATACTGCGATTGCGCTATCATAAATCAAGACCACAATGTAAGGTTTACAAGTTCATAACTATATCGTACATCATCAGCGACTAAGGGCCACATCGCCCTTGTCCAAACTATCTAATCAGCGACAACAACAACCAATATATAAAACATCAAAAGTCATAATCATCAAAATGCGGTCACCCAAAAAGCTGTGTAATCTGCACAATCGCGGTCCTCTCATCAAAAGTTTACATGTGTCAAATCAAAAGGCCTATGCTGATGGCAGCGGAGGAGGGGGAAAACGAGAAAAGAGTAAACGTCGCATATGCAACCAGTCCTCCTCCATAGCACGATGAGAGCGCAACAAGTATGCTATCTGCTGCTCAGGAGTCCAAAAACGAGCGGCAGAATCGGGGGACAGTGGACGTGGAGGGTGTGATACTGCAGGTGGGGTCTGGCAATGGCACGGTGGTCGCTGAGCTCTCTCCAGCTCCTGTATGCAACGGGTCAGCGCCTCCTGCTGTATCATGAAAGATGTGAGAATATCCTCCGTAGAATACCCCACGTGGTATGGATGATACGGATCAGATGGTGGCATAATGGGGGGCGTAGTCCATAGGAATGGCTCGCTAGATGGGGTGAAGGATGGTACAGTAAATGGTGCAACAGTGGGAACAACAGTAGGATGAGAAATCTGTGGTACAAACTGATCTCCTCCTGACACGAAGGGTGTATGACCAAACGACTGTCGTGATGAACCCTCTCCAGGACGTGGTGGAGGTATGTCCTGAAGAAACGTGATAGGTAAGTCAGTGCGGCGAGCATCTGTGGTGTGTGTGGGAAGCAAAGGAACATCAATGGGAGCTAAAACAGGGGCTAAAACAGGGGCTACAGGTGGTGTAACTGGTATCACGAAAGGTGGGTAATCATCGTCATCATCTATCCACCCGTTGCGGGTGTGAGCGTATCGTGGATCAACATGGGTCGCAAAAGGTGCCCGGTCGAACAGTATCGGTACTGGATCAGGAAGTGGTGCAACAACAGGATCCTCTGTCAAGTGTGGAGCATCAACAGGAATGTCAGCAACATGATCATCCATCAACGGTGGAGCAACAACAGGATGATCGTCAACAGGTATATCATCAACAAAAGGAGCAACAGCAGGTGCATCGGCATTAACAGGGTCATGCTCTAATGCGGGTTCAGGAGCAACGACTGGCTCAGGGGCCACAGCAGGCTCCGGATCAACAAACTCCATCTCAAAATCAGCTGGATCAGCAAACAAAGGATCGACAGGGGCTACAGGATCCTCCAGGGGCTGGTCTAAGTGAATGAACTCAATATCATGGTCAGGATCAAAACCAGGTGGAAAAACAGGATCTGGATCATCATCAACATCGTGATCGAACTCAAAAGCTGTGTGCGGGTGCAGGTGCAGCTGATGACGCCATGTCAGGGTCGGCGTCGTGTGAGTGGTGCTGCACTCCCTGAGTGTGCGAAGGTGCGGACGCCACAGACTCAAAGGAGTCTGGAACAGGCGAATGAACAGGAGCCTCCTTTGCAGGAGCATCATCAATGAGTAGGATATCATCAGCAGCAATAGGGACCTCACCCTCAAGGTCATCCTCAAGTGGGTCCTCCTCAAACAAATCGACGCCATCGTCGGAAACAATATCGAGGGGCATATCAACAACCGGATACGCAACAAGGGGTACAGGAGTAGGGATCACCGCGAGTGGTAAGTCCCCAGCGAGATGGCCATCAGCAGGCTCGGCTACGACGTCAGGCAGCGCAAAGGGCTGGAAGTCGTTATCGTCTGTGCTGGTAGTATTGGAAGTGTGGACCTCGTGCTCCGATGAAACTCTGTCATCTGATACTATCGCCATGGGATCTGTAGTGTCTGAAACTCCAGTATCTGATGAAGGCATGATGTCTGTAACACAAACACACATATGCACAAACAATCAATCATATAATCAAATAATCATGTTAGTCACCAATAAGCAATCAAGTAATCCTCCTAGTCTCACTAGACTACCCTCCCAGCCTCTCAGACTGAACCTCCTAGTCTCTCAGACTAATTCCTGGTCTCCCCGACCAAAACCTCCTAGTCCCTCAGACTAACTCCCTGGCCTCTCAGACCAAAACCTCCCCAATCTCACAGATTGGCCCCTCAGTCTACTTGACTGAACCTCCCAGCCTTTAGGGCTGACTCCCTCAGTCTCCCCGACTGAACCTCCCAGCCTTTAGGGCTGAACTCCCTCAGTCTCCCCGACTGAACCATAAATTTTAAGAAAAAAAAGTGCTCAAACTTTTGTTTATAAAAATGTTCTGTATACTGGATCTGGACGTAATATATGCAATGTAAAAATGTTTTCGTGAGAGCCCTAGTGATCATAGTCTAGACTCGAGAAGGAATCCTAGTTCGCTATGAACAAAGCTCTGATACCAAGCTGTCACACCCTGGCTTTGCGGAAGCGTGGGTTTATTTGGTGTGACTTCTTAATACCATAGCTTAATCACAACAAAGATATATGAAAGTAAAACCATGATTATCATCCATTACTTCATGTTTTAAAAATAAAATACCACAATATTGTTTTCAAACGTCGACACATGCAACGAAAATACAACACAACAAACTAAAAACATTGTTCATAAGACACAACCACAAAACATGAAACAAACACAGTTTAAGACTTGTGACTCATCCAAGCAAAAGTCACAACCCCTAAACTTGGATGACATCACTTCTCTACGCAGCATGAAGACATAGCATACCTCGCCAGATCCCTAATTCCCTGAAATACATGTAAGTTGAAAAATCAACAAAAGTTGAGCGGGTTCATGTAAAAGTGAGTATGTAAAAACCTTTGTAATACATTTGTATGAAAAAAAATCCCTGGTATGTAGCAAATAAGGAAAAATGAGATCACCACTGGTTTGCAAGGCCAATGATATGTGTGAAGTGCAGTAGGAAGACTCAAACCTAGCAGATTTTTGCGTCGGGCTCAAAGTCACCCCGAGGTCCGTACAGTTGGGCCTGGAGTTGGGCTCGCTACACCCAGATAGATCTACCGCTAATGACCCTCGGTCCTACAATGAGGATTAATGGCCTCTAGTTTCCGCCTACCCACTCACATGATCTAAGTAGTAACCCTCCTTACGCTAACCATACAATGTATAAAAGTATTCGTAATCATAGTAAAATGTATTTCACCCTCGGAGTCTAAAAACTGAAAACAGTTAAGAGAAAATGGGGACATGAACTCACTGAAGTGCGTCTCGAAATAGTCAATCCCAATCAACTTGCTGCGTGACGACCTACACGTACTAACTTCTATTAGATGGACGGCCGTGCCTTGGCTTAAGGTTTAACGTTTTTGGGAAATAGTTAGACAACTATTTCGTATTTACACTTCTTAATTATTTAATAATTATATTCATTCCCAAGGATGGGGGTATTAATACATGTGTGTTTTATAATTCCAAAAATATATTTTTAAGTCTCACTTGAAAATATATTTTATATCACTTGTCTAGAATTTTCTATTTCCAAAATATACATATTTTTCCCAAAAATATTATATTTTACTTCATACCATTTCCAAAATAATACTTTATCAAAATACACATTTAAGGGTATTTTCCGAAAATACATAAGTTACATTTTAAGGTTCGTGTTGTAATAATAATACCGGTGTAACTTAAATATTTATTTGTGAGGGCGTTGGCATTATTTTGGAGTCGTATTTTCATGATATTTCAAGTAATATTATTTTTACTCTAAAAATAATATATCTCTAGTTCACAAAATAATCATATCATCACACAAGCGTTTTATTATGAAATATATATTCTAAATATATATTTAACAAGTTTTATTTACGAAAGTCCACCTCTGAATACTTGGTTATTTTATAATAAAAATCATGGCGAAGTTTTTTTGGAAAAACAAGTCAAAAATATATTTATAAACACTTGTCACAAAAATATTCTAAGTGTTATTTTCTGGAAAAATTTCGCCAGAGTTTCCTCTGTAACTGGAGGTGGCCACGCTTACTAGCGTATCATTTTCTTTTCAAAATTCAATCAAACAATCCACCAATCATCAATATACAATATTAAACATTAAACTTGTCAAAATAAGACTAAATCGCAAACTCATGAACTTGTAAGTCTTATAAAAATACGTAGTAACTTTCCAACATATTTAGTAGGTTTCGTTATCTTTAAAAATAACTTTATTTTCTTAAAAACCTTACTTTTAAAGAATTTGAAGTTTTACAACTTCTAGTCAAGATTTACGAAAATATTTCTTTGTTAAATCTTCTTGTTACACAAGTGTTTACACACTTGTTTATACACTAAAATGCCTTTAGTTTATGTTAGATCCGGGTTTTAAACAAGACTTGCATCTTTTACTTGGTTCTTCCGAAAAACCACTTGTAGATCTTTAGATCTACTAGTTTAGAACCTCATTTTACAAGAAAAATTTCATTTACACAAGTTCATGTTCATGAGTGGAAGGGTTCACCATCTTACAACTTTTACACTTAACATATTACTAGTTCATGTTCCATGAACATGATCTAGTATGGTTAGATGATGATCCGTCCCATTACTAGCAACAAACAACATAAAATAATCACAACTAGCCAAGATTTACAAGATTTACACCATTAGTTTCTCTTTATCCAACTAGTTTATCTTACTTTCAAGACTTTTAGTTATGATCTTGGGTGTTCTTGAATTTTAACCGTTAAATCGCCTATTAACCACTTTAAACAAGAACAAGAGGATGTTTAGAAGCACTTACTACTAGCTCGAGGCTAGGGAAGAATCAAGGCGTAAACAAGGTGGATAAAAGAAATATAGAGAGGTTCTTGAGTTTCCGAAAGCACCGAGCCTCCTTGTATGTCACCTTGCACCTTTGTATGTATGTAATATTGCTAGATCGAAACTTGACGATGGTGGTGGTTGGGCTAGTGTTCTCGGCCGAACACTCAAGGAGAGGGGGAGAGAGAGCAATTTTTGGTGTTGTGTTTTGTGAATGAAAGTTCTTATCCCTTAAGCATACTTTTAATCCATTTCTCACTAAATCCATTGTGTAATATGTAGGTTAGATATTAGACAAGATGATTAAAATAATCAAGATATGGCAAGGGGTGGGTCACCCTATGGTGACCGTCCCATGAAGGGGGGGGGGTATGGTTGGATTTCAAACGGATAGTTAGTGTCTAGTGAAGTTTAGTTAGGATTTTAAGTAGGTTATTAGTGTGTAGTGTAATATAACGAGTGTTAGGGTGTTCGGGGTCTCTAACTAGCTCAGAAAAGTATAAACTATGTTTTTGACAATATTTTTATGTTCCGGGTAAAGTCCGGTTGTTCGGTTGGATATTGATCCGTTAAAGTGCTAAATAAGTATTTAAAGTGTCTTTTATAGTGTTTTTAGTGACACAATAAATCCCCGACACTTTGGGAAGTGTCTAGCATTATTTTACCAAGTTTTTGCACTTTACTAGTTATGTTTAATGCTGAATTTTTGTAATAAGTGCAGAATTTTGTAATTAAAGCATGTTTTAGGCACATCCGGTCACTATAACTATCACCTAGTGACGCAGTTTTAGAATCCTCCCTCCTTACAGTCCCTACTGGTGTAGTGACCTATTCCCGGCTCATACTGGCCTCAGAGACAGTGTCTGTCTAGTGCTGGCTATGTCAGCATGTTTACTGGGTTATCCGTTCGTTGTGCTAACTGTGCTTTTGTGCATCAAGTTTGTCACTATAGTTCTGTGTAATAAATGGAGTGAGAGTAATAAAGTATGATGCATGAATATGTATGTATCAGAAATCAAGAAGCAGTTTAACCACAATTGTAAGCAAGCACAGTAATTGAGCATTAATTAAATATTAATTTGTATGGATACCTGGTTTGGTGAGGGTTGTCACACATACAATTGGCGATCGACATTTTCTACCATATAATGCCTCAAAGGGTGCCATTTGAATACTAGCGTGATAATTGTTATTGTACGAGAATTCTACAAAAGGTAAATGTGAATCCCAATACCACCAAAATCTATAACGCACGAACGAAGCATGTCTTTGAGGGTGCGTATCATGCGCTTAGTCTGACCGTCGGTCTGGGGATGGAATGTGGTACTGAGATTGAGAGTTGTACTAAGAGCGGAATGGAATGTCTCCCAGAGACGCGAGGTAAAACGACGATCGCGGTCAGAGATGCTGTCATGAGGCGTCCCGTGTCGACAAATGACTTCGTCGGTATAGATTCTTGCTAATCGTTCTACCTTGAAGTCTTCATGCAACGGTATAAAGTGAGCGGATTTCATAAGACGATCAACGATAACCCAAATGCTATTGTGACCAGATGGCGTGCAAGGGAATTTCGTAATGAAGTCCATAGATATACTCTCCCATTTCCACATCGGGATTTCGGGTTGTTCTAGTAAGACAGAGGGTCGTTAGTGTTCGGCCTTAACTTTCGAACAAGTTAGGCATTTCGAAATGTACAATGCGATATCCTTTTTCATTCCCGGCCACCAATACCTGGAACGAAGGTCCTGTTACATCTTGTCGGCACCGGGGTGAATGGAATATCGGGATTTGTAGGCTTCAGTCAGCAATATCTCCTGAAGGTTATTGCGGCTGGGGATCCAAATGTGGTCGAGATAATGATAAATACCGTTCGATTTGGTGACAAGCTGAGTTTCAGCACCACGCCTCATTTCCTCTTTCAAGGTATTCTCAATGAAGCTTGCATGCTGAGCGTCGCGAATTAGGGCTTCGAGATTACTCTGGGCTTGAACGTCGCGAGCGCTATACACATAGCTTCGTCGACTGAGAGCATCGGCCACGACGTTTGCCTTGCCTGAATGGTAGCATATCTCACAATCATAGTCGTTGAGAAGTTTAACCCATATGCGTTGGCGCATGTTCAGTTCTTTCTTGTTCAAGATATGTTGTAGGCTCTTATGGTCGGTGAAGACCGTACACTTGGTACTATAAAGGTAGTGTCACCAAATCTTTAACGTACAAACAACGGCACCGAGTTCGAGATCGTGGGTAGTGTAGTTCTTCTCGTGGACCTTGAGTTGTCGAGATGCATACGCGATAACCTTGTCTCGTTGCATAAGAACACAACCAAGGCCTATGTTAGAGGCATCACAATAGACAACGAAATCGTCGTTTCCGTCGGGAAGTGTAAGAACAGGAGCGTTGCAGAGCATATACTTGAGGGTTTGGAAGGCTTCCTCCTGTTTGGGACCCCAAACGAAAGGTTTGTCCTTCTGAGTTAAAGCGGTAAGCGCTACGACAATTTTTGAAAAGTTCGCAATGAATCGAGGTAATAACCTGCCAGTCCAAAAGACTTTGGTGTAATCCAACTCTTAACTGCTTCTATCTTTGCGGGGTCGACGTGAATTCCTTGACTGTGACCGAGGAATTGAACCTCCTCGAGCCAAAATTCACACTTGGAGAACTTGGTGTAGAGGCGATTTGCTTGGAGAAGCTCGAGAACCAAACGGAGATGTTGCGCATGTTTGGCTTTCGACTTCGAGTAGATAAGAATATCATCGATAAACACAATAACGAAACGATCCAAGAAGGGTTTACAAACACGGTTCATCAAATCCATCAAGACCGTGGGTGCGTTTGTGAGACCAAAAGGCATAACCATGAATTCGTAATGGCCATAATGGGTACAAAAAGCGGTATTCGGAATGTCTTGCTCTTGAATACGCAACTGAGGGTAACCAGAACGTAGATCGATATTTGAGAAACACGTAGCGCCTTGCAATTTATCAAATAGGTCGTCGATTCAGGGTAAAAGGTAGCGATTCTTGATTGTAAGCCTGTTGAGTTCCCTATAATCGATGCACATTTAGAATGATCCACCCTTCTTTTTCATGAAAAGGACGGGTGCTGTCACACCCCCAAAATCCACCATGCGGAGTATCACCGCTTGGAGGCGTGACATGACCAGGATCGAGCCACCAATCATATTGAACATCGTAATTAAGTAAATAAAACCAACCACAATACAATTGGTGACCAAAGGAGAGTGACCAACTTTAAGTTAACCAAGTTCAGATTAAACAACGGAAGCATAAAACGTGAAACCAAAACATAAGTCTTATAAGTTCATAAGGTTCAAATTTTAAGCACGGGACATAACAGTCCGCATCCCACAACGACCTCCTCCTCGTGCAAGCTCCATAAGCATCTAACGACCTGTAAGGCATGTAACAACGAGTCAACAACAAAGTTGAGTGAGTTCACGTTTGGTTGCTTAGTTTTAAGTTGTTTCCGAAAACATGGTTTGTCTTTTGCTGGCTTACTTGCCGTGGGGGTTACCCCATAGTTGAAAATATGATTAATTAGTTCCTTCTTTATTACCCAAACCATATCCATAATCAGTGGGGGCTTCCCCATGTGAACCACTAGACCATACCATATCGACAACTGACGAACAATAGTTGTGCCCTACGTCAATGTCTATCATCATTGACAGTTTGCCATAGTCCATTAGTACATGCCTGTCCGACTGGCACGGTGTGAGGTTTGTTAAACCTAATAGCGCTATTAACTAATGACCCGCTCGCCATTGGCCTCAGCGATTAAGTCGATATAAAATGAGGGACTTAATGATAGAGTTTTGTCTAGTAAGTTTTAAGGTTGTTGTCCTACCCAAGGAGGACGAACGTACGTATTCTACCCTAGGAGAATACGCAGGATTAATATTGGCATCCTACCTATCGAGGATGGCGGTACATATCCTACCCAAGGAGGATATGTAGGTTCCGTTTTAATTCTTTAACCCATTCCTAACCACCAGGAATCCCATGCCTTAGAAAGTGTGTGAACTCACCTTGGTTTGCTCGGTTAGATTAGTTACTCTAATAATCAGGAAATCAAGCACATCCTAATAAGGTACAGATAACAATCAGATTCTCATGCATGACATGTATCCTACGTACGGTTTATCTACTCATTACTTCTATCACGCACCACACAATTCAAACGTCAAAGTACTTTGTTAAGTTATATTATTTTACCCTAATGTAATATAACTATCTCACAAAATAAACAAGTATCCACACAAGTGTTCTAGCATAAAATATATATTCTAAATATATATTTAACCATTTTACTTGTAAAAATCAACCTTCGATACTTTGTATTTTTGTAACAAGCTCATGGCGAAGTTTATTTTGAAAAACAAAGTTAAAACGTATTCGTGAACACTTGTTAGAAAAATAATTTCTAAGTGTTGGAATTTTTAGAAAATTTCGCCAGAGTTTCCTTTGTAAATGGAGGTGTCCATGCTAATAAGCATATCATTTTCTTTTCCAAAAATCATTCAACAAATCAACAACAATTTACCAAGAGCAAACTATTCTATTTATAAACCAACATGAACTTGATGTTTCATAAAAACGCGTAGTAACTTGGTATGACGTTTAGTGGGTTTAGTTACCCTCCGAAGTGTATTTATTTTTGTGAAAAATCTCATTCTCGGGATTTCTAGATGTTTACAACTTGTTGATACTTTTTACAAAAATATTTATTTACCACATCTTCTTGCACCAAAAATATTTCTACATTTATTTTGTCACTAAAAATAGTGTAGGTTTACTAAAAATCATGATCTTTCAAGAATAGATGCTAATTCTCAGAAGAGCTTGAATCAGGAAACTTGTTAAATCAAAACTGCATGCTTATAATGTGAGTCATTCTCTCTTTATCAAATTTATTTACAAAAGCTTGTTTATTTTCAAGGTTATAATTACAGGGATTAAGTCTTTGTAATCACCAAGTTACAGCCGGTATGTGGGGTATTGTGCACAATATTAATTTCTCACGGGGTTAGGCTAATAAGCCCTAACATAGGTTAGGCAAATAAGCCCTAACAGTAAAGTATCACAGGGTTAGGCTAATAAGCCCTAACACAGGTTAGGCCAATAAGCCCTAACAGTGATATACGTCATCATTGGGGCAGCCAATGGTGATATGACCACAGTCACAGAAACGAGTCGAGTGACAAATACCGTGGGTAGTTGGTTGATATAGAAACAATGTAATCACCCTTAATACTGTAAATATAACAAACGGGTCGTTTTATTAAATAGAATGATTCACTCAGTATTTTCCGCTGACAAAACCTTTTTAAAACGCATTTCAGGTAATTACAGTAGATTGGAGTAAAAGATGGATACGACACTGAAAGGCATCAAGAAGTGGCTGATTTTATTAATTAAATCAAATTAAGAAATATTGTTTTATATAATCAAATTTATCTATATCAAAAGCTACCTTTGTAAAACATGAATTTATTTCATCTATTTAAATAAAATCCGGTGTTTTCTAAACTCTGATATGTTTCCTAACTCACGGTCCTGATGAAATTTCCGCTGCAATGTTTTTCAAAAATAACCACCGGTACCACTTGGCTGCTCGCGGCCCCCGATTCCGGCCAGGATGGGGTCGGGGGTCGTGACAGTAAAGGTGGTATCAGAGCCACTGCTTTAAGCCTGTAAGTGTTGTGATAATAATACTTAAGCTTAAATAAAAGAGTTAGGAGATTGCTATTAACTGGTAGCACATCTGATAGTATTTAGACTTAAACATATGAAAAGATGCCTTAGTATAAGCTAAGCCACTTGTTTAAACAAATAGGTGTTGTAATAATCCCTAAATTTAAACGGAGAGTTAGGAACTTAATATTATCTGGTAGCACTCAGGATAATATTTAGACTTGAACTTAAGAATTTTGCCTTAATATAAGCTTCAAGATAAAATTTCTTATATAAGTATAATGTAATGAATATTGGTATGCCATAAAGAACGATGATTAGCAGGCAATAGCACTTAATTGCTATTTTATTGATATTACTTAGTCCAGAATAAAGATATGTTATGGAAATACAAATTTCCTTGATTCTGGATAAAAGCCCTAATAAAAGAGGCACTTTTAAAATCTTGAAAAGATACTATTTATGGGAAATAGAAAATTTTCTCCGGCAAAACTGGGTATAGAGTAGCAGACTCTCCAGCTTGTCGGGATATACTGAGATTACCTCTCCGGCGCGAACCAGATAAGACGGGGTACATAGTATGTCAAACAAGTGACAAGATTTCCCTAAATAATATCATGATTTGATATCTGATTTGTTTTTGGAAATATGAATCTGTTAAATACATTGACCTGATAAATGGTATGTTTATTTCAGCATGTGAAATATGTGATTATATAGATATGTATATCTATAAGGAAATTCAAAAAAAAAAAAAAAAACCATAAGGATTGACCATTTGAAATAAAGCACAAGCATCTGTGTCTAGATTTCTTTATCAGGAATCTCTTTTCCAATATCAAACATTATTTTGTTTGATCATTTACCTCGTAACTCGTACAATGAGAACCCTTTAAAGTTGGTATATCATCAAAAGTATAAGAATTTCCAAAGCGTTACCATAAACTATTAACGCAAGTAAGAAGCATGTAAAGTTGTGCTAGTGCACAAGAAAACACATGAAACTTAAATTATACGTCCATAGACGTTGAAATATATCACACACAACTTTCGAGGCAAGACCTTTGAAAAATAAATTGGGCACGACGACACCAATGCTAATTCCGTCAGTAGAAGAACTACTAATAAAAAAGAAGCACTTTGCCACGCAATCCTATAAACGACATGAATCTCGTGGAGGTACGTTGTAACAAGATTTTACAACCATCAGGTGCACAATCTAATCAGAGTCATAATTATTATCACTGCAAAAAGGGTCATATACCTTTGCAAATTTCTTATTTCATTTTATTCAACATTCCCTGGTAATGTCACTTAACAGTTATCACATAAAATTCCAGATAAAAATTCTTAAATTTCTTTTGTTAAAATTTTAACCTCTGTGAATAGACTTTTACATTTCTATTCCCCCTAATGGTCATCATACCATGAGGATTTCTTTCATAATAGCGAATATTGATCTATTTCATTTCTTGATAAATCCACACATTACACATGCACTGTTTGTTACGCATGTGGTTCGTTTGATTTATGAAGACCACTGGAGGGCTTCATTCCGATTTATTATTTTATCCAAACTCAAATATCATTCCGCTTTTTGCACTATGAACCGCATTATTGTAAAACGATGACTCTTTGATATCAAGTCAATAAATTTTGTTAAAACCATTGAGGTGAAGAATTTATATTAAGTTTAGTTATTTATTATCGGTAATTAATATTAGTTTTATTATTAATAATAATATATTAATTGTAGTGTTGATATTATTTTAGGTACTAGGGTTATTGTCAAGGACAGGTATTGGATAGCCTAGCCTTAGTTAGGCATGGACTGGCCACCTAAACAAGGCAGCACTAACCAATATCCACCCATGATAATGACTAGTTAATATATATAAATTAAGTCATCATACTTATTTAGTAAAACTTAATTATATATATATATATATATATATATATTACTTTGTACTGTAAGAAGAAGACATATTTTCATAAAACAATACAAGAATTAGAGGGACGAATAAAATTTTATAATTGTCTATCACATGTTTTGTAGTAACTATATACCATAACACCCTGGCAAGAAAATGATCATATAAGAATTATATGGTAGTCATCAACTACGTTAGATTAGGGAAACATTGTAATATATAAGAATAGTCCCCGTTTTCACTTATTTACAACATTTGTGAATACATTTACAACGTTATATAGTTTCAAAATGAAAATAAGTAATCGATCCATTAAGTGTTATATATTTACAAAATATTTTACCCCTTTTATTTACAACTTTCATTTAACATTATAAATAATAGTGGTTCTTTTACAAAATCATAATACTAAAATATTTTGTAAATGTAATAACTTCATTGCGGTATTTTGTAATCTATATTACATAGTATTTATATTTGATATGTAAGATACGGTTCAGACAGGAACACAAATAATATATATTACTTTGCTTTACAAAAATAAAATAATGGTTGGTCATGCCAAAATAACTTATTCTTATTATATTTCGATCTCTAGGACATAGTATGAAAAATATGGTCACTAATAGTATACTATCACATTGTTTCACAATTAAAACAACTTGCAACTCTAAACAATGATACACTAACTTTATAGTCTTCTGGTGTATCTTTGTAAATTCACTCATCTCAGCACATTGATTTTTCATACTTCAAATTTTTGACAAATCATTTTTCATGCTTTCATTTCATTTGAAACTATCAATTCTAAATCTTCCTCAGTTGCCAATCAAAGTAAGCTTTCTTTTGACAAAGAATTTTATTAATTCTAAAAATCTTTCACATCCATTTTAAATATCTATTGATTATATATCGTTTGGCTTGAACCTAGTCACTTTGAAATTATATCATTTCATCTCGTTCGTTTGTCATTGATTTCTTGAACTAATTCAATTGAACCATTGAATCCTACTTATGGTACAACTCGTATTCACAAAATTTGATATTTTACTTATGTGTCATCTACCTTAATATTATTTTTATTGACATAAGTCTAAAAGAAATATCGTAACCCAAATCTCGAGGACGAGATTTAAAACAAGGTGGGGAGAATGTAACATTCCTAATTTTTATATAAGAATTATGAGTCTGGTTAAATTTATTAACCACTAGTAACTAGTTTATTTTTAATATAAATATTCAACCTAAATAATTTTAAACACTATTTTATAGTTGGTTGAAATATTATTAATCGGCCTGTATGTGGTTGACCTTTCTAATAAAATAAAAGTATATAAAAACTTATATTATTAGACGGGTGGGTAATCTACGGGTAAGTTGACTATTAGAAATATGAAGTTCCTAGACAGGCCTAGGAACCATATAATAATTAAATTATAAAAATACATTGTATTTTGAACCTACTCTATTTTTAATGAAACTTAGACCCACATGTAGACAAAAATATTCTGGTTCCAATGACATATTTATTGTTTTCTAAAAAGTCATATTTTATAAGTTATAAGCGCCAAATAAGTAAAACAGTTAAATTAATTATAATATATATATATATATATATATATATATTAATAATATAATAATAAAATAGTAAATTCACAATTCAATTTCAATTGAACTAGTAAAAGAGCCCCGCGCTTCGCGGCGGGACTATTTGCTAAACCGTTTAACTGAGGGGTTGTTTGTTTACCTCTTAATGAGGCTCTTAATGGTTCAGACATTTTACTGGTTCAACACTTAATGGTTCAGACTGTTTGTTTTGCGAGCAAATGTCTGAATGGTTCAGACATTTGCCTCTGAATGGTTAAGCATTATGCTGAGTTTGAATGGTTAAGACCTCTAATCTGAATTGGTCAGACATTTGCCTCTGAATGGTTAAGTATTATACTGGCTCTTAATGATTCAGACTTCTTACTGATTCAACACTTAATGGTTCAGACCCTTTACTGCAATTAACCATTCAGAAGTTGTCAAATAGCCCCTCAGCATACAGACAAATCTACATGAACATAACCAATTACCAATAAGCAATCTTAGAAGCACCGGAGCAGTTAACAGACATGATTTAACTTACTGTTCAAGCTTCTTAAAATCTTTGAAACATTTATAAAGTGTTTCATTCTCAACATTTAGTAAAATGGTTTTATCTTTTTTTTTTTCCTCTTAAGTATATATTTGGATAGACTTATTCCTAAATTATAAGAATATATTTGGATAAACTTTTTTCTAAATTATAATTTTCGAAATAATATAAAGCTGTGGTAAGAAATTAAATAAAGTAATAAATCAAAAATAAAAAAGTAATAATAATGTAAATAATACATAATAATTGTATCATATAATGTGTAAACATAAAAATTTAAAAGCTAAAACTCATAAATGAATAAAAAGTGCCTAGTTATTCAGATTTTGAATAAGATAAAAAAGGCTATTAAAGGCTAGTAGTCTCCATCGTAAATAATAGTAAAAAGAATAAATAAATACATAATTAAATATTATACACCCCATCTTCTTCCCTGTTTTCCACACCATAGAGCTGCTTCTTGTCGAAAGGATAGAAAAAACTGAGGGGCTGCTAAATTTCTCTTTCTTCACTTTATAAACCATTGGTCAAACTACAAGAAAGCTCTATGTATGGGATATTCCGGTGAAAATGAAACTTGATCGGCCGCCGGAAGCTGAGGGGTAGCCCGGGCAACCCCTGAAACCTGCCTAAATCCGCCCCTGCTGCAAGTTGAAGAAAGTGTGTATCAGAAGTTGTGTCGTATACTCATATGCAATACCATCGTCGCCGCTTCTAACCCAAATAACACCACCATCGCCGTATCATGTTACATAGGAACCCTAGCCGCCGCTAGGACCTGAGGGTCGGAACACAACCGTCACTGCTTTCATGAAACCCTAGGTTTGCTGTTTGACATTGACCATTCGAGTTCAACGGAGACATGGCTGTTCCTCCGAAAGGTACACCCTCACCACTCGTTTGACCAAATTGCCACCACCGTTAGATCCTCGTCTTCCGAAATGTGGGTATAAGTATGGGCCGCTACTTCTAGTCGTTGTCTGATTGGAGACGTTGTTCCTTCTCCGTTGTTGTTGTTCTGATGACTGGTTATCTGATTGGAGGCGATGTTCCGATGACAATTGAAGTATGATTACATGCATGGTTGATTGAAGGTTGGATGAACCCTCGGTGACTTCTTGCCAATGTCTGGGCGTTTTCAAAATGAGGGGGAAGAATCTAGGAGGCAGGATTGGAAAAAGATAAAAAAACGAAAATCTTGGTGGTCAATCTAAAAACACATAAAAGCTCACTGGCGCAAACATGTGTTGTTATTTGATATATATAATAATTGGTGAATGTAAACGTGCCTTCATGTTAAAGTAAGAAATAAAATAATATAATAATCAAAAACATTTTGTATGAAATATAATCATAAAATGTAACATTTGAAATTAAGATTGGTGATATGGACGTATCATGGAAAGAAATAAAATAAAATAAATCTAAAAAACTTACATAATTGATGTAAGTGTACGTCATATGTAAAAAGATAAGAACCATTTGAGTAGCCTCCACGCTACTTTCCCAATATAAATACAAAGCCATATGCCACTTTTTCATCTGCTTCTCTTCCATCTCGATTTCATTCTCTACACATACATATATCCTTATTCTTATTTATTATTAATTACACTATAGTAATAGTAATAAAACCCTGCTCGTTTTAAGTGTTTTAACTCCCGATCACCGCTACCCTTTCCGATTGATCTGAGCCTCATAACATATGTCAGGGCTCTGCCCGACTAAGTTGTTGGGATTCGGTCTCGGGACATCGGGACAAGGTTGAATTAGGGGTACTATACTTACCACGAGTGCATTATATATTTTTAAATAGCTTAGAAGTTATACCCAAAATTTATACCAGGAGGTTTTCTAGTTGAACCCTAAAGTTACAAAGTGGGTCCATTCTCTTTTCTTACCATTTTATTCTCTTTTTGTGATTTACCCAAAACTATTATTTATTATTTTGTAAACAACTCTCATCAAAAGTCATATCTATTATTTTATTTACCCAAAAAGGAAACCCTAATTGAGACACCCAAGTAATCCTGCACAACTCCTAAAAATTTTCAGAACAATCAGAATCAGGATCAGGGCCCCTAAAACTCAGGGTAGGGGGGGGGGGTAAACCCTAATTGATATTATCTTAACAGTTTTACGTGTACAATGAATTTTAACGCAAGACCAACTCACCTGAGCTACTTGGACACGAAGCTACCTATGGTAGACTGGTATCCCTCGCGCCACGCGAAGGCCCCTCGCGCCACGCGAGGGCGCCGTTTTTCATGTATAAATAAGGGAGTCTGGTACATGCTATTGTGGTTGGTTCGATGTAGAAATTCAAAACGAACACTGAGATATAGTAGAAACAGTCCAACAACACACACAATCCCGAAACGCTGCTACGATACAGGGTATTAACTCGATCGCTGCTACGATTCAATGTCCGATCGATCTAAACTATCCGAGGAATGTTTAAGTGCTGCTCAAATTGAGTTATCCTTTGTCATTAGTCGTGATTCCGACAGGATGTTTGAGTGCCGCCCAAACTCGGGGTGGACTCTGTCATTCGTTGTGAATCCGATAGATGTTTAAGTGATTGCACTTTGTCATTCGTCGTGAGGGTTTTAATCTCGTGAGTTTATCGTAAATGCTGTACTAGTTATTTACCTAGTTTCGGGTGCATTATCGCTTAAATTAGGTTACCAGGCTTACCAATAGGCTAAACTTCACCCCATACACTTACAATCAAAATAGATGCTAATTCTCAGAAGAGCTTGAATCAGGAAACTTGTTAAATCAAAACTGCATGCTTATAATGTGAGTCATTCTCTTTTTATCAAATTTATTTACAAAAGCTTGTTTATTTTCAAGGTTATAATTACAGGGATTAAGTCTTTGTAATCACCAAGTTACAGCCGGTATGTGGGGTATTGTGCACAATATTAATTTCTCACTGGGTTAGGCTAATAAGCCCTAACATAGGTTAGGCAAATAAGCCCTAACAGTAAAGTATCACAGGGCTAGGCTAATAAGCCCTAACACAGGTTAGGCCAATAAGCCCTAACAGTGATATACATCATCATTGGGGCAGCCAATGGTGATATGACCACAGTCATAGAAACGAGTCGAGTGACAAATACCGTGGGTAGTTGGTTGATATAGAAACAATGTAATCACCCTTAATACTGTAAATTATAACAAACGGGTCGTTTTATTAAATAGAATGATTCACTCAGTATTTTCCGCTGACAAAACCTTTTTAAAACGCGTTTCAGGTAATTACAGTAGATTGGAGTAAAAGATGGATACGACACTGAAAGGCATCAAGAAGTGGCTGATTTTATTAATTAAATCAAATTAAGAAATATTGTTTTATATAATCAAATTTATCTATATCAAAAGCTACCTTTGTAAAACATGAATTTATTTCATCTATTTAAATAAAATCCGGTGTTTTCCAAACTCTGATATTTTTCCTAACTCACGGTCCTGATGAAATTTCCGCTGCAATGTTTTTCAAAAATAACCACCGGTACCACTTGGCTGCTCGCGGCTCCCGATTCCGGCCAGGATGGGGTCGGGGGTCGTGACATCCACACTTCGTGATTCACCTTTGTGCACCTTGTAGTAACCTTGGAACACTTGATTCAAAATCGAAAATGGGTGGTGTGTAAGCGGGGTGTTTCGGCCAAGAGTTTCAGAGGGAGGAGATAAGAGGATGTTGGTGAGTTGTTGAAGATGATGAAGAGTTTATAATCCTCCAAGTTCTTATTACCCTTTGGTCACTATGTTTCCTAAAGTACACACAACATCTAATCATATCTTGGAAGATCACATAGGGACTTGATGAAGATTTATGGTGATCTTTGAGTGGGGCCCATGTGAGCCGAAAATATCAAGGGGGAGTTGTTAAGTTGTAGGTTGTTGGTAAGTGATGGTGATTAGTGGGAGGTTAAAGGTAAAAGTTAGTGTTTTATGTGTATGATGCTTTATATAATATGTTTAAGTGTTCGGGAACCATAACTAGCTCAGAAAAATAAAAAAAACAATGTTTCTTGCAATATTTTAGTGTTCCGGGTAATGTCTGGGTGTTCGGTTAGATACCGTTCCGTTAAAGTGCTAAGTTGTTCCATATAGTGTCCTATATATATATCTTTTTGTAACACTTTTAATTCCCAACACTCAGGAAAGTATACAGGACTATTTAGTAACTTTTCTGCACAAGACTAGTATGTTAACAAGCACATGTAAGTATGACACAGTAATCAGAAAGCAGTTAAGTAATTCAGCACAGTCATCAAGCACTTTAATTAACATAAATAAATCGTACGGATACATGAAATTTTTGAGGGTTGTCACATTCCCCCCCCTGTTAAGAGAATTTCGTCCCGAAATTTAGCACGTGGTTACTGAGGAAGCTAGTTAAGTTGCGTGGTTTCCTGGTTTTTCCTGGGGTGTCACATCATCCCCCCGTTGGTTTGGAATTTCGTCCAGAAATTCTGCAGTAGCTTCAGCCTCAGTAGTGGTTGCACTTTTCTTAAACAACTGGGGTGTCACACCCCGACCCGCAGCGGAAAAAGGTGACCGGGGCATGATTGGGTTAACTCGAGAGCTTATGACTTGCTATTACTTGTTTTAAATAATAATTTATTCATAACAAATGTTACACAAGACAAATAATTCAAAAAACCATTTTTACACATGATACAGGTTAACAGGTACGAAGAGGAGAGTGGACATAGGATGAAGGCCCATCCTATGTCCACTCTCCTCTTCGTACCTGTTAACCTGTATCATGTGTAAAAATGGTTTTTTGGTCAACAAAAGTTGGCGAGTGAACCTTATTGCTTTTGGAAAAATAATATGTTTAAGTTTGATTTATTGTGAAAATGTGCGTTAACCAATGTGAGTAAATATGTTGTACGTCATATATCATAACTCATAACACAATCTCAAACAATAAATAAACCAACTGAAATGATTCAATAAATGCACGCATGTTGCACGGTATTATGGTGTGCCAATGAATGAATGTATGTTGCACGGTATTATGGTGTGCTGCAAGGTCTAAGCTCAATCAAACGGAGCTGACCTCGTATGGGTGGCAACGTCAAGTTCCGTGTGCCAATGAATGAATGTATGTTGCACGGTATTATGGTGTGCTGCAAGGTCTAAGCTCAATCAAACGGAGCTGACCTCGTATGGGTAGCAACGTCAAGTTCCGCCTATAGGTAATGGGGAACCGACGAGCCTATGATGATGTGATATCCAAAATGTATGAAATGCACCAAGGAATAAACAACCAAACAACACATAACACAACCTCAAACAATAAACAAACCAAATATAATGATTCATATGAATGTATGCATGTTGCACGGTATTGTGGTGTGCTGCAAGGTCTAAGCTCAATCAAACGGGGCTGATCTGGTATGGGTGGAAACGTCAAGTTCCGACCATAGGTAATGGGGAACCGACGAGCCTATGATGATGTGATGTTCAAAATGAATGAAATGCGCCAACATGATAAACAATCAAACAACACATAACATAGATACTCCACGTAAAGGTAATTGCACGGAATTGAACTTTTAAAATGCGATAAAAACATTGCGACACATGATACACCACAAAACGTATAAATAAAATGGAAAAAAAGGGAGTTGTAAGATTCACTCACAGTGGTTGCATTTGCGATTCCTTGTAAAAATAACGCACGAGTAAAAATTGAGCAACCGAACGAACGGGAGCGTTTATCCTAGATATTTACAATACCACACAATGATCTTATTAATATTTATTGGTTAAATGAGATCCTAAAATTTGTTTACAATTTAATTACATCTCTATTTAATTATAATTTTAACTAATCTTTTCTATCTTTTTGTATTATAGAAATAGATCTTGTATAACTCATAAGTTATACATCATTTGATTTTTATGGTTATGCTTAAAAGTATTATTTAGAAGTTTAACAAATTAATTAAACATTTTGTATTAATAAAACAGTAAAAGGATTTAACTTTTAAAAGTATTAATTAAATAGAAAACGAATTAAGCATTTAATATTTAATTAAAACATTAAAAAATGGACTTAACTTTCAAAACAGAAAGTGACGTGATTTATTAACAGAAGAAAAAAAATGTATTTAACTTTCAAGGGACATTAAATCGGTAAAAACCGGCTCCAACCGTAGTCGGATTCGAGACCCCTCGTTCATGTGCACACAGCCCGATCAACTGGGCTATGTGTCTTACCTTTTAACTATTTTGATTTTAATTATAATTATGCTTTAAATGAATCGATTCCTATACCGTTTTAGTAAAAAGAACCAAAAGCACAGCGATAATGTAGGGATCCGGGGTCGAACCCGTGAACATAAACTTGAAACCAAAACTGAATGTTTTGAATTATCTAAAACTGAATGTTTTCATTAAATCTTAGCCGCTGTCTTACGTATATAATCAAACTGAATCGACAAGGTACCGAAATAATATCCCGAAACGACTCGCGGTAATCATCTACCACGTTTTAACCCAACCCGAACACCCGAGAAAAACCTACTGTTATGAAATGAATAAAACGAAAGTAAAGAGGACAAGTAGCGGTCAGATTGTATACCGAAACGATCAAGCGAGAGTTCCGTCGCGATCCTCCGATGACTCCTTCGGACTCCGGTGATGTTGAGAAACTCCGGCGATACTCCGGTTACGCGTACACATTCGTTTGAGAGTAGAGAGTGGTTTTCAATCGATGTCGGATTCTCAGACTAAACCATATGCCGTGTATAATAAGGTTCCTCCTAAAAACGCGTTTTGGACTCATGATTTTGGTATGATTAAAGTTTCCGAAAAAAACGAAAAGATTTGTGCGAGGGATGGGTGCCGGAACACGTCTAGGTTCGTGCTAATTGTATTTACGGAATGTTCTATTATCAATCAATCTAAACAGGAAAGTACGACCAACCATTTTTATTGTTGTTACTCATTTGCTGCTCAAGGGTAACATGTCCACATTTAGAATAATTTGCCTTACAAAAAAAATTGACACGCCTCACAAAGGAAATGAAATCTGGTTCATGCATGCAATGTATATTTTATGAGTTGCCATCTTGATAATTATAGATTTTAAAATCTACAAAATATTAATAAAGCAACTATTATGTATTCATCCCATCGGTTACTTATTTTAAATTTTAAATTAAATAAATCAAGTAAATGATTGAATAACTATATTGATAATAATAAAAATAAAAATAAATGAATAAATAAAATAAATCTCTCAACAGTTATTTAATTTCT
This sequence comes from Helianthus annuus, assembly GCF_002127325.2. Lineage (NCBI taxonomy): Eukaryota > Viridiplantae > Streptophyta > Magnoliopsida > Asterales > Asteraceae > Helianthus > Helianthus annuus. The sequence goes on along the minus strand of NC_035444.2, from coordinate 137,115,864 downwards.
AAAACTGAATTTTAAAACGGGTCGGATTTTGGGAGCCCATTTTGACGGATGTTACAGTCTCCCCTACTTTTAGTAATTTCGTCCCGAAATTCTGAGGAATCCATAATCAGTCACTGTTTTAGCGTACCCTAGGAGTTTACGTTCAAATGGAAAACAAGGTAGGATTTAGGTCCGATTGTGGCGGTAACGTTCCTAGTAAAGGAATCGCTCTTTGTTTCCAGAGGTGTAGATGTGAAATGCGTCGTAACACGGAGATGGTCGGTATCGTGACAAGGAATAGCTACTGAGTTGCGATCATGATGTCTAATTGGAATTTGCATCACGATAAATGATTTTGAGGCAATCAAAACGTCATAATGATAAAGTTACATATGTAATCAAAAAACGAAATCATCAACCACATTGTTCTCCAAACTAAGATTGACACAACTTACACAGAACTTCTCATGACAATCTAACAACGCTTTTGATCCTTTGACAAGAACACTTATATATAGGAAGTACCAGCGGCGTATCCACCATGTCCTTGTCAAATTTTCATTGGCTTTGTTATCAAATCATGATTAGTTCTATGTGACTCGTCCTAAAATCTACCAGACATAAACAAACACAAATAACCGATGCTTGAGTCTTGAATCCGAAGAAAGCAAGACTAAATGATGGCGTTACCTCTGTCTTGTGTTATAAGGAAGTGGCCAGTCTATGAAAAAGTGAGACGTGACCCAAATTCCCTATGTGATGAGACGAGGTCTATCGTGATGTATGATGACATGAAATGACATGGAGTAGAATGACATGATATGAAATGTGATGGAAAACCATTGGCGTATCATAATATTAATTGCAACAATGAAATAATGTGCAATAATGTTAACTTGAAACATTAAAACCCAAATTGAAACAATGGTAACTTGGATAGTCATAACAAGAGATGGAATTGATAAAAACTTGGATTAAAACAAAACAAATAACAGAGCGGGGCCTTGGTAAAGGCTAGTTGGGTTGCTCGTTTGCACCATTGTCGTTGACCTCAGCTGGGTTTGCGTTGATGTTGTAGGCTCTACCTCTTACTAGTGGGGGTGCTAGGTTTGCCTTGTTCGCTTGGTTAACTGGGTTTACTTGGGCTTGAGCATTGATGAGTTGTTGGACCCAGTATGGCCTTAACAACTTCTTTTTACGTAATATGGCAAGTGATTTCAGTATATGTGAAAAAGATGTGCGGAAATGGAAATCAGACTTTCAAGAAACAAGACCTACAGAATTACCAAGTTTATATCACTTTGAAACAAATTACTTTAACAAGGTGATTGTAAGATTATTATCTAATACAAATGAATCTTGATTTCTGTGGGTGAGAAGAGCAGTTGGAGTTTGAGTGTATGTATGTGAATGCTAGGCTTCAAACTCAAGTATCTTCTGCCTCTCGAGCCTTCTATTTATAGACGGCTGTGGGCATGAATAAACAATTGTTTATTCATGCAATAAGTCCTGCATAAAGTAGCAATTTGACATATTCATTGAATCCATCGTTCAAGTTGCATTTGTAATCATGAAAACCAATAATGTCATGCTTCGGTCATGGGTGGCAGGATAGAGTTGTGATTTTAGACAAGTGGGTCTGTCATCAGAATTTCTGATAAGCCACTTCATCAGAAATTCTGGTGAACAAATCATCAGAAAATTTGATGATCAGAATTTGTCAGAAACTGATGATATTTCATTAGAAATATCATCAGATCCATCAGAAACGACCTTCTCTGATAATCCAAATTAACTCTTTTATCAACTTGAGATACTTTGTAGTAGATACTTTGCTTTTCGGTTGTCCCAACTGTTTTTCTTCATCTTGCTGTGTTCTTCAGGACTATTATCTTCTTCAGAGATCCAGTTGATTGAGATTTTCTTCAATACTTACAGATAAAGTTTCCTAACAGTTCCCCCTAAGTATTGTAAGAAAATGAACTATCTCATGAATTTTTTTTTTTTCCAAACAGTGGAAACTTAATACTTACAAAATTTAAACCAGTTACTAGAGTTTTTGAAAAACAAATTACATAAAAGATAAAAATAAACTATTTCTAATTCAGCTTCACTCTCTTATGCATATCTCCTTTCTTTATCTTCTTTTTGTAGGAGATGTATTTGTTGCAGCTGTCGTACATGTCTTTATACCATCCTCTTGCTTGAATCCATTCTTCAATCATTTGCTCAATTTCTTTCCTGCTTCCTTCCAAGTTCTTTTCTATCTTCTGAAGATGTTCCTGTCTTCTGTTCATGGTTCTTAAGATATACCTCAGGGTTTGATTTGAGTACTTACAGATGTCCACACTTCTGAACAGAGCTTTGTTATTGTCTTGATCTCTGAAGATTACACCATATTCTTGTTCTCCATCTTTGCTTGTTTGCATTATGATGTCTCCAGATCTTGCATCATCTAGTATTTCTGAGGGAACTTTTGTCTTAGGTGATCTAAAGTATACCTTTTTGTTGTGCACATGCTCATAATTGATGCATAGATCAAAGTCTGAAAAAGCCATCCTTTCAAGTAGCAATATTCCAGCTTTTGATATGCCATTTAATGCCCTTCTGACCTCTTGGTTATTTTTCTTTTCCTTTTCATAGTTATCCTTCATGAACAGAATGTCCAAAGGATGCAACTGGTCAGCTATTTCTTCATCAGTCACTTTCTGTTCATCCCCCTTTTCTCTTTGAAGTGTGTATCTGTTTTGTACAAACGTTCCCCCTATATCATCAGTTGCTACTTTCACTTCTTCTACCTTTAGAATTCTCTTTACCGGATTTTCATTGTGCTTGTGAATGCTGTAAGGACCTCTTTTCATTCTTTCTTCTCTTAAGCCCAGCCTGGTAGGAGATAGTGATCTTGGTATTTCATCTTCCTTTGTCAAGTAGTCGCTCACCAGATTGTATTCAGGAAATATCATTACATCTCTGGCAATTTCTTTGACCATGATAGACTTGGATTCTGAGATTTTCCTCTTAACATTTTTTGACTTTGCTTCAGACTCTCCTTCCTCTTCCCATTCCTTCATTGTTTGTATATTCATATATTTGCTTATTGCTGAATCATCAGATATTGTTGGATTTGGAACAGCAGCCAGCATCTTCAAATTTGTAATTACATGAGGTTTTGCAGCTGCTAATCTTTTCAGCATTTCTTCTTTTGGAATATTTGGAGGTGGTCCCATCACTGTGGTATCAGCTTTGATGATTGGTGTGGTTGTTGGTTGTTGAGGAGTTGAACTTGGAGCCTTCTGATGTGAACTTGAATAAGGTATTTGCTTCATGAGTTTTTGAGGATCCACTTTGGCTAAACTTGCAACATTGAATTGCATTCTCTCCATTAGTTGTTGTGTTTCCCTTATCAGTTTTGAGTTGTTGGCCATGTTCTTTTGAGCTTGGTTGAACTCATCTTGAGCTTTCTTCTGGTTTTCAGCCCATTCCTTTGACAGCTTCTCAAGGGCATCTGTGATACTGTTGTTACTTGCCCTTAGAATGGCAATTTCTTCTTCCAAAACTTTATTTCTACTGCTTGAATGTCTTGATTCCATCACATTCACAACTTGTGTTTTGATCTTTTCTATTTCTGTGAGAATCGTTTGAACTTCTGATGCAGAAATGTTTAGTTCTGGTGCTTTTTCTTTCATCTTCTGAAGGGACTTCAATGCTTCAGAGTTATCATCTGTTTGTTTCTTTATTGCTTCCACTGATTTTTCTGACAGCAACATATCGAGTTTTTCTTCCACTGGATTTCTTTTGCAGATTTTGTAAGCTTTTTCCAACATTGTTTCCAGATTTTCTTGATTCATGGGTTTTTCAGGGATATTTGGAACAACAGATGTTCCTGCTAACATACCAGCTGCAAACACATTTGCTGCTGTTTTGGAAATGATAGGATCACTTTTTGCTTTACCAGAATTTGGTGCAGCTTTAAGTTTACCAGTATCATCTCCACCAGTGGTGAGTGACATACTCTCATCCTGGATTTCCTTATGTCCTTGAATCACATCAAGATGTGATTCTCCATAAGTTTTTTAAGGTAATCATATCACCTTTTTCCAGATTTCCTTGATCAGTTTTCTGATCTCTATCTGTTGAGACCTCATACTCCTCCTCATTTTCTGATTCAGAGTTGAGATTATAAGCACTAGTAACCTCTTTATCAATTTCAGTTTCTTTATGTTCTAAGTTGTAAGAAACATTTACTGAACTTTCTGAATTAGTTTGTTTTGAGTAAGTATCAACTAAAACAGTTCTTGAGAAAGATGTACCCACGATATGAGATTCTTCATGATGTATTACTTCCGTTGTTTCAATTTCAGTGCCACCAAATTGACCTTCTTCATGAATTCTTCCAGCTATTTGTGATTCTGCATGGTGTTCTTGTGCTGACTCTTGTAGTATATCAAAATCTGGTAATCATCAGATTTTCTCTCTCCTTCTGCTTCTTTTGATGATTTGACTTTTGTTCTTCATCTCCTTCCAGTGATGAAGAGCATTTGAAAACTTCTCTGCTGGCTCTTTCTGATGTGGAGTCTGACTTGTTTAGAAGAGTCTCATGCTGTATTCTGAATTGTGAATCTTGTGAAATGAAACATAGCATGTTTTCTGGCAATATGGGGATATCTTTATCGGATTCCCATCCATGATTAGAACTCCAGGCCTTCATTGTGTTTGATCTCCACAGATTTTCCAGAATTGGAATTTCCATTTCTCTTGCAGCAAATGTTTCATATATAAAAATAGAAATTAATCTCGGATATGGCAAATGTGAGATTATTTTTCCATTTTTGGTGATGATTGACCTTTTGATCAGGTTAAAAATTTCTAATCCATAATCAATTCTGAACCCAGTTATGAGTCCATACATGATTGTTAGAATAGCTTGATTAATCTGATCAGTTCCTCCAATTTTTGAAGTGAGGCATTTGTTTAATACTTCCATCATCACTTGCCATATTGCTGGTAGTTCATTTCTTCTGATTGAACCAATTTTGTTGACTTTCTTGTTCTTGTAACCAAGTCCAATAATAAAGCTTAATAGCTCTTTCCTGCTTGGTGCTTCAACATAGTTATCAAGAATGGGTAGTTCAAGCCATTCTCTTACCCTTTGCAGGAGTTAATGTTACGGAAACATTTTCCCATACATGAGCAGAGAGTTGGTTTTCTTCAATTTCATCAAAGGTGTGAACAAATTGTTGCAGCAGTTTTTCTGGTACTTCTTTCTCTTTTGTTAGAGCTCCTGTAATTGGACAGTTCATGAGATATTCTATCAGAAGTTGGCATCTCACATCATATTCTGAGTGCTCTGTATTCAACAGCAAATTGTTTTCCTTCATTGGCAGAAATTCATGTTGGTGCACTACATCTGTTGATTCCGTCTAAGTGTCTAGGATCAGGTCTTACATCGTATTGTATAGTATAGGGCACGAAATACGAGAAAACAGGAGTCTGTATAGGTGTTAGGAGTCTGGATCGCTCAAAGGGTCATAGTAATCATGGACCGCTTATGTGTCATTGTGGATCGCTTATGTGGACTGACCTGGACCGCTCATATGAACATGTCCATATGAGCGATTCCAGAACTCTATATATAGGTGTGTCAAGAGCGATCCTAAAAGGTCTGATATAGTATTCCACGCCGAAGCTCTGCCGGTGTGACGTTTGATCTGTAAAACGTTTCTAATCAATACAACAAGCAGTTAGGAGGAAGAACAAGCTATATCTACTTGCATTTCTTATTATTCCGCATCTGAAACGCAAGAGTTAACCTCTGAACGACTCGTTCGGGTCAACATTCGATCCTACAATTGGTATCAGAGCTTTGGAGGAGGTTTTCTGCAGATTGTAGCTGTTTTTCATCATTTCTTCTCATTTCTACACCTTATTTTCTTATTTCCGAGAGATTTCACGGTTGAAATTCGTTCAAAAACTCACATACTGTGCGCATTAGTACTTAGACAAACCCTTGGAAGTTTCAGGCCAAAATACAGCTTAAAAACAGATCAAATCATGTTCGTAATATGGACCGCTCAAATGACTTCATCATGAACCGCTCGTAATTCACTGTTTTGGACCGCTTATTCGTACAGTTTTGATTCTTGAATCGCTCCAAAGTACACATTTTAGGACCGCTCCAAGGAAAGTTGCTGGACCGCTCGAACGAACATTCTTGGATCGCTCGAATTGACATTTTTGTTGGACCGCTCCAAAGCATTTTCTGGATCGCTTATATATTCATTCAGAATCGCTTATTTGGATTATACTTGGTTCGCTTATCTGTTCAGTGGTGAATCGCTTTTCTGTCAGTTGCCTTGAAAATCGTGTTAAGTCATCATGAATTCTGAGTTTTACAACGCCTTTGCTACATCGACTACTCCAGCCGCAATTGTTTAAGCAATGAACTTAGAAAATGAGACGGGAACAACTCAAAAACCCCCGAAATTGATGAGCATTGAGGAGTATTATGGGTGGAAGGATCGCTTTGAAAACTGGGTTCAGGCAAATCATCTCAGATCGTGGGAATGCATATTGGAAAAGTACACATTGCCTTGAACAGAGTTGCAAGTCATTAAACAGATATCTGAATTCTCAGAACAAGAACGTGTAATGTACAGAGCAGAAAAAATGATGATCAGTTTGTTACAGCAGGCGATTAAAGAAGATATATTCATTCTGCTACAACACGACAAAACTGCAAAATCAATTTGGGATGCTCTTAAAGTAAAATTCGAGGGTAGTGAAAGTATGATCAAAAGCAAGAAGGCATTGCTTAAAAAGGAATTTGATTTGTTTAGCAGTTTGCCGGGAGAGGATACTAAAAGGCTGATTGAGAGATACTGTCACTTAGTACGATCGTTATCGATGTTGGGAGTTGAAAAAGGTCGTGAGGAATGGGTTGATAAATTGGCTGATGCGTTACCTCAGAAAGAGTGGGGAACGTATTTGATGATACTGAAAAACACGGGTGTTTATGACAAACTAACAATTGGTCAGTTTATTGAGAAAATTGAGAGTCAGGATCTTGAGCAACAAAAGATCGCGAGGATGAATAACCCGAGTGGTCAACAGGATGTTAAAATGTACTATAAAGGTAGTATTCCAGTTTCTGAAACTGAAAGAAGTCCAAAGATTCAAACCGCTTTCAGTGCTGGAGATTCATCAGAAAAAGTTGATCAGGGTTCAAACAAGAGCAGCAGCGGGTTTTCATCGTTTCCAAGTGTGAATCCAAAAGAAACTAACACAAGTTTTCAGTCTCAGAGTACAAAAACTGGAAACGGATATGTGATTCAATGCAACATAGCTCTCAACCTTCCAAAAGGTCAAAGCTTCTCCGAAGACACTGCTAAAGACCATATGGCACTTCTGGGTTCAGTTTTGTTATCCTATGAAGGTCTAGTTGCTGGTCGGATCGGAAATCCTATGCTCACTAAAGAGGATTACGATCAAATAGACGCTGAGGAAATGGAACTTATGGATATCAAATGGTGTCTTGCGAGTGTTCTTCGTCGGGCTGAGAAATTCAAAACCATTACCGGGAGAAATGACTTTTTAGATGCTCATGTTTCAACTTTAGGTTTTGATAAATCTAAAGTTACTTGTTTTCGATGCAGGGAAAAAGGCCATTTCAAGCGGGAGTGCAAAGGAAGAGAAGCTAGCGGAGCACATAATCCATTCAAGAAAGATGATTACTACCGCAAAGCTATCTATCAACAAGTTGGTCAATCCCAAGAACCGCAGACAGCTCATGGGAGAAAGATTGAAGACTCCAAAAGAGCATGTGTTGTAGATTTCAGCTGGAGTGATTACATATCATCTGAAGCCACAGCAGAACGAGTTATCGATCAAGATGATGAGAAACTACCAGAAGGTTTCAGTTGGGATATGTTCGTGGATGAAAAGGGAGGTTTTAAAGCTTTCATTGCCAAGATCGCCCGTGAGCCAAATCTGTTTGCTACTTGGATGAGATCTATTGGAGAGAATGTGTCAAGTGGAGATGAAAAATCTGTGTCATCTGATGAAAGTTCAGATAATACTGATAGACTTTCAGAACACTCTGGGGATGTTTCAGATAGTTCAGATGAAATTGTACAAGAACAGGATGTTGTATTTGATAAAACACCATCTGATTCTAGTGTTTCTGATGCTGATTCTGAAAAATCTGTTCAATTTGATCAATCACCAGATCATAGTAGCAGTGATGATGAGGAAGAGAAATATATAAATATTGCAAAATCTCATCTGTCTCCTGAAAGTTTTCATTTTTATTTTACAGAAAGAATGGAGAAACTGAAAGAGAAACAAGCTGCTAAAGAACAACAATCTGAATCTGAAGTTGATGTTCAGAATGTTGAAAGTGTTGATGAGAAGGTTATCAAGGTAGAGAAAGAAGTAGAAAAGGTGATTGAAGTAGAGAAAGTGATTGAAGTTGTAAAAATAGTCGAAGTTGAAAAAATTGTTGAAGTAGTCAAGCCATGTGAGAAGTGTCTGGAAGCCTGCAAAGAGTGTGCAGCAAAAGATGATATCATAGCTGAGTACGAGAAAAAGAAAGAACAGTTACTGTTCAATCTCAATTATGTGAAGGAATCGTATGACGTGTTGAACAAAACAGTAACTGGTCTCCAAAAGACAAACACAGAAAGAGAACAGGCACTGACGATGATGAATGCAACTTTAATGTCGAAGCAAAAAGCGATAAATTTTTACATTGAAGAGAGTGCCAAATGGAAGCAAGAGTTGGAAACTGAAAAGATTGAAAATGAGAGGATTAGGAGGTTATTGTTGAGCTATTCTACCTCTGATTATCTTATTGATCGTGTTTACCCAACTGTTGCAGGTATGGAAGCTTTTCAAGATGAGAAGCCGAAAGAAAAGAAAGACTGTGGTAAGAAAACTACTGTTAGCTATAACAAGTGTCCACCTCCAATTTGGGATGGGTATTCACCTAGGAAATCAAATGAGGAGCAACTTGCAAAAGCAGTCAATATAAAGCTTAAAACCGACACAACTGACGTCTTACCTGAAAACATTGATGTGACGTTTACCTCATCCGATACTGATCATGAGTCTGAAATAATCCAAAAGGTGGTCGATCAGGTGTTGGATACTGATGAGGAGACAGAGTCAAAATCTGAGTCTGAAAAGCCAAAGTCGTCAGTCAGCAATCAAAATTCGTCGGCTAAACGGTCTTATAGTAAAGAATTTTTGTTATCAAAGGCAGATTTGAATGATGAAACATTCGAAGTTGTGTATACTTTGAATGGTTCTGACAAATTATATTACAACAAAGAGTTTCCGATAATGAGTATCAAAACAGAATTAATCAACAAAACTTTTAAACTAATAGAGGTTAATATTCCTGAATTAAAAGTATTGAAAAGTTTTGATAAACCTAAAAAATATACTTCTAGAGTTTAACAACGTCTAAACAAGAAAAAAGGTTACAATTCTGGTCCTGGTTTTCCAAAGAAACCTAACCAAAATCGTAGCTACAAAAAGAAAGGTTTAGGTTTTATTCCACTAGAAAATTATAAAAATGATAAAAATTCTAAAACAAAAACAGAATTTGTGTCAGGTGGAAGCTCAGATGAAGAACAGAAGAAACCGTTCTGGAGACAGTCTAATAAAGAGTTTCTTGCTGAGAGAAAGAAGAATGGAGCTGATATATGTTATCAAAGAGAGACTAGAACCTGTTACAGATGCAATGAAGCTGGTCACATTGCATGGAATTGCTCAAAAAGTGTCCAATCAAAACAGGGAGTTTCTCAGAAGTTGAAAGAGAAAGTTGTTGATATTGAACCACCGACTGAAAAACTTAGAATTTTTGAGAATTCAAAATTCGAGGTTGGTGAATGTTCACAAAAGAACAAGTATGAGAAGAAAGGAAAATACAACCAGGTCTGGGTTGCGAAGAAAGATGAAGTGAATGTCGGCGATGAATCTGGTTCCACAAAGCCAGAAGAGCCACAGGTTGAGAAGAAGATCTCAGTGAATGATGAGGAGTTTCCATCATTGAAGTTTGAGGAAGTAAAGAAGAAAGTGGGAAAAACTGAGATTTCAAATCAGTTCTACAAAGAAAAGAATGATTTTGATGTCGAGAAAACATTCAATGGGAATGTTAAAAAGATATTTGGGAAAATGTTGAGTGGGAGAGCTAAAGGGGTTAAAGATTTTTATGCGACTAAAAAGGCAACATACAACCCTACAGCTCAAGAGCTGAAAGCCATCAAGTCTGAAAAGACTTGGATGGAAGTCTGCTTTCCATGATAGTCTTAGGACTATGCCGGAGATCCCAAGTTTATATCGTGGATCAGGAATCGGCATCATTCTAGTTTTTGATGTATTTGCTTGAATGATTGTGATTAATGTTTGAATGTTTTGCAGGTGAAAGGACTACGCCGGAGCTTCCAGGTGATTAATTGCAAAGCAGGAATCGGCACTTTGATTGGTAAAATGGTGATGTAGACGTAACATTCCTACAATTGGTAGTTTTTGGGTATCTACAAGTGGTAATCTTGATCCCACAAGTGGTATTTGTGGTTAAATTTTGAAAAGGTTGTATACTTTGAAGTAATTACATTTACAAGTGGTACAGAAGGTTCTTAAATGAAAAATGGTAAATCAGGGACATTAAATTGTACTTGATTTACTTTTCATGGCAAAAAATAGACAAGATGATGAACCACATCCCCGTTCTTAAAATTGATACTCCTACAAGTGGTTGTTATCAATACAAATTCATTTTCCGGAAAAATCATTTTGATTAAAACAAACTTAAGTGTTTTGAAATCTAAATGAGAAAATGATTTGTGATAGGGGAAGTTCAGATTGTTTATGCCTAGTGAATGGCGATTTGATGTGTTTCAGTGTCAGTTGTCAAGTTTCTGTACAGTTTGTTTTTGCATTTTATGTTTCTAGTAGGTCAAGAGTCTTGAAGTTTTCAAATTTTTCTTTAAAATGTATTTGTATTTTAGGGGGAGTAGGGGAAATTTCTGAAAATCCAAAAACATTTGAAAATTTGAAAAAGCCAAAAACATAATAAAATTCAAAAATGAGTTTTGTTGCGAAAAAGAGGAAATGATAGTACATCAGTAGATTATCACGGCACGTTAAAGAAATGTAAAGTTAAAAAGAGTTAAACAATCTTACTGCGGATGTGTCAGTAGATTTTCGCACATTTAGTAAATTGAAACGAGATATAAACCTAAATTCAAACTTGCTTAATTCGTGGGTAACTATTCTTGAATATATGGGTAACCCCCGAAATCTTGTTTGAAAGGTCCCATATTCTGAGACTAGGTCTTTATACTCAGTGATATCTGGGGTATTATCCCGGGACTTCTGCTGTATGGAAATACTGACCTAGTCCCCGGATAATACTTTCTGCTAAAGCTTTGAAACATAAGCTTCGCCCTCAGCATGCTGATGAAACAATAAAATTGATAGTCGCTGCTGTTGAAATGCAAAAAGATCCTCTAAAGGGGACCCACCAAAAGTCGAGCCGTCATCTCTCTGCTGAACGGAAGTTCTGACCTGAGCTCTCACGGTTTCGCATTTAACCCCTTTACAGATATCAGCTGTGGTATACTCACCTGTAAGACTGAATATTTGGGATCTGGATACGGGAGTATATTCAAGTGGAGTGATACATAATAAAGTTTAAGTCTCTAAAACATTAATATCGTATCTCGAATCGATTGAAAATTGTGTTGAAAATTTAAGAGGACAAACATACTGACAATCTAGGTAAATTGTTTAAAGCTTAAAATGAAATCAAGCTTAACGGTGTTGGTGATTTGTCTCATAAACTGATATGATCCTCTTGCACGAACTCACAAAAATATTGATTGTAAATATTATATTTCTGTTTGTTTTTATCCGAAGTGGTGTCAATTAATGTCTCTCAGAAAATCCAAAAAGATTTTGTGTGTGTTTTAGCATAATTTTTGAAAAAGTCAAAAAGATTTTTCGACAACTGATGTTGGAAAACTGATTTTCAAAATTCCGAGTGCTAAACATGATGAGCAGAATTTGAGGGGGAGTGTTTGTGAAAATCTAAATGTTTGTATTAATCTAACCTTCTTCAAGTGGTTCATCATAGAGTATTTTGAGGGGCGTCATATGTTGGTGCAGAGGTATTTGATATGTGATAAAATTAGAAAATTTATTTCTAGGATAAGATTGTGCAGGTAATCAGGTTTTGGTTTCTAAAGATTAGAGGAGAGTCAGGTTGATTGATTCTGATTCTGAAGATCTTGGTTATCAATTGATGCTGATGAACTTAAGGAATCAAGAGATCTGATCAAGAGAATTAGAGTGTTTAATTCCAGACAAAGATCCTGAAGATGTTACTGAAGAACAAAAGAATGCCAGTAAATCAAGAGGGGGAGTCTGAAGATTGAAAGAAGAGAAAGCCCAGAGACTGATCCAGCTTGAAGATGTGAAGACACAATTTTGAAATCAAGGTGTGTTGGCGACTCCATCAACATCTGAGGGGGAGTCTGTTGGTGCATTACATCTGTTGATTCCGTCTAAGTGTCTAGGATCAGGTCTTACATCGTATTGTATAGTATAGGGCACGAAGTACGAGAAAACATGAGTCTGTATAGGTGTTAGGAGTCTGGATCGCTCAAAGGGTCATAGTAATCGTGGACCGCTTATGTGTCAATGTGGATCACTTATGTGGACTGACCTGGACCGCTCATATGAACATGTCCATATGAGCGATTCCAGAACTCTATATATAGGTGTGTCAAGAGCGATCCTAAAAGGTCTGATATAGTATTCCACGCCGAAGCTCTGCCGGTGTGACGTTTGATCTGTAAAACGTTTCTAATCAATACAACAAGCAGTTAGGAGGAAGAACAAGCTATATCTACTTGCATTTCTTATTATTCCGCATCTGAAACGCAAGAGTTAACCTCTGAACGACTCGTTCGGGTCAACATTCGATCCTACAATTCATCATCGTCAATGAAAGGTACATCATGTTGAACAATTGGGATGTTGAGGTTTACTTCGGCTATTTTGAATTAGGGTTTGAAATTTAGGGATTTTTGAGTGAGGTAGAGAGCTTTGCTTTGGTTTGAGACTTGTGAGGTAGGTATGATCCTTTTGAATTTTCTGCTATGGGCTATATATAGTGAGGATTGTTAGCAGAGTGTTTGTGGATTTATGGAGTTGAGAATATATGGATCGTGTCATGTAGTGGCGGTTAAAGGATCATTAATTGTCTTTTATACCGTTTGATCATGGGATGTCGGTTTTTGATTCATGATATAACCGTTAGATCGTGGGTATCAAAACTTTAATGATGATTAATCGTGTAATCGTGGTTGTGCCCTTTCAACTTGTTCTTTTTGTAGTTTCACTTAAGTGCTTCATCTGAATTTAAAAAAAACATTATCGGTTGTATGACACCTTTCCTTCTTTGTGGACCCTACTCTTTTGAGGAGGTCCAATTAGCTTTCTTCATCTTCATTTTCTTTTTGAATCAAAATTCCATTTTTTTTGATCGTCTTCCTCTCTAAATAAAGTCAACAGAAGTCAACAGAATTTTTATGTATTTTCCCCCTCAATTTGTCACCCTCCTTTTTTTAAACAAATATCTGATGATTTGTATAAAAATTTTCAGTTCTATCTGGTGAACTTGGATCAAATTCTGATAATTTGATGAAGTTTCTGATAAATTTTATCAGATTCTGATGATTTATGAAAATCTTATCAGATTTTATTTGATTCTTACCAGATTTTCCTTGAAAAAAAAATTACTTATGTAGTAAGATTTAAAGCAAAACATGTAGCATTTTTGATACCATATGAACACATCTACTACATACCATCTACACACATAAGACCTATTTATGAGGGGTTTTAATCAATATCTATTCCATCTCCATATTCAATCTCAAGTAGTACCCATTGTTCAGTTACTAAACCAAAATTTTTATTTGTTGGTCTAAGTAAAGCTATGCTTGTATTTTGCTGAAGAATCAGCTCTCCTCTTTGATAACCAGCAGGAATTCCACCAAAGTCCAGCTGACTTGTGATTATCTTCATTAAAAAGCGTGGATACATAAAAAATGGCCTGCTTGACCACATGTTGCTTGCAAAGTCTCTCATTAGATAATAAGAGAAGTTGTAAGGAACTTTCAATATGACAGCTCGGCAAATTTCTAACAACTTGTTAGATGCTTCATGATGATTTATGGTTTTCCTCGAGAAGCATGCACCCAGTTGAGTGATTAGAAACTACCATGGTTTGATGAAACCATTTTTGTTGAATGCTCTTGGATCATTTTCAGGATTGTACCCCATGTGCTCCAAAGTTTCTTCAATCTCATCTTCTGAGAACATTATAACATTGTTGTCATCATTGAGTTGAAGAGCTGTTCTGATGGTCTTTTCAGTTATTCTGATCGTTTGATTGAGAACTTTACTTTCAACGTATATCCACCCTCTATCTTGACTTTCTGACAATTTTGCGTTTTGCCAGAATGTTTGAAGAATTTCAGGGAATATTGTTATGTTGGCAGTTAGAGCATTTCCTAAGTTACTCGCCATAAGCATGTTTACCACAGCTTGGCATCCATCCCAGAGAGGACCCTCAAAACTGGTTCTGAGTCTGAGGTTGTGGTATGGATGTAAAAGAAGTGGGAAACGATCAGCTTGTATGGTAAGCATTTTTTTAAGTGAAGATCTTTATCTGTGAAGAAGGAAATGAAGAGATTTTTCTGAATGAAGGTGATTGTCTTTGCTTAATGTGGTAGACATATATAGCAAATTTTAAGAACTGTCATTAATGTTATCTACCCACTGAATCTTGTCTACCACAATCTTAGTTATTTTATTGTTTTATCAGGTGATCTCAAAAATAACCCAGATTGAACCCTTCTTCATTAAATGATTTAGGCGGCTATTTTTCAGTTTTCTATCATGATTGCCTACTGTTGTCATTTCAGTGTATTTAATGAAGAAAGAAGGAGAGAAAAAAAATCTCTACGCCTATTGATAATATTCAAAAAATCTTCTGTCATGTGACGTTTGCCAAAGAGAATAAAATAAAACAAAACAACAAAAAAAATTATGAATTTGTCAATTTTGAATTATGACTAAAGGTGATGAAATGTATGAACTTGTTCAAATAATTAGTCGTTAAGAAGCTTTCTGATTTGTTACCAGAAATTCTGATAATTTGTTAGATTTTTCTGATGATGTATCAGATTCTCTTAAATTTTATCAGATTTTCTGATATCTTATCAGAAATGCAAATCTTTTGATTCTTTTTATTCAAACAGGTTACAAATCACAAAGAACTTTATCACAATTTTGACCATGATTTAGCAGAATGTACCTTAAGCCTTTATAGGCTACTTTCTTCAATGGTCAGATGTTCCTTTCATTTCAAAAATTTAGCATTTTACCCAGCTTTGAGACAAAGTTGCTGAGTAAGCTCCTATCTCCAGTCATGTGCTTGGAGCTTCCTGAGTCGCAGTACCAGATCTGCTGCACATGATGGTCCTGAAATGAAATGATTAGAGGGTTTTAGGTACCCAGGCATGCTTGGCTACACTTTCTGATGATATTCTGGTTCTATTAATTCTTCTAGATGACCTTTCATCAGAATTTCTGTTTGATGCTGAGCCATTAACATAATTTTTGTTTTTCTTTTGGAGATGGTGTTGAACAAGCTTCAGTATTTCAACACACATACAGGAATCATGAGAAATTTCTGATTTTCCTTCTTGTGATGGAATGTAGGGATAGTTTTGAAAAGATGAGTGAACTGCTTCTGGAGTTTTTACAAACTCTTGACTGCATTCACTTCTTTTTGGTTCAAAATTTGGCTTATCAAAGGAGTATTCAGAACATGTTGATTTGCAAGTTTCAGAATCAGATTCTGATAAGTATTTATCAGAAGTCTGTTGAGTAGCTTTTACAAAGACAGTAGGTTTGTTATTGTTTGTTTTTACATAACCCAACCCTTCTCCTTTGTTCTTTGGAGTGGACTCTATGAAACTTATGAATTCTTTTGCTTCTTGAAAACCTCTTACATTAATTTCTTTATCATTGATTTTCTTGTAAAGATCTTTTCTTTCATTTTCATAGAACTCAATTTTAGCTCTTTGATCTAAACTTTGTTCTATCAGTAATTGGTTTTCCAGAATGATTTTATTCAAAGTCCTCTGCAACTCATCAGATTTTTTACCATCTGATTGATGTTTAACTTGCAAGTTTAAAAAATCTGACATGAGCTCATTTAGCTTGTGTTCAAGATCAAGATTGTCTAAACTTACCTGTTGTCCTGAAGTCTCTGGTATGTCATCAGAAAGTGCCATGAGATAGAAGTTGGCCATTTCTTCTTCTTCTTCATCAGAAGAGTCATCAGATAGCCATGTATCTGCTCCAGCAATTAAGCTGACTTGCTGTTGTTGCTTCTTCGCTTCCTCAAGCTTCTTTTCATAGTAAGCAACATCTTTCAGCTTCTTGGTCTTACACTCAGATGCATAATGACCTTTTTGCTTGCACTTGTAGCACACCGCCTCAGCCTTTCCCTTATCTTTAGATCTAACATCTTCTTTAGATCTATCATCCATCCTCCTTCTATCACTCCTCTGGTACCTTTGGCCTCCTCCCCTCAACCTTTGCTCAAATGTTTTGGTGAGCAGTGCTATTGCATCAGCAAAGGCCGAAAAATCTGATGATGAATCAGAAGTTTCAAAGGCCTGGCTGTTTGATGGTTGTGGATCATTGGAAGTTGTTTGTCTTTGTGAGTTAGAGATAAGAGCTAAAGATCCCCCTCTTTGAATGGTTTCTTCAAATATTTCTTCCTCTCTGGGGATCAAGATGCTATATAAGTCATGAAGACTCATGTTTCCTAGTTCTAAGGTTGAGGACAAAGTCATTGTGAGACTTCTCCATTCTCTAGGCAAAGCATCAAGAAATTTAATGTTTCTTTCATCATTTGATTTAGTTATTCCAAATTTCTTTAGCTCGTTTAAAAGTTTTGTGAACCTTTGATATGTATCATTTAACTTTTCATTAGGTAAACTTTTAAACCTTTCATAGGATGAGACATTGTTTGTTCTCTTGTTTCTCTTCATCCTTTCTCCTCCTTCACAAAGATTTTCCAAATGATCCCATATTTCCTTGGCTGATGCACAAGCATCAACTTGTGAAAATATGTCATTAGGGATGGCCATTATTAAGAGTGATTTTGCTCTTTCATCCTTAATCACCAGATCCTTGTCTTCCGGGCTCCAGTTTATTTCACTTTTTGGAGCACGAGAGGCAGGGATTCCTGGTGTTTGGTCAGTTGCTGGAATTGCTGGTATTTCAGTCATTGGTATATGTGGACCCCTTTCAATGGATTGAAACAGAGCTCGGTCATGACCATTAAGGAAATTGACCATCCTGATTTTCCATTGGGGGTATTCCTCTCTGACCAGAGTCGGAGGTTTGGACATAGAACCAATGTTAAAAGCATTATTCCAGGTTTGAAAGCTGGCCATATTTAGAAAAAAGAAGAGCGATTGATCGTTTGAAAATAATTTATTCAATCTGCTCTGATACCAATTGTTGGACCTAGTATGGCCTTAACAACTTCTTTTTACGTAATATGGCAAGTGATTTCAGTATATGTGAAAAAGATGTGCGGAAATGGAAATCAGACTTTCAAGAAACAAGACCTACAGAATTATCAAGTTTATATCACTTTGAAACAAATTAGTTTAACAAGGTGATTGTAAGATTATTATCTAATACAAATGAATCTTGATTTCTGTGGGTGAGAAGAGCAGTTGGAGTTTGAGTGTATGTATGTGAATGCTAGGCTTCAAACTCAAGTATCTTCTGCCTCTCGAGCCTTCTATTTATAGACGGCTGTGGGCATGAATAAACAATTGTTTATTCATGCAATAAGTCCTGCATAAAGTAGCAATTTGACATATTCATTGAATCCATCGTTCAAGTTGCATTTGTAATCATGAAAACCAATAATGTCATGCTTCGGTCATGGGTGGCAGGATAGAGTTGTGATTTTAGACAAGTGGGTCTGTCATCAGAATTTCTGATAAGCCACTTCATCAGAAATTCTGGTAAACAAATCATCAGAAAATTTGATGATCAGAATTTGTCAGAAACTGATGATATTTCATCAGAAATATCATAAGATCCATCAGAAACGACCTTCTCTGATAATCCAAATTAACTCTTTTACCAACTTGAGATTCTTTGTAGTAGATACTTTGCTTTTCAGTTGTCCCAACTGTTTTTCTTCATCTTGCTGTGTTCTTCAGGACTGTTATCTTCTTCAGAGATCCAATTGATTGAGATTTTCTTCAATACTTACAGATAAAGTTTCCTAACATGAGTGTTAACTGACATGTGTTTCTTAAGTGGGTAGGGTCATCATAATTAAGGCAAGCTCGAACATATGGAACCATGGGATAATGTGGTTGTTGATAGGGTTGGATCATGTTTTGGGCAGGAGGTGGAGCTTGGTTTTAAGGGGTACGACACCTGTTACTCAAAGGACCATAATGCCCACAATTGGCACACAATCGGCAAGGAACAGTCGGTTGAGGGTGGTAGTGGCAGTTGTTGTACTGAGAGGGAGGACCAGTGTAAGGTTTCTTGTTTGGGTAAGCTGGGTTGGGTGCCACTTGGGTGATTGGGAAGGCTTGAAAAGGTACAGCTTGTTGGGCTTGGATCACAATGTTAGGAATCACGACAACCGTTTACTTGGCAATTTGGGAAGCCATGCGTTTACCAGAGTTTCTAGAATCAACACAAACGAGGTTGTGATATTTTTGATCGATTTGCTTGCAGATATGCGAAAAAAATAAAAACACATGATAAAATGAAAACTTTTGGGGTGTATAAGAAAACAATAACTCATGATAACACTTTTAAAGTGTTCTTGGGCTTTGCTCATAATTGGCCTTGCATACCTCCATATTCACCTTCGTAATCATGTGGGCCCCCATGATTACCGGGCTTTCGTATGGTTCGCATGTGTTAGCCTAGTAACGTACACTAAAACTCGGAGAAAATCGAGAAATATGAACGTAATGTATGAAAATCGGAGGGTATCCTTGGTTGGACACGGTGAAAACTCAAAGTTGGGTTAGTTCACACGACGTTTGGTGTGGCATGCTTTGGCCTAATAAGTCCTTCGTACTCTCATCGCTAGTCCCCAGGTAGGCAAACTAGTCCGTTAATTCGGATTTATACAAATGCCAATCCTAGACATGACGTCCTGACTACCGGTACTAGAACCCTTCCAGTTACTACATGCCCGTCACATGAACTCACTTTGATGGGATTTGAAAAACAAAAACATCACAAAAGTTGGAATAACATAAAATGAGTAAATAGGAAAATGGAGGGAAATGTTTTGAAAATTTAGTGAAATTGAGGACTTATAAATAAGGGTTTTATAAGTTTCGCATGGTATATTGCAGGTGAGGCTATATATGTATAGGTAACATATATGTAGGCTTCATGACATAATTATAACATATTGCATGTATCACGTAATTCAAGTAACAAATAGAGTGCTTGCATGCATTTGTGTGTAAAATGGAAAGAATTTAATGTGTGAGCAATAACAAATCATAAGTTAAACAAAACATGGAATCACATAAGCACATAGGTCCTAGTTGACTAAAGTATAGGTTCTAAGGGTCTAATAACCTATCCTATATCCCTAAAGTCAATAGCTCTGATACCAATCTGTCACACCCCGACCCGCAGCGTAAAAAGGTGATCGGGGCATGATTGGGTTAACTCGAGAGCTTATGACTTGCTATTACTTGTTTTAAATAATAATTTATTCATAACAAATGTTACACAAGACAAATAATTCAAATAAACAATTACAAAAGAGACATTTATCAACAACCACTAAGCTACACTAATCCGTTTCTTGTTAACTAAGGCCCATCCTATGTCCACTCTCCTCTTTGTACCTGTTAACCTGTATCATGTGTAAAAATGGTTTTTGGGTCAACAAAAGTTGGCGAGTGAACCTTATTGTTTTTGGAAAAATAATATGTTTAAGTTTGATTTATTATGAAAACGTGCGTTAACCAATGTGAGTAAATATGTTGTACGTCATATATCATAACTCATAAAACAATCTCAAACAATAAACAAACCAACTAAAATGATTCAATAAATGCACGCATGTTGCACGGTATTATGGTGTGCCAATGAATGAATGTATGTTGCACGGTATTATGGTGTGCTGCAAGGTCTAAGCTTAATCAAACAGAGCTGACCTCGTATGGGTGGCAACGTCAAGTTCCGCCCATAGGTAATGGGGAACCGACGAGCCTATGATGATGTGATATCCAAAATGTATGAAATGCACCAAGGGATAAACAACCAAACAACACATAACACAACCTCAAACAATAAACAAACCAAATATAATGATTCATATGAATGTATGCATGTTGCACGGTATTGTGGTGTGCTACAAGGTCTAAGCTCAATCAAACGGAGTTGACCTGGTATGGGTGGAAACGTCAAGTTCCGACCATAGGTAATGGGGAACCGACGAGCCTATGATGATGTGATGTTCAAAACGAATGAAATGCGCCAACATGATAAACAATCAAACAACACCTAACATAGATACTCCACGTAATGGTAATTGCACGAAATTGAACTTTTAAAATGCGATAAAAACATTGCGACACATGATACACCCCAAAACGTATAAATAAAATGGAAAAAAAGGGGAGTTTTAAGATTCACTCACAGTGGTTGCATTTGCGATTCCTTGTAAAAATAACGCACGAGTAAAAATTGAGCAACCGAACGAACGGGAGCGATTATCCTAGATATTTACAATACCACACAATGATCTTATTAATATTTATTGGTTAAATGAGATCTTAAAATTTGTTTACAATTTAATTACATCTCTATTTAATTAAACTAATCTTTTCTATCTTTTTGTATTATAGAAATAGATCTTGTATAACTCATAAGTTATACATCATTTGATTTTTATGGTTATGCTTAAAAGTATTAATTAGAAGTTTAACAAATTAATTAAACATTTTGTATTAATAAAACAGTAAAAGGATTTAACTTTTAAAAGTATTAATTAAATAGAAAACGAATTAAGCATTTAATATTTAATTAAAACATTAAAAAAATGGACTTAACTTTCAAAACAGAAAGTGACGTGATTTATTAACAGAAGAAAAAAAATGTATTTAACTTTCAAGGGACATTAAATCGGCAAAAACAGGCTCCAACCGTAGTCGGATTCGAGACCCCTCGTTCATGTGCACATAGCCCGATCAACTGGGCTATGTGTCTAACCTTTTAACTCTTTTGATTTTAGTTATAATTATGCTTTAAATGAATCGATTCCATACCATTTTAGTAAAAAGAACCAAAAGCACAGCGACAGAAACTTGAAACCAAAACTGAATGTTTTGAATGATCTAAAACTGAATGTTTTCATTAAATCTTAGCCGCTGTCTTACGTATATAATCAAACTGAATCGACAAGGTACCGAAATAATATCCCGAAACGACTCGCGGTAATCATCTACCACGTTTTAACCCAACCCGAACACCCGAGAAAAACCTACTGTTATGAAATGAATAAAACGAAAGTAAAGAGGACAAGTAGCGGTCAGATTGTATACCGAAACGATCAAGCGAGAGTTCCGTCGCGATCCTCCGATGACTCCTTCGGACTCCGGTGATGTTGAGAAACTCCGGCGATACTCCGGTTACGCGTACACATTCGTTTGAGAGTAGAGAGTGGTTTTCAATCGATGTCGGATTCTCAGACTAAACCATATGCCGTGTATAATAAGGTTCTTCCTAAAAACGCGTTTTGGACTCATGATTTTGGTATGATTAAAGTTTCCGAAAAAAACGAAAAGATTTGTGCGAGGGATGGGTGCCGGAACACGTCTAGTTCGTGCTAATTGTATTTACGGAATGTTCTATTATCAATCAATCTAAACAGGAAAGTACGACCAACCATTTTTATTGTTGTTACTCATTTGCTGCTCAAGGGTAACAGGTCCACATTTAGAATAATTTGCCTTACAAAAAAGATTGACACGCCTCACAAAGGAAATGAAATCTGGTTCATGCATGCAATGTATATTTTATGAGTTGCCATCTTGATAATTATAGATTTTAAAATCTACAAAATATTAATAAAGCAACTATTATGTATTCATCCCATCGGTTAGATACCGTTCCGTTAAAGTGCTAAGTTATTCCATATAGTGTCCTATATATATCTTTTTGTAACACTTTTAATTCCCAACACTCAGGAAAGTATACAGGACTATTTAGTAACTTTTCTGCACAAGACTAGTATGTTAACAAGCACATGTAAGTATGACACAGTAATCAGAAAGCAGTTAAGTAATTCAGCACAGTCATCAAGAACTTTAATTAACATAAATAAATCGTACGGATACATGAAATTTTTGAGGGTTGTCACATCCCCCCCTGTTAAGAGAATTTCGTCACGAAATTTAGCACGTGGTTACTAAGGAAGCTAGTTAAGTTGCGTGGTTTCCTGGTTTTTCCTGGGGTGTCACATCACCCCCCCGTTGGTTTAGAATTCGTCCCGAAATTCTGCAGTAGATTCAGCCTTAGTAGTAGTTGCACTTTTCTTAAACAACTGGGGATACTTGAGTTTCATTTGGTCTTCTCATTCCCAGGTATACTCTGGGCCACGACGGGAGTTCCAACGAACTCGGACAAGAGGTATTCTGGTACGCTTGAGAATCTTAACGTCTCGGTCTGTGATTTCAACTGATTCCTCGACGAATCGCAGCTGGTCATCGATAGTGAGCTCCTTGAGAGGGACCATGAGGGTCTCATCTGACAGACACTTCTTCAGATTCGACACATGGAAAACATTGTGAACTCCGCTGAGTTCTGCTGGTAGATTCAGCTTATAGGCCACCTTGCCAATCTTCTCAATGATCTTGAACGGTCCAACATAGCGCGGATTGAGTTTGCCTCGTCTACCAAAACGAACTACACCTTTCCAAGGTGAGACTTTGAGTAGCACTCGATCCCCAACCTGGAACTTGAGTGGTTTCCTTCGCTTATCAGCATAGCTTTTCTAACAGTCAAGAGTTGCCTCCATTCGTTGTCGTATTTGAGCAATCCTCTCGGTTGTATCTACTACAAGTTCTGGGCCAGTGATTTGGCTGTCGCCAACCTCTGCCCAACAATGAGGTGATCGGCACTTCCGTCCGTACAATGCCTCGAACGGAGCGGCTTGGATGCTAGTGTGGTAACTGTTGTTATACTAAAACTCCACTAACGGGAGGTGTTTTTCCCAGCCATTACCAAAATTGATTACACATGCCCTAAGCATGTCTTCAAGGGTTTGGATGGTGCGTTCAGATTGCCCATCTGTCTGTGGATGATATGCCGTGCTCATGTCTAGTCGAGAACCAAAGGACTTGTGCATAGCTCGCCACAACTCAGATGTAAAACATGAGTCACGATTAGAAATGATGGAGGTTGGCACTCCATGCCTTGATACTACTTCCTTTAGGTAGACGTCTGCTAGAGTAGAAAACTTATCCGTTTCCTTGATTGCCAGAAAATGTGCAGACTTGGTCAGTCGATCCACGATCACCCAAATGGTATCGTTTCCGCGTTGAGATCTAGGCAGGCCAGTAACGAAATCCATGGAAATTTGCTCCCATTTCCATTTAGGTATCTCTGGTTGTTGGAGTAGGCCTGATGGTTTCTGATATTCCGTCTTGACTCTCGCACAAGTCAAACATTTACTGACGTAGGTTGCTATGTTGGCTTTCATACCAGGCCAGCAGTATGTAGTCTTTAGGTCGTGGTAGATCTTATCCGAACCAGGATGTACTGAGTAACGAGACTTGTGCGCTTCATCCATCACAAGCTCGTGTAAGTTTCCATAAAGTGGAACCCAGATGCGCCCTGTTACAAGTAGGCGCCGTCTTCCTTTTGTTCTAGCCGCTGCCTCGATCCTCGCAAGGACTCAGCCCTGATGTTCTCTGCTTTCAACGCTTCAACCTGAGCATCTCGTATCTGAGCGGGAAGGCTAGAGTGAATGGTAAGCTGTAACGCACGTACACGCTTAGGTATAGTATCCTTTCGACTGAGGGCGTCGGCCACAACATTGGCTTTGCCCGGATGATACTTGATCGCACATTCATAATCGTTCAAGAGCTCGACCCATCGGCGTTGTCACATGTTTAATTCCTTTTTCTTGAAAATATGCTCGAGACTCATTTGATCGGTGTAAATGGTACACTTGGTACCGTACAGGTAATGTCTCCATATCTTAAGTGCGAAAACAACTGCTCCCAATTCCAAGTCGTGCGTAGTGTAGTTCCTTTCGTGAACCTTAAGTTGGCGTGATGCGTAGGCAATGACCTTGTCACGTTGCATCAACACGCAACCAAGTCCTTGGATGGAGGCGTCATAGTAAACCACAAAATCATCTGTGCCTTCAGGCAATGAGAGGATAGGCGTGCTACAAAGTCTATCTTTTAAGTGCTGAAAAGCAGATTCCTGTGCATCACCCCAACGATAGGTGACACCCTTCTGAGTCAGTGAAGTGAGAGGTTGCGCAATCTTTGAGAAATCCTTGATAAACCTTCTGTAATATCCTGCCAATCCCAAGAATTGGTGGATTTCTGTTGGTGTACGAGGTGCAGGCCAGTTCTTGATCGAGTCAACCTTGGATGGATCCACATGAATCCCATCCTTGTTTACCACATGGCCTCGAAAGTGGACTTCCCGAAGCCAGAAGTCACATTTCGAAAACTTGGCATACAACTGCTCTGTTCAAAGAAGTTCCAAGATAAGCCTCAGGTGTTGCTCGTGTTCCTCCTGACTCTTCGAATAGATCAGGATATCGTCAATGAAAACTATGACAAACTTATCTAGGTAAGGTTTGCATACTCGGTTCATCAGATCCATGAAGACCGCAGGTGCATTCGTCAATCCAAAAGGCATAACCAGAAACTCGTAATGTCCATAATGAGTCCTAAATGCTGTTTTAGGGACATCCTCGTCTCGGACTCTCAGTTGATGGTAGCCTGACCTTAGGTCAATCTTGGAATAGAAACTCGACCCTTGCAACTAGGGGTGTGCAAAAAACCGAATTAACCGAACCATAACCGAATTAACCGACAAAACCGAACCGAAAAAACCGAACCAAATAAAAAACCGGTGGGTCGGTTAATGGTTTTTTTGAAAACCGAAAGTAGCGGGTCGGTTATGGTTATCATTTTTTCCATACCCACCATAACCGAACCGAACCGACATGTAATAAATCTTTGTAGAATTTAGGACTTTTCACCATATTTTTAATATTTGATGACCGGAGATTTTTAGTACTTATAGGTTTTTCATATCATTTTGTGGTTTTGGTTGAATGTTTATTTGAATTTATGAAATGTATCATATCACTTTATTTGAATATTCGATAAGAATTTGTATTAATATTATATATTATATGTACTTTTCAATACTATGTAATATATACTAATATATACAAATATGCAATAACAATTTATCTCACGTTAAAAAAATTAAGCTATTCTTAGCTAAGCTAAATACACGGTTAACCACCCATAACCGACCCGCTATAACCATCAAAACCGAATAACCATAACCACCATAACCGATCGGTTATGGTTATGGTTATCTAATAACCGACATCGCGGTTATGGTTATGGTTTTTGGTCAAAACCGACCCAAACCGACCCATGCACACCCCTACTTGCAACAGGTCGAATAAGTCATCAATGCGTGGGAGAGGATAACGATTCTTCACGGTCACCTTGTTGAGTTCGCGGTAGTCAATACACATTCTGAAGGTACCGTCTTTCTTCTTTACGAATAAAACTGGAGCTCCCCAAGGCGAAGAGCTAGGACGTATGAAACCCTTTTCCAAGAGTTCTTGTAGTCGCATGGACAGTTCTTCAAGTTCTGATGGAGCTAGACGATAAGGTGCTCGAGCTATGGGCGCTGTTCCAGGAGCTAGCTCGATTTGAAATTCAACTTGACGATGAGGCGGAAGACCAGGTAATTCCTCAGGAAATACCTCAGGAAAATCACGTACAATACGTATGTCTTCTATCTTCCTTTCTTCTGAGGATCTATCAGAAACGAGGGCTAGAATAGCAGTGTGGCCCTTTCGTAAACACTTCTGGGCCTTAAGGAAAAAGATGATGCCCACAACAACACCACTCTTGTCGCCACGAATTACGAGGATTTCTTTACCAGAACGAGGGATGCGGACAATCTTCTCGTTGCAAAGAATTTTTGCTTGCTGATGAGATAACCAATCCATCCCAATAACAACGTCGAAACTACCCAGAATGATAGGAATAAGATTGATAGAGAAGGCCTGACCAGCTAAGACGAGGTTACAGCCCTTAACTATGTGTGTGGCTTCAAGACTTTTACCGTTTGCTAGTTCTACCGTGTGTTTGGTGTTCAGAAGTGTTGGAGTGCGCTTAAGCATTTGGCTAACTTTTAAGGACACATAACTAGTATCGACACCCGAATCGAATAAAATAGTAACAAAGAAGTCATCCAGAAGAAACTTACCCATCACCATGTTGGGATCGTTCCTTGCATCACCCTGACCAATCACGAAGGCACGACCTCGGGCCCCGTTGCCATTATTGTTACCCCCGTTGTTGCTTCCATTGTTGCCTTCATTATTGTTCCCGTTTCCTTGGTTGTTGTTGTTCTGATTCTGGTTCAGCTGAAGACAGTTCCTTTTAAAGTGGCCTTCAACGCCACATTGAAAGCATCCTTTATTGCTCTGCTGTTGCTGCTGCTGGTGGTTCTGTGGAGCTTGTGGCTGCTGTTGATGATTCTGATTTGCAGGACGTGGGCTCCTGCAATCCTTGGCTTCATGACCCAGCTTGTAACATCTCAGACAACGACCCTTGTGGCACTGCCCGCTATGATGCTTGTTGCACCGGTTGCACTTAGGGTGGTTCCCTCGGTATCCACCTTGTCCTTGACTACCAGAAGATTGCTGACCAGGACTCTGGTGGTCATCAGTCTTTCGCTGCTGGGACTGAGACTGAACTGAAGTAGAACCCTTGCCTGAATTCCCATCCCACTTGCGCTTGTTATCATTGGGAGCATCAGTAGTAGTAGCGCTAATACGCTTGGGCAACCTGTTCTGCTCAACTGCCTGATCAGTGAGACGATGAGCCAACCGGATGATTTGCTGAATGCTGCCAGGGTTAGCTGAGGTTACGTGGCTCTGAATCTCTGGTACAAGACCCTTGAGGTATAGCTCAATACGTTTGATGGGAGGGTCCACCATAGTGGGACACAAGATAGCTAGTTCGTTCGACCTCTTTGTGTATGCTTCGATTTCAGACCCCGTCATCTTCAGATTGAAAAATTCCACCTCTAGCTTGTGGATGTCGTCACGACTACAGTACTCTTCTTTGATCAAATTCTTGAAGTCGTTCCATGGGGTGGCATTAGCAACCGCCAGCCTAAGCAGTTGAACCTGTGCTTTCCACCAGGTTAACGCAGCACCTTCGAGTGTTCCAGTAGCAAATTTCACCCTACGATCTTCAGGGCATTCACACATCTCAAAAACAGACTAGAGCTTCTCGAACCAATGAAGAAGGCCTACAGCTCCTTCTGTGCCGCTGAAAGTACTAGGTCGGCAATCCATGAATGTTTTGAACGTGCACACAGGAGGTTGTGCAGGTTGACCTGTCGCGCGAGAATAAAAGACAAGGTTAAGCACAAGGGTTGGTTTGCGAAGGTAGGATCTAAACGTCCTAAGATGGGTTGATATGGTAGGTTATACCTCCTGCAGGGACAGCTGTGAGTGCCTCAACAACTCGTTCATTGATCAAAGCCTTCAACTAGGCTTGAGTTAGGTTGATACGTCCTCCGCGTCCGTTCATGATCTTCACAACGAAGCAACGTAAGTGAGAAAAGTGTCGCGAAAGTGCATAAGTGTGGGATGATAGTAGAGAGTAAGCACACAAGGTTCAAATAGCAATTATCACATAAATCATACCACCTATTGTGTCGAGTCTTGCACGTGGAGCGAAGCGTCGTTGTGGATCGTTGAGCAATGTACAGGTTATAGTCTGGTTTTATCAAAAAGCTTTTCTCTTTTTAAAACCAAGTTCACTATAACCAATGGCTCTGATACCAATCTGTCACACCCCCAAAATCCACCATGCGGAGTATCACCGCTTGGAGGCGTGACATGACCAGGATCGAGCCACCAATCATATTAAACATCGTAATTAAGTAAATAAAACCAACACAATACAATTGGTGACCAAAGGAGAGTGGCCAACTTTAAGTTAACCAAGTTCAGATTAAACAGCGGAAGCATAAAACGTGAAACCAAAACATAAGTCTTATAAGTTTATAAGGTTCAAATATTAAGCACGAGACATAACAGTCCGCATCCCACAACGACCACCTCCTCGTGCAAGCTCCATAAGCATCTAACGACCTGTAAGGCATGTAACAACGAGTTAACAACAAAGTTGAGTGAGTTCACGTTTGGTTGCTTAGTTTTAAGTTGTTTCCGAAAACATGGTTTGTCTTTTGCTGGCTTACTTGTCGTGGGGGTTACCCCATAGTTGAAAATATGATTAATCAGTTCCTTCTTTATTACCCAAACCATATCCATAATCAGTGGGGGCATCCCCATGTGAACCACTAGACCATACTATATCGACAACTGGCGAACAATAGTTGTGCGCTACGTCAATGTCTATCATCATTGACAGTTTACCATAGTCCATTAGTACATGCCCGTCCGACTGGCATGGTGTGAGGTTTGTTAAACCTAATAGCGCTATTAACTAATGACCCGCTCGCCATTGGCCTCGACAATTAAGTCGATATAAAATGAGGGACAGAGTTTTGTCTAGTAAGTTTTAAGGTTGTTGTCCTACCCAAGGAGGACGAACGCACGTATTCTACCCTAGGAGAATACGCAGGATTAATATTGGCATCCTACCTATGGAGGATGGCGGTACATATCCTACACAAGGAGGATATGTAGTTTTCGTTTTAATTCTTTAACCCATTCCCAACCACCGGGAATCCCATGCCTTAGAAAGTGTGTGAACTCACCTTGGTTTGCTTGGTTAGATTAGTTACTCTAATAATCAGGAAATCAAGCACGTCCTAATAAGGTACAGATAACAATCAGATTCTCATGCATGACACGTATCCTACGTACGGTTACTCATTACTTCTATCACGCACACACAATTCTAACGTCAAAGTACTTTGTTAAGTTATATTATTTTACCCTAATATAATATAACTATCTCACAAAATAAACAAGTATCCACAAAAGTGTTCTAGCATAAAATATATATTCTAAATATATATTTAACCATTTTACTTGTAAAAATCAACCTTCGATACTTTGTATTTTTGTAACAAACTCATGGCGAAGTTTATTTTGAAAAACAAAGTTAAAACGTATTCGTGAACACTTGTTAGAAAAATAATTTCTAAGTGTTGGAATTTTTAGAAAATTTCGCCAGAGTTTCCTTTGTAAATGGAGGTGTCCATGCTAATAAGCATATCATTTTCTTTTCCAAAAATCATTCAACAAATCAACAACAATTTACCAAGAGCAAACTATTCTATTTATAAACCAACATGAACTTGATGTTTCATAAAAACGCGTAGTAACTTGGTATGGCGTTTACTGGGTTTAGTTACCCTCTGAAGTGTATTTATTTTTGTGAAAAATCTCATTCTCGGGATTTCTAGATGTTTACAACTTGTTGATACTTTTTACAAAAATATTTATTTACCACATCTTCTTGCTCCAAAAATATTTCTACATTTATTTTGTCACTAAAAATAGTGTAGGTTTACTAAAAATCATGATCTTTCAAGAATCATCTTTTAGACTTGGTTTATTTAGGAAAATCATTCTCGAGTTTTAGATCTACAAGATTACTAAATCACTTTGTTTGTTATTTTACAAGAAATCATTTTGTCACCAAGTTCATGTCTAAATATGGAGGTGATTACTTTATTTAACCACATAATCACCACTTATCTTGTTAAATCATGTTTTTAATCATGATCTAACAAGTTCACTATGATGATCAATCATCATATTACTAGCAATCATCAAGTAAACAATAACATAATCAAGACAACTTTACATCTTCAAGATTCCATTTTATGTAACCTTTATGTTCAAGTTTTAAGTGTATGATTCTTAGTGTTCTGTATAAATCAACAAACAATAACTTTTAACCACTAAAACATGAAGTGAATAAGGATCAACAAGAAGCTTACAACTTGCTTAAAGCTAGGGAAGAACACTAGTGAAAATGTGGAGGATAATAGCAAACTAGAGAGGTCGTTGATGATCCGTGAGTTCCACACTTCGTGATTCACCTTTGTGCACCTTGTAGTAACCTTGGAACACTTGATTCAAAATCGAAAATGGGTGGTGTGTAAGAGGGGTGTTTCGGCCTAGAGTTTAAGAAGGAGGAGAGAAGAGGATGTTGGTGAGTTGTTGAAGATGATGAAGAGTTTATAATCCTCCAAGTTCTTATTACCCTTTGGTCACTATGTTTCCTAAAGTACACACAACATCTAATCATATCTTGGAAGATCACATAGGGACTTGATGAAGATTTATGGTGATCTTTGAGTAGGGCCCATGTGAGCCAAAAATATCAAGGGGGAGGGGTTAAGTTGTAGGTTGTTGGTAAGTGATGGTGATTAGTGGGAGGTTAAAGGTAAATGTTAGTGTTTTATATGTATGATGCTTTATATAATATGTTTAAGTGTTCGGGAACCATAACTAGCTCAAAAAAATAAAAACAATGTTTCTTGCAATATTTTAGTGTTCCGGGTAATGTCCGGGTGTTCGGTTAGATACCGTTCCGTTAAAGTGCTAAGTTATTCCATATAGTGTCCTATATATATCTTTTTGTAACACTTTTAATTCCCAACGCTCAGGAAAGTATACAGGACTATTTAGTAATTTTTCTGCACAAGACTAGTATGTTAACAAGCACATGTATGTATGACACAGTAATCAGAAAGCAGTTAAGTAATTCAGCACAGTCATCAAGCACTTTAATTAACATAAATAAATCATACGGATACATGAAATTTTTGAGGGTTGTCACAGGTGCGCCCCAAGGTGATGTGCTAGGGCGTACGAACCACAAGTACCTTTTCCATCGTTTTCTTTTCCTCCTCCGCTACTACAATGTGGGCTAAGTGTGAACGCGTTGTAGGACCGTAAACGACTCCCGAACGATTGCGAAATGACACGTGTGACGTGCGGAATCCGTACACGTGTGTGGACCAAACACAAGAACGTAATATAATCAAGATTCTATTAATGATCTAACAATGTTTACACCTTGAATCTTCCCCTTTGCTACTTTCTCTCTCTAGACTCTTTCTCTAGGCTCCAAAGCTTCAAAGTCACAAATGAGCAAAAGTAACAAAAGTCTCTAAATGAAACACGAACAAGCCTATTTATAAGCAAGGCATTAATGAGATTTCTCATTAATTACCATAATGCCACCTTGCTACTAAAAAGCTTTTCCTTTATATTTTACAATATAAAACTTGGTTTCATTCCATTTCTGCTACGATTTGGATTGAGTGAGGCGATAAACATAAGTGCACTCACAGACTCCCCCTTGGATATTGCCGCAGTCAATCTCGTAGCATCTTTGTCTTTTCTCTCTCTATCTCTCTGAGTCTTCTTGAAGGTTTGACATCTTCAGCAACCACATGACTTTCTCTTGCTCGAACAGACTCCCTGTGGATCTGTCTTCGGCTTCAGTTGCTCCCCCTTTCGATTAGACTCTTCCTTCAGGCTCCCCCTTTCGTTAAGCTTCTGTGCTTTTGGGATCGACGCCTGGCTTTCCGGATACAAGTTCCCGCTAGCGATGAGCTCGTCTTCAGACTCCCCCTTAGCTTCGGCTATCGGGATCGTAATCTGGCATAGCATCTGCAAATCTCAACCATTTATAAGAAATTTGACAATATAAGATTGAAAACCTAACTCTCTGCATAAGCTGGAGCATATCAAATATGTGACAATGAAAGCTTTTTAGGTTTTTCCAGGAATGATGACCTGGTTCTTAAAAAACTTTTTGAATTAAAAACCTGGCTCTATTGTACAAATATAACAATATGAATATATCCAGGATTAACTTGTCTCTCCCCCATATCAAATAACTTCATGGATTTGATAGTTTAAGAATCTAAAACCTTCACGAATAATCTTCCAAGTCAAAATTAATGACCTTGGAGATCTCACAAACTATTTTTTATTTCAAATTAATGAACTTGTTTATTTTCAGAAACACGTTCATCATACTTAGATTTTGAAACTCAACTCTTAGACATCGGTTGTCGAAAATAAAGTGAAAACAAAATCTTTTAATATTTTTCTGAAACATAAAACAGTAAAGAAATATTTACAAACATATTTACATACAATATTTTTGTTTGAGTTCGTGTCAGAGGATCATATCAGTTTATGACAAATCACTAGCACCGTTGAGCTATTTTTAAGTTCTAAACGATTCACTTAGATTGTAAGTATACTGATTCACTTAAATTTTCACACAAAGTTCAACTGATTTGAGATACGATTTAGTGTTTTAAGAACTTGAACTTATTCGCGTGTCCCACCTCAGAATATACTCCCGTATCAAAATTCCCTAGATTCAGTCTTACAGGTGAATATACCATAATGATATCTGTACTATGGGTTAGTGCGAGACCTTGAGAGCTTAGGTATGAACTACCATTCAATCAAAGAGATGAAGGCTCGACTTTGAGGTGTGTCCCCCTTAGGGATCTTTACAACTGCATTTGATTCATATCTTTCGATATTTTATCAATTTTTATGCAGAGAGTAAGCTTTTAAAGTGCATAAAGTATAATACGAGGTCTAGGCCATTGCTTCCGCAATATCAGAAGACCAGTTATAATACCCCAGATATCAAACAGTATAAAGACCTAGTATCTCATAATCAGGCAATCTCTCAAACAAGATTTCGGGGGTTACCCATATATCCGAGAGATGTTCCCCACGAGATAAGTAAGTATTTGATATTTAGGTTTATATCTCGAAAACAATCTTATAAGTGTGTAAAAACCTACTGGCATATCATCAGTGAGACCGTTTATTACATTTATCTTTCCATTTCTTTAGCGTACTGTTATTGTCTACTGATGTACTATCATTTCCTCTTTTTACACAAAAACTCACTGTTGAATTTTATCATGTTTTTGGCTTTTTCAAATTTTCAAATGTTTTTGGATTTTCTGACAACATTTACCCCCCCTAAAATTCAAAAATTTAAGAAAATTTGACAAACCGATGTAGATAGTTTTGTCTCCCCATCCATTTTCTACATTTCATGCTCTGTTTTTGCAGAAAGTACCCCCATGATTTACAACACATTAATATTTGACAGTTTGAAAACCGTTTTTCAATTGTGTGAAATTAATCATGTTTGTTCCGCCGTGAGGGTTTCGGCATATTCAATCAACATATTTTTAATTTTTGAATTTTTGACAAATTTAAAAACAAACATATATTTTTGTCATTTTTAAATTTTTGACAGGATAAAAACATATTTTTGTTTTTTAAAATTTTCAATTTTTAGGGTTTTTTGAAATATTTTTGATTTATGTATAGAAATGAACAAACTCCCTGTATTCAGACGCAGGGACCGGCAGCCTCCTATTGTTGAGCCAGGCTGCTCTAATACTCCTCATTCCGACATTCAATTGTCTTCGGGAACACCTGCACATTCAACTAATTTGATCATTTGAATAATGCAACCCAGGCCTATTTTACCTTGGGTATTGTCACACAAACTGACTTATTCAACTTCGGAAAATCTTTATCATTTTTACAAATGTATTATCATTCCGATTATCACTCACAGAAGCCTTTTGTTTCTTTTCCACCCAAGCTTGTCCTTTTGAAACATTTCTTTTGTAAAAACGTGATTCATTCTAAATGTTTTGATTTTGAACAACAACTTTTGGTTTCCAAAACCGGTTTGGTTTTGTTGCATCAACATTTGTTTTCCAACTTTGTGTTATTCTAAATCTGGGTGTCACCGATTTCCATGTTTGTTCTGAGTCAGCCTTTGACATTTTCGGCTTCCAAGTTTGCTTTGAGTCAAACTTGGTTGACTTCTGATTCACAACATCAGACTTCTTTTTTGTCTCAACACCAACAGATTTCGGATTTGGACACTTGCGTGCAAGATGTCCAGTTTGATCACTTTTAAAACATGTTCTTTTTGAAACATCTTTAACCTGTTGTTGTTGCCTTTCTTTTGAGCGTAGAACTCTTCATTAGACTGTTGTCTAAATTGGAGTTCTTTCTCTTCTTCAGAACTTGTTCCGTGAACAAAGTTTATATTTTTCTAATAATTTGGCGTTTCATTTCTTTTCCAATTCTGTTTCTTTTTATAACCCAACCCAGCCTTCATGTTTTTCTCTTAAAACCTAGTTTGTTATAAAAAGTTTTGTTACTCTTACTAGTAAACTTTGAAATCTCAGATTTTTCAATTTCAATCATCTTGAACACTTTGTCAATCTTTTCTAAACTCACATTCCGAATTGGGCTTCAAGATCTGAAAATAATTTGTCTGATCCAGTCATGGTATAAACCAATCCTTTTGAATCATCATTCGCATTTTTATCAGATCTTGAGTTTTTCAGATATCCTTCATGAAAACTACCTTCATTTTCATCCTGTGATTCAGATTACCTGTTTCAATAGACTCTTCTTTCAAAACACTTTCAACGACCTTACCTACCACCTCTGAATCACTAGAATCATCAGATTTGGAATAGGTTACGTCAATGTTATCTGGCAATTGATCAACCATGTTGAAAGCTTTTTCCACCTTCTCGTCATCATAGAATGTGAATTTTTCCTCAAACGGTGGTGGAACCTGATGATACTCTGAGCCAATTCTTTTCTTGTTTTGCTCAGAATCTTTACCATCCGGTTTTAGATTGAAAATGCATTCAAGAACATATGATGAAGCGTGATAACTGTGTAACTTGTTGTTATCATGTTCTAAATCAGCTATTTTACGCTTTAGCTTAGCAACATCTTCAATGTAAGAATTTACAACTTGTTTAATTTCATACTGTCGCTTAAGCGTATCAGATGTTTCAGAACAATGTTTCAATCTCGATTGAACAAGTTTCATTTGACTTTTCACGTCTTCATATGACTCTTTTGTAATATGATATGCCAGTTTTATTGAATCATACTCCTTTTTCATTTCTTGAAATGAATTTTCTTTTTGTAAACACTCTTCAGTCATTTTTGAAACCTTTTCTTTTAAAATCTCTTTTTATTTTTCTAAACTCTTGCAATTTTGTGTCAACATTTCATCATTATGTTTCAAGACCTTTTCGTTTTCTAACATTTCTTTGTATTTTTCTTTGAAAATTGTTTCAATTTTTGTGAATTCTAAATCTCTTGTTCTGATTTTTTCATCTTTTTCAGTACAAGCACTGCACGTTTCCATGCATTTCTTGCACTGTTCAGCATTTTTATTTAAGACTTCAGAAAATTCAGTTGAAATATTTACCGCAGTGATTGGCACCTTGGCTTTTTCTGCCATCTGCTTCTGATCTGCTTCTTTCTTCTGTTGTTCCTCAGCAGCATCATCAGTATCAATCACTTCAACCAATCTTTCAGGCTTCTCATCATTTTCTTCTTTCTTCTTCAGATCTTCTTCGTTCTGCTGTTCTTCAGTAACAGCTTCTTCCCCAACTGCTTCTTCTTCTTTTTCACCTTCCACTTTTTCTTCATCAGCAACTTTCTTCAGTTCATCCACCAAACTTTCAACATTCTTCTTCATCCTCTCTTCATCTCTATGTCTTAGACTCGCTGTCATGACATCTCTGATGATTTTATCCAAATTTTTCACATAATCTTTATCTTTCGCTACATTCGAATAGTACTCGCCGGATAGAGGGATTACTGCAAGAACGTCATTAAACACCACTTCTTTTGGATGGACAACTGGTTCACCTTTGCTATTGACCTAACACTCTCGCTTCTTGTCATACCTTCCATAATTCTTCGCTTCTTCATAATTTTTCTCCATTTCTTCAATTCTATACCCAGCAATACATCTCTCTCTGTATGTTTTCTCTTTCAAAATCTCATCTTTTGTTTTCTCCTTCACAACAGCTATGAATGCATCTGTATCACTTCAGCCACTAAAGCAGCGCTGAATCCATATTCTTCTTCTGGAAGAATGTCATTCTAGTTGAATCCTTCATCATCTTGGATCACTACTAGTGCTCTCGGCTTCTCTTTCACAGAGTTGTTTTCAATTTGTTTCATCTTTGATGGCTCTTCTTTGGTCCTGTGATAAACCGCTTTACGATAGTAATCGTCTTGAAATGGATTAGCGGTTTCTTCAACAGCAGAGTTTCTGCATTTTCTTTTAAAATGACCCTTTTGTATACATTTAAAACATGTCACTTTTGATTTATCGAATCCCAGCTTTATTGATGGTCCACCGAGTGTTTGTCTACCAGTAATTTCCATGAACCGCTGAGCTCTTCGAATGCAGCTGGCTAAGCACCATCTAACACAGGTTCACGCTCCAAATAGTAGTTCAATAGGTTTCACACCTTACAAAGCATTACATATCACA
This sequence comes from Helianthus annuus, assembly GCF_002127325.2. Lineage (NCBI taxonomy): Eukaryota > Viridiplantae > Streptophyta > Magnoliopsida > Asterales > Asteraceae > Helianthus > Helianthus annuus. The sequence goes on along the minus strand of NC_035444.2, from coordinate 137,079,115 downwards.
TAACACCTTTTTGGGCCATAAACAACAATCACATTACAAGTCTAGTATTCAAATTAACAACTTAACAGTCCCCAACTCTCCTTATGCAAATGTGCGGCCAATTCGACTACGGCCCAAAGTAAGTGTGCGAGCCCACATGTGTTGTGCGATCTGATTAAATTGTGCGACTAAATGCTCTTGTGCGATTGGGATATATTGTGCGACCAGATTTAATATGTGTGACTACCTACTTGTGTGATCCATTATACTTTCCGGCCCAAGCAAATATGCGGTCCGATACGTTGTGCGATTAGCCCAGGGGTGTGCAGCCCATTAAAGAACGGCCCACAAGAGAGGGTTTGTGTGACTCGATTGGGTTGTGCGTTTCACACAACATCTGGCCCAAATGTCATGTGCGACTTAGGGGTGCAAACGAGCCGAGCTACTCGCGAACTACTCGAGCTTGGCTCAAAAAAATATCGAACGAGCCGAGCTTAAACAAGCTCGAGCTCGAGCCTGAGCCTAAAAACAAGCTCATTTAGAAAACGAGCCCGAGCCCGAGCTTCGCTTATCGAGCTCGAGCTGGCTCGCGAGCCTTAATGAGCTTTCTTTTTTTATATTTTTATTAATATATTAAACATATATTTAAATAATAATATTTACCATTTATATAAATATAAAGAAATAACTAAATTATTGTATAACAATATTATAATTAATAAAAATTAAATTAATAAATACTAAACGAGTCGAGCTAGAAAAATTACCTTCGAGTCGAGCTCGAGCTTTAGAAATAAAGCTCGAATCGAGCCGAGCTTTCATATGTTAAACGAGCTCGAGCTCGAGCCTGGTCGAGCTCGGGCTCGACTCGGCTCGTTTGCACCCCTAGTGCGATTGGACCGAAATGTGCGATTCAAGGTCTTGTGCGACTTCAGTTATGTTTGATCGTAATTTATGGAATCAGTTACCCCCCTTTATGTTTACTAATTCAATTCAATCAATCACCAACCCCATTAATTCTCATGGACACCATGCATCTAGAAGCAGAGCCTAAAATTTTGGGACGAAATTTTTCTAACGGGGGAGAATGTGACAAACCTCACCAAACCAGGTATCCGTACGAATTAATTAATATTTAATTAATACTTAACTATTGTGCTTGCTTACAATTGTGGATAAACTGCTACTTGAATTCTGATACATACACATATATGCATCATACTTTACTAACTGTCACTCCATTATTTACATACAAACTATAGTGACAAACTTGATGCACAATAGCACAGTAGCACAATGAACGGATAACCCAGTAAACGTGCTGACATAGCCAGCACCAGACAGACACTGTCTCTAAGGCCAGTATGAGCTGGGAATAGATCACTACACTAGTAGGGAGTGTAGGGAGGTGAGGATTGTAGAACTGCGTCACTAGGTGATAGTTATAGTGACCGAATGTACCTAAAACATGTTCTAATTGCAAAATTCTGCACTATAATACAAAAATTCAGCATTTAAGCTTAACTAGTAAAGTGCAAAAACATGGGAAAATAATGCTAGACACTTTCCAAAGTGTCAGGAATTCATTGTGTCACTAAAGATAATAATAAAGACACTTTAAAGCTTTGTTTGACACTTTAACGGATCAATATCCAACCGAACAACCGGACTTTACCCGGAACATAAAAATATTGTCAATGACATTGTTTTTCCTTTTCTGAGCCAGTTAGGGTCCCCGAATACCCTAACACCCGCTATAATACATAACACACTAGTAATTAGTTTAAACTCCTAACTAAACTAAATATCACCTAACTATCTAGTTCAAATCAAACCATATTACCCCCCCCCCCCTTCAACCGAATCAGTCCCCATGTGGGACACACCCTTACACACTTGATTATTTTATTTGGACATGTTTAATATCTTGGGAGCACAATATCTAATGGTTAATTAAGATGAATGGTCTATAAATGTAACCATTAGATCACACCCTCATTTACACCAACACTTCAAGAATTAGCCCTCTCTCCTTTCCCTCTCTTTGAAGTCGGCCGAACCCACACACCCACCCATCATCACTTTCAAACTTTGATCTTGCTAAACCACATACAATCCAAGGTGCTAGAGTTCATACGAGGAGGCTCGGTGCTTACGGAATCACAAGGACCTCTCTACATCGCTTTTATCCACCTAGTTTTCGCCTTGATTCTTCCCTAGCCTTGAGCTAGTTGTAAGTGATTCTAAACACCCTCTTGATCTTGTCTAAGGTGGTTAATAAGAAATTTAACGGATAAAAATCGAGAACACTAAAGATCAAGACTAAAAGTCTTGTAAGAATGATAAACTTGATGGTTAAAGAGTAAATAATGGTGTAAAACTCATGAATCTTGTTTAGTTATGGTTATTTTATGTTGTTAGTTGCTAGTAGTTGAACGGATCGTCATCTAACCACGCTAGATCATGTTCATGGAACATGAACTAGCATTATGTTAAGTAGGAAAGTTACAAGATGATGAACCCTTTCATACATAAACATGAACTTGTGTAAAAATAGTTTTTCTTGTAAAATGGAGTTCTAAACTAGTAGATCTAAAGATCTACAAGTGGTATTTTCGAAGAACCAAGTGTAAGATGCAATCACGTTTAAAAGCCGGATCTTTCATGAAATAAAAACATTTTTGTGAACAAACAAGTGTGTAAACACTTGTGTGACAAAAGGTTTTAACAAAGAAATATTTTCGTAATTTTTGACTAAGAAGATGTAAAGTTACATTTTCTTTAAAGATGAGATTTCCAAGAAACCGATTTTATTTTTAGAAATAGAAAGATCTACTAAAAATATTGGAAAGTTACTACATACTTTTACACAACTTACAAGTTCATGTGTTTGCAATTTATGCATATTTTTGACTAGTTTGATGTCTTGATATTGAATATTGATGATTGAAAATTGATTGATTGAGTTGTTAAAAGAAAATGATACGCTTGTAAGCGTGGCCACCTCCGGTTACAGAGGAAACTCTGGCGAAATTTTTCCAGAAATATAACACTTGGAAATATTTTTGTAACAAGTGTTGTGAATATATTTTTAACTTGTTTTCCAAAATAAAATTCGCCATGATTTTTATTACAAAACTTCCAAGTGTCGGAGGTGGAACTTTCATAAATAAAACTTGTTAAAGATACACTTAGAATATATCATAGAAAAATGCTTGTGCGATTTTATGATTATTTTGTGAACTACATAAATATTATTCTTAGAGTAAAAATAATATTACTAGAATACACTGAACAGTAACGACTCCAAAATAATACTAACGCCCTCTCAATGAATATTAAAGTTACACCGGTATTATTATTACCACACGAACCATAAAATGTAACTTATGTATTTTCAGAAAATACTCTTAAATGCGTATTTTGATAAAAGTAGTATTCTGGAAAATTGTATGGAATAAAATATAATATTTTTGGGAAAAATATTTATATTTTGGAAGTAGAATATTTTAGACAAATAAAATAAAATATATTTTATTAAGTGAGACTTAATAATATATTCTTGGAATTATACAAACCCACATGTATTAAAGCCCCCATCCTTGGGAAGGAATCTAATTAATACATAATTACGAAGTGTAAATACGAAATAGTTGTCTAACTATTTCCAAAAAACGTTAAACCTTAAGCCAAGGCACGACCGTCCGTCTAATAGAAGTTAGTACGTGTAGGTCGTCACGCAGCAGGTTGATTGGGAGATTACTATTTCGAGACGCACTTCAGTGAGTTCATGTCCCCCTTTTCTCTTAACTGTTTTCAGTTTTTATACTTCGGGGGTGAAATACATGTTACTATGATTACGAATACTTTTTACATGGTATGGTTAGCGTAAGGAGGGTTACTACTTAGATCATGTGAGTGGGTAGGCGGGAACTGGAGGCCATTAATCCTCATTGTAGGACCGAGGGTCTTTAGCGGTAGATCTATCTGGGTGTAGCGAGCCCAGCCCCAGGCCCACCAGTACGGACCTCGGGGTGACTTGATACCCGACGTAAAAATCTGCTAGGTTTGAGTCTTCCTACTGCACTTCACACATATCAATGGCCTTGCAAACCATTGGTGATATCTTTATTTCCTTATTTGCTACATACCAGGGTTTTTATACTTACAAAGGTTTTACATACTCACTACACATGAACTCGCTCAACATTTTTGTTGATTTTTCCAACTTACATGTATTTCAGGGAATTAAGGATCTGGCGAGGTATGCTACGTTTTCACGCTGCGTAAGAGTTATGAGGTCATCCAAGTTTAGGGGATGTGGCTTTTACCTGGATGAGTCACAGTCCTTAAACTACGTCTGTTTCATGGTTATGGTTATGTCTTATGAACAATGTTTTTGTTTTGTCTTGTTGTAATTCCGTTGCATGTGTCGACGTTTTAAAACAATGTTGTGGTATTTTATTTTATAACTTAAATCAATAGATGATCTGCACGGTTTTACTTTCATATAGCTTTGTTGTGATTAAGCTATGGTATTAAGAAGTCACACCAAATTAACCCACGCTTCCGCAAAGCCAGGGTGTGACAGCTTGGTATTAGAGCTTTGATCATAGCGAACTAGGATTCCCTCTCGAGTCTAGACTATGATCACTAGGGCTCTCACAAAAACATTTTTACATTGCATACATTACGTCCAGATCCCGGATACAAAACATTTTTACAAAAAAAAGTTGAGAACTTTTCCTTCTTAAAAGTTATGGTTTGGTCGGGGAGACCAGGGATTCAGTCGGGGAGACTGAGGGATCCAGTCGGGGAGACTGAGGGATCCAGTCGAGGAGACTGAGGGATCCAGTCGGGGAGACTGAGGGATTCAGTCGGGGAGACTAAGGGATTCAGTCGGGGAGACTGAGGGATTCAGTCGGGGAGACTGAGGGAGTAGTCTGAGAGACTAGGAGATTCAGTCTGAAAGGCTGGGAGGTAGACTAGTGGGACTAGGAGAACTATTTGATTGCCTATTGGTGACTAACATGTTTATTTGACTATGTGATTGATTATTTGTGCATATGTGTGCTTGTGTTACAGACGTCATGCCTACATCTGGTACTGGAGAGTCAGACACTACGGACCCCATGGCTATAGTATCAGACGACATAGTTTCATCAGAGCACGAGGTGTATACTTCAGATACTACCAGCACGGACGATGACGACTTCCAGCCCTTTGCGCTGCCCGATGTCGTAGTAGAGCCCGCTGATGGCCATCTTGTTGGGGATTTGCCGCTCGCGGTGATCCCTGCCCATGTGCCCCTTGCCGCTTACCCTATTGTTGATATGCCCCTCGACGTAGTCTCTGACGACGACGTCGATCTATTTGAGGAGGATGACTTTGAGGGCGAGGCCCATATTGCTGCTGGTGATATTCTACTTCTTGCTGATGCTCCTGCGGAGGAGGCTCCCATTCATTCGCCTGTCCCAGACTCATTTGAGTCTGTGGCATCTGCACCTTCACACACGCAGGGAGTGCAGCACCATTCGCACGACACAGACCCTGATATGGCGTCATCCGCTGCACCTGCACCTGCCCCTAGTTTTGAGTTCGATCATGATATTGATGATGATTTAGATCCTGTTTTCCCACCTGGTTTTGATTCAGACCGTGATATCGAGTTTGTACACTTAGACCAGCCCATGGAGGATCCTGTAGCCCCTGTTGATCCCTTGTTTGCTGATCCAACTGATTTTAAGATGGAGTTTGTTGATCCGGAGCCTGCTGTAGCCCCTGAGCCCGTAGTTGCTCCTGACCCCGCGCTAGAGCATGACCCTGATCATGCCGATGCACCTGCTGTTGCTCCTTTGGTTGATGATGTACCTGTTGATGATCATCCTGTTGTTGTTCCACAGTTGGTGGATGATCATGTTGCTATTGATGCTCATGTTGATGCTCCTCATGTTGCTGACATTCCTGCTGATCCTGTTGTCGCACCACTTCCTGATCCCATGCCAGTGATGTTCGACCGTGCACCTTTTGTGACCCATATTGATCCACGATACGCTCACACCCAGACGATGATGATGATTTCCCACCTTTCGTGGTACCTGTTACACCACCTGTAGCCCCTGTTTTAGCCCCTGTTACAGTTCCTATTGATGCTCCTTTGATTCCCACACACACTACAGACGTTAACCGCACTGACTTACCTGTTACATTTCTTCAGGACATACCTCCACCACGTCCTGGGGAAGGTTCATCTCGTCAGCCATTTGGCCATATACCTTTCATGTCAGGAGGAGATCAGTTTGTACCCCAGATTTCTCATCATACTGCTGTTCCCACTGTTACACCATCTGTTGTTCCATCCTTCGCTCCATCTAGTGAGCCGTTCCTCTGGACTTCGCCACCCATTATGCCACCATCAGATCCGTATCACCCATATCACATGGGGTATTCTACGGAGGATATTCTCAGATCTTTCATGATACAGCAGGAGGCGCTGACCCGTCACGTGCAGGAGCTGGAGAGAGCTCAGCGACTCCCGTGCCAGTGCCAGACTCCACCTGCAACATCTCACCCTCCACGTCCACTTTCACCAGATTCTGCCGCTCGTTTTTGGACTCCTGAGCAGCAGATAGCATACTTGATGCGTTCTCATCGCGTTATGGAGGAGGATTGGCTTCATATGCGCCGTTTGCTCTTTTCTCATTTTCCCCCTCCTCTACCACCATCAGCTTAGGCCTTTTTGTACGACACGGGTAGACTGTTGATGAGAGGACCGCGATTACACAGATTGCACAGCTTTTGGAGACTGCATTTTGATTATGACTTTTGATGTTTTGTATAATGGTGGTTGTTGACATTGATGTGATAGTTTTGGACAAGGGTGATGTGGCCCTTAGTCATGGATGTTGTATGATACAGTTGTGTACTTGTAAACCTTACATTGTGGTGTCGATTTATGACAGTGCAATCACAGTATTCTCATCATATGTGATGTTTGATTGATTGTTTATGTTTTATAACATGAGATGTTATGTGGTAGATTTATTTATAACATGAGATGTTATGTGTTGATATTGTTGTTACATACGTACACTTTACTTACGATGACCTGACCAACGTAAAACATCTTTTTAGAAGATGCCTCCAAGACGCCAGACGCGTATGCCTGCCAACGAGGCAGAACTTCAAGGAATCATCGCTGCCGCCATTGCGCAGTATGCAGCCTCACAAGGAGGAACCAGCGGAAGTAATTTGAACAACAACGGCAATAACAATCCGCCTCATGGTAATGTTAAGTCGTTGAGACATACTACGATACATTTGGATATCTTTAGCACGTTTGCTAATGCCATTTGTATATTCTAACGTATGTGCAGGGTGCACTTACAAGCAGTTTCTTGACTGCAAGCCCGTAAACTTCGACGGCACCGGAGGTGCTGTTGCATTTGTCAGATGGGCCGAGAAGACGGAATCTGTTCTTCGAATGAGCAAGTGCGCTCCAGACCAACAAGTTACCTACATTTCTGGGCTATTCCTGGACGGAGCCCTATCCTGGTGGAACTTACAGGTACAGACTCTTGGTGAAGCCGCAGCTTATGCGATGACATGGACAGAGCTGAAGGAGCTCATGCGAAGAAAGTACTGTTCACATGCGGAGATTCAGAAGCTGGAAACGGAATTCTGGCACTTGAAAATGGAAGGTCCCAAAATCGCGGAATATGTTCAGAGATTCCACGACTTGTCTCATGTGGCAGCTTATATGGTTACACCGGAATTCAAACGAATCGAGCACTTCATTTGGGGTTTAGCTCCTCAGATCATGAGTATGGTCACTACTTCCAAGCCCGCGACAATCACAGAGGCCATCGATCTGAGTGTAGCTCTTACTGAGGAAGCCATCCGCTTAAACAAGTTTTCAAATGTTGAGCAAAAGAAGAAGGAGACTCACGTAGAGTCATCCGGCGAGAACAAAAGGAAGTTCTCAAACTTCAAGCAGGGAACTGGCGATATTGGTAAGAAAGGAGAATCAAGCACACCGTTCCAAGCTGCAACCGGTGCTGGAAAGAAAGGAAAGGGTTATATGGGTACACACCCCAAGTGTAACACCTGCCAACGTCATCATTCTGGCCGGTGTGGGCCAAAAGTATGTGAAGCTTGTGAAAAAGTTGGCCACCTGAAGGATTCTTGCTGGGCTAGTGCAGGACGGGGAGGCCAAGGCGGTTTTGGTAATCGGAACAATAACCGTGGTGGTAATGGAAACCGACCACAAGGGAATAATGGAGGAAATGGAAACCGGGGAAATGTTGCGAATGAAGCTGGTAGTGGGAATCGCAACCAAAACAACAATCGAGCAGGGAACAGAGGAGGTAATGGGCAAACACTAGGTTGTTTTAACTGTGGTGATGTTGGGCATTTAAAGAAGGATTGCCCGCAGCTGAATCAAGCCCGCGGAAGAGTCTTTAACATCGAAGCGAGGGAAGCGCGCCAGGATCCCAATGTTGTTACTGGTACGTTCCCTATAAACCAACGCTTTGCATCCGTTTTATTTGATACTGGTGCCGATTATAGCTTCGTGTCGTTAGAATTTAAGAATATGCTTGGGTTAGCCGCTAGTAAATTAGATATCCCGTACTCAATCGAATTGGCGAATGGAAAGTTAGTAGAAGCCAATGAAGTGGTCAGAGGTTGTGTAATCGAGTTGGGAGAGCGTGAGTTTACTTTGGATCTACTACCAGTCAAGTTGGGAAGCTTCGACGTGGTAGTAGGAATGGATTGGTTGTCAAGCAACAAGGCTGAGATTGTCTGCCACGAAAAGGTCGTTCGCATCCCAAAAGAAGATGGGGAAATGATTGTGGTTCATGGAGAAAAGCGCGATACACCTTTGAGAATCATCAGCTGCCTGAAAGGCCGAAAGTGTTTACAGAAGGGATGTGCTGCCTTCCTGGCACACATTGTGGATAAGAGAGCTACTGAGCCAAAGATCGAAGACATCCCTGTCGTAAAGGAGTATCCGGAAGTCTTCCCAGAGGACTTGCTAGGATTGCCACCCCAGAGGCAAGTGGAGTTCCGCATCGACTTAGTTCCAGGCGCCGCGCCTGTGGCTAAGGCACCTTATCGACTTGCCCCGTTAGAGATGCAGGAATTGTCGACACAACTTCAAGAGTTGTTAGACAAGGGATTCATCAGACCAAGTTGTTCACCTTGGGGAGCTCCGGTCCTGTTTGTCAAGAAGAAAGACGGTAGTTTTCGTATGTGCATTGACTACCGGGAGTTGAATAAGTTAACTATCAAGAATAGATATCCTCTACCAAGGATTGATGATCTATTTGACCAGCTGCAAAGTTCAAGCTTTTACTCGAAGATCGATTTGCGATCAGGTTACCATCAGCTAAGGATACAAGAGGAAAGTATCCCGAAGACAGCCTTTAGGACTCGCTATGGACATTACGAGTTCCTAGTTATGCCGTTTGGGTTGACAAACGCACTTGCAGTTTTTATGGATTTAATGAACCGAGTTTGCAAGAAGTATCTCGACAAGTTCGTGATTGTGTTTATCGACGATATTTTGATTTATTCAAGGTCGAAGGCTGAACACGAACAACATTTAAGAGCCATTCTGGAGTTGCTGAAAAAGGAACAGTTGTATGCCAAATTCTCGAAGTGCGAGTTTTGGTTACGCGAAGTCCAATTTCTTGGACACGTGATTAATGGAGATGGGATTCATGTGGACCCCACCAAGATTGAGGCGATAAAGAATTGGGAGACCCCAAAGACGCCAACCGAGATTCGACAATTCTTGGGTTTGGCTGGCTACTATCGAAGTTTCATTGAGGATTTTTCAAAGATCGCTCAACCACTGACACTCCTCATGCAGAAAGACAAGAAGTTTGATTGGGGAATCAAACAGGAAGAAGCATTTCAGCTGTTAAAAGACAAGCTCTGCAATGCGCCAATCTTAGCTCTACCAGATGTCACACCCCTATTTTCCACGTGTCACCGGCGGGCCCGGTGGGGAGTATCGTGACGTAATTGATATCATCATAGTCAAACAACACAACATATAAGTGCACAGCGGAAGCAAAAGATATAGATTCATTTCAACTGAATAAATTGTAATGTTTAAGTATCACAAAACAGTCGAAACAGATCCACAGGCGGATCAAATAAAAAAGAAAACTGTTCAACAGACTTTGACATCTAAAGCTTGCGAGACTTGAGTAATGATGCCTGGAGTAGCCAGCCTATTTCGTCTAGAACCTGCACTTAGCCTTTTTGGAAAAAACGTCAGTTTGCACTGGTAAATACAACTTAACTGACTCATTTTGAAAAGAGTTTGAAAATTGATTTGAATGCACTTAGGCAAAAACCTTTTTATAACTTGGGACAATTAAAATAATCTTGTATACAGTTTTACTCATTTGCCGTCCATTAGGGCCGGTTTATAGGGCTGGACTTAAGTTAACTGACACGCCACAGGTATAATGCCCACAAGGTCGATTCCTTATAGTGGGATACCAGTTTTTACAGAATGCATCTGTCGGGTGTACGCCTACACCCCGTGCTTAGGTCGTGGCCATTTCTTTGAATGATGCCAAGGATATCCGGGACATGGTCATTTAACCCCAAGGGCCATACACCAAATAATACATATCAAACAGGTTATGTAAATACATCAATCATAATACGATTTAAATGACTACATACACCCGACCAAGCGGTACTTTTATAGTACCGTATCCTAAGCCCGTATAGGGAAAATAAGTTAAGGGTATTTACCTGAGCAATGTATAAATCAAATACAGCAAGTGCACGTATCTTTTAATGGGCTCCTAATCTGGAACGAAGGTTTTTAATAACCTATTAGAATCCTAACGAGTCTTTAATTAAGCTTGGACTTAGACCAGTTAGTTTTCAAAAGGAATACACGGTTCAAACGCATGATAAAGCGAAGATCGGTTTAGAATGTGGTTTTGACCCAACAAGCTTGAATACTTGTTTAATATGGGTAACTTAATCACATTCTGAATTTTGAGACAAAAACGATTTGGTTTGACCCGTTTCGGCTAATATATGCAAACTAGTTACATAGGCCGATCCGAACGCGAAACATGCGTAACGGGTAACCATAAAAGTCATGAAGATGTTCCATAAGTTAATATGCCTTTGATATGTTGTGATATCAGTAGGATATCTTCCATTATGCCCAAAACAAGTTTAAAACCAATTTATGCCCCGTAGGGGTATTTTGGTCATTTTAAAGGTTATAAAAGAGATTAATAGTAATCCAAGTTATAGGTCTGATTAAATCAGTAAAAATACTTAATTTACTAAGTTACATCAGTAGGGTATAACTTATATGTGAAACTTATCACTTATAACCAAACTATGCATCTTAAGGGCATTTTGGTAATTTCACATAGACTTAAAAGGTCAAAACTGGAAGTTCTGAGTTTAAGACTTTTGCTTACTGCTATAGTATGAAAGTTTACTTAAAACATCAGTAGGTATCAAGTCTTATATATCTAAAATGGTTTTAATATATATTATGCGTTAAAAACGCCTAAAAAAACGATTTGGAGCCATTTCCGTGTTTTTAAAGAAAGGCTGATATTTTTACTATTCCAGAAGGCTTAAAATATTCTATTTATCATATTATATCAGTAGAAAAAGATTTGGTATCAAAAGGTTTGGTAAAACTCATTTATGGCTTAAAAGGACATAACCGGTAATAACCGAATTAAGCTTAAAACTCTAAGTTATGCTCAGCCTAAAAATAAATAAAAATCTCCAAAAATCCCAAAATATTATTATATATTAGTGGGTATAAAGTTTGGTATTAAAGTTTGGGTTTAGATAGGCTATACGCTAATCATACGGTTTATTTACCAAAAAGCTTCTTAATTACGCTAATGAGCATAACTGCTAATCTAGACCTCAGACTGATGTGAAATTTTATGGACATGCTTATTGATCAGTAATAAAAGTTTTAGTCCTTTCACATCTTCAAAAATCTCGTTTTAACATTAAAGGGCATTATGGTCACATTTAGGCATTATGGAAACATGCGATGGTCTTTAATTCTAAAGAACCAAGTAGTATAACTTTGGGAGGTTATACTAACATATGACACGGTCACAAGGGACCCTAAGGCATAAATAAACTCAAGCTAATTCGGGTCAGAACTGAAAGTCAAAGCAAAGGTCAAACTTTGCGACTTTCGGTTGCGTACCGAGCCTATACTTAGAATTGTCGGGTTGAATCATGCTTAGACATGTTCAACTAATATTTACCAGGTCATTAAGTGACAAAACTGATTTTTATAGCTTTTATATCATTAGTTATGAATTTTATTTAAACTAACCCATTTGACTTTAATTTGACCCGACAATTAAACTAAGTAAACGTGGTAATTAGGAGGTGCCCTTTAGAGGGTTAAATACCTACCTAATTACGATCACGTAGCCATGTTCGACGCGAACAATGGCTCAACTGATTAAAAGTCAAAGTGTTTATTGATAACGCTTGACTTTTCGGTTTAAACGCTAAACAATTAAACTAAGCATGAAGGAATCACTTACAAAAGTCCAAAGGACTGAAAGAGGTTCTCAAGAAGCTTAAGACCCTCAAGGAATTCAGAGAAAATCAGAAAGGAATGAATGGTGCAAGTGAAACCCAAAACAAGGGGGGGTATATATAGGTTTTTTAGAACCGTTAGGATCGTTCCTCGTAAACCGTGATCAAATCTGAGCCATACACCTCTTACCCATAGTTTACAAAACAATGGGCAGCCCCTAGATTGGAGAAAGGAGAGACAAGAGCAAAACCAAAGCTGGTTTTCAAGTTTCTGGTTGCTGGCACCCGTATACGGACCGTAAGGTCCTTCATACGGTCCGTAAGGACCTGACCTGCACATGGGGTCTTTCAATAAATGACAGTTTTGGCCCCTGCATTCCTAAATGTCATTTTCGACACGTATAAGGCCCGTTAAACCATTTTTAAAGCTCTATAATGATGCCTAAGCATAGGGAACATGAAACATGCTCAAAAATATGCTGGATGTCGGTTCGTTTAGTCGCACGGTCCCGTTGTTCGGCTAATTACGACGAAACACGGACGTACGCTAAAAACGAACCAAATTACGTGACGAATGGAATTTTATCAAGCCAAACACTAAAATAAAATATTTTAGTGCTTACATAAATTTTTGGGTGCCCGGGGATAATCAGAATGCAAGATATGCGCGAAAATGCAAACTTGTGCACCTTTTGACACTTTTAGTCCCTGCAAGACCTAAAAGTTTATTTTTGCGCACCAAACACCTCTAAGCCTATATCTAAGCTATATAAAGGTTAAATAGAGCATGATAAACTCATGGTCATATTCCGGAAGGTTCGATACCCTGCGAATTGACATACTTTTGCAGTTTGACGCTTTTAACCCCTCGTATACGAATATTGTCATAACTTTCTCATACTTAATCGAAACCCTGTGAAATTTTTATCACACATTCTTGTGAGTATAATTTATCATTACAAAGCTTCGGGTCTGCTAAAAGATCACTCAGAGGTATACTTTAAACATGTTGACACATTTAGCCCCTGTAGTTTGTAATTCCTCACTTTCTTTCACAATTAGCTTCTCATGATCCATGATTTATTCGTTTAAGGGTATAGACATCATGTAGGGTTATAGAAAGATATATGTATTCATTGTTGACATTTTGAATCCTTTTACGCGCATAGGTTTCTTGTTTGTCAACTTTAGTCCCTCTAAATCAATCCTTTACACGTTTTAAGTCCATGACACGTGTCAATATAATATTGGACAAGAATTTTCGAGATGTTACATCCTCACCCCCTTAAAAGAAATCTCGACCTCGAGATTTACTGAAACAAATGAGGGTATTTTTCCTTCGTTGTGGATTCTAATTCCCACGTGTATTCGGAACCTCTACGGGCATCCCATTTGACCTTTACAATAGGCACATACTTCCTTCGAAGCTTCTTTACCTGCCGGTCCTCAATCGATGCAGGTTTTTCCACAAACTTTAAGCTCTCATCTATGTGCATATCTGTGTGTGGTATGACTAGCGATTCACCCGCTAGACATTTCTTCAGATTGCAGACGTGGAATACATTGTGAATACCACTGAGCTCTTCAGGTAAGTTTAACTTATAAGCCACCGTTCCTATACATTCGATGATCTCGAATGGTCCTATAAATCTCGGGCTTAACTTACCTTTCTTTCCAAATTGCATCACCCCTTTCCAAGGTGATACCTTAAGCAGAACCTTATCACCAACCTCGAACTTGAGGGGTTTCCGCCTTTTATCCGCATAGCTCTTCTGCCTATCTCGGGCAGCTTTTAGGCGGTCGTGAATCTGGACAATCTTGTCCGTCGTTTCGAAGACTATTTCAGGTCCTGATAATTGAGTGTCTCCTATTTCTGCCCAACAGATGGGTGTTCTGCACTTTCAACCATATAGCGCCTCAAAAGGAGCAACCTGAATGCTGGTATGGTAGCTATTGTTGTAGGAGAACTCGACCAAAGGTAGGTGCTTATCACAGCTACCTCCTAAATCAATCACCCATGCGCGAAGCATGTCTTCCAGAGTTTGAATGGTACGCTCACTCTGCCCATCCGTCTGAGGATGGTAAGCCATACTGAAGTTTAAGCGCGTGCCCAAAGACTGTTGGAAACTTTTCCAAAAGTGTGACGTGTATCTGGTATCTCTATCAGAGATAATAGCCACTGGTACTCCATGCAGAGATACAATCTTATCAACATACAACTGGGCCAACATGTCAGAACAATAAGTTTCCTTAATGGGTAGGAAATGTGCTGACTTAGTCAGTCTATCTACTATCACCCAAATAGTATCATTTCCTTTCTTAGTCTTTGGCAACTTGGTGATGAAATCCATTGTCACCACTTCCCACTTCTAGGTGGGGATTTCAGGCTGTTGTAGCAGACCTGACGGCTTCTGATGCTCAGCCTTGACTTGAGCACACGTCAGACATTTAGCTACATAGGCAGCTATAGACTTTTTCAAGCCTATCCACCAATAATTCGCCTTTAAATCCTGGTACATCTTATCAGCTCCAGGATGAACGGAATATTTGGAACTGTGGGCTTCCTGGAGGATAACATCCCGAAGTCCTCCATAAACTGGAACCCATATTCGTCCATTTAACCTTAGGATTCCGTCCTTGCCATAGGATAACTGCTCCTCAGTTACTCCTAACTTTTCCTTAGGATAATTAGCTTCTAGCACAGCTTCTTTCTGCGCAGCTAACAATCTTTCATTCGAACTATTCTTTATCTCAATGCTCTTGGCATTGATTCTTATGGGCTTTACCCTTTCCTTTCTGCTTAAGGCATCAACAACCACATTCGCCTTGCCTGGATGGTATCTTATCTCACAATCGTAATCGTTCAGAGTTTCCATCCAGCGTCGCTGCCTCATATTCAAGTCCTTCTGATTAAACAAATGTTGAAGGCTCTTGTGATCAGAATAGATCACATACTTAGTTCCATACAGATAGTGCCTCCAAAGCTTCAGTGCAAATACAACGGCACCCAGCTCCAAGTCATGGGTGGTGTAATTCCTTTCGTGCACCTTAAACTGATGTGAAGCATAGGCAATAACCTTGCCTTTCTGCATAAGCACACACCCCATCCCGGTGTGTGATGCATCACAATATACCACAAACTCCTCTATTCCATCAGGCAATGACAGTACTGGAGCGTTGCTCAACTTCTGCTTCAAAATATCGAAGGATTCTTGCTGCTTAGGCCCCCAGTCAAACTTGCAATTCTTGCGAGTGAGTAAAGTCAGGGGTGCTGCAATTCTTGAGAAGTTTTCAATAAATCGCCTGTAGTAGCCTGCTAGTCCTAAGAAACTGCGAATTTTCGTAGGCGTCTTCGGCTCCTGCCAATTCAGGACAGCTTCAACCTTAGCGGGATCCACTTGGATACGACGCTCGCTCACAACATGTCCAAGGAATTGGACTTCACGAAGCCAAAATTCACACTTTGAGAACTTGGCATAAAGCTTTTCTTGATGAAGCAGTTTCAGAATGCAACGGAGATGCTTCTCGTGGTCAGCTTGGCTCTTCGAGTAGATGAGAATGTCATCAATGAAGACAATGACGAATTTATCTAGATAGGGCTTGCAAATGCGATTCATGAGATTCATGAATGCGGCAGGTGCATTAGTGAGCCCAAAAGGCATCACTAGAAACTCGTAATGACCATAACGAGTCCTAAACGCAGTCTTGTGCACGTCTTCATTTTTAACCTTTAATTGATGATATCCTGACCTCAAATCGATCTTGGAGAAATAACTTGCTCCTTGCAGTTAATCGAACAGATCGTCGATCCTGGGCAATGGATACCTATTCTTGATAGTAACCTTATTAAGCTCACGGTAATCGATGCACAGACGCATCGACCCATCTTTCTTCTTGACAAATAGGATTGGCGCTCCCCATGGAGACGAACTAGGTCTAATAAAACCCTTGGCCAGCAAATCATCTAGCTGCGTCCTCAATTCCTTCATCTGTGTTGGTGCTAACCTATAAGGTGCTCTCGCAACAGGCGCTGCTCCTGGAATGATGTCGATTCGGAATTCCACTTGCCTATCTGGTGGTAAACCAGGTAGTTCTTCAGGAAAAACTTCAGGGTATTCAGAGATGACTGGAATATCTTCAATCTTGGGCTTCTGCTCGTCGACCGTCACTTGTACCATATAGATGACACAACCCTTCTTCATACACTTAGATGCCTTGAGCATAGACACTTGCTCAGGCAATCCGTGTTGGGTATCTCCTTGAATGGTAAGTGACTCACCAGACGGAGTCTTAATCACCACTTGCTTCTTGTTGCAGATAATTTGGGCTTGGTTATGCGATAACCAATCCATGCCCAATACTATATCAAATCCGGCTAACTTCAAAGGAAGCAAGGACAGAGGAAAAGAGTGGTTCCTAATGGATATAACACATCCCTCTAACATGGTTGAGGCGGTTTATAAGGTTCCATCAGCTAACTCCACCTCATATTTCACACTTAAGGTTTTAACAGGTAGGTTTAATAACTTACTGAACTTGTTATCTATGAACGACTTATCAGCACCAGAATCAAACAGTACTCTAGCATATACATCATTTACGAGGAAGGTACCTGTGATCACGTTGTCGTCCTGAATTGCCTCCTGTACGTTCATTTGGAAGACCCTAGCATTGGTCTTCTTGGCTTCCTCAGGTTTCTTGGCGTATTTAGGGCAGTTAGTCTTAATGTGCCCTTTCTCATTACAGCCGTAGCAGGTAGCATCTTTAATTTTCTTGCAGTCAATAGTCTTGTGCTCTTTAGACTTGCACAACCCACATGCAGGTGGTCCTGATTGAGACTTGGTCTCAAGCCTGCATTTTCCAAAGTGGCGTTTTTGGCAAGTTGTGCACTTTGGCTTCTCCTTCGTTCGTTGACTGCCTTTTCCAGACCCAAACTTCTTGGAATCAATGTTTCCCTTGTGCTTCTTCTCCGACCCTCGTGAGTTATCCTCCTCACGCTTCCTCTTACTCTCTTCAGAGTTCTTGAGCGATCTTAGCCTGACCGCATCTAAGGTGAGGGATAAGGATAGATCAGTTGCTGATCTAAACGTAGCAGGTCTTGAAGCCTTAACACTGGCTTTGATTTCTGGGCTAATCCCCCAATGAAGCGAGCAATCCTCTTGGGTTCTGGTGTCACAAGGTAAGGAACCAGTCTAGACATGGTGTTGAAGCTGGTAAGGTAAGCTTGGCAATCTAAATTCTTCATCACCAATGATAAGAAATCTGACTCAATCCTTTCCACTTCATGCTGTGGACAATAATTCTCCTTAATGAGAACAACAAACTGCTCCCATGACATATTGTAGAGTGGAGTCTTCCCAGCAGCTTGAATGAGAGACTTCCACCATGCTAGTGCCTCTCCCTTGAACGATTGGGATACATACTTCACTATATCCCTTTCAGCACAACCGCTGATATCAACAACAGTGTCCATTTCATCTAACCAAGTCATACAATCTATTGCTCCTTTCTCCCCAGTGAAATCCCGAGGTTTGCAGGAAACAAAGTACTTATAAGTACAAGACTTGGCACGTAGCTCATCATCGAACACTATTCTCTTACGTGGAGCACTGTGTTGGTTTGAGGAATGTTCATCATCCTCTTTCTTAGGTTCATCTTTCTTAGAGGGTGGTTTGCTATGAGCTTTTGAATGAGTCTTACTAACAGACTTAGAGTGAGGCACCGAAGAGGTTCTACTATGAGTTCCACTATATTCCTTGAATTGCTCCTCTACAGCTTTAGATACAGTTGTATTAATCAGGTTACGGAGCTCTCCTTTGGCTATATTAATCCTTTCATCATCATCATGGTTTTCCAGGCAGTGACTGTTCACTTCCTCCGACCTGGCCATGTAGCTTTAATTGCTACATAACAGAAAACAGGGCAAGGTTTATATGGAAGCTTATACAGTTTTATCGTTTTAAACGATTTATCAACTATGGTTTTTAATACATATTTTAGTTAATTATTCAGGATTTTTATCATAACCCTAAATTATAAATAATAGCACAAAAGGCCTAGTCACGTAGACAGGTTTAATTTATAAACCAAGATTTTATAGAATCGAGGTATTAAGGTTTGAATCAAGTTCATTACCTTTTCTAGACAGGGAGTTGTAGGCTACCACTGTCTTTAGTCCCATAGGACATTAATTATAGCCCGTGGGCACTTCATCCTTAAGGGATGATTATATTAAATGAGGGAATTTAGAATAACCCATTTTAAATAATGACTTATGTGATTTTATCGAATCACATTTGCCAAGCATATTAACTCATGCTTTCTGATGTTAACAAGGTTTTGAATCTTTCGAATAGGTTGTACCATCTTGGCCATGTCTGCAATGACAATTAGGCTAGGTTTTACCTTTAAGATTCTTTTAATATTAACGCAGGGCAATCCTAAATTGAGATGTTTAACAAGGATCTGAATCTAATTGAGGAACTACCATCTTGGCCCTGTCTTAGAACGACACTTGAGCTAGGTCTTGTCCTTTTTAGATTTTGCCATTTTATCACAATGGTAGATCTTATAAAAAGGAATTATATAGAAATGGTTGCCCTAAATGGGTCTTCTAACAAAAATGACTCGCCTATGCAAGAGCTAATCATAAAATAACAAAGGAAACAATTAAAGGAGAAATAAGACGAATTAGGATTAATCCTATGTTCTTTGTCTAGACTATGTGCAATTGTGTAACTGAGATTAAACACAAAAGGCTAGTGTTCAATTCACTCAGTGTTTTCCACGTGTCACCGGCGGGCCCGGGGAGTATCGTGACGTAATTGATATCATCATAGTCAAACAACACAACATACAAGTGCATAGCGGAAGCAAAAGATATAGATTCATTTCAACTGAATAAATTATAATGTTTAAGTATCACAAAAGAGTCGAAACAGATCCACAGGCGGATCAAATAAAAAAGAAAACTGTTCAACAAACTTTGACATCTAAAGCTTGCGAGACTTGAGTAATGATGCCTGGAGTAGCCAGCCTATTTCGTCTAGAACCTGCACTTAGCCTTTTTGGAAAATACGTCAGTTTGCACTGGTAAATACAACTTAACTGACTCATTTTGAAAAGAGTTTGAAAATTGATTTGAATGCACTTAGGCAAAAACCTTTTTATAACTTGGGACAATTAAAATAATCTTGTATACAGTTTTACTCATTTGCCGTCCATTAGGGCCGGTTTATAGGGCCGGACTTAAGTTAACTGACACGCCACAGGTATAATGCCCACAAGGTCGATTCCTTATAGTGGGATACTAGTTTTTACAGAATGCATCTGTCGGGTGTACGCCTACACCCCGTGCTTAGGTCGTGGCCATTTCTTTGAATGATGCCAAGGATATCCGGGACATGGTCATTTAACCCCAAGGGCCATACACCAAATAATACATATCAAACAGGTTATGTAAATACATCAATCATAATACGATTTAAATGACTACATACACCCGACCAAGCTGTACTTTTATAGTACCGTATCCCAAGCCCGTATAGGGAAAATAAGTTAAGGGTATTTACCTGAGCAATGTATAAATCAAATACAGCAAGTACACGTATCTTTTACTGGGCTCCTAATCTAGAACGAAGGTTTTTAATAACCTATTAAAATCCTAACAGGTCTTTAATTAAGCTTGGACTTAGACCAGTTAGTTTTCAACAGGAATACACGGTTCAAACGCATGATAAAGCAAAGATCGGTTTAGAATGTGGTTTTGACCCAACAAGCTTGAATACTTGTTTAGTATGGGTAACTTAATCACATTCTGAATTTTGAGACAAAAACGATTTGGTTTGACCCGTTTCGGCTAATATATGCAAACTAGTTACATAGGCCGATCCGAACGCGAAACATGCGTAACGGGTAACCATAAGAGTCATGAACATGTTCCATAAGTTAATATGCCTTTGATGTGTTGTGATATCAGTAGGATATCTTCCATTATGCCCAAAACGAGTTTAAAACCAATTTATGCCCCGTAGGGGTATTTTGGTCATTTTAAAGGTTATAAAAGAGATTAAATTGTAATCCGAGTTATAGGTCTGATTAAATCAGTAAAAATACTTAATTTACTAAGTTACATCAGTAGGGTATAACTTATATGTGAAACTTATCACTTATAACCAAACTATGCATCTTAAGGGCATTTTGGTAATTTCACATAGACTTAAAAGGTCAAAACTGGAAATTCCGAGTTTAAGACTTTTGCTTACTGCTATAGTATGAAAGTTTACTTAAAACATCAGTAGGTATCAAGTCTTATATATCTAAAATGGTTTTAATATATACTATGCGTTAAAAACGCCTTAAAAACGATTTGGAGCCATTTCCGTGTTTTTAAAGAAAGTCTGATATTTTTACTATTCCAGAAGGCTTAAAATATTCTATTAATCATATTATATCAGTAGAAAAAGATTTGGTATCAAAAGGTTTGGTAAAACTCATCTTATGGCTTAAAAGGGCATAACCGGTAATAACCGAATTAAGCTTAAAACTCTAAGTTATGCTCAGCCTAAAAATAAATAAAAATCTCCAAAAATCCCAAAATATATCAGTGGGTATAAAGTTTGGTATTAAAGTTTGGGTTTAGATAGGCTATATGCTAATCATATGGTTTATTTACCAAAAAGCTTCTTAATTACGCTAATGAGCATAACTCCTGATCTAGACCTCAAACTGATGTGAAATTTTATGGACATGCTTACAGATCAGTAATAAAGGTCACATTTAGGCATTATGGAAACATGCGATGGTCTTTAATTCTAAAGAACCAAGTAGTATAACTTTGGGAGGTTATACTAACATATGACATGGTCACAAGGGACCCTAAGGCATAAATAAACTCAAGCTAATTCGGGTCAGAACTGAAAGTCAAAGCAAAGGTCAAACTTTGCGACTTTCGTTTGCGAACCGAGCCTATACTTAGAATTGTCGGGTTGAATCATGCTTAGACATGTTCAACTAATATTTACCAAGTCATTAAGTGACAAAACTGATTTTTATAGCTTTTATATCATTAGTTATGAATTTCATTTAAACTAACCCATTTGACTTTAATTTGACCTGACAATTAAACGAAGTAAACGTGGTAATTAAGAGGTGCCCTTTAGAGGGTTAAATACCTACCTAATTACGATCACGTAGCCATGTTCGACGCGAACAATGGCTCAACCGATTAAAAGTCAAAGTGTTTATCGATAACGCTTGACTTTTCGGTTTAAACGCTAAACAATTAAACTAAGCATGAAGGAATCACTTACAAAAGTCCAAAGGACTGAAAGAGGTTCTCAAGAAGCTCAAGACCCTCAAGGAATTCAGAGAAAATCAGAAAGGAATGAAGGGTGCAAGTGAAACCCAAAACAAGGGGGGGGGGGTATATATAGGTTTTTGAGAACCGTTAGGATCGTTCCTCGTAAACCGTGATCAAATCTGAGCCATACACCTCTTACCCATAGTTTACAAAACAATGGGCAGCCCCTAGATTGGAGAAATGAGAGACAAGAGCAAAACCAAAGCTGGTTTTCAAGTTTCTGGTTGCTGGCACCCCTATACGGACCGTAAGGTCCTTCATACAGTCCGTAAGGACCTGACCTGCACATGGGGTCTTTCAACAAATGACAGTTTTGGCCCCTGCATTCCTAAATGTCATTTCCGACACGTATAAGGCCCGTTAAACCATTTTTAAAGCTCTAAAATGATGCCTAAGCATAAGGAACATGAAACATGCTCAAAAATATGCTGGATGTCGGTTCGTTTGGTCGTATGGTCCGGTTGTTCGGCTAATTACGACGAAACACGGACGTACGCTAAAAACGAACCAAATTACGCGATGAATGGAATTTTATAGCGCCAAACACTAAAATAAAATATTTTAGTGCTTACATAAATTTTTGGGTGCCCGGGGATAATCAGAATGCAAGATATGCGCGAAAATGCAAACTTCTGCACTTTTTGACACTTTTAGTCCCTGCAAGACCTAAAAGTTTATTTTTGCGCACCAAACACCTCTAAGCCTATATCTAAGCTATATAAAGGTTAAATAGAGCATGATAAACTTATGGTCATATTCCGGAAGGTTCGATACCCTACGAATTGACATACTTTTGCAGTTTGACGCTTTTAACCCCTCGTATACGAATATTGTCATAACTTTCTCATACTTAATCGAAACCCTGTGAAATTTTTATCACACATTCTTGTGAGTATAATTTATCATTACAAAGCTTCGGGTCTACTAAAAGATCGCTCAGAGGTATACTTTAAACATGTTGACATATTTAGCCCATGTAGTTTGTAATTCCTCACTTTCTTTCACAATTAGCTTCGTATGATCCATGATTTATTCGTTTAAGGGTATAGACATCATGTAGGGTTATAGAAAGATATATTTATTCATTGTTGACATTTTGAATCCTTTTACGCGTATAGATTTCTTGTTTGTCAACTTTAGTCCCTCTAAATCAATCCTTTACACGTTTTAAGTCCATGACACGTGTCGATATAATATTGGACAAGAATTTTTGAGGTGTTACACCAGAGGGTACAGATGATTTAGCGGTATATTGTGACTCCTCGCGTCAAGGATTGGGTTGCGTGTTAATGCAGCGCCAGAAAGTTATAGCTTACGCATCGCGCCAACTGAAGGTACACGAAAAGAACAATACCACGCATGATTTGGAACTAGGCGCAGTGATATTTGCATTGAAGATCTGGAGACATTATCTATATGGTACGAAATGTACAATCTTCACAGATCATAAGAGTCTGCAGCACATCTTCAACCAGAAAGAGCTGAATATGAGACAAAGACGTTGGGTTGAATTGTTGAACGATTACGACTGCGAGATCAAGTACCATCCAGGGAAGGCGAATGTAGTCGCTGATGCCCTAAGTCGAAAAGAGAGGATCAAGTCCATAAGGTTTAGGGCTTTGGAGATGATTATTCAGACAGATCTTTCTTTGCGCATTCGTGCCGCACAGAAAGAAGCACTTAAGGAAAGACACATTGAAGAGGAATATCTCCTTGGGATGGAGAAGCAATTGGCACCAAACGAGGAAGGAACGTTATGTTTTATGAAAAGGATTTGGGTTCCTCTGTTTGGTGGTTTGAGAAAAGTTATTTTTGATGAGGCACACAAATCACGGTACTCTATCCATCCAGGAGCGGATAAGATGTACCAAGATCTTAAAGATTATTATTGGTGGCCTAGGATGAAAGGCGATGTTGCTGTTTACGTTAGTAAATGTTTGACGTGCGCCAAAGTAAAAGCGGAATACCAGAAGCCTTCAGGACTTCTGCAACAACCTGAGATTCCCAAGTGGAAATGGGAACAAATTTCCATGGATTTTATAACGAAGTTGCCAAGAACGCCAAGAGGTCATGACACTATTTGGGTAATAGTGGACCGATTAACGAAATCTGCGCACTTCTTACCCATCAGAGAGAAAGATAATACGAGCAAGTTGGCCGAAATTTACATGTGAAAAATCGTTGCACGCCATGGAGTGCCTCTCTCGATCATCTCTGATAGAGACAGAAGGTTTGTGTCAAGGATTTGACAGTCTTTCCAAGAAGCTTTTGGCTCGCAATTGAATCTAAGCACTGCATTTCACCCACAGACCGATGGACAAAGCGAACAGACTATTCAGACATTGGAAGATATGCCGAGAGCATGTGTTATGGATTTGGATGGTAGCTGGGATAAGCGCTTACCATTGGTCGAATTTTCATACAACAACAGCTACCACACCAGTATTGGTGCCGCGCCATTTGAAACTCTGTACGGACGCAAGTGCAGATCACCGCTTTGTTGGTCTGATGCAGGTGATAAACAATTGGTTGGTCCCGATGTGGTCTAGGAAACCACATATAAGATTGCACAGATCAGAGATCACATCAAGGCGGCTCGTGATCGACAAAAATGCTATGCGGACCGAAGAAGGAAACCTCTAGAGTTTGAGGTAGGTGATATGGTATTATTAAAGGTATCACCCTGGAAGGGTATGGCACGCTTCGGGAAGCGTGGAAAGTTGAATCCGCGGTATATTGGTCCATTCAAGATTCTGGAAAGAATTGGGTTAGTAGCATACAAGTTGGATTTACCTGTCGAGCTGAACGGTGTTCACGATACATTTCATGTATCAAATTTGAAAAAGAGTCCAACGCAAGATATTGTTGTCTTTCCCGTAGACGAGATTCATATTGACGACACACTCCATTTTGTTGAAGAACCCGTTGAGGTTACGGATTGGAAGGTGAACAAAACCCGTCGGAGCAGTGTCAAACTCGTCAAGGTTCGTTGGAATGCAAGACACGGTCCAGAATACACCTGGGAGCGTGAGGACCGAATGAAAGAAAAGTACACATTTATTTCCCAAGACCCCTGCATCTAGAAGCAGAGCCTAAAATTTCGGGACGAAAATTTTCTAACGGGGGGAGAATGTGACAACCCTCACCAAACCAGGTATCCGTACGAATTAATTATTATTTAATTAATGCTTAACTACTGTGCTTGCTTACAATTGTGGATAAACTGCTACTTGAATTCTGATACATACACATACATGCATCATACTTTACTAACTGTCACTCCATTATTTACATACAAACTATAGTGACAAACTTGATGCACAATAGCACAGTAGCACAATGAACGGATAACCCAGTAAACGTGTTGACATAGCCAGCACCAGACAGACACTGTCTCTAAGGCCAGTATGAGCCGGTAATAGATCACTACACTAGTAGGGAGTGTAGGGAGGTGAGGATTATAGAACTGCGTCACTAGGTGATAGTTATAGTGACCGGATGTGCCTAAACCATGTTCTAATTGCAAAATTCTGCACTATAATACAAAATTCAGCATTTAAGCTAACTAGTAAAGTGCAAAAACATGGGAAAATAATGCTAGACACTTTCCAAAGTGTCAGGAATTCATTGTGTCACTAAAGATAATAATAAAGACACTTTAAAGCTTTGTTTGACACTTTAACGGATCAATATCCAACCGAACAACCGGACTTTACCCGGAACATAAAAATGTTGTCAATGACATTGTTTTTCCTTTTCTGAGCCAGTTAGGGTCCCCGAATACCCTAACACCCGCTATAATACATAACACACTAGTAATTAGTTTAAACTCCTAACTAAACTAAATATCACCTAACTATCTAGTTCAAATCAAACCATATTACCCCCCCCCCCTTCAACCGAATCGGTCCCCATGGGGGACACACCCTTACACACTTGATTATTTTATTTGGACATGTTTAATATCTTGGGAGCACAATATCTAATGGTTAATTAAGATGAATGGTCTATAAATGTAACCATTAGATCACACCCTCATTTACACCAACACTTCAAGAATTAGCTCTCTATCCTTTCCCTCTCTTTGAAGTCGGCCGAACCCACACACCCACCCATCATCACTTTCAAACTTTGATCTTGCTAAACCACATACAATCCAAGGTGCTAGAGTTCATACGAGGAGGCTCGGTGCTTACGGAATCACAAGGACCTCCCTACATCGCTTTTATCCACCTAGTTTTCGCCTTGATTCTTCCCTAGCCTTGAGCTAGTTGTAAGTGATTCTAAACACCCTCTTGATCTTGTCTAAGGTGGTTAATAAGAAATTTAATGGATAAAAATCAAGAACACTAAAGATCAAGACTAAAAGTCTTGCAAGAATGATAAACTTGATGGTTAAAGAGTAAATAATGGTGTAAAACTCATGAATCTTGTTTAGTTATGGTTATTTTATGTTGTTGGTTGCTAGTAGTGGAACGGATCATCATCTAACCACGCTAGATCATGTTCATGGAACATGAACTAGCATTATGTTGAGTAGGAAAGTTACAAGATGACGAACCCTTTTATACATAAACATGAACTTGTGTAAATATAGTTTTTCTTGTAAAATGGAGTTCTAAACTAGTAGATCTAAAGATCTACAAGTGGTATTTTCGAAGAACCAAGTGTAAGATGCAATCACGTTTAAAAGCCGGATCTTTCATGAAATAAAAACATTTTTGTGAACAAACAAGTGTGTAAACACTTGTGTGACAAAAGGTTTTAACAAAGAAATATTTTTCGTAATTTTTTACTAAGAAGATGTAATGTTACATTTTCTTTAAAGACGAGATTTTCAAGAAACCAATTTTATTTTTAGAAATAGAAAGATCTACTAAAAATATTGGAAAGCTACTACATACTTTTACACAACTTACAAGTTCATGTGTTTGCAATTTATGCGTATTTTTGACTAGTTTGATGTCTTGATATTGAATATTGATGATTGAAAATTGATTCATTGAGTTGTTAAAAGAAAATGATACGCTTGTAAGCGTGGCCACCTCCGGTTACAGAGGAAACTCTGGCGAAATTTTTCCAGAAATATAACACTTGGAAATATTTTTGTAACAAGTGTTGTGAATATATTTTTAACTTGTTTTCCAAAATAAAATTCGCCATGATTTTTATTACAAAACTTCCAAGTGTCGGAGGTGGAACTTTCATAAATAAAACTTGTTAAAGATACACTTAGAATATATATTTCATAGAAAAATGCTTGTGCGATTTTATGATTATTTTGTGAACTACATAAATATTATTCTTAGAGTAAAAATAGTATTACTGGAATACACTGAACAGTAACGACTCCAAAATAATACTAACGCCCTCACAATGAATATTAAAGTTACACCGGTATTATTATTACCACACGAACCATAAAATGTAACTTATGTATTTTCAGAAAATACTCTTAAATGCGTATTTTGATAAAAGTAGTATTTTGGAAAATTGTATGGAATAAAATATAATATTTTTGGGAAAAATATTTTTATTTTGGAAGTAGAATATTTTAGACAAATAAAATAAAATATATTTTATTAAGTGAGACTTAATAATATATTCTTGGAATTATACAAACCCACATGTATTAAAGCCCCCATCCTTGGGAAGGAATCTAATTAATACATAATTACCAAGTGTAAATACGAAATAGTTGTCTAACTATTTCCCAAAACGTTAAACCTTAAGCCAAAGCATGACCGTCCGTCTAATAGAAGTTAGTACGTGTAGGTCGTCACGCAGCAGGTTGACTGGGAGATTACTATTTCGAGACGCACTTCAGTGAGTTCATGTCCCCCTTTTCTCTTAACTGTTTTCAGTTTTTATACTTTGGGGGTGAAATACATGTTACTATGATTACGAATACTTTTTACATGGTATGGTTAGCGTAAGGAGGGTTACTACTTAGATCATGTGAGTAGGTAGGCAGGAACTGGAGGCCATTAATCCTCATTGTAGGACCGAGGGTCTTTAGCGGTAGATCTATCTGGGTGTAGCGAGCCCAGCCCCAGGCCCAACAGTACGGACCTCGGGGTGACTTGGTACCCGACGTAAAAATCTGCTAGGTTTGAGTCTTCCTACTGCACTTCACACATATCAATGGCCTTGCAAACCATTGGTGATCTCTTTATTTCCTTATTTGCTACATACCAGGGTTTTTATACTTACAAAGGTTTTACATACTCACTACACATGAACTCGCTCAACACTTTTGTTGATTTTTCCAACTTACATGTATTTCAGGGAATTAAGGATCTGGCGAGGTATGCTACGTTTTCACGCTGCGTAAGAGTTATGAGGTCATCCAAGTTTAGGGGATGTGGCTTTTACCTGGACGAGTCACAGTCCTTAAACTACGTCTGTTTCATGGTTATGGTTATGTCTTATGAACAATGTTTTTATTTTGTCCTGTTGTAATTCCGTTGCATGTGTCGACGTTTTAAAACAATGTTGTGGTACTTTTATTTTACAACTTAAATCAATGGATGATCTGCATGGTTTTACTTTCATATATCTTTGTTGTGATTAAGCTATGGTATTAAGAAGTCACACCAAATTAACCCACGCTTCCGCAAAGCCAGGGTGTGACAAATGAGGGCTTCGACCATGGGGGCTGTCGACAATTCAAGAGGGAAAAGGAGAGAAGTGTCTAGGGTTTTTTATTACGTTTGTGTGTGTTGCCAAAATAGTGAAACCGCATACATAGGTGTATGCGTACAAGTCCTCACATAAAAAGGGTTGGGCTCGGTTTGGGCTTGATGTTGTGGGCCAAGATTTAAGATACATACAAGTTAGGAAATGCGCGATTGAGATAGAAGTGTGCGACCCGGAACTTGTGGTTAAACATTGTAAACCCGATCCCAAAATAACTTCCATTCGTTTACAATATTCAGAATATTAATCAACTTTATTAATTTAACATAACGAGCACAAAATTATAATGCACGACGAGATATAATTAGAAGTAGTGCATAGCTGAAGAACCTTAGAAACTCAAGTTGTCGCATCATCCCCAACTTGAAAGAAATTTCGTCCCGAAATTTGGTAGGCAATAACGAAGAAAAGAAGTGATATCTCAGAATGACTGGGGATTTTCCCCCGGGTATCACATCATCCCCAACTTGAAAGAAATTTCGTCCCGAAATTCACCAGTTGCATCCGGATTCAATTCAACAGTTTTAAACAGATTAGGGTACTTGAGCTTCATCTGGTCTTCGCGTGCCCATGTGAACTTCGGTCCATGACTTGAGTTCCGACGAACTCTCACGATTAGAATTCGACTATGCTTGCGAATCTTGATTTCCCGATCCATGGTTTCAATGGGATTCCTCAACAAACTGCAACTTGTCGTTAACCTTAGGCTCTAGTAAGGGTATCACAAGTGCTTCATCGGACAACACCTCTCCAGATTCGAGACATAAGTGACATTATGAACGTTTCCCAATTTTGAATGGCCTAACATAACGTGAATTAAGCTTGCCACATTTCCCAAAGCGTACCTCACCCCTCCAGGGTGAAATTTTCAATACAAACGGTTGCCTATAGCAAATTCTAAGGATTTCTTATGCTTACCAGCTTTTCTAACGGTCACGCGCTGCCGCCCTACGATTTCTGATCTAAACAATCTTATCAGAAGTTTCGAGTACGATCCCTGGACCCGTGATTAGGTTGTCACCACCTCAGCCCGATAAGGAGATCGGCATCGTCGTCCATGCAATGCTTCGAACAGAGCTGCCTGAATACTGGAGTGGTAACTGTTATTGTAGGGAACTCTATCAAAGGTAAGCAGTGCTCAGTCTGACCATCTAACCGAGGGTGATGAGCAGTGCTCATGTCTAGACGTGGGTCACAGGAGTTGTGTGTTGCCTGCCACAAATCAGGTATAACTGTAGATCACATTCAGAGGCAATAGAAGTTGGCATCCCGTGCCTGGAACCCGCCTCTCTAGAGAACATTTGCAAGCTTTGGGGACTCATCAGTTTCCTTGATTGCAAGAAAGTGTGCCGGGTACATGAGACAATAAACGATCACCCAAGTGATATCGTTTCCGTTTCGAGTTTTAGGTAGACCAGTGACAAAATTTGTGGTAGTCTATTCCCATTCCCATATGGGTGTTTCTGGTTGCTGAAACAAACTAGAAGGTTTCTGATATTCCACAAGTTCCCTAAGGTTCACATACGTGGTTATGTGGGCCTTCATGCCCGGTCTCCAGTACAAGACCCCTAGATCCTAATACATGCTATCGAAACCCAGACGAGTAGAATATCGAGACTTGTGTGCTTCGCCCAACACAAGTTCCCTAAGGTTACCGTAATATGGGACCCATATTCGCTCCATGGTGTAGGGAATGCCGTCCGATTTACCAAAAGTTGTTCCTCATGCCTTGCATGGATTCCGCTTGAAAATTCTCCTCCTCTAGTGCTTCGGTTTAGGCAGAACGAATCTGATTAGGTAGGTTAGAGTCGATGGTGAGCTGCAAAGCTCGTACACATTTAGGTTTCACAGTCGTAATCGTTCAAAAGCTCCATCCAGCGACGCCGTCGCATGTTTAGCTCCTTCGAATCTATTATATGCGGGGGGCCCTTGTGATTGGTCTAATTAATGCATTTGGTACTGTACAAGCAATGCCTCCAAATTCGAAACCCAAGACCATGGCTTCCACCCCTGGTTGTGAATCGTGCAATTCTTGTTGTAAATCTACAGCTGCCGAGGAACGTAAGCTATCACTTTCTCGCGTTGCAACAGCACGCAACCAATGTCACGGCCCTAGCCACGGTTTGACCCGGTTAAGAGCCGCGGGACAGGAACCTCGTGGTATTTAATTTAGGCGATAGCAGAAGTCTTTAATACAGGATCTTTTAATACTAAAAATGCCCGTTTACTTTATTACATAATTTAGGGATAAAACCCTGTAATTTACAATAAAGTGATTTCACAAAACATGTTTCTTTATTTATTTATATTGAGCCAGTTCCTTAAGCTTGTAGTGCTTCACAACACTTTTCTTGGATTACAACAGATCACCTGAAACATGTTTGAAAAAGGTTTTGTCAGCGGGAAATACTGAGTGAATCATTCTTTTTGTTAAAACGGCATTTTGTTATAATTTACAGTATTAAGAGCGATTATAATGTTTCTGTTTATCAACCATATACCCACGGTATTGGTCACTCGACCACCTTGGCTATCTCGTTGTCCAATTGGTGTCTGTGACTATGGTCATATCACCCCTTGGCTAACCCGTTGTCCAATGGTGATGGTTATCAAGTAATGTATACAAAACCCCACATACCGGCTGTAACTTGGTGATTATAAAGACTTAATCCCTGTAATTAAAACTTTGAAATAAATAGAGTTTTGGAAATAATTTGTTAAAAAGAGAATGACTCGCCTTGCAGATTTATATGGGCGGAGTTTAATCTACTGATTAGCCTGTTTAACCTAATTTAAATAACAATGCACACGAACTGGGTTAGTAACTAATACAGCATTTACGACAATTCACGAGATTAAACCCTCACAATAAATGACAAAGTGCGATACTTAAACATCCATCGAATTAACAACGAATGACGAAGTATAAACCCAATTTGAGCAGCACTTAAACATTCGTTGGATAGTTTCAATCGATTGCACGTTTAATCGTAATAGCGATCGAGTTAATACCCGGTATCGTAGCAGCACCTCGCTATTATGAAATTATATCTTTTAAACAGTGAGAATCCGTTTATGAAAGATTTCGTCGACACAGAATGAAAGACCCTAAGCTAGGCTATTTATAGCAAAAATATGGGGTTGTCGCGGCCCGCGTAAGCCATAGGCTTACCCTTACGCGGCCCGCCTAGCCACCTATTCTACGCGTAGGTTTGATGGGTCATGGGCTTAGGGTTGACAGATGGGTTATACGTGGCCCGGATGCTTATCCGGATGAATTTCAAGTTGACGCGGCCCGCATAAGTTTCCCTTTATGGCTTACGTGGCCCGTCTGAAACCCTAAACGTTTATCTGATAATTTCTCAGTTAACGCGGCCCGCGTAAGGACATACTTAACCTTTACGCGGCCCGCCTGAAGACCAATTTTCTAGATTTCTTGGTTTTTGATATGGATTAGGGTTATTTAGGGACATTTTTGAAGGTCCTTACATCCTCCCCACCTTAAACTAAAATCTCGTCCTCGAGATTTATTGAAATAAGTGTGGATATTTGTGCTTCATCTCTGATTCCAGCTCCCAAGTGTATTCGGGTCCTCTTTTCGAATCCCACTTGACTTTGACCAGCACCAGGCATTTTTGTTTAAGAAACTTGATCTTTCTATCTTCTACCTGCAGTGGTTTCTCTACAAATTTTAACTTTTCATTTACCTCTACATCTTGAAGAGGTACTACCAGGGATTCGTCTGATAAACATTTCTTGAGATTGGATACTGTGACACCTCGTATTTTCGATCTTTCCATTTTTGGCAAGTCTGCTTGTACTTTCTATTTTTGTAAGTTGTACATTTGTGGTATTTGATTCTATTCCAAGATTTCACTCGAGACTTGAAATCATAATGAAAATGCATGATTTTATCCATATTTGTGCTTGAATGCTATGTATTGTTGAAACTATGTTAAACACGTAAAAACAGTGAAATCACATCTTAATCTCAGCTCTTAAATTCATCATTTCCAAGAGATTACCCTAAACCGTACAAAAATTGGGAATTTATACGCTAATCCGGTAAAAATATTGAAGTTTGGGTTAAATTTGATTTTTATATTATTTTATTAATATTTTAGATAAATAAAATAACAATTTAAATTAAATAAATAATTACTTTCTGAATTTTCTTTGATTTTAAGCATTTTCGTTAACTAAACTAACCCCGTTGGTGAAAACCCGGTTAAATAAGACTAACCAGGTTAAGTTTACTAAAGGGCAGCACTAACTGAGTCAGAAAACTCAGTTAGTGGCTAACCCAGTTAGTTAAAACTAACTGTATTAAAAAAATGGGATTTTGTGCATGAACCGGGACTCGAACCCGCGACCAACAACAACTCAAACAGCGCACAAACCAACTGGACTATCTCGCAACATGTTAACAAGTTGGATCTGTTTTGTATTTAAGTATTCATTTATTGCGAATTTAAAATCAGACAACAAACCGCCAAACAGCTTCATCTTCTACGTCCATTCGTTTCTTCTTCTTCTTCGATTGTTACGGGTGACCCTTCTGTTTCTGTAACCGAACACCCTCATTCCTTTATAAAACCCAATCAAAACTTCATCATATCGTTCCTTTCAAACGAATCAAACCCGAAACGAAACCGAACTACATCTCCGTCACCTCTCGAAACCGAACTATTTATTTCTTCACTTCTTGTATCATCACCCTGTAGTATGCATTTAAAATAAAGTCAACAAATAATGCTGGCGAGTATACAAGTTTGTACATAGCATAATAGAGTTAAAATAGTTTAACAGGATCTAGTCCACGTGAATACTTGAATTCATATTAACAGTTATACTCGTAACGATGAAACTATGTGTTCAAACCATAGTTTAACGCAATTAACATAGCCTAACCCTCGAAAGGGTGGTAACATAGAGTTAAAAATCCTAACAATACCCATAATATTACGGGAGGGGCGTTACAACCTACAGCGCTGCCATTGTTAGGGGAGGCTTGCAAAGTTAATGAACACACAGCCATAAATGTTTAACATTAGCATAACATGATTAACATGAGTCAAATAGATTCACAAGAAATGTGGATAGATAGTGCAAAAATGTTTAACATAGTGTTTTTGATATAGGAAATGCATACTACACCCAAAAGTGTAAAATGGAAAATGGGTCAAGTATACTCACCTTAGAGTGCGTTGCGTATTCTTGGAATAAGATAGAATAATAGAATAATAGATTCCCAAGAGGCGTGCACAAGAGGATTACCCTATTAAGTTGGAAGGATTTGTTAATTATTTGGGAATTTATAGTTTACTAGATAACAAGGCAAAGAATATTAACATTTCTAAGTTATGTAAATCATATGCGTTATATTTTCTATTTAATAATATGTGACAAATAAATAGGTAAAATAAGGATTAATCTTACCAAAATATCACAAATAGAATTACCAAAGTATTGGATTAAATAAATGAGAATATGTATAAAATTATTTAAATTAACAATCTAAAATAAATAATTTAACATTAACAATTCTATAAATAATAAACTTATTTATAAAATTCTAGTTATATTAAAATAAGATAATAAATCTAAGAAAATTTAAATAATAAATTCTGAAATAATTAAATATGTGTAATACAAATTTCTGTTTTTAATAAAATAAAAATTCTGATTTACTAAGTATATATAATAATAACAATTCTAATTATAAATAATTCGGATTTTTAAATAATAAATCAGAATTATATAAATAACACAAAGAATAATTCTGAATTAATAAAACTGATTTAAATAGATAAATGTAATTATAAATCTGATTCAAATAAACAAGAAATGAAATTCTGAAATAATAAAACTGTTTTAATAAAATATAAATCTGATTTTCAAAATTCTGATTTTATAAACTGAAATAATTAAATAAAATTCTGAAATATATATATCTGAAAAATAAATAATAGAAATATAATTCTGAATAAATAATTATTTCAGATTTAAATAAATCTGATTTTATAAATAATAATATTAATAATCTGTTTTATTATAATGATAATAATAATAATTGTAATAATAATAATAATAATAATAATAATAATAATAATAATAATAATAATAATAATAATAATAGTAATATTAATAATAATATTAATAATAATAATAATAATAATAATAATAATAATAATAATCATAATAATAATAACAATAATAATCCTATAACAGTTCAACGATCGGAGAAAGAAAAGAAGGCGGAAAATGTTACCGGATGGTCGGAGACGGTCGGAGGTGGTGGCCGGAGAAGGTGGACCGGTGGTGGTGAACTCCGGCGGCGAGAGGTGACGGAGATGTAGTTCGGTTTCGTTTCGGGTTTGATTCGTTTGAAAGGAACGATATGATGAAGTTTTGATTGGGTTTTATAAAGGAATGAGGGTGTTCGGTTACAGAAACAGAAGGGTCACCCGTAACAATCGAAGAAGAAGAAGAAACGAATGGACGTAGAAGATGAAGCTGTTTGGCGGTTTGTTGTCTGATTTTAAATTCGCAATAAATGAATGCTTAAATACAAAACAGATCCAACTTGTTAACATGTTGCGAGATAGTCCAGTTGGTTTGTGCGCTGTTTGAGTTGTTGTTGGTCGCGGGTTCGAGTCCCGGTTCATGCACAAAATCCCATTTTTTTAATACAGTTAGTTTTAACTAACTGGGTTAGCCACTAACTGAGTTTTCTGACTCAGTTAGTGCTGCCCTTTAGTAAACTTAACCTGGTTAGTCTTATTTAACCGGGTTTTCACCAACGGGGTTAGTTTAGTTAACGAAAATGCTTAAAATCAAAGAAAATTCAGAAAGTAATTATTTATTTAATTTAAATTGTTATTTTATTTATCTAAAATATTAATAAAATAATATAAAAATCAAATTTAACCCAAACTTCAATATTTTTACCGGATTAGCGTATAAATTCCCAATTTTTGTACGGTTTAGGGTAATCTCTTGGAAATGATGAATTTAAGAGCTGAGATTAAGATGTGATTTCACTGTTTTTACGTGTTTAACATAGTTTCAACAATACATAGCATTCAAGCACAAATATGGATAAAATCATGCATTTTCATTATGATTTCAAGTCTCGAGTGAAATCTTGGAATAGAATCAAATACCACAAATGTACAACTTACAAAAATAGAAAGTACAAGCAGACTTGCCAAAAATGGAAAGATCGAAAATACGAGGTGTCACAGTCTCCCCTACTTTAGGAGATTTCGTCCTCGAAATCTTAAGAAGAAGGCTGATTCGTGTTCCCAAACTTGAAATGAAGATAACGCTCAAATATAAAGTTTCGTTGAAAACGAAAAAGAGTTGGCAACTACCCCTGAGGTAAGGAAATCACCCCTAGCTCAATGGTGGAGTTGAAAATTGAGCGAAGCTAATTGTCAAGGTAAGGAAATCACTCCTATCTTGATGATATTAGCATAAAATTTAGAACAATTCACATGACACACCTAGTTAACAAGATTAACGTATCACTGGCATGTGAATAAACAGGTCAACCCATCGTGTACCGCAATTTAAAGACTTAACATGACCACTAGAATACGGGCGGGCGCTACTCCTATAGCACTACGCATAGTGCTATACATGTTAAGGTGTGGGTTAAAAGACAAGTTCATCACATAAGAATCACCCAGTAATCACGAATCCAGTATAACATATTAGTATGCATGTGTTAAATTGAAATGAAAAACATACAAATGTAAAACACAAGAAAATTAAGATAGCATAAAAAGAGATTTAACGTAAAACATAATAATTGAGATAACATAAAAGGAGATTTATCATAAAAACATGGATTGTCACGGAACGTAACATAAGACTATTCCAAAGTAAGTCGAAATCCTTTTCGAATTAAGGAGACGTGCTTTGGCCTAATAGACAAACACTCTCATCGAGGAGCGACTAACGATGTTTGTCCTTCCAGTTACTACACGTCCTTAATCGATTGGGAAAATCGAAACTTTGGCGAGATCGAAAATCAAGGAATGGGACTAGTTAAACAAGATGCGAGTTTCACCTCTAACTTGATAACATCGTACCCTAATGTGGTTGGTACTTATCCTAAGATAAGGGTCCACTAGAATATGAAATGGAAAACCCCCCAACAAGGTTTGGATATCACTCCTAACTTGAGGGTAGATTTCGTGCAAAAATCAAAGTATAGCTGAGTGAAAATCATCACCAAGTGTGGGAATCACCCCTATCTTGATGAATCATTTCGATTGTGTTGTAAGAGTGTCTTCAAAGCTTCCATGTGTGAATTGTGTTAGCCTTAGGAAAGGCTTGTATATTAGAAGTCCAAAAGAATAGAGGGAAACAAAGAAGAGAGAAAGGAATAATGTCTTTAACAGCAAATAAATAAGAAAGCTCCTAAACTATAGACTAGGCAAAGCAAGGCATTCCTAATTCCCTATAGTTATGGCTCTGATACCAATCTGGTATCAGAGTATTCCTACTATGGACTAGGGAAAAGTAAGGCAATCCTACCTAATTCCCTATAGTTATGGCTCTGATACCAATCTGGTATCAGAGTACTCCTACTATAGACTAGGGAAAAGTATAGCAATTCTACCTAATTCCCTATAGTTATGGCTCTGATACCAATCTGTTATCAGAGTACTCCTACTATAAACTAGGGAAAATATAGCAATTCTACCTAATTCCCTATAGTTATGGCTCTGATACCAATCTGTCACACCCCAACCGATGGCGGAAACATCGAGATGAGACGTACAAACTGTTCAAAGACATCATAACACTAAATGTGACAATAATTAAAATTCCATTTATTAATAATTCAAAGTTTCATACAAAGTCTCAAAAAGAAATAACATAACATTAAACAAGTTTATTTCGTAGGTGGGTTTCTAAGCCATCCTATTTATTTCTTCACTTCTTGTATCATCACCCTGCAGTATGCATTTAAAATAAAGTCAACAAATAATGCTGGCGAGTATACAAGTTTGTACATAGCATAATAGAGTTAAAATAGTTTAACAGGATCTAGTCCACGTGAATACTTGAATTCATATTAACAGTTATACTCGTAACGATGAAACTATGTGTTCAAACCATAGTTTAACGCAATTAACATAGCCTAACCCTCGAAAGGGTGGTAACATAGAGTTAAAAATCCTAACAATGGCAGCGCTGTAGGTTGTAACGCCCCTCCCGTAATATTATGGGTATTGTTAGGATTTTTAACTCTATGTTACCACCCTTTCGAGGGTTAGGCTATGTTAATTGCGTTAAACTATGGTTTGAACACATAGTTTCATCGTTACGAGTATAACTGTTAATATGAAATCAGGTGTTCACGTGGATTTGATCAAGTTAAACTATTTTAAATCTATTATGCTATATTCAAACTTGTATACTCGCCAGCATGTGTTGTTGACTTTATTTTAAATGCATACTGCAGGATGAGGAAGTCAAGATTTGAAGAATTGATTAGGATGGCTTAGAAACCCACCTAGAAATAAACCATGTATTATGTTGTTATTTCCTTTTGTGACATTATGTATGAACCTTTGAAATTTTAATAAATGAAATTTTAATTATTGTCACATTTAGTGTTATGATGTCTTTAAACAGTTTGTACGTCTCATCCCGATGTTTCCGCCATCGGTTGGGGTGTGACAGATACATGAAACACATCATGTACTCCAGCTAGTTCTTCTGGTAGTTGTAAACGATATGCAACTGGTCCTATTCGTTGAATTACTGGAAATGGTCCTACGTACCTTGGACTCAGTTTTCCTTTCTTACCGAATCGTACGACTCCTTTCCAAGGAGAAACTTTTAAAAGTACCTTGTCTCCGACTTGAAACTCGAGCGGCTTGCGGCGATTGTTTGCATAGCTTTTCTGATGATCTCGAGACGTTTTTAGTCTTTCTTTGATTTGAGTTATCTTGTCAGTGGTTTCTTGCACAATTTCAGGACCTGATAATTGACTTTCTCCTATTTCTGCCCAACAAACTAGAGTTCTACATTTACGTCCATACAGTGCTTCAAATGGGCAGCTTCGATGCTTGAATGATAACTATTGTTATAGGAGAACTCAATTAGGGGTAGGTGATCATCCTAGTTTCCACTGAAATCTATCACACATGCCCGGAGCATGTCTTCCAAAGTTTGTATCGTTCTTTCACTTTGTCTGTGTGTTTGTGGATGATATGCAGTACTTAAATTTAGTCGGGTTCCCATTGCTTCCTGAAAACTAGTCCAGAAATGGGAAGTAAAACGACTATCTCTATCCGATACAATGGAGAGCGGAACTCCATGTAAGGATACTAATTCGTCTACATACAACTTGGCTAACCTTTCCATGCTAAAGGTTTCCTTCATAGGTAGAAAATGAGCGGATTTGGTTAATCGATCCACAATTACCCAAATCGCATCATTACCTTTTCTGGTTTTGGGTAACTTAGTAACAAAATCCATTGTTATGAGTTCCCATTTCCATACAGGCATTTCTAATTGCTGTAGTAGTCCTGAAGGTTTCTGATGTCCTGCTTTAACTTGTGAACAAGTTAGACACTTAGAAACATATCTAGCTATGTCCTTTTTCATACCTATCCACCAAAAATTATTTCTTAAATCTTGGTACATCTTATTGTTTCCTGGGTGCATGGTATACCTAGATTTATAAGTTTCTTCTAAAATCTTATCTCTTAGTTCTCCTTGCTTAGGTACCCAAATTCTTTTCTTATGGAATTTCCAAATTCCATCCTTTCCTTGCTCTAGTTCTTTTATATATCCTTTCATTCTTTCAGCATCGTCTTTGATTGCTGTTTTTTGAACTTTCTTCAATTGTTCCATTAAATCTAATTGTAGATTTAACCTGAGAGTACGAACTCGTCGTTGCTTCTCATGATACTTACGACTTAAGGCATCTGCTACTACGTTTGCCTTCCCTTCGTGATATTGAATATCACAGTCGTAGTCACTTAGGATTTCCATCCATCTTCTTTGCCTCATGTTCAATTCTTTTTTCCCAAATATGTACCTTAAACTTTTATGATCCGTATAGACAATAAATTTACTTCTGTACAGATAATGCCTCCAAATCTTAAGAGCAAAAATTATTGATCTTAATTCTAAATCATGTGTCGTATAATTTTCTTCGTGCTTTTTCAATTGCCTTGATGCATATGCAATTACCTTTTTGCGTTGCATTAATACACATCCTAATCCTAGCTTAGAAGCATCACAATAAACTTCAGAATCTTCCGTTCCTTCTGGAAGGGCTAAAATTGGAGCGTTTGTTAGTTTTTGCTTCAGAATCTTAAAAGCCTCTTCTTCCCTGGGTCCCCATTCAAACTTAACTGCTTTACAAGTTAGCTTAGTCAATGGTACAACTATTTTAGAAAAATCTTTAATAAATCGCCTGTAATATCTGGCTAATCCTAAAAAGCTTCTAACTTCCAAGGCTGATTGCGGGACTTTCCATTTGGTGATTGCTTCTATTTTAGAAGGATCTACGTGAATACCTTTGTGATTCACCATATGACCTAAAAATTGCACTTCTTGCAGCCAGAATTCACACTTCGAGAATTTGGCGTAAAGCTTTTCCTTTCTTAAAAAAGTTAAGAGTGCATGCAAGTGCTCACAATGTTCTTCCTGACTTTTGGAATAAATAAGTATATCGTCGATAAAGACAATTACGAATTTATCCAAGTATGGTTTACAAATCCAATTCATCATGTCCATGAATGCTGCAGGAGCATTTGTTAGTCCGAAGGGCATGACTGCAAACTCGTAATGACCATACCTAGTTCTGAAAGCAGTTTTAGGTATGTCTTCTTCTTGTACTTTCAATTGGTGATATCCGGAGCGTAAGTCGATCTTAGAGAAATATCTAGCTCCTTGGAGTTGATCAAAAAGATCATCGATCCTAGGTAATGGATATTGATTCTTAATTTTATCCTTATTCAACTCCCTATAATCGATACACATTCTCATCGATCCATCTTTCTTTTTCACAAACAACACTGGTGCTCCCCATGGGGATGAACTAGGTTGTATGAATCTTTTACTTAGTAATTCATCTAACTGCTTTTTCAATTCTAGCATTTCTGTGGGTGCTAACCGATAAGGTGCTTTAGCAATCGGTGTAGTTCCAGGAATTAGATGAATCCTAAATTCTACTTCCCTGTCGGGTGGTAATCCAGGTAGTTCTTCTGGGAATACATCGGAGTATTCTGAAACTACTGGGATTTCCTGAAGTTCCTTACTCTTAGTGTTAATGATTACGGAAATCATATACACCATTCCTTGTTTTCTTGAATAACTAGCCAACTTCATTACTGAAATGAATTTTAGTGGCTTTCGAGGTCTATCTCCTGTAATTAAAATTACTTCTCC
This sequence comes from Helianthus annuus, assembly GCF_002127325.2. Classification (NCBI taxonomy): domain Eukaryota; kingdom Viridiplantae; phylum Streptophyta; class Magnoliopsida; order Asterales; family Asteraceae; genus Helianthus; species Helianthus annuus. The sequence goes on along the minus strand of NC_035444.2, from coordinate 137,038,077 downwards.
TGTGGGGTACGAATTTCTACAGAATTCTTATCACAAAGGATTCGAGCATGGTTGGTTACTAACCAATCCATTCCTAACACGACATCGAATCCGGCTAATTTCATGGGTAACAGGTTTGCAGAAAATTTATGGCCTAAAAGTTCTATCTTCCCTTCTTGCAAAACTTTATCTATGTTAACAGAATTTCCATCTGTTGTTTCGACTGTAAAAAATCTGCCTAAGGTTAGTTAAGGGTAAATTAAGTGCTTGGCAGAATGAAGTATTGATAAAACTTTGGTTTGCACCAGAGTCAAATAATATTTTTGCATACACGTTGTGAATCAGGAACGTACCAGTGATGACATCGGGAATGAGTTCTGCTTCTTGAGTAGTCAGCTGGAATGCTCTGGCATTCTTTTTAGTAGTTCCGTCGGTCGTCTTGGCTTTGTTATCTGCTGGTTTGACTAGTTTGGGACATTCAGTTTTGAAATGCCCAGCTTCTCCACTGTTATAACAGATTCTGGTTTTCTTTCTATAATCTTCCTCACGATGTCCTATAACTTTGCAAAAGTTGCAGACTTCATTACATTTTCCAAAATGTTTCTTTCTGCAATTCCTGCAGAAAGGCGGAGTAGAAGATTGCCCAGTTCCCCTTTTCTTAAACTTGTTATTATTATTACCCATTAGAAATCCTTGGGTAATTTTCTGAGCCAACTCCTTCTTCTGATTTTCTTCTCTTGTGCGGACCAGCTCATCAGTTAGGGTGTTAGCTAATTCTACCGCATCGTCAATAGTGCGAGGTCTCGCAGCTTTAACGATATTACGGATCTCTCCAATTAATCCCCAAATATAACGAGAAATGAGTACCGATTCTGGCGAAGCCAGTGTTGGTACCACTCTAGCATATTCAAAGAAGGTCGAAGTATATCCTCGACAGTCTACCCCCACCATACGATGGCTCAGGAACTTATTTGCCATTTGTTCCTTTTCATACTCGGGACAAAATTTTCTTTCCATTAGCTGCTTAAATTCTTCCCAATTCATGGCATAGGCCATATTTCTTCCTTTTGCTTGAAGTACCGTATTCCACCATTCTAATGCCCCTTCTTTGAAAAGATGTGATGCATACATAACCTTGTCATCTTCAGCACACTTACTTATCATAATTACTGCTTCGGTTTTCTCCAACCAATGCAGTGTCGCAGTTGCCCCTTCATTGCTTGCAAATTCAGCTGGTTTACAAGCAAGAAATTCTTTGTAAGTGCAACCAGGCGTTGCAGCTTTCATTTTCTTAAGAGGTGGGGCCTGCCGTGGATCATTGTTGTGATTATCATGATTGTCGCCTCTGTTTACGCTATTACTGAAGTTATCTTCTTGAGTACGTTTACTAGGAACGATTTGTTGAGGTTCAGCAGGTTTCTGGGCAGTAGCCAGAATTGCTAGAATAACATTGGCTATCCCTTGAGCAACGATATTCTCGATATCTTGTCTAGTCATAAATTGATTTTCCTGATTTTGCTCAGATTGATTTACTTCATTAACTGGTTCATTACCAGCGTTTTCCATCTGGTAATTATTATAGGTGTAAATTATTAGTGTCAAATAATCGATAATTAAATAAACAATTGCATATAAGCACATAAAGTTTTACAACACACGTATAGCCAAAATTGTCGATTTCTCGACTTTCATTTTTTTTATAGATTATATTAGGCATCCGTACACACTTGTTATCTTACAACGTTTTATTTCTATTTTACAAGATTGTTATTATTATTATTATACACTATCACCACACCGCACCACCTCATGCTATCCCTGTTAGCTGGTAATTTAGTAACGACGTTCCCTCTCGTCTTATTTCCAGGAGATTTGTTCTCCCATTTCCCGGATCCTATTCCCTATACCTATTAGCTCTTCGCCAAAATGGCGGAGTTCGGCTTGGTTCTCATTACTCATCGGCGGGTTTGGTATAGGTTCTGGGTCGAACTGTGGGAAAAAGTTATAAGGATTATTAAGAAGGTTTTGAAACTGCCAGTCGTTAGTCCACCATTCGTCCATTTCTCCTAAAGGCTGGGTATGGATTAGAGGGTCTGGAATAGCTGGTTCCAAGTTCATTGGAAGTTAGGTTTCAGCAGGATAAGGGTAGAGATTGTTGGTGATAGGTCTAATGATATCACAGCTTGCCAGTAGATGATCTAATTCCTCCTGAAATGGAAATTCTTCAGTTTGCTTAGAACTTTCCCCGATTTCTATTTTTGTTTGCCTAACATTTTCCCCGATTTCTATCTCTGCTGGCCTAGAACTCTCTCTGATCTCGATCCCTTTTCCTTTATCCATAGGATTTTCTATTTTGGGAATTTTCCTAGTTGCTGGTTTCCTCCTACGCACTTTCCTCCATCCTGCATATCTTCTTCTTTTCTTAGGTTTTGCTTTCTCCGGAGGTGGAGCTTGAAATTCCATAGGTTCCTCCAAATCAGTAATGTAACCAGTGAAGTCGTTGGAAACTTCTATTGGTACAGGATAGAGATTGAGATTCTGAAGGGCTTCAGATAACTCATTCATGCTGTTTAGCATATACACAAAATGCTAAGTTAAAATTTTATAACAAAATTTCCCAAATAAACATTTAAGTATTATTGCATACCGGGTGATTAATTTAATACAAAGGACAATTGAAATTTGAAACACACTAGGGTTTATCGTGATTTATTTATTTACGGGATAACTTTTTAGAGCTTCTGGCTTGTAGGTAATATAGGTGCTAATACTGATTCAGGGTCCTGATAGTTTTAAAGGTTGGTATTTACTGCTACCGTTGCTAACATATAAAGATCTGCCCATTTTTCATCTAATTTGTCTTCCCAAGGTGGATTATTGCCTATTTTCTGGGTTTCTGGATTAAGCCTCACTTCCTTCGGTTGTGATTTCTTTCCTTTCTCCTGACTTTTCCTAATAATCAAACTTCTTTTATTGGGAGAAAGTGGCTTTTCAAACTGTCCCTTACGGACAAATATTCCTTCATCCATATCTGCTGGGTATTTTGAGGAAGTTCCTTTTTCTTTAGGTGAAGTATCTAATTTATGATAAATAGCCAAAAGTCTTTGTTTACCCATACTGTACTAACAAATTGTCAGTTAATAAAACACATAATCACAAAATGGCAATTAGTAAAATTAAGTATTTTGCTGAATACTTAATTAGCTTAAATCAGTGGCTCTGATACCACCTTTTCCTGTCACGGCCCTAGCCCCGGTTTGACCCGATCAAGAGCCGCGGGACAGGAACCCCGTGGTATTTAATTTAGGCGACAACGGAAGTCTTTAATACAGGATCTTTTAATACTAAAAATGACCGTTTACTTTATTACATAATTTAGGGATAAAACCCTGTAATTTACAATAAAGTGATTTCACTGGGAAATCTTTATTTCACAAAACATGTTTCTTTATTTATTTATATTGAGCCACTTCCTTAAGCTTGTAGTGCTTCACGGCACTTTTCTTGGATTACAACAGATCACCTGAAACATGTTTGAAAAAGGTTTTGTCAGCGGGAAATACTGAGTGAATCATTCTTTTTGTTAAAACGGCATTTTGTTATAATTTACAGTATTAAGAGCGATTACAATGTTTCTGTTTATCAACCATATACCCACGGTATTTGTCACTCGACCACCAATTGGCTATCTCGTTGTCCAATTGGTGTCTGTGACTATGGTCATATCACCCCTTGGCTAACCCGTTGTCCAATGGTGACGGTTATCAAGTAATGTATACAAAACCCCACATACCGGCTGTAACTTGGTGATTAAAAAGACTTAATCCCTGTAATTATAACTTTGAAATAAATAGAGTTTTGGAAATAATTTGATAAAAAGAGAATGACTCACCTTGCAGATTTATATGGGCGGAGTTTAATCTACTGATTAGCCTGTTTAACCTAATTTAAATAACAATGCACACGAACTGGGTTAGTAACTAATACAACATTTATGACAATTCACGAGATTAAACCCTCACAATAAATGACAAAGTGCGATATTTAAACATCCATCGAATTAACGACGAATGACGAAGTATAAACCCAATTTGAGCAGCACTTAAACATTCGTTGGATAGTTTCAATCGATCGGACGTTGAATCGTAATAGCGATCGAGTTAATACCCGGTATCGTAGCAGCACCTCGCTATTATGAAATTATAGCTTTTAAACAGTGAGAATTCATTTATGAAAGATTTCATCGACACAGAATGAAAGCCCCTGAGCTAGGCTATTTATAGAAAAAATATGGGGTTGTCGCGGCCCGCGTAAGCCATAGGCTTACCCTTACGCGGCCCGCCTAGCCACCTATTCTACGCATAGGTTTGATGGGTCATGGGCTTTGTCACACCCTGGCTTTGCGGAAGCGTGGGTTAATATGTTGTGACTTCTTAATACCATAGCTTAATCATAACCAAGCTATATGAATGTAAAACCATGCAGAATCATCCATTAAAGTCTTAAAAACAAAAGTAACAACATTGTCTCAGAGCGTTGACACATGCAACGGAAATTACAACCTACCAAATGAAAACATTGTTCTTAAGACACAACCACAAACTTTAAAATAAACACCGTTTAAGACTTGCGACTCGTCCAGGTAAAAGTCGCAATCCCTAAACGAGGATGATCTCGTAACTCTAAGGCAGCGTAGCATAACGTGCCAGAATCCTTAGTTCCCTGAAATGCATGTAAGTTGGAAAAATCAACAAAAATGTTGAGCGAGTTCATGTGTAGTGAGTAAGTAAAACTTTTGTATGTATAAAAACCCTGGTATCTAGCAAATAAGGAAATAAAGAGATCACCAATGGTTTGCAAGGCCATTGATATGTGTGATGTGCAGTAGGAAGACTCAAACCTAGCGGATTTTGCGTTGGGCACAAAGTCACCCTGAGGTCCGTTCTGCTGGGCCTGGGGCTGGGCTCGCTACACCCAGATAGATCTACCGCTACTGTCCCTCGGTCCTACTCTGAGGATTAATGGCCTTCAGTTCACGCCTACCCACTCACATGATCTAAGTAGTAACCCTCCTTACGCTAACCATACCATGTAAAAACTATTCGTAATCATAGTAACATGTATTTCACCCCCGCAGTTTAGAAAACTGAAAACAGTTAAGAGAAAAGGGGGACATGAACTCACCGAAGTGCGTCTCTAAAAAGTAACCTCCTGGTCAACCTGCTGTGCGACGACCTACACGTACTAACTTCTATTAGACGGACGGCCGTGCCTTAGCTTAAGGTTTAATGTCTTAGGAAAATAGTTAGGCAACTATTTCGTAATTACACTTCGCAATTATTTGGTAAAAATATTCCTTCCCAAGGATGGGGGCTTTAATACATGTGCGTTTTCTTGTAATTCCGAAAATATATTATTAAGTCACACTTAAAATATATTTTAATTCTTTCTCCAAAATATAAATATTTTTCCCAAAAATATTATATTTTATTACATATAATTTTCCCAAAATAATACTTTGGTCAAAATACGCGTTTAATAGTATTTTCTGAAAATACGTAAGTTACGGATAAAGATCGGGTGGTAATAATAATACCGTTGTAACTTAAATATTTATTGTGAGGGTGTTAAAATTATTTTGGAGTCGTTAATATTCAGTAATATTATTTTTACGCTAAAAATAATATTTACGTAGTTCACAAAATAATCATAAAATTCACACAAGTCTTATTATGGAAAATATATACTAAATATATATATTTTAGTAAGTTTTATTTTGTGAAAATCTCACCTCCGACACTTAGAAGTTTTTTAATAAAAATCGTGGCGAAAGTTATTTGGGAAAACAAGTTAAAAATTATATTCATAACACTTGTGATAAAAATATTTACAAGTGTTAGATTTTTGGAAAAATTTCGCCAGAGTTTCCCCTGTAACTGGAGGTGGCCACGCTTTTAAAGTGTATCATTTTCTTTTAAAGATTCAATCAGCAATGTTCCCAACATTAACCAACAATATTTCATCATCAAAATAGTCAAAATAGATATAAATCGCAAAACACATGAACTTGTGGTTTTTGTAAGATATGTAGTAACTTTCCCCATATTTTTAGTAGACCTTTTTATAAATAAACTCGGTTTCTTGTGAATCTTGTTTTTAAAGAAGATACATCTTTATAACTTCTTGTCAAAAATTACAAAAATAATTCTTCGTTAAAACTTTTTGTTACACAAGTGTCTACACACTTGTGTGTTCACAAAAATCACCTTTGTTTAGGAAAGATCCGGCTTTAAAAATATGACTTCACCTTACACTTGGTTCTTCGAAAATACCACTTGTAGATCCTTAGATCTACTAGTTTAGAACTTCATTTCATAAGAAAAATTGTTTTTACACAAGTTCATGTTTATGTTTGAAAGGGTTCGTCATCTAATAACTTTACGACTTAACATAAGGCTAGTTCATGTTCCATGAACATGATCTAGCGTGGTTTGATGACGATCCATTCCAACACTAGCAATCAACAACAATAAATAACCATAACAAAACTAGTTTCAAAAGTTTTACACCATTATTCATCCATTAACCACTTTGTTTATCACTTTAGTAGACTTTTAGTTTGTGATCTTATATGTTAGTGATTTTCAACCGACAAAATTCTTATTAACCACTTTAGAATAGATCAAGAAGGCGTTTAGAGTCACTTACTACTAGCTCGAGGCTAGGGAAGAAACTAGTCGAAAAACGAGTGGTTAAAAACGTCGTAGAGAGGTCCTTGGCAATCCGCAAGCACCGGGTCTCCTCGTATGTGATCCTTCACCTTTGTATTGTATGTAAAATGGCAAGAACCAAAATTTGAAAATGGGTGGATGTGTGAGGGAGTTCGGCCGTAGGTCATGAGAAGGGAAAGAAGAATAATTTTTTTTTGTTGTGTTTGGAATGAAATGGTAGTCCTAGTCCACATGCTTATTTAAATCCATGCAATCCCATTGTCCACTATATAATATGTTTCCTTGATATTAAGCAATCTTGATTAAAATAATTAAAGTGTAAGGGTGGTGTCCCCTAGGGGGAAACAATCGTTTGGGGGGGGGGGGTTAGTTGATTCAATTTCAACTAAATGGTTAGCACTAGTTAGTTAGTTAGGAGTTTAAGCTAGATTCTAGTGTGTGGCGCTTTATAGCGGGTGTTAGGGTATTCGGGGACTCTAACTAGCTCAGAAAAAGAAAAACAGTGTCAATGACAATATTTTTATGTTCCGGGTAAAGTCCGGTTGTTCGGTTGGATATTAATCCATTAAAGTGCTTAATAAGCATTTAAAGTGTCGTTAATATTTCTTTTAGTGACACAAAGAATTCCCGACACTTTGGAAAGTGTCTAGTAATATTTTTCTCATGTTTTTGCACTTTACTAGTTAGTTTTAATGCTGTCTTTTTATTTAAAGTGCAGAATTTTATACTTAAAGTACGTGTTAGGCACATCCGGTCACTATAACTATTACCTAGTGACACAGTTTAACAATCCTCACCTCCCTACACTCACTACTAGTGTAGTAAACTATTCCCGGCTCATATTGGCCTTGGAGACAGTGTCTGTCTGATGTTGGCTCTGTCAGCATGTTTACTAGGTATCCCGTATAATGTGCTCACTGTGCTTTTGTGCATCAAGGTTGTCACTAAGGTTTGTGTGTAAGTAATAGAATGACAGTAATAAAGTATGATGCATGAACATGTATATATCAGAATTCAAGTAGCCGTTTAATCACAACTGTAAGCAAGCACAGTAATTAAGCAGTAATCAAATATTAATTAATTCGTACGGATACCTGGTTTGGTGAGGGTTGTCACAGGCTTAGGGTTGACAGATGGGCTATACGTGGCCCGGATGCTTATCCGGATGAATTTCTAGTTGACGCAGCCCGCGTAAGTTTCCCTTTATGGCTTACGTGGCCCGTCTGAAACCCTAAATGTTTATCTGATAATTTCTCAGTTAACACGGCCCGCGTAAGGACATACTTAACCTTTACGCGGCCCGCCTGAAGACCAATTTTCTAGATTTCTTGGTTTTTGATATGGATTAGGGTTTCAGGGGTCCGAGTTTGTATTTATGGGTTATTTAGGGACATTTTTGAAGGTCCTTACAACCAAGACCCTGAATCGAAACAACATGGTACACTACCAGATCACCTGTACCATCAGGTAAGGACAATACTCAGTGCATTGTAGAGTTTGGTTTTTAAAGCTGAAAAAGGTACACTCTTGTTCTGTCCTCCACGGATACACAACACCCTGCTGTGTTAAAGCGATAAAAGCTGTGCGATCTTCGAAAATCCCATGATGAATCTGCAATCTTACCCATCGAGACCAAGAAATCTGTCGCATCTCCGAAGGATTCTTCGGTGCCGATCACCTTCTGATAGAGATAGTGAGTTCCTCGTGTATTCGCGATTCGTTAACTATGCGACCAATAAAGTGTACTCCCTACATCTGGAAATCACGCTTAGCACGACTTTGCGTAGGGTTGCTCCTCCCTCAGGAGCTCTAAAGTATGATATGAGTGCCGCTCATGGTGTTCCTTTTTCTAGGAAAGGATTCGAAACATCTTTGATACACATACGACTCAGTTGATTCATAAGGCTACTGGTGCGTTGGGCAACTTGAATGACATGCAAAGAAAATCACAATAGTCGTACTGCGTCCGAAATGCCATTTTAGAAACATGCTTCCCTAGATCTTTTCATCAGATGATAGCCCAATCTTAAGTCGATTTCTGGATAGAAACTTGACCCTTGCAGCTGGTCAGGCAGGTCGTCGATGGGAGGTAATGGGTGACGATTTCTGACTGTTACCTTGCTGAGTTTACAATACTCGATAAACATTCGAAAGGATTCTGTTGGTGCATATTTTGTACGTCTGCCACTATGCGAATAGTTAGATAGAGCGTGTGTTGAATATTGTATAGATTAGAGAAAGTTGGACATGTTTTGATATTGTAAATGTCCATCCGTACGGATGACCATCCGATCGGATGGCAATCCGATCAAATGGATTGTTTGTGGGATGTCTATAAATAGGGAGTAGGAGCTCCCATTTGGACAAGCTTTTGGTTCCCAGAGGGGACATGCTATCCAACTGGTCTCGTGGTGCTGTAAACGTTGAATAATCAATAGAGACCAGATTATAAGTGACTGCTCGGTGTCGTGTCTATCTTCTACTCCTTTCTTAGTCGTAATAAACGCACCGAACACATCGTTTCGGGACCGACGCTCCGTCAAACTCGCCGGATCCTGGAGTCAGCAGATTCGTCCTTCTTTTCACAGATAGAGCTCAGGCTCCCCAAAAGAAGGAGCTAGATTAGTTAAAACCCCTGTCCAACGGTTCCTGAAGTTGATTAGGCAGTTCTTGCAACCTTCCTGATGTGATACGATAAGGGTACTAGAATTCAGGGCTGCTTTTGACGTGATTCAAATCCGATATTTCACCCGACGATGTGGAGGTAAGCCTGGGAGTTCTTCGGGCTGCGTACCGGTAGCCAGTGATAGAGTAGCAGGGTAGCTGAAACACTTCTGGGCTTCCATTGTCAACATGATACTGTCAAACAGTGAATCTCCACCAGGGAGAGGTATATATGCGATTTCTCCTTTCAAAGGATTTCTGCTAAAGGCTTTGGACAACCAGTCCGTACCAACGTCTACACCCAAAACTTCTCAAAGTAAAAGGGAGAAGGTCAATGTTGAATTTGTGACCTACAAGTTTGAGTTTGCGCTCGGAGTGAACATGTGAGACTTCAATTGGCTTGCCATCAGCCACTTCTACAACGTATCTGACTTCAAGAGGCATCAGGGTTGAACGGAACAGAGACGAAGCGATTAGTTACCAAAAACCTACAGACCACCATGTTGCTATTATACCTGGCGTCGCCCACGACAATCCTAACTGCTCCTCCACGAGCACCACTTCCAGTGTCGTTGTTATCGTTGCGAGTATTCCCATTGCTATCACTGTTCCCTTGGTTGTTGACGTCGTGACTTTACAACGGCCAATCCTTGCCGAAGCCACCTTCATTTCCATACTGTAGATTATGCTTACGAGTACCTTGTGGTCACCATGGCCATTGCCTCTAATGTTGTTGCTTCGTGAACAGATCTTTGTGATTTTTCACCAAAAGAATCCACCTCTCTGCATTTCTTGACATATTCTAGGGTACTGCCCAAAGCGCTAGAAATTACACATCCCATACTTCGGTCGATCATCATCGGTTATGCCCTGGGTGATTCATAAAGGTTGGCTCCCAAAGGTTGCTGACTAGGGTTAGGGACTCGCTTGAAGTCAGTCTACGGGTGTTCGTTGTCAGTAAGCAGGGTCGTCCGAATACTAGGTTTTGTATTGTATCGTATCGCGTTCATCTTCTTATCCATCGTCCTTGCGAGTCGATTGAACGATGCACGGTAAGTTGCTAGAGTGTACAGAAGTGGTCATACATCAGGATCTAAGGCGTCAATTCATGGAACTCAAGTAAACGAAGAAAGTGAGGAAGGCACAGACCAAGCATTCAATGGTTCGATAACTAACTCAAAGACGTTCACATTAACACCTAACATTCTTATACTGTTCTCTAGGCGTTCATATGAGTGTTCAGGTAATACTCGATAGCATCGAGTTTCGTAAAGATTCAGAGAGAAGTAAAAGGATCTCGCTCGAATAGGAGGCAATCATCGCTATAACTCCTATGAGCCATTGTGTTTCTCGTTTAATCGGATAATGGAATGGAACCCCTTTCACACTTGTTAAGCCTCACTGGGACTCACATGCACCCCACATTATTATTATATGTGTACCCACAATAATATTGTGATTTGCATGCTCATCTCAGTTCCTCCTAAGTCATGTCTAATGGTTCCTCAAACTCACATGTCAGACGGAGGTTGTCAAAACGACAAGATCATAGAAATCTAAAGACGATAACATACTGAAAATGCATCATAACGTAAACAAGCAATTCATGTAACTATGCTACAATGACGAGTGTGTCTCCGTAGGCTACATCATAAGCAAGTGTATACTAGTCATGTAATGTATGCAACACGTGAAAAGACGAACCTTGCAATCTGGAGCTGAGTGTCATGGTCGTATTCTTGTATTCAGAACTGTTCAGTTATAGTCTGGTTTTATAAAAACATTTTAAAACCAAGTTCACTATAACCAGTGGCTCTGATACCAATCTGTCACACCCCCAAAAATACTCCAAGTGAAAACCTCCGCGAGGCGTGTGACGTACCAGGATCTAGCCACCAATCACATTGAACTCATACAAGATTTTAAATAAAAACTTTCATTCATTTAAAATAAAGTGTTACATTACATAAAGTATAACTCAACGTTTTCAGCGGAAGCATGAATCATCACTTATGTATTTTGTAAACCAAGTGTATGAAATTAATTAGACTTGTCTCGTGTTTCCATGTCTCTCGACCCATGACCACTTTAGCTTCCCAGACAGCAAGTTCCACATCCACTCATATCTATAACCTGCGATGTCACGACCCCCGTCCCCACCCTGGACAGGATCGGGAGCCATGAAGCAGCCAAGTGGTACCGCTGGTTTATTTTGAAAAGTATTGCAGCAGAAAATTTCATTAGGACCGTGAGTTAGGAAAAATATCAGAGTTTTGAAACACCGATTTTATTTACTAAACAGATGGGATAAACCCATGTTTTGCAAAGGTAGCTTTAATACGGGATAAGCTCGAATACATAAAACAACTTTTCTTAATTTAATTAAACTGATAAAATGAGCCACTTCTGTAAGCCTTTTGGTGTCGTATCCAACTCTTATGCCAATCTACTGTAATCACCTGAAACGCGTTTTAAAAAGGTTTTGTCAGCAGGAAATACTGGTGAGTTCATTCATTTTTGTATAAAAACGCATTTGTTATAATTCACAGCATTAAGAGTTTTTACATTTGCCCTCTTTTCTTATAATTAGCTGGTTCAGTTGTCACTCGACCGGATCTATGACTGTGGACATATCACTAATTAGGCTCGCCCACCTAAAGTGGTAAATCATTAGTAGTAATGTGCAATAAACCCCCACTTACTGCCAGTAATTAAAGATTAGCAAAGACTTAATCACTGCAAAGTATAACTGGAAAACATTTAGGGTTTTGAAAACAATTTGGTAAAAAGAGAATGATTCACATTATAAGCATGCAGTCTTGATTTAACAAGCTTCTTGATTCTACGCCTTCTGATTAACTAAGTATTTACTTTATAGTTCTTGAATCTTCTGATGATTAAACATCTTGTTTGATAGTATTGTATGGATCAGAGTTTTCTGATAGTTAAACATGTAGTTTAACAGAGTTGAATACTATTAGTGTAAAACCATATCAAACCTAACGATGGTCACGAGATCAGAACCTTAACGAAATTCACAAAGTATAGTCTTATTTAGACAGCACTTTGGCATTCGTTAGTTGGTTCCCGAATCGATCGGAAAGAATATCGTATCGGTGATTATTGGTTAGAACACCAACGTATAGAGAGAAGAATAGAAGAAATGAGCAAAGAAAAATGAATCCTAAGCTTCCTATTTATAGGTAAGGGATAAGTCTTATCCCATACAGAACTTCCTTAGGTGTTACTTACCCATATACACCTTCCTTAGTTGAACCTTCCCTAGATAAAACCTTCCTCAGATAATATTTTCTTTAGATAATACCTACCTCATATATACCTATTTAGATATTATCTACCTCATGTATATTGTCACACCCCCAAAATCCACCTGCGGAGTACTACCGCTTGGAGGCGTGACTGACCAGGATCCAGCCACCAATCATATCGAACAAGCATATAAGTAGTTATAATTTCTAACCAATACAATTGGTGTTCAAACAAAACATAGTTTAAGTTGCAAGCGGAAGCATAAGATTTAAAACCAAAACATAAATTCAATTGTTTCCAAGTTTAACATGGCACGCAGCTATCCGTGTCCCACAACGACTCTCCTCCATGCAAGCCCCAGTTAAGTACCTATGGTCCTGCAAAGCATGTAGTAACGAGTCAACAATAAGTTGAGTGAGTTCATAGTTGGGTGTTCGTTTTAGTTTGTTTCGAAAACAGTTTCCTTTATCTGGCAACCTGCCGCGGGGGTTACCCCATAGTTGAAAACGTGATTTGTTTATTCCCGGTTACTCTTGCAATCCAGCCGTGGGGACTACCCCATGATAGTTATCTGGCATTTCGGCCGTGGGGGCTACCCCATGTATACACTAGACTCGTTACCATATCGACTGCTGACTGTAGTCATGTTAATGTGCCCTGAAACTGTCAACGTCTATCATCATTGACGTGCCCCAGATCCATTAGTTCACGCCCGTCCTCTGCGGCACGGTGTGAGGTTTGTCAGACCTAAATAGCGCTATCTAACTAATAACCCGCTCGCCATTGGCCCGGCGATTAAGTCGATATAAAAAGGAGGGACTTCGTGATAGAGTTTTGGTCTAGTACGAGTTATCTGTCCGTGAGGACGAGGAATTACATTCCTGCACCATTGTTGTCCTACCCAAGGAGGACGAGGAATCTACGTTCCTTAACCCCATTCCCAACCCAGGGAATCCCATGCTTTGTAGAGGGTGTGAACTCACCTTGGTTTGCTCAGCAGATACACAGAAAAGTCAATCAAGTTGTAAGTGGTCAACTACGTCCTAACATAGATACCATTCAAGTCAGGTTCATATCCAAGTAGTGCACGTATGTTCTACACGTATACTAGCAAGTTGCATACAGGTATTATTCATGGCATACACGTATAAACATAGCGGTTTTCAATAATACCTACGAGTTGAACAGTAGTACGGATACAAGTAAGCAAAGCCCAAAAGTCCGGCCCAATCCTAAGCCCGTAGCAATGCAAGTCCAAACTGTGCATGACATACACGATTAACAATACACAGAAAGCCCATACATTCGGCCCACTAACCTAGGCCGTAACAGCGTGAAAGTCCAAATAGCGTACACAAGTGCGTAGTCTCGAGTCGAGACTGTGCGGTCTCTAGTCGAGACTGTGCGGTCTCGAGTTGTAGCCTACAAGTTCTCGAGTCGCAATCTGAGGAGGTCTTGGGTCATGCATGTATTGGCTTCGAGTCGAAATTGGACTCGCAAGCATAGTCTCGAGTCATGATGTTTGTGGGCTGATGAAGCATGGTCTCGAGTTGAGACTAGAGGTTCTCGACTCGCAACCTTGTGTCGAAACCGTGATGTCGAGTTGACATATGGCGGTCTCGAGTTGAGATCGAAGGTCTCGACTGACACACCTGTTACCAGCCGGCATTTGTACTAACCAATGGAAATCCGATTTCATGCAACAGTGTGTACTATCCATACAAACATGTTTTCTTGTCTAGCAATTAGCCAAAATGGATCAAACATATCAATTTCAAATATCCAAATCATATTCAACAAGTTCTTCACATATTCATCAAGTTCTTCATTATAGTTTTCATCTTGCACACTTGAATAATCAAAATAAGCATAAACCATAATAGTTATACAACCTAGTCATCCATATCCGATTAATACATGCCTCTATAGGATTTATCATCAACATTCAACCATTTTTATGTTATCTAAACCACATCCTACACATCAAACATGAACATGTGTATTTCTAATCAAACAAGCACCTTTATCAAACACCAACAATAGTCATAATGCATTCATCATGGATAACAACAATCTTAATATCGGCATTTCAAGAGGGATGTGTAAAACTTAACAAGCAAATGCATATTATCATACAACTCATCACACATCATCAACCGAAATAAAAGCACTTAGCATGAATCACTAACCGGTTGTGAAAAGGCACCGAGATAGTAAGGAAGACGAATAAAAATGGAGTTTCCGAGTGATGATCCCAAGCTCGATTCGAGAGTCCTAGCGTTGCCGGATTGAATCCGAGAATGAGGGAAGAAGGTTTGTGCTTCTAGGGTTTTAGTGAGAGGGAGAAGGTAGGAGTGTGTGTGGATTGCCCAAAGGATGGCAAGGTTAGCTCTCACTAAGGATTATATACTTGTTCCACATTGGTGCACCCTAATGGGTTTCGGATGAGGTGCACGGCCCAACCGGCCCATATGTTGCACTGTTCACTCGAGACCACATGGTCTCGAGTCGGGTTCTTGTGTCTCGGGTCGCATACATACAAGCATACATATAAACATAACATATAATCACATAGGACGTTCACATATATCATTACACCAACACGTCAACTAATCACATAATGTTTCAAGTAGGTTACATCGAGATACAATGAAAGGTTCTAAGTTTCGAGGAACTATGTGGGTCGATAGTGAGTTCCTTCAGTGGAACTATGTGGGTCGATAGTGAGTTCCTTCAGAGGAACTATGTGGGTCGAGGAACTATGTGGGTCGATAGTGAGTTCCTTGACGAATCGTAACTGCTCGTCGATAGTGAGTTCCTTCAGAGGAACTATGTGGGTCTCATCTGACAGACACTTCTTCAGATTCGACACATGAAAAACGTTGTGAACTGCACTGAGTTCTGCTGGTAAGTTCAGTCTGTAGGCCACGTTGCCTATTTTCTCGATGATTTCAAATGGTCCGACGTATCATGGGTTAAGTTTGCCTCGTTTGCCAAAACGAACCACACCCTTCCTGGGTGAAACTTTGAGTAGTACCCGCTCCCCAACCTGGAGCTCAAGTGGTTTCCTGCCCTTATCGCCGTAGGCTTTCTGACGGTCTCGAGCTGCCGCCATGCGTTGTCGTATTTGAGCAATCCGTTCAGTAGTGTCCACCACATGTTCCGGACCAGTGATTTGACTATCCCCCACCTCTGCCCAACAAAGAGGTGACCGGCATTTACGCCCGTACAATGCCTCAAACAGAGCGGCTTTAATGCTGGTGTGGTAGCTGTTATTGTACGAGAATTCCACAAGTGGCAGATGCTTTTCCCAGCTGTTGCCAAAGTCGATTACAAATGCACGAAGCATGTCTTCTAAGGTCTGAATAGTGCGTTCGGACTGTCCGTCTGTCTGAGGGTGATACGCTGTGCTCATATCTAAACGTGAGCCAAAGGACTTGTGCATTGCTTGCCACAGCTCTGAAGTAAAACGTGCATCTCGATCGGAGATAATAGAGGTGGGCACCCCGTGCCTCGAAACAACTTCCTTGAGGTATATTTCCGCTAGAGTGGAGAATTTATCCGTTTCCTTGATCGCCAAGAAGTGTGCGGATTTTGTGAGTCGATCCACGATCACCCAAATAGTATTGTTTCCGCGTTGAGATCTAGGTAGGCCAGTAACGAAATCCATGGAAATTTGCTCCCATTTCCATTGTGGTATCTCTGGTTGTTGGAGTAGGCCTGAGGGTTTTTGATATTCAGACTTGACTCTCGCACAACTCAAACACTTGCTGACATAGGTCGCTATGTGGGCCTTCATGCTAGGCCACCAGTACGTAGTTTTGATATCATGGTACATCTTATCTGATCCAGGGTGTACTGAGTAGCGAGACTTGTGCGCTTCATCCATCACAAGTTCTCGCAAGTTGCCATAGAGTGGGACCCAAATGCGTCCCGTTACGTAATAAGCACCGTCTTCCTTCTGTTCTAAGCGTTGCCTTGAGCCACGTAGGGCTTCAGCCTTGACGTTTTCTGGTTTCAATGCTTCCATCTGAGCAGCTCGTATTTGAGAAAGGAGACTAGAATGTATAGTGAGTTGTAAAGCTCTCACGCGCTTAGGTGCGGTGTCCTTTCGACTGAGGGTGTCCGCCACGACATTGGCCTTCCCCGGGTGATACCTGATCGAGCACTCGTAGTCATTCAGTAGCTCGACCCATCGTCGTTGCCGCATATTCAGTTCCTTCTGCTTGAAGATGTGCTCGAGGCTCCTATGGTCGGTGTAGATGGCGCACTTGGTACCGTACAGGTAATGTCGCCATATCTTAAGTGCAAAAACAACAGCTCCCAGCTCCAAATCATGCGTAGTGTAGTTCCTTTCATGAACTTTGAGTTGTCGTGAGGCGTAGGCTATGACTTTATCTCGTTGCATCAATACACAACCAAGACCTTGAATTGACGCGTCGCAGTAAACCACAAAATCGTCTGTGCCCTCTGGCAGTGAAAGGATAGGTGCACTACAAAGTCTATCCTTTAGGTGCTGAAAGGCTAGCTTCTGTGCACTCCCCCATCGGTAAGCAACGCCTTTCTGTGTTAATGAGGTGAGGGGCTGTGCAATCTTAGAAAAGTCCTTTGTGAATCTTCTGTAGTAACCTGCCAAACCCAAAAATTGACGAATTTCCGTTGGTGTACGAGGTGCAGGCCAGTTCTTAATCGAGTCCACCTTGGATGGATCAACATGAATCCCATCCTTGTTTACCACATGGCCTAGGAAATGGACCTCACGAAGCCAGAAGTCGCATTTCGAGAACTTTGCATAAAGTTGTTCTGTTCGAAGGAGTTCTAAAATAAGTCGTAGATGCTGCTCGTGTTTCTCTTGGCTCTTAGAATAGATTAGGATGTCGTCGATGAAGACTATAACGAATTTGTCCAGGTATGGCTTGTACACTCGGTTCATCAAGTCCATGAAAACCGCAGGTGCGTTTGTCAGCCCAAACGGCATGACCAAAAACTCATAGTGCCCATAACAAGTTCTAAAGGCTGTCTTAGAGACATCCTCTTCTCGAACTCTCAGCTAGTGATATCCCGATCTCAAATCGATCTTTTAATAGTAACTCGACCCCTGCAACTGGTCGAACAAGTCGTCAATACGTGGTAAAGGATAACGATTCTTCACAGTTACTTTGTTGAGCTCACGGTAGTCGATACACATTGTGAAGGTGCCATTTTTCTTCTTCACAAATAACACGGGAGCTCCCCAGGGTGATGTGCTAGGACGAATAAAACCCTTATCTAAGAGTTCTTGTAGTTGCGTAGAGAGTTCCTCCAACTCCGATGGGGCTAAACGATAAGGCGCACGAGCTATAGGCGCAGCTCCAGGAGCTAGTTCAATCTGAAACTCGACTTGGCGATGGGGTGGAAGACCAGGTAATTCCTCAGGGAATACCTCAGGATAGTCACGTACAATTGGAAAATCTTCTAGCTTCTTCTCTTTTTCCGAGGTGTCCGTAACGAGAGCCAAAATGGCAGTGTGACCCTTTCGCAAGCACTTCTGGGCCTTAAGGAAAGAGATAACGTTTTCAACAGCACTCCTCTTGTCGCCACGAATTAGGAGGGGTTCATTGCCTGAACCAGGAATACGGACAATCTTCTCGTTGCAAAGGATCTCTGCTCGGTGTTGGGATAACCAATCCATCCCAATGACAACGTCGAAACTACCCAAGACGATAGGAATAAGGTCAATAGAGAAGGTCTGGTTAGCAAGAATAAGTTTGCAGCCTTTGACTACGTGTGAGGCCTCCAAACTCTTACCATTTGCCAGCTCTACAGTGTGCTTGTTGTTCAAGGGTGTTGGAATACGCTTAAGCATTTGACTAACTTCTAGTGACACGTAGCTAGTATCGGCACCCGAATCAAATAAAACTGTAACATAGAAATCGTCAAGAAGGAACTTACCCGTCACCACGTTGGGGTCATTCCTTGCTTCACCTTGGCCAATCACGAACACCCGCCCCCTGGCACCATTGTTGTTGTTGTGGTTCCCATTGTTACCATTCCCCTGATTATTGTTGTTGTTGTTGTTGTTGTTGTTCTGGTTCTGGTTCAGTTGGGGACAATCTTTCTTGAAGTGGCCTTCAGCTCCACACTGAAAGCACCCTTTGTTGTTACCCTGCTGCTTCCGCTGGTTCTGTGGGGCCTGTTGTTGACGATTCTGGCTGGCGGGGTACAAGCTTCTGCAATCCTTGGCGGCGTGACCTGGCTTGTTGCACCGATGACAGTTGCCCCCGGTGCATGGCCCACTGTGGTGTAAGTTGCAGCGATTGCATTTGGGGTGGTTCCCCTTGTACCCACCATGACTTTGACCACCAGACGATTGCTGACTGGGGGCTCTTGTAGTCATCAGTCTTTCTCTGCTGAGACTGAGATTGCACAGAAGTTGAACCCTTGCTTGAAGCTCCATCCCATTTTCTCTTGTTGTCACTAGGAGCACCCGAAGTAGCTGTAGCACTTATACGCTTTGGTAGCCTGTTTTGTTCCACCGCCTGATCAGTAAGACGGTGAGCCAACTGAACAACTTGCTGGATAGTGGCCAGGTTTGCTGAAGTCACATGACTTTGGATTTCTGGCACCAAGCCCTTGAGAAAGAGTTCAATTCGCTTAAATGGAGGGTCCACCATAGTAGGACACAATAAGGCAAGCTCATGCGATCTCTTAGTATACGCCTCAATTTCTGACCCCGTCATCTTGAGGTTGTAGAACTCGTCTTCCAGCTTATGAATGTCATCACGACTGCAGTATTCCTCCCTGATCATTTCCTTGAAAGTTTCCCATGGGGTGGCGTTGGCTGCAACCAACCCTAGCATTTGAACCTGAGCGTTCCACCATGTGAGGGCTAAACCCTCGAGAGTTCCGGTAGCATACTTCACCCTACGCGCTTCGGGGCATTCACACATTTCGAACACAGATTCTAGTTTCTCAAACCAGTGGAGGAGACCTACTGCTCCTTCAGTTCCGCTAAAAGTAGTGGGTCGGCAGTCCATAAAGGTCTTAAAAGTGCACACGGGTGGCTGAGCATGCTGACCTATCGTGGGCGAAAGAAAAGACAGAGTTTAACACAAAGGTTGGTTCACGAGAGTAGGATTCTAAAGATCCTAGAATGAGTTCGGGCTGCAGGATATACCTCCTGCGTATGCAGCTGCAAGTGCCGCAGCAACGCGTTCGTTAATCAGAGCCGTCAACTGGGCTTGAGTCATGTTAACGCGTCCACTCATGATCTTTATATAAGAGG
Source organism: Helianthus annuus (assembly GCF_002127325.2). Lineage (NCBI taxonomy): Eukaryota > Viridiplantae > Streptophyta > Magnoliopsida > Asterales > Asteraceae > Helianthus > Helianthus annuus. Next base: position 137,018,169 of record NC_035444.2, on the reverse strand, counting down.
GAAACATGAGTGAGAGAGGTTCGCGAAAGTGCGATGGCAGAAGGGAGTAAGCACACATGTGTTCAAGCAACAGTAGTTATACTAATCAAGCATACCATGGGCAATGTACTATGTAACTAACAAGTAGGCAATATACACAGATCATATCACCTAGAATGTCGAGTTTTGCATGTGGAGTGAAGCGTCGTTGTGGACCGTAGAGCACTGCACAGGTTATAGTCTGATTTTAATAAAACCCCTTTTCCTTATTAAAACCAAGTTCGCTATAACCAATGGCTCTGATACCAATCTGTCACACCCCCAAAATCCACCTGCGGAGTACTACCGCTTGGAGGCGTGACTGACCAGGATCCAGCCACCAATCATATCGAACAAGCATATAAGTAGTTATAATGTCTAACCAATACAATTGATGTTCAAACAAAACATAGTTTAAGTTGCAAGCGGAAGCATAAGATTTAAAACCAAAACATAAATTCAATTGTTTCCAAGTTTAACATGGCACGCAGCTATCCGTGTCCCACAACGACTCTCCTCCATGCAAGCCCCAGTTAAGTACCTATGGTCCTGCAAAGCATGTAGTAACGAGTCAACAACAAGTTGAGTGAGTTCACAGTTGGGTGTTGGTTTTAGTTTGTTTCGAAAACAGTTTCCTTTATCTGGCAACCTGCCGCGGGGGTTACCCCATAGTTGAAAAAGTGATTTGTTTATTCCCGGTTACTCTGGCAATCCAGCCGTGGGGACTACCCCATGATAGTTATCTGGCATTTCGGCCGTGGGGGCTACCCCATGTATACACTAGACTCGTTACCATATCGACTGCTGACTGTAGTCATGTTTATGTGCCCTGAAACTGTCAACGTCTATCATCATTGACGTGCCCCAGATCCATTAGTTCACGCCCGTCCTCTGCGGCACGGTGTGAGGTTTGTCAGACCTAAATAGCGCTATCTAACTAATGACCCGCTCGCCATTGGCCCGGCGATTAAGTCGATATAAAAAGGAGGGACTTCGTGATAGAGTTTTGGTCTAGTACGAGTTATTTGTCCGTGAGGACGAGGAATTACATTCCTGCACCATTGCTGTCCTACCCAAGGAGGACGAGGAATCTACGTTCCTTAACCCCATTCCCAACCCAGGGAATCCCATGCTTTGTAGAGGGTGTGAACTCACCTTGGTTTGCTCAGCAGATACATAGAAAAGTCAATCAAGTTGTAAGTGGTCAACTACGTCCTAACATAGATACCATTCAAGTCAGGTTCATATCCAAGTAGTGCACGTATGTTCTACACGTATACTAGCAAGTTGCATACAGGTATTATTCATGGCATACACGTATAAACATAGCGGTTTTCAATAATACCTACGAGTTGAATAGTAGTACGGATACAAGTAAGCAAAGCCCAAAAGTCCGGCCCAATCCTAAGCCCGTAGCAATGCAAGTCCAAACTGTGCATGACATACACGATTAACAATACACAGAAAGCCCATACATTCGGCCCACTAACCTAGGCCGTAACAGCGTGAAAGTCCAAATAGCGTACACATGTGCGTAGTCTCGAGTCGAGACTGTGTGGTCTCTAGTCGAGACTGTGCGGTCTCCAGTTGTAGCCTACAAGTTCTCGAGTCGCAATCTGAGGAGGTCTCGGGTCATGCATGTATTGGTTTCGAGTCGAAATTGGACTCGCAAGCATAGTCTCGAGTCATGATGTTTGTGGGCTGATGAAGCATGGTCTCGAGTCGAGACTAGAGGTTCTTGACTCGCAACCTTGTGTCGAAACCGTGATCTCGAGTTGACATATGGCGGTCTCGAGTCGAGACCGAAGGTCTCGACTGACACACCTGTTACCAGCCGGCATTTGTACTAACCAATGGAAATCCGATTTCATGCAACAGTGTGTACTATCTATACAAACATGTTTTCTTGTCTAGCAATTAGCCAAAATGGATCAAACATATCAATTTCAAATATCCAAATCATATTCAACAAGTTGTTCACATATTCATCATGTTCTTCATTATAGTTTTCATCTTGCACACTTGAATAATTAAAATAAGCATAAACCATAATAGTTATACAACCTAGTCATCCGTATCCGATTAATACATGCATCTATAGGATTTATCCTCAACATTCAACCATTTTTATGTTATCTAAACCACATCCTACACATCAAACATGAACATGTGTATTTCTAATCAAACAAGCACCTTTATCAAACACCAACAATAGTCATAATGCATTCATCATGGATAACAACAATCTTAATATCGGCATTTCAAGAGGGATGTGTAAAACTTAACAAGCAAATGCATATTATCATACAACTCATCACACATCATCAACCGAAATAAAAGCACTTAGCATGAATCACTAACTGGTTGTGAAAAGGCACCGAGATAGTAAGGAAGACGAATAAAAATGGAGTTTCCGAGTGATGATCCCAAGCTCGATTCGAGAGTCCTAGCGTTGCCGGTTTGAATCCGAGAATGAGGGAAGAAGGTTTGTGCTTCTAGGGTTTTAGTGAGAGGGAGAAGGTAGGAGTGTGTGTGGATTGCCCAAAGGATGGCAAGGTTAGCTCTCACTAAGGATTATATACTTGTTCCACATTGGTGCACCCTAATGGGTTTCGGATGAGGTGCACGGCCCAACCGGCCCATATGTTGCACTGTTCACTCGAGACCACATGGTCTCGAGTCGGGTTCTTGTGTCTCGGGTCGCATACATACAAGCATACATATAAACATAACATATAATCACATAGGACGTTCACATATATCATTACACCAACACGTCAACTAATCACATAACGTTTCAAGTAGGTTACATCGAGATACAATGAAAGGTTCTAAGTTTCGAGTTGTCACATATATCTTGTTGTTTACTTAACTGTTTAACTGATTAACTTACTTAGCTGATTAATTAATCTTGCCTAGCTTAATTAATCTTGCTTAGCTTAATTAATCTTGCTTAGATTAATTAATCTTGCTTAGCTTAATTAATCTTGCTTAGCTTAATTAATCTTACTTAGCTTCATTAATTAATCTTACCTAGCTTAATTAATTAATCTTAACTGGTTAATTACATCATTTACTTAGTCGATTAATTTACTTAATTAGCTACTTAACTGCTAAGTTTTACTTAACCATTAAGTTTACTTAAATACTAAGTTTACTTAATCGCTAAGTATTCTAGTTTAGCAGCCTCCTGGTTATGAGTTCTAATTTCTAAATATAATTGAACTCGTATTAGCGTATTAACCCAATTCAACTTTAACGATAATCACGAGATCAAAACTCACAATGAATGACAAAGTATAGCCATATACATGCAACACTTAAACATCCGTTGGATCAGTTTCAATCAATCGGATATAGTATCGTGTCCGTGATTAGAGTCATTACCCTGATAACGAGCAGAGTTTCAGGGTTTTAGGGGTTTCGTTGAAAGAAACAGAGATACAAGAAGTAGGACGTTATTTTGAACGAGCGAATTGAGCAAATTGAACTAGCCCCAAACCCCTGGCTTTATAGCCAATATTTGTTTCCTCCCGCGTGTCGCGCCAGGTTCGGCCTTCCCTGGCGCGTGTCGCGGGGATGGTTGACCAGGCTTCGACTGCCACGTGTCCCACGTAGCCTTGACACGTGGCGCAGTGTCGTGACGCGTGTCCTTGGCCGCCCTTCTTGTCCAATCGTGTGTTTTTCCTCGATTTTTGTGCCGATACTTATCACGTATGCTCGGTCTTGATTCCAATTAATTTGGTTTTTAATTGTGAATCTAATAAGACTATTTTTATGCGATTTGGTTCGTCGGACGCCAAGATTCCTTAACCGCTAAATTTTTCCAGATTGACTATACAAGTTTCATTGCGTACAGTTCTGGTTTTGATTACGGTTTGTTATCGAGATTATTTTTGTGGGTTGTTACATGCGAGCATGCAAACAAGTGTATCAGCAAAACGCACGCTGGCGAGTTCACAGTTTTTGTAAAACGTTTAGTTGCCAAGTGTTTAATCCAGTTTAATAACAATTCCGAAAACAATGTTGATAATAACTCGATACCGTACAAGATGGCTTCAGATTGTTTTGCCCGTCCCCAATGCCCCCTATCATGTCATACCCCGACCACATTAAAACAACAAACCGTGGCGGAAACGTCGGGGAGTGTTGTAATAGAATTATTGTTCCATAACCATGGTAACCAAATGTTTCGTTTTATTGAATTATTATGTAATGTACATTGTCTTTAAACCAAAACAACAAACTACACATTGTTTATAACTGTTTTTAAGTCACTAAGGCCTCGTCCAGGTCCTATGTGACACAAGCTTCCTAGCAAGCAACATCAAGCAATACCACCTGAAACATATGTAAAAATAAAGTCAGCAAAGAATTACTGGCGAGTACATAGGTTTTATGAGAGTGTTGGATTCATGGCTCGTTTATATGTTGCAGTACCTCGTTAGACTACAAGAGTCAAAAGTACAAACCTCGTTTTGAAAAGTGTATTGCAACATAATTAACCAACTCAAATCAAATTGGTTATAGTTTATAAAATCTCGTAGCCATGATTCTTAACCTAAAAACATTTGTTTTAGTAAACCAATTCGTAAAATATCTCGTAAAACTTGTTAATAAAACTCGTATGGTTTATATCATTTCGAAAACCTCGTTGTGTGACATCGTTTCAAATCATGTACCAAGTGAACTAAATAACGACACGCAATGTAATATGATAGAAGCACTTATATATAAGATGTACCAGCGGCGTATCTACCATGCTTATATCATGCTACACCTGTCCCATTATCTAATCACTACCCAAAACCAATCGTTTATCCAAATCGTTTATCCAAATCGTTATCTCGTTTAAGTCGTCTCAAATCGTTTAACTCGTCCCAAAATCGTATTCGTTTTAATTATGAAACTACTTTTGGTCGTCTCGCTAATAACATTCAAACCTTCGTGACTCGACTATCTCGCTTCTCGTATTAACAAACCACCAAAGGGTAAGTTAACAATCACATATTCGGTCGTTACCTAAATAACCCCCCACACATAACCATGGGTGTAGTCTGACAACGGGATTTGTCAGATCCTATGGCACCATAACCTAATACTGGTCGGTTCGGCCAAAATTAATGAATGTCATTCGCTATGTAACTACAACCAACAAGTTTTGTTCACTTTATTGAAATCGTTATTAGTTTAGTATAAACCATCTTAATCGTTTTTGAAATCATCGTTAAAAAACATCGAAATCATTTAATACATATGAATCACCCCAAAACATTTGAAAACAGTAAAATAGGGGAACTATGTACTTACATGAAGTGCAAAGTATCCTCAATCAATAGAACTTCAACAAACTCAAGCAAACCAGAGAAATCAAGTAACACCTAGTAATCGAACCACTAGTCAAACAATAGACGCCTAAATCGGACGATCGGACAGAATGAGGTCTTGTAAACCAAATGAGTGTTGGAACTCATGTGATATGGTTTAACAAAGCCTACATCCTAAATTGAAACCTAACCTAAGTGCTTTCGACCCGTTACGACCCGTTTAGGTAGCTTACGCTACTTTAACGCGTCGTTCACGTAAAACGCATTCGAGACGTCTAACAAGTCCTATGACAAATATGACTAAACATGTTTAAATAGGTTGCATAATCAGTTTAGGTGATAAAAGTTAGGTTACATATGCGTAAAGTCCAATTATGCATGAAAAGGGCATTTTGGTAAATTACCTAAGGCATATAATTTACCTATCATACAACTACTTAAACTAGGTGACCATAAGGTATAACCTCGAAAGGTTATTCCCTATACAACTATGGTCACTAAACATGCTTGGTCGGATCCTAATGATCGACCAAACGGGTCGAGTTTGAAAGTCTAAGCGGTGGTTTAGACCGCTTGACTTACGACTCTAAACAAGCACTAAACTAAAAATGACGAGTTAAGTATGTTAAAACATGCTTAACTAAGTTAGAAAACAGCTTTTGATATCAAAACAAAGTGTTTTGATACCAAGAGTAGTTTGGTTGCAAAATACGCTTAAATGCGCCTTTTGACCGAAACTACGACTTGTCACTACGCATAGTCAACGTGGTAATCAGTAGGTATAGTCACAAGGGACTATAACCATCGTGATTACGCTCACGTTGCGAAGTTCAAACGAACTTCTCGTTGACTATCTCATGGTCAAAGCTGAAAGTCAAACATTGTTTGACTTTTAAGCTAGAAAGCGATAAAAGAACGAAAGAGGACTTACAAAGGGTCCAAATAGATTTGATTCTAAGTCTTCTCAAGTAGGTAGTGAATAATCACAACCACTTAGAGAAATCTCAGATCAAATGTGAGGAAAATGGAATGGGGGCATGGCCTTATATAGTTTTTCGCAAACCATTAGGATCATTTCTTGGCAAGGAGGGAATGATCTTGGCCATACAATTGTCAAAGAATGATTGGGGGACTTATTCTCCACACAAACCAGCCCATAGTATGAAAAACCATAGATCAATACCATCAAAATCGAGCTAAATGACCAGATTCAATGTTTCTGCCTGCATGTCTGTCGTGGGCCGCGTAGCCCCATACACAATCTTACGCGGGCCGCCTAGGCTACTTTGGCAAATTGTCAGATTTAGCCCCTGAACTTGTAAAACTTGCATTTCGGCTCATTTTTGACACGTTTAAGCCCCGTTAACCTCATTTCAAGGCTCTAAAATAAAGTTAAAGTATTGGGAACTCAAAACATGCCCAAAAACATCTCGGATGTCGGTTCGTTTGGTCGTACGATCGCGTTGTTCGGTTAATTACGACGGAAGTCGTAACAAACGCAAAATCAGTCCAAATTAAGCGACGAATGGAATTTTATCATGCCAATCACTAAAATAAAATATTTTAATGATTACATAAATTTTTGGGCATCCGGATATATTCAGAACGCAGGATATGCGCGAAAATGCAAACTTGTGCACTTTTGACGCTTTTAGTCCCTATTGATCAAATAAGTTTATTTTAGCATACCGAACCCCTCGAAGCCTATTTCTAAGCTATGTAAAGGATATTTAGGGTATGTTTAACTTATGATCAAGTTCCAAAATGTTCGTTACCATACAAATCGGTATAGTTTCGCAGTTTGACACAAATAGTCCCTACGATCGAACAAACTTGTTTTCGACACACCAAACCATCCAAAACTTATTTCTAAGTTATGTGAAGGTTATTTAAGGTATGTTAAGCCTATTTCACTATCCCAGAGTGTTTTTCGCGTTAAACTGACTGCGTTTATGCACCAGTTTGCGTATAACCTTCCAGAAAGCGATTTAAAGCTTGAAATCGAATCGAATCAAATTGTAAAATCACCAAACATAAATACACACATAAAACACATATAATAACACCAAAGCACATTGTTTTATTGATAATTAACATTTTTTTGCATTGTTCATTGATTACAGAGCACAGTTGTCACAGTCTCCCCTACTTTAGGAAATTTAATCCCGAAATTTTAACTAGAGGAAACTTGTGAGAACAATTGCGGATATTTCGCCTTTATCTGGTCCTCACGTTCCCAAGTAATCTCTGGGCCACGTTTGGACTCCCAGCGAACCTTGACCAATCGAATCCGTTTGTTCTTCAACTGTTTGAATGCACGGTCCACTATCTCCACAGGTTTCTCGACAAAGTGCATTGTTTCATCGATTTGGATCTCGTCGAGTGGAATGTGAAGATCAGCGTCAGCTAAACACTTTCGCAAATTGGACACGTGAAAAGTCGGATGAATATTTCCAAGCTCTGGAGGTAGCTCTAGTCAATAGGCAACCTTTCCAACTCTTTCAACAATCTTAAATGGTCCAACATATTGGGGTGCAAGTTTTCCTTTCTTTCCAAATCTCACCACTCCTTTCCAAGGTGACACCTTGAGCAGGACATGGTCTCCGACTAGAAATTCTAGGGGCTTGCGTCGCATATCCGCATAACTCTTTTGACGGCTTCTAGCTGTCACAAGGTTATCGCAAATTTTCTTGATTTTGTCTGTCGTTTCCAGAATGAGCTCAGGTCCAGTAAGCTGAGCTTCACCGAACTCATTCCAACAGACAGGTGAATGACATTTTCGACCGTAAAGAGCTTTGAATGGTGCCATATTGATGCTAGCATGATAACTATTGTTGTAAGAGAACTCGATCAATGGCATATGAGAATCCCAACTACCACCAAAGTCTATCATGCATGCTCTAAGCATATCCTCCATAGTTTGAATCGTCCTCTCAGATTGTCCATCTGTTTGGGGATGATAAGCAGTGCTTAGATTTAATTGGGTTCCCATAGCAGATTGCATGGCCTTCGAAAAATGAGATGAAAATCGAGCATCACGATCTGATATGATATCCAAAGGAACACCATGTCGAGATACAATCTCATCAACATAAATCTTTGCAAGTTTATCAGCAGATAGATCATCGCGAATCGGAATAAAATGAGTTGACTTCGTCAATCGATCGATAACAACCCAAATAGCATCATGACCTTTAGATGTACGCGGTAATTTAGTGATGAGATCCATCGCAATGTTCTCCCACTTCCAAACCGGTATCTCTGGTTGTACAAGCAAACCAGATGGTCGTTGGTGTTCAGCCTTGACTTTGAGACAAGTTAGGCATTTTGATACGTACAAGGCAACATCCTTCTTCATACCAGGCCACCAATACTGAGTACGAAGATCCTTGTACATTTTATCAGCAACAGGATGGATAGAATATCGAGACTTGTGAGATTCGTCCATTACCAAGGTGCGAAGATCGTCTTGTTTCGGATTCCACAAACAATCCTTGAAATAAAGCAAACCATCATCCTTTGCTTCGAGCTTAAGCTCAAGTTAACGTGGTAATTCCTTACCTATCAAATTTTGTGAAGCACAAAATTGTTGAGCTTGAAGAACACGAGTTTGAAGATCAGATAGCGTTCGTGTTAGTGCATTATCTGTCTATCGCCTCCGTCAATCTAGTCCGTAGCAGAAACCGAAGAAAACGAGATTAACAGTGTTATATTTAGTGTTACTTAGTCAAAAAGGCAAGGTGGCATAACTGTAATTAATGAGATTCCTCATTAATCCCTTGGCCTATAAATAGATCTCTAGGGCTTCTAGTTTAGAACTTTTGGAACTTTTGCCATTTTCACAACTTGGAGGTTTCTAGAGCTAGAGAGAGAAAGCTAGAGAGAGAAAGTTCGTTATTCGTGATTCAGGTGCTGTACATTTTCAGATTCGTTAATAGAATCACGTTTATATTACGTCTCGTGTGTTCGGTCACGTTCGTGTACGGATTCCGCACGTCACACGTTTGATTACGCAATCGTTTCGGAGTCAAATCGGTCCTAACAAGTGGTATCAGAGTAGGAGCTCGATTGCACTGATCTTTCACACGTTTTCGCACAGGATTTCATCAGAATCAGATCCGATTTCATCTTCTTCTTCATCTTTTTCATATTTCTTGCGGTTTTAACTGTTTTTCGTCGAATCGAACAGGTTTTCACGGTCCGTTTCAGCTGATTTTTGGATATGTTTTGCGCCTATACCTGACCTACCAAGTTTCAGATCGAAACTCCAAATCGTTTAGGAGAAATCGAGATTTTTCCGTTCGAAATCGCGTCAAAGTTGCAGGTCTACAGGTCTGGTTCGCTTATTTGAACAGACTTGAACCGCTTTTTTGTCAAAGTTTCTGGACCGCTCCAAATTTGTTGTTTAGATCGCTTATATGGACAGTGTGTGGACCGCTTATTCATACAGTTGAGGATCGCTTTTATGACACATGTTGAATCGTTCATAAATCAACTATTGAACCGCTTATTGAACAACAGTTTGGTCCGCTTATTTGACATTGTTGAGGCTCGCTCATAATACTTTTCTGGACCGCTGATAAGACAGTTCATGAATCGCTTTTGTGTCATCTTCTTCACATAATTCTCTGACACTACAAGTTGTCGGCTGTATATATTGTTTGGAATATTGTTGCCGCCCACCTATACATAAGGCCCAATCCCAGCATTCGTGTTCACCGCTCACAGTCTAAAACAGCCCACGTGCGTTAAAGTCGGCCCAATTAACAATTCTTATTATTAGTGCACCGCCCATTGATTGTCGTCACAGGCCCATGTGATAGTGTTGTAACGCCCTGTGTTTTGTACTTTCTATTTATAGCTTGTCTTACTCGTGTTGCTAATTTTGGAAGCTTTGTATCATTGTACTCGTTCCTTCTAGTACTCGTTGTAAACTCGAGATTTTGATCATGAATGAAAACTTGCATTTCCTTGTTACGTACTATACATACACCATAATACGATTAATCATGAGATCATTTGATACTTCTTTGTGATACTTACAAACATATGTTGAACTTGTAAATATGTGACATATACTTGTTACTTACAAACATGTTACATACTTGTACATTACACTTTTTGCCTAGTTAAATCATGTTTTATTTCATATTTCACCTTGTTATAAGTTAGGGGAAACATTGTTGCATATTATTACACAACTTAACTAATAAAATTACTCATTATAATGTTTTAAAAAAATAAAAAACTAAAGAAACATGGCAGCCCAAATTCAGCAAAATTCAGCCCCATATAGTTGGGTTTTGTGGGCTAGTTTCAAGGTGTAACCCCTTCTAAACACTTCCAAAGCCCAACCCATTGAAACCCTAATCCTTCCCCCTATAAATACCACTTATAACCAGCCTCCCTACCACTTTTGCAACACTAAAAACTCTCAAAACATCCTCCAAACCGTAGCTGAAAGCAAAGGTTCGAGTAGATTGACACCCCTTCACGAAAATGAGCATAACTCACTCAATTCTTATCCGATTCACTCGATTCTTTTTCCTACTTGCTTGTATAATCATGGGGTTCGATTCCTAGACTTCTCCTTGGAGAAATCAGACCTGGAAATGCTCCGAAATAGTCCATAAACTTTCTGTTTGTTTTTATGTTCATCAAAAACTTGTTTAAATCTATGCAACTTGTGTCCAACACATCTCATACCTATGTCCTAATGCTTACAACTTATCCCATGGTTGGTTAAGCTTAAAAACAAGGTTGAGACATCTAAATCAGAGGTTAAAACCTCATAAACTTTCTGTTTTTAATTAGGGTTTTACCCACAAGTAATGTTCAAGTGTGAAACTTGTTGAATGTGTGATGGTTGGATTAGCTTGGGCTATCCTTCATAAGAATCCACTCATTACTTGATGTTTTGCTATAGATTAGTTGTTGTTAATACCTTGATACTTGTATGTTCATGACCCTCCTTGTTGTTTATAACAACAAGTGTAGTGGTGAACAATAGAGGTGCCTAAATGGAAGCTTGTTCTTCCTACCTCATGTATGTATTCTATGACACAAAGAGGTACCTAAATGGAGACATTAATCTCCTACCTCATGCTTGAATCATAAGACTTGTAAACTATATAATATCTAAGTTATTCTATATGTATACATCTAAGTAACTAAGACTTGATGATGACTTAATAGTTATTTGTTAAGTGGACGTTACATCATCTATGACCATGCCCTTGTTACGACTCTAATGGATCTTAGAATCCATGAAATCATACCAACTCTTTTGAGTTTCAATAGTGTCAAGAACAAGAGTTATGCGTACAAGATGATTATTTTCACCTATGTTACTTTCTATATATTAAAAACTCCGAATCTATAATCTTCCGTTATACGCCAAACTCACACACCTACGTTTCCTTGTGTAGAAGGACAAGGTGCTCCGAACTAATTCATCTACAAACTTGCTCTCGGAATTTCAAGTCACCACTTGTAAACCGTGAGTATACTCGTATTTCCCCCTTTTTACTTTTACCACTTTTGGGGTGTAACATGTTTACCTATTAACTTACACATGAACACTTTATTAAACACATGAACGTTCCTATAACATGCTTGTATACGTGATGACTTGATACTTTAAACTTGGGTTATTCTTATGTGTTGAACTTATCATTAACTTCGTACGAGCCAAACCTTGACATATGTAGCGCTATAGGATTAACGACCCGCCCGTAAACTTGAGGTTATGTCTTGAGCATATTGCGTTTTCTTGGTTTGATATGTTAGACACATGCCATATTTAAGGTTTATCTTGAATCATATGCTTGCCATGAGGAATTGATCACACTTTTTAACTTATGCTATGTACGTACCAAACTTGTATACTCGCCTTTGCTTTTGCATTGAATTGTATTTTTAAACATGTTACAGGTTGATGATGATGAAATGAAAACGGATAGCAAAGATGCCTAAATACTCACTTAGACGTTTAGGTTTAAAGTGTTGTATCAATTTTGTTTATGTTATGTTGAACAATGTTGTTATTTGCTTTTCTTGTAATGTTTTGACATTTATTTTGGAAATGAAATTTGGATTATTAAATTATTGTCACAAATAGCGTTATGATGTCTCGAGCAATCTTCACACTTCGTCTCATCCCGATGTTTCCGCCATTGGTTGGGGTGTGACAGATTGGTATCAGAGCCATAACTATAGGGAATTAGGAAAATTGCCATGCTTTTGCCCTAGTCTATAGTTTTAGGAACTTTGTCTCTTATTTGTTGTTTAAAACATTTGTGCTCTATCTTACATGCTTCCTAGCTACACTTCTTGTTAATAAATTTATGTGCCTTTCCTAAGGCTAACACGAATACACTTTTGCTATTTTATACTCTTGTAACATCAACGAGACAACTTTACCAAAATAGGCGTGAAACCCACAATTTGGTAAACGACTCTCACTCTACCTTTAATCTATTTTTGCACGAAATTTCACCATTAAGCTAGGAGTGACATCCACAACTTAATGGTAATTTCCATTTCAACTCTAGTGGACCCTTGTCAAAGTGTCAAAATTTTATTTTGGCCGACAAGTACCAACCACATTTAGGGTACGAAATCGTCAAGTTAGGGGTGAAACCCGCATCTTGTCGATTAAGTCCCATTCCTTGATTTTTTTTATTCTCGCCAAAGTCCCGAATGTTCCAATCATTTAGAGATGTGTAGTAACCGGAAGGGTAAGATACCGTTAATCGCTTCTCGACGAGAGTATCTTACTTATAGGCCAAAGCACAATATCTCTAAATCGAAAGGACTTTCGACCCACTTTGGAATTGTCGACGTTTCTCTACCCGAAACATTCCTATGTTTTATTGAGCCTCTCTTTTATGTATCTCAATTTATATGTGATTTTATACTTGAACGTTCATTCATTTCGAAATGTCGTTTTAATCATGTCGCACATTATCGCAATCACAAACAATAATAATTCTCATGAACCAACTAAATTTATATTTTCCTATTCGCAACTTATGTGCTATACATGTTGAATGTGTGTTGGAAACTTATGCTTTATGTGAACTTTACTTGGTACTTGAACATCTACTTGCTTTGCATACACAAACCTTGTTTTCAATTAATGATCAAAGTCTCATCCTTTCCCTTCTCTTTCAAATCTTTTAGATGTCTTCTAGTTCATCCAAGAAACTCAAGTCAAAGAAGGGTTCGACCTCCTCCGCCATGTCCCAAAAGGATTGTATGAAGTTTATGGCTAAACAATTTGCAAAGGTCCTACCCGACATTGTTAGCAAGATCCAAACCGATTCACCCCATGGTTCGGTCGACTCAAAGGCCGACAAACCCAAATCGACCTTCCAATTTAAGCACTTCATGGCTTGTAAACCCTTAGAATTTACCGGCAAGAATGGCGTTACCGCCATGATGAACTGGTTTGATGCCATCGAGCTTACCTTCTTGCAAAGTGGTTGCCCTGACGAACTAAGAACCTTGAATGCAACCGGTGTGTTTCGTGAAAAGGCACTTGAGTGGTGGACAACTGAGCGTAACAAGAGAGGAAACGAGGTCGCACACGCTATGCCGTGGGACGATCTCAAACAACTTATGTAGGATCACTTTTTTCCCCCTCACGAACTCCAAAAGTTGGAAAATGAATTCTGGAACCTCACGCAAAAAGGGAGTGACATGGATGGTTTGATTACACGCTTCAAGCAGCTTAGTGTTCTATGCCCTGGTCAAGTAGAAACCGCCCCCAAAACCGTGGCCAAATTCATTCGTTGTGTTGCACCTTCTTTAACAAACCATCTTGCATCTGCCAACCCTCAAACCATTGAAGACGCGTACCGCATAGCTACCGAACTTAACAACAATTGTGTTCTTCATGGAACCTTTGACAAGGTTTCAACAAAGAATGCGCACCAAGCCACCATTGACTCCCCTAATGAGTCTAAACCCTCCCAGCAATCTAAGAGAAACCAAGGCAAGAAGCGGAAGGCTTCAAGCCAAAACTGCGCGGTCGTCACTCCGCCAAACCCACAACCCCTTCAAACTGTGCCTGCTTTCGATGGTGAACGCAAGGTTTATACTGGAACGCACCCAAAGTGCGACAAATGCCGATATCATCACCCCCCAAACGCTCATTGTCGAAAGTGTGACAAGTGTGGCCGGTATGGGCATCTCTCGCCATACTGTCGTATCCCCCCACAGGCCTACCAAAACCAAGCTCTTTTGGCTCCAAATCAAGTCGCTCCTGTGCGAGCATGCTTCACGTGTGGTGATACCAACCACATGGCCAATGTGTGTCCTCAACGATATCAACCACAACAACCTCGACAGCAACAACCACAGCCACAACCCCAACAACAACAACAGGTTCAAGAACCCGCTAGGGGTCGAGCTTTCCTTCTCACCACAGCTCAGGCTCAAAATGCAAACGACGTCATCACTGGTACGTTTCTCATTAACCATGTCTATGCTTCATGCCTATTTGATACTGGTGCCGATAAAAGTTTTGTGTCGTTAGAATTCGAGTCTTTGCTCAAGTGTAAACGCTCTAAGTTGCCAAAATCTTTCGCTGTCGAAGTTGCTAATGGTAAAACCGTCAATGTCAATTCTGTTCTCTCCAATTGTTCTCTAATCCTTAACGATCATACATTCTCAATCGATCTCATACCTATGCAAATGGGTAGTTTCGACGTCATAGTAGGTATGGACTGGCTTGGGCGAGTTCGTGCTGAAGTTGTCTGTTCTGAGAAGTTTATTCGCTTGCCTCTTCCAAATGGTGATTCTCTACACGTCTATGGTGAAAAGCCTTCTCAAGGCCTTAAGCTTATGTCATGTATCAAGGCAAACAAGTGCTTACGCAAGGGTACCTTCGCCTTTCTCGCCCACATCGTGGAAAAGAAGGATAAAGGCCCAAGCATAAGTGACGTTCCTGTTGTACGTGACTTTCCGGATGTATTTCCCGAAGACCTTCCTGGTCCTCCTCCTGCTCGTTCTGTCGATTTTCGCATCGATTTAGTGCCTGGCGCTACGCCTGTCGCTAAGTCCCCCTATCGTTTAGCACCCTCTGAGATGCAAGAGCTCTCGAGTCAACTTCAAGAGCTTCTTAACAAAGGCTTCATACGCCCTAGTACTTCTCCTTGGGGCGCTCCCGTGTTGTTCGTCAAGAAGAAAGATGGATCCTTTCGTATGTGTATTGACTATCGTGAGCTCAACAAGCTTACTATCAAGAATCGATACCCTCTTCCTCGCATTGATGACCTCTTCGATCAATTACAAGGCGCAACCTGCTTTTCAAAGATCGATCTTCGTTCTGGGTATCATCAACTTCGAGTACTCGAAGAAGATGTGCCTAAAACCGCCTTTCGTACGCGTTATGGTCATTATGAGTTCGTGGTCATGCCCTTTGGTTTGACCAACGCACCTGCTGTCTTTATGGACTTAATGAACCGCGTGTGCAAAGCATACTTGGACCGTTTTGTGATCGTCTTCATCGACGATATCCTCATCTATTCCAAGACGCAAGCAGAGCATGAGCAACACTTGCGCCTTATTCTTGAACTCCTTCGTACTGAACACCTATATGCCAAATTCTCCAAGTGTGAATTTTGGTTACAAGAAGTTCAATTCCTTGGTCACACTGTCAACAAACTTGGTATTCACGTTGATCCCGCAAAAATCGAAGCTGTGAAAAATTGGGTCGCACCTAAATCTCCGTCCGAAATCCGTTCGTTTCTTGGTCTTGCTGGTTACTATCGTCGTTTTATCTCCAACTTTTCGAAAATCGCTGTTCCTTTGACCTCCTTGACTCAAAAAGAGAGACCTTTTGTTTGGGGTCCCGAACAAGAGGAGTCTTTTCAAACGCTCAAGGACATGCTTTGCAATGCTCCTATCCTAACGCTTCCTGATGGTAACGATGATTTCGTTGTGTATTGCGACGCTTCAAACCTTGGTCTTGGTTGTGTCCTTATGCAACGTGACAAAGTTATCGCTTACGCATCGAGGCAACTCAAAATTCATGAGAAAAACTATACTACTCACGACCTTGAACTTGGTGCGGTCGTTTTTGCATTGAAGATTTGGCGACACTACCTTTATGGTACTAAATGTGTAGTCTTCACCGACCATAAGAGCCTTCAACACATCTTCAATCAAAAGGAACTAAACATGCGTCAACGTCGTTGGGTGGAATTGTTAAACGACTATGATTGCGAAATCAAATACCACCCGGGTAAGGCGAATGTAGTAGCCGACGCCCTTAGTCGTAAAACTCACGTCCAAAGTATCCGTTGTTTCCAACTCGTCCACGATCTTCAAAATCGCATACGTAACGCCCAGTATACATCCGTTAATGAGGGTAACCTCTACAACGAAATGCAATGTGGTGCTGAGAATAGTCTCGTGTCCAAACCCGATGGTATTCTATACTATCTCAATCGCATCTGGATTCCCAATCGTGACGATCTTCGCAATTTCCTGATGAAGGAGGCCCATAACACGAAATATTCTATTCACCCTGGTACTGATAAGATGTACCATGATATGCGTACTTCCTATTGGTGGCCTGGAATGAAGAAGGATATAGCCACCTTCGTTTCTAAATGTCTTACGTGTTCCAAAGTAAAAGCCGAACATCAACGTCCCTCTGGCTTGCTCGAACAACCAATAATTCCCGTTTGGAAGTGGGAGAGCATTGCCATGGATTTCATCACTAAGCTTCCTCGCACTACAGCTGGTCATGACAGCATATGGGTCGTCGTTGACCGATTGACCAAATCAGCTCACTTCCTCCCCATTCGTGAAGACTTCAAAGTCGAGAAATTGGCTAAGGTCTACATGAAGGAAATCATCTGTCGTCACGGGACGCCCATTGATATCATTTCTGATCGTGATGCTCGTTTTACGTCTCGTCTTTGGGAAACTTTTCAATCTGCTATGGGTACTAAGCTTAACCTTAGCACCGCCTTCCATCCTCAGACTGACGGTCAAACCGAGCGTACTATCCAAACCTTAGAGGATATGCTTCGTTCATGCGTAATAGATTTTGGTGGCAACTGGGATTCATACTTGCCCTTGGCTGAATTCTCGTACAATAACAGCTATCACACGAGTATCCAAATGGCTCCTTTCGAAGCATTGTATGGTCGCAAGTGCCGTTCGCCTATTTCTTGGCACGAGATTGGTCAAGCCCAAATCACCGGTCCCGAGCTTATACAAGAGGCTACGGACAAGATTTTACAGGTTCGAGACAACTTATTGAAAGCCAGGAACCGACAGAAGAGTTACGCTGACAAAGGACGCAAACCTTTGGAATTCGAGACAGGTGACAACGTGCTTCTCAAGGTATCCCCTTGGAAAGGCGTGGTTCGATTTGGCAAGAAAGGGAAACTCGCACCTCGCTACGTTGGTCCTTTCAAGATTCTCGAAAGGATTGGCAAGGTTGCGTATAGACTGGACCTGCCTGAAGGACTCAGCAATGTACACCCTGTCTTCCATGTGTCCAACTTAAAGAAATGTCTAGCTGACGAAGGACTCCACGTTCCTCTCGAAGACCTGCAAGTCAACGAAACGCTTCATTTTGTGGAAAAACCGGTCGAAATCGTGGACCAAGGAACCAAGCAATTGAGGCGCAGTCGAATTCCTATTGTCAAAGTTCGATGGGAAGGAAAACGTGGCGCTGAATTTACTTGGGAGCTCGAAAGCGAAATGAAATCGAAATATCCTCATCTTTTCCCTGAGTCTTCCTAAATTTCGGGACGAAATTTCCTAAAGGAGGGGAGACTGTAACGCCCTGTGTTTTGTACTTTCTATTTATAGCTTGTCTTACTCGTGTTGCTAATTTTGGAAGCTTTGTATCATTGTACTCGTTCCTTCTAGTACTCGTTGTAAACTCGAGATTTTGATCATGAATGAAAACTTGCATTTCCTTGTTACGTACTATACATACACCATAATACGATTAATCATGAGATCATTTGATACTTCTTTGTGATACTTACAAACATATGTTGAACTTGTAAATATGTGACATATACTTGTTACTTACAAACATGTTACATACTTGTACATTACACTTTTTGCCTAGTTAAATCATGTTTTATTTCATATTTCACCTTGTTATAAGTTAGGGGAAACATTGTTGCATATTATTACACAACTTAACTAATAAAATTACTCATTATAATGTTTTAAAAAAATAAAAAACTAAAGAAACATGGCAGCCCAAATTCAGCAAAATTCAGCCCCATATAGTTGGGTTTTGTGGGCTAGTTTCAAGGTGTAACCCCTTCTAAACACTTCCAAAGCCCAACCCATTGAAACCCTAATCCTTCCCCCTATAAATACCACTTATAACCAGCCTCCCTACCACTTTTGCAACACTAAAAACTCTCAAAACATCCTCCAAACCGTAGCTGAAAGCAAAGGTTCGAGTAGATTGACACCCCTTCACGAAAATGAGCATAACTCACTCAATTCTTATCCGATTCACTCGATTCTTTTTCCTACTTGCTTGTATAATCATGGGGTTCGATTCCTAGACTTCTCCTTGGAGAAATCAGACCTGGAAATGCTCCGAAATAGTCCATAAACTTTCTGTTTGTTTTTATGTTCATCAAAAACTTGTTTAAATCTATGCAACTTGTGTCCAACACATCTCATACCTATGTCCTAATGCTTACAACTTATCCCATGGTTGGTTAAGCTTAAAAACAAGGTTGAGACATCTAAATCAGAGGTTAAAACCTCATAAACTTTCTGTTTTTAATTAGGGTTTTACCCACAAGTAATGTTCAAGTGTGAAACTTGTTGAATGTGTGATGGTTGGATTAGCTTGGGCTATCCTTCATAAGAATCCACTCATTACTTGATGTTTTGCTATAGATTAGTTGTTGTTAATACCTTGATACTTGTATGTTCATGACCCTCCTTGTTGTTTATAACAACAAGTGTAGTGGTGAACAATAGAGGTGCCTAAATGGAAGCTTGTTCTTCCTACCTCATGTATGTATTCTATGACACAAAGAGGTACCTAAATGGAGACATTAATCTCCTACCTCATGCTTGAATCATAAGACTTGTAAACTATATAATATCTAAGTTATTCTATATGTATACATCTAAGTAACTAAGACTTGATGATGACTTAATAGTTATTTGTTAAGTGGACGTTACATCATCTATGACCATGCCCTTGTTACGACTCTAATGGATCTTAGAATCCATGAAATCATACCAACTCTTTTGAGTTTCAATAGTGTCAAGAACAAGAGTTATGCGTACAAGATGATTATTTTCACCTATGTTACTTTCTATATATTAAAAACTCCGAATCTATAATCTTCCGTTATACGCCAAACTCACACACCTACGTTTCCTTGTGTAGAAGGACAAGGTGCTCCGAACTAATTCATCTACAAACTTGCTCTCGGAATTTCAAGTCACCACTTGTAAACCGTGAGTATACTCGTATTTCCCCCTTTTTACTTTTACCACTTTTGGGGTGTAACATGTTTACCTATTAACTTACACATGAACACTTTATTAAACACATGAACGTTCCTATAACATGCTTGTATACGTGATGACTTGATACTTTAAACTTGGGTTATTCTTATGTGTTGAACTTATCATTAACTTCGTACGAGCCAAACCTTGACATATGTAGCGCTATAGGATTAACGACCCGCCCGTAAACTTGAGGTTATGTCTTGAGCATATTGCGTTTTCTTGGTTTGATATGTTAGACACATGCCATATTTAAGGTTTATCTTGAATCATATGCTTGCCATGAGGAATTGATCACACTTTTTAACTTATGCTATGTACGTACCAAACTTGTATACTCGCCTTTGCTTTTGCATTGAATTGTATTTTTAAACATGTTACAGGTTGATGATGATGAAATGAAAATGGATAGCAAAGATGCCTAAATACTCACTTAGACGTTTAGGTTTAAAGTGTTGTATCAATTTTGTTTATGTTATGTTGAACAATGTTGTTATTTGCTTTTCTTGTAATGTTTTGACATTTATTTTGGAAATGAAATTTGGATTATTAAATTATTGTCACAAATAGCGTTATGATGTCTCGAGCAATCTTCACACTTCGTCTCATCCCGATGTTTCCGCCATTGGTTGGGGTGTGACAAGTGTAGTCGGCTGTTTTGTGATTTAAAACTCTTGTACCACAGCCCCACTACCTCTTTTAAGGACCAATCATGTTTGCCGCCCACGTTATGGAAAGGTCCAACAACTTGCATGTGATCTCATAATATCAATAATTTGGTCAAATCACCCAAATTCTTAAAGCATTGTGTTTGTTCAAATTCAAAGCTTGTCAGTTCAAAAGAAAAGGCCAGTTCAGTTGAATTTTGTCAAGACATTTGGATTTAAGTTCAGTTTGGATAAGTTTGATCATTCAAAGGTTCAGCTCGTACAAATTCAAACTCGTTCCAGGTCGTGTGGTTTTTGTCGGGTCATAGCACTTTGTACGACAGTTTGAAAATTCGAATTTTAGTTCGCATCAAGTTCAGTTTCATACGGTGTGTCAATCTACAGTCTGTTCAGTCTGTCAACCGTCAATCTCGCACAGAATATTCACCAGTTCGAGCATTTTGTTTCGATTGTTTGATAGTGTTTGAACTGATATTTGTTTGTTTTGTGTTTGTGATTCAGGTAATTGAAGAGCATCATGGCTGAGATTAAAGATGAAAACAAAGAAAAAGACACTTCTGAAATTTGTGAAGAAAAAATCGAGTTTAAAGAGAAAACTCGAGAAGAGATTTTGAGTGAGAAGACTTACAAAGAATGGAACGTGGTTCATAACAGAATGGACGATATGCAGGAAGAGTATGAAGATGCTGTCAGCAATCGAAGATGGGATAAGAAGAGAGAATGTTACTACAACAGAGAAGGAGAACCAGTTGTTCCAAAGAAAGATATAATTTTTAATGATGTTCTTCTTGTTGTCCCATTGAGAGCTGAATACTACAGAAGAGTGATGAAGGATGATGCATATGTTAAACAGTATGAAAAAGATATCAGATATGCTATGCTGTCATGTTTGAGAAAAAGGGATGAAGAGAGAATGAAGAAAAATGTTGAAGAAATGGTGGAGAATTTGAAGAAGGTTGCTGAAACAGAAGTTGTTAAAGCAGAAGTTGTGAAAGAAGCTGTTACTGAAGAACAGTAGATTGAAGAAGAGATGAAGAAAGAAGAAATAGAAGAAAAGAATGAGAATGAGAAAGATGATGATGATGAGATGAAGCAGACAGAAGCTGCTGAAAACACCGAAGTGCCAATCACTGAAGTACATTCTGATTCTGAAGTCTTAAAACAAATTGAACAGTGCAAGAAGTGCATGGAACCATGCAGAGCTTGTACTGAAAACGATGAGCAATTCAGAACAAGAGAACTTGAATTCACAAAAATTGAAAACATTTTCAAAGAAAAATGCAAAGAGATTTAGAAAAAGAAAAAGTTTTTAACGAAAATGATGAAAAACTTTCAGGAAAATGTTCAAAGTTAGAAAAAGAAAATGAAGTTTTGAAAGAAAATGTTTTGAAAATGAAAAATGAGTGTTCTCAAAAAGAAATTGTTTGTCAAGAAATGAAAAAGGAATATGACTCAATGAAGTTATCATATCATGTTACGAAAGAGTCATACGATAAAATAAAAGACGAAATGAAATACGCTCAATCTAGAATGAATTATCTTTCTGAAACAACCAAAGAGCTTAAACGAATGTATGCTATAAAACAAGATGTTGTTAATTCCTATATTGAAGATGTTGCTAAGCTAAAGCGACAGATTGCTGATTTAGAACAGGATAACAACAAGTTAAAAAGTTACCATGTGTCGTCATATGTGCTTGAACGAATTTTCAATATAAAACCGGGAGATGGTGAGTCTGAGCAGAACAAGAAAGGCATTGGCTCAGAGTTTCATCAAGTTCCACCACCGGAAAAGTTTGCATTTTATGATGAGGAAAAGGTCGAAAAAGCTTTCAACATGGTAGACCAATTGCCAGACAACATTGACATAACCTATTCCAAATCTGATGATTCTCATGATTCAGAGGTGGTAGGTAAAGTCGTTGAAAGTGTGTTGAAAAAAGAGTCGGTTGATACAGGTAACTTTGAATCACATGATGAAAATGAAGGAAATCTTCATGATGCATATCTGAAAAACACAAAATCCGAGAAAAATTTGAATGATGATTCAAAGGGATTGGTTTATACCATGATTGGATCGGACAAATTATTCTTAGATGTTGTATTCCGATTCAGAATGTGATTTCAGAAAAGGTTGATAAAGTTTTCAAAATGGTTGAGATTGAGAAGTCTGAGATTTCAAAGTTTGTCGGTAAGAGTCATAAAGGTTCGTATAACAAACCTGGTTTCAAAAAGAAAAACATGAAGGCTGGGTTGGGTTATAAGAAGAAACAGAATCGAAACAAAAATGAAATGCCAAATTTTCAGGCAAAAATGAGTTTTGTACAGGGAAACAGTTTGGATGAAGAAAAAGAACTTAAAATTGGACAACAGTCTAATGCTGAGTTTGAGACTCAAAAGCAAAAGCAACAACCACAGGTCAAAGATGTGTCCGTGAGAACATGTTTCAAATGTGATCAAAAAGGACATCTTGCACGCAAGTGTCCAAATCCAAAACCTGTGGATGTTGACAAAGAGAAGATTGATGCTGTGAAACAAAAATCTGAGTATGTGAGACAAAGGTCAACCAGATTTGATTCAAAACAAACTTGGAGGTACAACACAAACAAGTTTGCTTCAAATCAAAATTGGATATCAAACCAGAACATGTTCGATTTAAGACAGACCTGGAACTCTCACACACCCAGATTCAGAACAACACAAAGGTGGAAAACTTCAGTTGATATGACAAAACCCCAACAGTTTTGGAAACCACAAGTTGTTGTTCAAAATCAAAATGTTCAAAAAGATTCACATTTTTACAAACGTGGTACACCGAAAGGTCAAACATGGAGTGTTAAGAAAAATGTTGATTCGGTAAAAGATGAGAAAGTTGAAGTTAAAATTGAGAAAGTTTTTGTGAAAAAATGACAATGAATTTCCAGCATTGAATGAAAATTATTGTGTTGAAATGCCTAAGGTTCAACAGACCTGGGCTAAATTGTTCAAGTAATTCAATTAGTTGAATGTGCAGGTGCTCAAGGAATCTGAAGATTGTGAAATTGAAAGTTGGAGCAGCCTGGCACATGAAGAGGAAGCAGAGGCTGCTAGACCCTGGTTTGGTTGAAACAGGGAGTTTATATGTTTTTTTTTTGTACATAAATAAACAATATTTCAAAAACTCTAAAAATTTGAAAATTAAAAACCAAAAATATGTTTTAGTTTGTTAAAATTTGAAAAACCAAAAATATGTTTGTTTTTAGTTTTTGTCAAAAATAGAAAATTCCAAAAATATGTGTTGATGGAATGCGCCGAAACCCTCACGGCTGAACAAACATGATTACTTTCACCAGATTGAAAAACGGTTTTCAAACTGTAAAAATCAATGTGTTGTAAATCATGGGGGTACTTTATGTTAGTTTTTCTGTTAATTGTGCTAAATAGTATGTTATATTTTCTGTAATTCGGTACACGAGAAGCAGAACATGGATGGCGAGACAAAGCTATCAGTATCGGTTTGTCAAATTTCTTTAATGGTTTTGCATTTTAGGGGGAGAAATATTGTCAGAAAATACAAAAACCATTAGAAAATTTGAAAAAGCCAAAAACATGATAAAATTCAAAAATTTGAGTGTTGTGTAAAAAGAGGAAATGATAGTACATCAGTAGACAGTTACAGTGTGCTAAAGAATTGTAATGATTAAATAGCGTTAAACAGTCTCACTGATGATATGTCGATAGGTTTTTATACACTTAGTAAACTTTTTCGGGATATAAACCTAAATTCAAACTTGCTTATTTTGTGGGGAACACTACTTGGATATATAGGTAACCCCTGAAATCTCATTTGAAAGGTTTCGTATTCTGATATACTAGGTTTTTATACTCTATGATGTCTGGGGTATTATTCCGGGACTTCTGCTGAACGGTAGTTCTGACCTAGTCCTTGGCTAATACTTTCACCGAATGCTTGAAACACAGCATAAACCCTCAGCATGCAGATGAAACAATAAAATTGATAGTCGCTACTGTTGTAATGCTAAAAGATCCTCTAAAGGGGACATACTAAAAAGTCGAAACTGATATCTCTCTGCGCATACGGAAGTATCGACCTGAGATCCCTCAGTCCTCGCATTCCTAATTTATGTACAGATATCATTGTAGTATTAATCACCTGTAAGACTGAATATTGAGATTCTGGATACGGGAGTATATTCAAGAGGTGGGACACATGAATGAGTTTAAGTCTTAAAACATATAATTCGTATCCTGAATAAGTTGAAATTTGTATGAAAATTTAAGTGGATCAGTATATTGACAATCTAAGTGAATTGTTTAATTCTTAATGTGTAACTAAGCTCAACGGTACTTGTGACTTGTCAAAAACTGATATGATCCTCTGACGCATACTCAAACAAAAATATTATCTGTAAATATGTTTGTATATATTTCTTTACTGCTTTACATTTTCAGAAAATACAAAAAGATTTTGATTTCTACTTTAGTTTCGATAAACCGATGTCTGAAATGCTGAGTTTCAAAATCTGAGTAAGCTGATTGTGTTTCTGAAAATAAAACAAGTTCATTAATTTGATACTTGAAATTTAAAATCAAAAATTTTCAAAAACAGTTTGTGATATCTCCAAGGTCATTAATTTGGACTTGGATGATTAACTGTGAGGGAGTTGGATTCTTTAACACTGCCAAATCTATAAAGTTAGTTGATAGGGGGAGTAGATTAGAGAATTTAATTGAATGTTCAAAACATTGTTACTTATAAATGTTTGAGTGTTGCAGATGTTATACCAGACTACGATCCCGAAAGCCGAGTCTAAGGGGGAGTCTGAAGACGAGCTCAACGCAAACGGAAGCGTACAAAGAGCCAGGTATCATTCCTGGAAGAGCTTGTAACCGGAAAGCAAGGTGTCGATCCCAAAGCACGGAAGCTTGACGAAAGGGGGAGCCTGACGAAGAAAAGAGTTTACAGAAAGGGGAAGCTGAAGCTGAAGACAGATCCACTGGGATTCTGTTTGAGCAAGGGAAGTCTGTGTAGCTGAAGACGTGTTAAAGCTTCAAGAAGACTCAGAGAGAGAGAGAAAGAAAAGGTGCTACGAGTTGACTAGAGATTGACTACAGCAATATCCAAGGGGGAGTCTGTTAGTGCATTATTTGTCTATCGCCTCCGTCAATCTAGTCCGTAGCAGAAACCGAAGAAAACGAGATTAACAGTGTTATATTTAGTGTTACTTAGTCAAAAAGGCAAGGTGGCATAACTGTAATTAATGAGATTCCTCATTAATCCCTTGGCCTATAAATAGATCTCTAGGGCTTCTAGTTTAGAACTTTTGGAACTTTTGCCATTTTCACAACTTGGAGGTTTCTAGAGCTAGAGAGAGAAAGCTAGAGAGAGAAAGTTCGTTATTCGTGATTCAGGTGCTGTACATTTTCAGATTCGTTAATAGAATCACGTTTATATTATGTCTCGTGTGTTCGGTCACGTTCGTGTACGGATTCCGCACGTCACACGTTCGATTACGCAATCGTTTCGGAGTCAAACCGGTCCTAACAGTTCGAACAGAATGAAGCTAGACTCGCTCCTTTTGACTAAGCGCATCGGCCACGACATTCGCCTTACCAGGATGGTAGCGAATCTCGCAATCATAATCGTTTAGGAGTTCAACCCAACGTCGTTGCCTCATGTTCAACTCCTTCTGATTGAGAATATGTTGGAGACTTTTGTGGTCTGAAAAAACCACACACTTCGTTCCATAGAGGTAGTGTCTCCAGATTTTAAGCTCTAAAACCACAGCTCCCAACTCAAGATCATGAGTTGTGTAGTTCTTCTCGTGAACTTTCAATTGTCTAGACGCATATGCAATGACTTTGCCTCGTTGCATGAGAACACAACCAAGGCCTAAATTGGATGCATCGCAATAGACAACGAAATCATCGTTTCCCTTGGGCAAAGATAGAACAGGAGCATCACACAGCTTCTGTTTCAGCGTTTGGAACTCTTCTTCTTGCTTGGGTCCCCACTCAAATCTTCTGAGTCAAAGCAGTGAGTGGAACCGCAATCTTCGAGAAGTTCGAAATGAAGCGACGATAATAACCAGCAAGACCAAGAAAAGATCAAACTTCGGTGGGTGTCGTTGGTGTATTCCAATCCTTAATAGCAGCTATTTTGCAAGGATCCACATGAATACCCTGCTCGTTGACTATATGACCCAAAAATTGAACTTCTTTAAGCCAAAATTCACATTTGGAGAATTTAGCAAAAAGTTGTTCCTTCTTCAGGAGTTCCAGAGTCAAACGAAGGTGTTGCTCGTGATCGGCTCGAGACTTCGAATAAACAAGAATATCGTCGATGAACACAATGATGAACTTGTCTAAATAAGGTTTACAAACCCTATTCTTTAAGTCCATGAAGATAGTTGGAGCATTTGTCAAACCAAAAGGCATGACAGTAAACTCATAGTGCCCATATCTCATGCGGAAAGCAGTTTTGGGAATATCTTCTTCGAATACACGAAGTTGATGATACCCAGAACGCAGGTCGATCTTCGAATAGCACCTTGAAGCTGATCAAAGAGATCATCGATTCGGGGTAAAGGATATCGATTCTTGATGGTAAGCTTGTTAAGCTCACGATAGTCGATACACATTCGAAAAGATCCATCTTTCTTTTTCACGAAGAGGACAGGAGCGCCCCAAGGTGAATAACTTGGTCGGATGAATCCTTTATCAGATAACTCTTGAAGCTGTTTCGATAACTCTTGCATCTCAGACGGTGCAAGACGATAAGGTGCTTTCGCAATCGGGTTAGCATTGGGTACAAGGTCAATATGAAATCCGACTTGACGAACTGGAGGCAAACCAGGCAGTTCATCAGGAAACACCTCTAGATAATCCCGAACAACCGGAATATCCTGAATATTCTTGCTCTTGCTTTTCTCCTCGGTGACATGCGCTAGAAAAGCAACATATCCTTTTCGTAGATAGCTTTGAGCTTTCGTGCACGACATGAGTTTCAATCTACCAGATGGTTCCTCGCCACGAACCTCTAGGACATCACTAGACGAAAGAGGAATACGAATTATCTTATCGAAACAAACAACCTCGGCATGATGTTGGGTTAACCAATCCATCCCCACAATAATGTCGAAACTCCCAAGTTGCATCGGTGTTAGGTCAATAGGAAAAAGATGGTTATAGAGGTTCAATTGACAACCACGAAGAACAGAATCGAGTATGAGTGGTTTACCAGTAGCAACTTCGATAGATAAGGGTTTCCTCAGTTTAGTTCTAGGTATCGCAAGTAAAGGCTCAAAGGATAACGAAACAAAACTCCTATCGGCACCAGAATCGAAAAGGACAGACGCAAGTTGAATGTTAACAAGGAACGTATCGTTAACAACCTCGTTGTCCGCCCTCGCCTCATTCGCGTTCAGATTGAATGCTCGTCCACGAGCGGGATTCACATTCACGTTCGCGTTGACATTTGGATTTGCATTCGCATTTACCAATCTCGGGCAATTGTTGCGGAAATGACCCATTTCTCCGCAATTAAAACATGAACCAGGTGGGAATCTCGCAGCATTCCCCTGAACTTGTGCTGGAACCTGAGCAGCTTGATTTTGGCCCAAACGACAAATGTTGGCCAAATGCCCAAGTTTACCACACGTAGCACACTGTTTACAGGCCTGTTGGGCAACATGGTGACCATTGCATCAAGACAGTGAGGTGCGGTACCAGCATATGCTTTCTTTGCAGGAGGTTGAGTTGGTGGGTTCTGAGCAGTCTGGTTGGTGACAGCAAAGTTCTGGGAAGCCTTGCGCTTCCTTGACTTCTTCGACGACTCACCTTTCTTACCCTTACCCTTTTCCTTGTCAGAATCGGTCGGCTTCTTTTTATCACCCTTGCGGGTAAGTTTACCCTTCCTAACTTGAAACTCAGTCAGGGTAGCAGACAACTCGATCGCGTGACGAACGGTAGTAGGATTAACACTGGTCACAATATCCTGAATGGAATTGGATAAACCATCGATATACCTCTCGATTGCTTTCTCTAGAGGGGTAACCATAGTGGGACACAATAAACTGAGCTCCTCAAATTGATCCGTATAAGCACGGTGTTCTCCCCCATCTTGCTTTAAATCATCGAATTCTCATTCCAAAGCTCGGATCTCGTGACGGGGACAGAACTCTCTCATCATGAGAGCTCGGAGCTCTTCCCAAGTTTGTGCTAATGCCACCTCGGCACTGTTGGGATTGAACCCTACCAGAGAAACAGATAATGAAAGCCAAAACTGGTTCACATCAGTGGATTCATCATGAGCAGCTGTTTGCATTAGTCTTTCCCCTTGAAAGTGGTTATAACATCTGATGGTCCTCATCCACTGTTAGTATACTACAACTGCTGTCCACTCAAGCACTGCTCGTGTACAACAACTGCTGAAGAACAAAGTGCTGCTCCTTAATCTACTGCCTCAAGTCAAGTACTGCTGAAGACCAAAGCCTTGCCTGGAATGAAGCAGTGGAATGAAGAAACAGTTGTTTACTTTGTCTAGTGTAATTAGCATCAGTGTTTAGCTAAGCAGTAGTTATATGTATCAGTGGTTACAGGTTGTTAGGTTGTTAGATGTCACTTTCATGGTGACGTCAGCTTAGATGCTTCAGTGGTTTGATTTGCCTATAAATGGAACAGTACCCTGTACTGTTACATTTGATGGACTGAGTGAGTTCTTTTCCTCTGATCCAATCCTCTCATCTTGTGCAATCAACCATGGAGTATCAGGCTGAGGGGGAGTTTAGTTTGTAAGCTGCTCTGTAATCTTTTGATTCGTATTGTAATCATTCGACTCAATGAAAAGCATGTATTTATCAAAACTATTTTCTTCCTGAATTGTGTTTATAAAGTTTGTGTTCATTTCTGCTGCACTTAGTCTCGATTCATATTTATTAAGAGTTCAAATTACACAAACAAACACAATTATGAGAGCCACAGATCCTAACAATTGGTATCAGAGCTCGGACAGTCAAATTCGATCTAACAATCAATTTGACATAACAGTTCAGCTCAAAATTCATTGATACTAAGGTTGATTGTATTTTGTTGAAAAACAAAGTAACGAGTAAGGATGTTCAAAGTTGCTACTCAAAAACTCTGTAAAACAACCAAGATGTCATAAGACACACAAACTTCTTATAACAAGTGATATCATACATAAAACACCTATAGTTTTCAGATCTGAAAAATGACTGATGACTATGGTATAATCGTTTTCTTTACAAATATGATTTCAAGTGTTGATATGAAGTTTGTGCTATTTCCATCATGTCTGATACTAAGGTATGAACCTCTGGTCAACAAAAACCTAGTTTCGTAAAAACATTAGTGTTTTTGTTAACATAAAAGGAGGGAAATAAAAATTTTAGTTATTAGATCTTATGTGTTGAAAAACAGGTTGAGTATCCTGTTGAAAAGGGTCAAAATCAACCTTGTTAAGAGAACATTAAGAAAATCAGATGAAAAATAGACTAAATCATATGTAATGTGAGATTTGACATAAGCATATGCAAAAATGTCCAAAGCCTCTCCAAACATTGCTGTTAAATGATTTGGGTCTAGGTATTTCTTCAATAAACATCTCCCAGTAAGTATTTTAGTACTTATGAATGGGAAGGGTAAAAAGGGAAAAAGAAAAATCACAAAACTCATAAGTGTGTTTATCTCAAAACTTTTGAAGTCAAAAGAAAAGAGTATAAATGAAAAACACTTAAGAGTTCAAAATTGGGTAATTAATGGTTATCAAGCAGATGTGTGCATTTATTGATTCAGGGAAGTTCAGGTAACAATAGTGTCACCAGTGATTCAACTCAAAAGAGGACTAGGCAAGTTTTTCAGTGTCATCACATGGTAACAAAAGTCTATGACAGGACTTTCAAAACTTATGTGTACATGTCTCCTCATTTTTGCAATCAATTAACAAGGAAGTGATCTCAAACAGTTATCATCATTGACTACTTTCTTAAAACTTGAAGAATGATGTGACCATGTGTCTTTATTGAATATATACCAGATCCTTTTTGATGCTTTTTTTTCAGAATAACCTTTAATTATTTTTCTTGAAAAGGTTTTTCTAAATAAAACAAGATATATTATTCATTTTTTTGAGAATGATATATTTTGTAGTTTTATCTATTTTTGATGATAAAAGTTTCAATCCCCTGTCAGGATGTATATTTTTCGGATACTATCCTTGAAAACAGATCAAAAGAAAATGTTTCATGTGTCAAGGTCATGACAAAATCAAGTTTTGGTTTAACTCAGATCAAAGATTGATTGCTTACAGACCTTAAAATGCATGGATACTCATATCTTTGTTAAAAATTATGTCTCAAAATGAGTAACCATTGTAAAAGAGTTTTCATCATCTAGGGCACTAAACCACTATCAGGAATTTATAAAAGCTTCATATCTGGAAATAGACATGTGGCAATACCTTGAATATCAATTCCTGTAAAATCTGCTGACATATTAAACTTGACAATGTGCATCTAAAATGTATTTTGTTAAGTATAGCATTCTTGCAGACACTTCACAAATCACTATCAACAGATGTTGAACATGATATTGTGGTAACACAAGTCAAATTCATTTTCTTCATCTGTGCTGTAGATGCTAAAAACGTTTGCTAACAGCTATACCTCTGTTTCTTAACAACTGTTCTACTCAAACATCTGTTTTCTAAAACACTGTCCACTGCCAAAAGTCAACCTCTGTTCTCTCATTTTCATGATAAGCACTGTTGTCCAAAATCAGTGTTTTATCCACTGATATGCTATCTACTGATAGTAAAAATCATCCACTGCCTTCAATTATTACTGTTCTAACCACTGATCTTATTCATCAGTGGCTTATTAAAATAACTGTTCTCCATCATCCATCTTTTCATCAGAGGTTGGCACGTGGTCAGTTTCCAGCCTTCAGATCATAATAACCGCTGCCACATCAGTATTCACTTTTTACCTAAATAAAACCCTGACTAAAACCCCAAACAGGTTTTTACACTGTCGAATTGAATTCCAAAATTCTTCTCTCAAAGCAGTTTCCAACCTTCCATCTCAAATCATCCTTCGTTCTTCTTCATCAAAATGACGAAATCAAAATCAAAGTTAAAATCATCCTCATCTTCTAAAGAGGTCACTCGAATGGCCGCTGAACCCATTGAAATCCCATAAAATCCCCTCACAATTACTTGGGTCTACTCACAAAACCTACTACCACCAACACTTTTGATACAATCATTGACCTCATGTCTGCATCAAAGTACAAAATTTTGCTAACAGAAGATACTCCAATCTATCAACAAACCCAGAGAGAGTTTTGGAAAAATGCTACCCTTGACAAACAAGGCGAGAATGTCATAGCTATCAACTCTTCCATACAGGGTAGAACAATTCAAATTACTCCACAATCCATCTCAGAAGTCTTTAAACTCGATGATCAGCAAGGTAAAACTTCTTTTTCTAAAAGCGAGTTGAAAACTGATTTTCTGAGTAGGGGGTATGCAGAACAACCAAAAAGAGATACCTTACAAAAAGGTTTCTTCCCTTCTGCACCTAGGTTTTTATTCCATACACTTTTGATGTGTGTTTCAAATAAAACAACTACTTTTAACGAAATACCATTAAAGATCCAATGTCTGGGTTATGCTATTTTACATAATGAAAATTATAACTATTCCCAGGAGATCTTTGATGATTTGGTAAAAAATGTTGATAGCAAATCATTTTTACTTTTTCCAAGGTTTCTAAGCTACTATTTTAAACAAAAATTTGGAAAGGAAAATGAAAACTTGCTCAAACAAGGTGTTTATTTTCAAATAAATGGTTTAACACCTGAAACATTCTCTAGAATGTTAACACCTTCAAAAACAAAAGCAGAGGTGCCTGAGCAGAATTTAGCAGCTATCACTCCTCCTCAGGTATCAGCTGCTGAGCCCACTACTCCAGGTGATCATAGCAGCACAACCACTGCTTTGAAACCCACACCTGCCATTACCAAAAAGACCAAAAAGAAAATATCCAGAAAGCCCCCCAAACCCAAAACAAAGGCAACTCTGGAAGATGAGATCCCAGAGCCACTGCTAGTGACAACACAAATGTCAGCTACAACCACTGCTGCTACTTCCTCACAGCAGATGGAAGAAAGATCTCCACCTTTGCCTCAAACTCCTCCTGCATCCTCACAAAACGATCAGGTTGTAAACACAGGGACCCCACAATATGAAGCTCTGGACCCAATCGGATCCATCTTCCTCAGTCCTGATCCAAGGACATGTCTCTTTCAACACCCTTATCTTCACCCCTCTCATTACCACAAACTATAATACCTTTGTTGCATGCAGTTAATACAGTTCAGAAACAAACCAGTTCCTCTCAAACACCTATTACTGAGAGTATACTCCCACAAGTGACTGGGTCTGATACTTGTACCTCTGCTATCCCAGCAACAATTGAGGAGGTTACACCCCTTGAGTTACAAGTGAAGCAGCCACTACAAATGTTGAACCTGCAGGTTTGCATTTTGACAGTGGTTACATAAATAAGACTTCCTTGGAGGCAATTCCTTCTATAGCACCTCTGAGAACCACCAGTGAGTCTGTTATGACCACTGGTACCTTCAAAAGGCTATCAAGTGCTGAAGGAAGAAGACCCCAGTACTGAGAACAAGGGGCATCAATGAATGATTTTTGGGACTCAGTTCCTAAGTCACACATTGGAACAACCACTGCTGGTGGGGAACCAGATGATCCCATTAAATTGGGTGATGATTTACAATATCAGGAATTGACGAGGAGAATTGACAACCTTGAAACATCTGTTGCTGAAATAAAGGATATGGTGCAACAACTGTTAAAAGCTCAAAAAGCACAACCCACTGTTGTTCCAGCTCAAGCACCTACACAACCTGCACCTGCTGCAAATGAGCTATGGAATATATTTCAACCCCTGCTTGAAAAACAAAGACAAGTGGCAGACCAGCAACATGCTATATATGTGCAGGAACTGAAAAATATGATGGAGTCAAGGTTTAGAAACACCCAAGCAGACATCAAGGCTATAAAGGCTCAAATTTTGAATACCACTGGCACTGCTCCTTCAAATGTTCTTTTCATTGATCAATTTCCCCCAGATAATGCCAAAAAGGGGGAGAAAATTAAGGAATTGAGGAAAAAGGGAATAGATGATGGCCTTTATGTCGAAGAAAAGCAGGCCCCTAAACCATCTCCCAAAGACTCCAAGCACCAAACCTCTACCCAAACAACTGATGTAACTTCTACTGTCTCAACAACTGTTGGAACATCAGTAGTTTCAGCAGTTGTTACAACAATCACTCCAACACACATTACAACCGTTGCCTTACCTCCACCTAAAAACACCTCAACACCAAAAGCCATCACTTCAACCACATCACCACCCATCAATCCACCACCTGCTCAAAAGCAGAAGACATCTACTGACACATAAGTAGTTGTAATGACAACAGAGGTTGAAGCACCAGTTGTTTCAACAGCTGCTTGTCAATCATCCACCACTGCTCTCACCATTTCTACAGTCACCATACAACCAAAACCTCCTTCACCCAAAAAGCTTTACACAAGAAAAAGGAAATTTCAGAAGAATAATGATGATATACCAGCACCTACTCCAATATCCTCCACCAGAATTGAATCTGTTGCTGAAAGATATCCACTAGAATTGGAAGCTGTAAAGGATAAAATGAAACAATTCTATACGATAGATGATCCTTGGGAAAGAAGATTTCCTTCCCTCATTGGCTTCAGGAATCCTGTAAACATGAGTGAGTATCTAAAACTCAAGGCCAGGCAAGCAGATATAAGAGCTAGAATTGAATGCAAAGATCAAGGTGATAAAGCCATTTCTGAGAGAATGGAGTTTTTACTTACTAAGGTCAAACAAATGGAAGATTATGCTAAAGACCTGAGCAAAGACATGTCAAATATGCCACCTAATGCTGCCCTACAAAAGATAATGAGAAAGGAGTATCTTGAATTCATCATGAAAGAAAAGTTTTATCTAGCCAAAGAAGAACAATTTAGTGAATGGCCACTCATTGCACTAAAGCATGAGGTGAACAGAATCAAGAGAATCCAAAATGATCCAAGTAAGAAAAAGACAGCTCCAAATTGGAGTAAATACAAACGGGCCATTGATAAACTTACTTCAGAATACAAGAATAAGAAACAGGAGTTGGTGGATGCAAAGGTGGGAACTGCCAAAGCCATTGCAAAATGGACAAAGCAGTATACAGATGAGGCTTATGAAAGGCTGAAAAGAAGGAGAATGACAGACCCAAATTTTCAAAAGAAGCCTGAACACAAAGAGCCAAAATAGATAAGTGATCCTAAACCACTATTCTCTTCAGCTGATACCTCTATCATTGTGATAAACCAAAAAAAGAGGAAACTGCTGACTAATGAAGAAGAAAAGGAAAAGGAAGCTGAGTACTTTACAGAAGCCATCAAGAAAATGGATTTAAATGAAGATAGCTCAGCAAAACTTCAAAACCTTGTCAAAAAGGTATTAAACAAACCTGCATCACCAAGCACTTCAGCAGATATGACAGCCATTGAGCTAGATCAAAAGAAGAGACAAGAGCTGATTGAAAAAGAGACTGCAGAAGATATAGCTGCAGCAAATGATGTCATAAAAATGGCTTTCAAACAAATGTCTGCTGAAAGTTCACAAGTCTTCACAAGGCCAATATCTCCAAACTCATCAGTAAATAAACCTCTCCCAAGAAACCCATTGGGTTCAAAAGTACTAAAATGGATGTCTGATCAAAAGACCCATGTATTGACCCTGATCAGATCCAATGGAGAAGTTAAGCACATATCAAGGGATCAAGCACTAGGCCTGGGTGTTGAAGATCTACAAGATCTCTTTGAGCTTACACTGTGTAGGGATGAGAGTGATACAAGTTCTCTGGATTTTGAACAAGAATTTAAAAGGCAAGTTAGAGAACTTCTGATGAGAAAATAAAGATCCAAAATAAGGAAGTGTTTTGGCATTATCTGTTCCAGGGGGAGATTGTTGGGATTGAACCCTACCAGAGAAACAGATAATGAAAGCCAAAACTGGTTCACATCAGTGGATTCATCATAAGCAGCTGTTTGCATTAGTCTTTCCCTTTAAAAGTGGTTATAACATCTGTTGGTGCACACGTCTGTCGACTTCATCTTGTATCGAGTCTTACATTTGTATAGATAGATCAGGGCATGTTATTCGAGGAAATTGTCAAAATTAGGATAGAGGGTAATTTCGCACGAAATTACAGGATGTAATTTCGTACGAAATTAGGTTTAGTGATTTCGCATGAAATACTAATTTCGCATGAAAGTGATTTCGTGTGAACCAGTTCATGCGAAATTAGCTTTCCTATATATAGGGGTCCTGTAATTTCATTTGAAATAGTTCTGGATGATTGTTTCCAGAGCCGAAGTGCTGCTGAAGTGTCAACGTGCTGTAAAACTTTGTCAAATCAATCAAAAAGACAGTTAAAGTGAATATCTAGCTGAATCGAACTCAATATATCTGTTTCCGCCTTTCATATTGAGTAGAACGCCTCTGAACGACTCATTTCGGTTGTGAAAACGATCCTACAAGTGGTATCAGAGCTCAGGAGGAGGAGTTCTAGCAAATTCAGCTTGATTTCATCAAATTTTCTAACTTCTACACCTTCTTTTCTAAAGTGAACAAGTTTTAATGGATAAAATGGTTTAAATTTCACACATTACATGCAAAACAATGTTTTAACAAAGCCTTGAGAAAATTGGACCTAAAATCGAGTTAAACCTGATCAATTTGACAAAAGTTTGACCGACATGATGACATCAGCATAATTTCGCATGGAATAGCATCTTAATTTCGCACGAAATTACTTTTTGTGATTAATTTCGTTTGAGATATTTCATACGAAATTACTATTTCGTCCCAAAAAGGTTGATTTCGTTTGAATCTGTGTGTAATTTCGCACGAAATTATATTTTGTTTGGTTATTTCGCATCAAATCACTATTTCGTTTGAAATTACTGATTTCGTGTGAGTTTCTATTTCGTGTGAGCAGGTTATTTCGCTTGAGGAATTTCGTTTGAATAGAGCTAATTTCGTTTGAGAGTGTCTGATTTTGAAAAACTTGTTACTAAGTCATGGGAGAGGAATTCTATAACGCGTTTGCTACATCCCCGACTACTCCGGCTGCCATTGCTCAAAACATGAACTTGGAAAATAAGACTGGAACTTTGCAAAAACCCCCGAAGCTAATGAGCATTGAGGAGTATTATGGTTGGAAAGATCGGTTTGAAAACTGGGTTCAAGCTAATCATTTGAGATCTTGGGAATGTGTTGAGAAAAAGTATGTTCTACCACATACAGATTTGGTAGTTGACAAAAAGATTTTTGAATTTACTGATAAAGAACGAGATATGTACAAAGCTGAAAAGATGATGATTAGTTTACTCCAGCAAGCTACTAAAGAAGACATCTTCATATTGCTCCAACATGATAAGACTTCACGTTCAATTTGGGAAGCTCTTCGAATTAAATTTGAGGGAAGTGAGAAGATGATCAAAAGTAAAAAATCTTTGTTAAAGAAAGAATTTGATTTATTTACAAGTTTGCCAGGAGAAGATACAAAGAAATTGATTGAAAGATATTGTCACTTAGTACGTTCAATGTCTTTGTTAAGTATAAATAAAGAGAGAGAGGAATGGCTCGACAAATTAGCTGATGCTTTACCTCAGAAAGAGTGGGGTACGTATTTGATGATTTAAAGAACACTGGAGAATATGATGGTTTGACAATTTCTCAGTTCATCGAAAAGATTGAAGGACAAGATCTTGAACAACAAAAGTTTGCTAGAATGAGTAATCCAAGTGCACAGCAAGATGTTAAGATGTACTTTAAAGGGAGTTCAGGATGTCGAAGCAAGTCCGAAAATCCAAACTGCTTTCAGTGCAGAAAACTCATCCGGATCAATCAATCAAAGTCATAACAGTAACAGTGGATTTTTCTCATATCCAAGTGTTATTCCAAAAGGATCAACTTCAGGTCATCAGTTTCAAAGTGCAAACAACAGCAATGGTCAAGTGTTACACTGCAACATAGCATTGCATCTTCAACAGCTGATGCTCTATCTACTGCTGTTTCCTTGACAGTGGTTTTCTAACAGCTGATGAATCTTAAGTGCTGCTCAACTACAACAACTGATGAACCAAACACTGATGATACCTTAAAGACTGCTGAAGACAAACACTGATGCTCTATCTACTGCTGTTTCCTAAGTACTGCTGAAGACTCAAGCACTGCCCTCTCAAAGACTGATCACCTTTGAAGAAAGCATTGAAGACTCAACATCTGTGCTCAGGCTACAACAGTGGAACGTGAAGCAGTAGTTTTCCTTAGCTTTACACTTTACTACTTATCAGATGTTACATGTCAGTAGTTTGTATAGAACAGTGTTTATAGTTTGTTAGGTTGTTAGATGTCACTATCATGGTGACGTCAGCTGAGGTAAATCAGTAGTTTGGTTTGCCTATAAATATGACAGTATTCTGTACTGTTATACTCGATTCGTTTTGAGTGAGTTCACCTCCTCAATTCAATCCTTTCATCTTGTGCAACCAACTCTGGTGTATCAGGCTGAGGGGGAGTTTAGAATGTAAGCTTGCTGCAATCATTTGCTTTCTATTGTAAATCTTTTGACTCAATGAAATAGCAATTGTTTATCAATCTATACTTTCCTTTGATTGTGTTTACAAAGTTTGCTACTCATTTCCACTGCACTCATTCGTTTTATGCAAACAAACACTATCATGATGGCCCCTAGATCCCAACAATTGGTATCAGAGCCTGGACAGTCAAATTCGATCTAACAATCAATTTGACATAACAGTTCAGCTCAAAAGTTATTGATACTAAAGGATTGGTTGTATTCAGTTGAAAAACAGAGTAACGAGTGAATCATGGTCAAAATGGTTATTCAAAAACTCTGTAAATCAACCAAGATGTCATATGACACACAAATCTCACACAACAAGTGTTTTCATGCATATATCACTCATAGTTTTCAGATCTGTAAAATATCTGATAAATTATGGGATCGCTCGATGTTTTCAAAATTGATTTTAATTGTTGTTTCGATATTTGTGATGTTTTCAATAAACACTAAAGTATGTACCTCTGTTCAGCAAAACTTGTGTTCATCCAAAACACTAGAATACTGCTGACATAGAAAAGGGGGAAATAAAACTTTAGGCAATATCTCTCATGTGCTCAAAGGCAAGTTGAGTACCTTCAAAAGGACCAAATCAACTCTGTCCAAAACACATTGAGAAAATAAGGTGTCAAAACTGTCCTAATCATAGGTAAATGTGAGATCTGTAATAAAACATGATCAAATATGGTCAGATCTCTCAAAACATTGCTTCAAAGTGATTATGGACAAAGTATGTTCAAAATATAATCTCCTAGTGAGTATTTCTGAACATATGAATAAATAGGGTAAAAAGGGAAAAGGAAAAAGGAACAAATCTCAAAGTGTAGCTATCTCAAAAACTTTTGAAATCAAAAGCAAAAGAGTATAAGCATAAAACACTCTTGAGGTTCAAATTGGATCATCATTGGTCATTTTGCAACTGTGTGCATACATCAATACAGGAATTGTTCTGGTAACAATAGCATCTTCAGTGATGGTGCTTAAAAGGCATTTAAAATCAATTGACAAGAAAATGACCCAAACAATGGTCAAAATAACTTGAGAATAATATGATCATGAATTTACTGGAAAATTGTCGAATCCTT
The DNA here is from genome assembly GCF_002127325.2 of Helianthus annuus. Taxonomy (NCBI): domain Eukaryota; kingdom Viridiplantae; phylum Streptophyta; class Magnoliopsida; order Asterales; family Asteraceae; genus Helianthus; species Helianthus annuus. The sequence continues at coordinate 136,978,765 of NC_035444.2, read as the reverse complement.
TTGATTATTTTCAAAACTTCCTTTGATTTTTGTTAAGGTGTTTTCCTCTTAAATAAAAACCAGATGTATTTTTAAAAAAAAAAATATATTATGATCTTTTACTCATTTTTTTTGTAAAAGTTCTTCTCTGGTCTGGATGTAATTACCTTATTTTTGTGTGTAATTATTATCCCTAAAACTGATCAAAAGGAAATGACACACATATCAAGGTCATGTTAAGCTCAAGTTTGGTTTTCACAGATCAAAAATTGATTGCAAAATTGACTTAGACTACTGAGACACTCATGTTCTAGTTCCAGTAATTAGAAACAAAATGAGCAAGCTCTAGTAGAAATGTCTTCATCATCTGGGATGCTAAACCATTGTCTAAAATAATAGACATTTGGCAAATCCTTGAACAAAATTCCATGTAGATAACTGCTGACAATTTAATCTTGGTAATTTACATCTAAGATGTATTTTGTTAAGAATAGCATCTCAAATGCTCAACAGATGTTAGATAAGATACTGTGCCTTCACAAAGCAAAATCAAGTTCAACATCTGAACAAGCAGATGCTAACATTGTTTGTCAAAAGTTGAAATACTGTTGCACTATCAGTTGTTGAACCAATTTTATCTTCTACCACTGTTGTTTCTAAAGTGCTGTTGTGCCTTAACATCTGCTCACTAAAGTCTGTCCACTGCTGAAGTGTCAACCTCTGTTCTCCAAAACACTGATGTTTAAAGTCTTTGTTCCATCCACTGCTACATCCACTGTTTCATTTTATTATCGTTGTAACTACTGATACTTGATCCATCAGTAGTTGTCAAAACAACTGTCCTCCATTATTTACCATTCCATCAGATGTTTGACACGTGGTCAGTTTTTAGCCTTCAGATCGAAATAACCGCTGCCACATCAGCAATCACTTTTTCCCTAAATAAAACCCTGATTAAATCCAAATAGGGTTTTACTGTCGAATTGAATTCCAAAAGTTCTCTTCTCATAGCAGTTTCCCTCTCATAACTCCAAAAGCTTTTTCGATCTTCTTCATCCAAAATGACGAAACCAAAATCGAAATCAAAATCAAAACCATCATCTTCCTCCACAACAGCAGATGCCACTCAAATGGTCGCTGAAACACCGGAGATTCGCTACAAAGCTCCACACAACTATGTAGGTATACTCACAAAACCTACCGATAACCATACTTTCGACTCCATCCTTGACATCCTTTCTGCATCAAAGTACAAAACTTTGATAACAGCAGACGCTCCAATTTACCTTGATTCCCAGAGAGAGTTCTGGAAAAATGCCACCCTTGAAAAACAAGGAGATATCATCGCCGCCATCAACTCCTCGATACAGGGTAAGAAGGTAAACATCTCACCAAAATCTATCTCTGAAACCTTTAAACTCGATGATTTAAATGGAAAACCCTCATTTACAAAAGACGAGTTGGTAAAGGATTTCATGAACAGGGGATATGCAGAACAACCAAATAGGGATACCCTACAAAAGGGTTACTTCCCTTCTGCACCCAGATTTTTATTCCACACACTGCTCATGTGTGTTTCTAATAAAACAACGTCTTTTAATGAGATACCAACGAAAATCCAATGCCTGGGGTATGCAATTTTAAATGACAAAAACTATAACTACTCCCAGGAAATATTTGATGATTTGGTAAAGAACGTTGATAATAAAGCATTTTTGCTCTTTCCAAGATTTCTAAGCTACTATTTTGAACAAAAGTTTGTTGAGAAAGATGCAGAATTGCCCAAACAAGGTGTCTCATTCAAAATAAACTGTTTAACAATTGAAACATTTTCAAGAATGATGGCACCAATAAAATTAAAAACAAAGGAGGCTGAGCAGGTTTTAGAAACTGCTACTGATCCTCAAGCAACCACTGCTGAGCCCACTGCTCCAGGTGATCAAAGTAGCACACCCACTGCTTTGAAACCAACACCTGCCACCAAAAAGACCAAAAGAAAAACTTCCAGAAAACCCACCAAACCCACACCAAAGGCAACTCTGGAAGATGAGATCCCAGAGTCAATGCCAGTGACAACACAAAAGTCACAAGAAACCACTGCTGCTACTTTCTCACAGCAGATGGAAGAAAGATCTCAACCCCAGCCTAAAACTCCTCCTGCATCCTCACAAAAGGATCAGGTTGTAAGCACAGGGACACCAAATTATGAAGCTCTATATCCACTCGGATCCATCTTCCACAGTCCTGATCCCAAGGACATGTCTCTTTCAACACCCATACCCTCACCAATCATATTACCACAATCAATAATACCCCTGTTGCATGCAGTTGATATGGCACAGACACAAACCAGTTCCTCTCTATCACCTATTACTGAGAGTATACCTCCACAAGTGACTGGGTCTGATGCTCATACCTCTGCTATCCCAGCAACAGCTGAGGAGGTTACACCCCCTGAGTTACAAGTAACTCTCGGTGGTAGTTCAAGTGGAGCAACAACTACAACTGATGGATCAACAGATCTTCAGTTGGACAGTTGTTACATAACTAAGACTCCCTTGAAGGCAATTTCTTCCATGGCAACATCGGTAACCACCAGTGAGTTATCTTTAACTGCTGGTAACATCAAAGGATTATCGAGTGCTGAAGAAAGAAGTCCCCAGTACCAAGAAAAAGGGGCATCAATGGATGACTTTTGGGCCACAGCTCCTAAGTCACACATTGATACAACCACTGCTGGTGGGGATTCAGATGATCCTGTTAATTCAGGTGATGATTCAAAATACAATGAATTGACGGCCAGAGTTGAAAATCTAGAATCTTCTGTTGCCGAAATAAAAGATATGGTGTAGCAGCTGTTAGAAGCTCAAGAAGCCCAATCAACTGTTCCTCCTGCTCAAGCACCTGCTCCACAAGCATTTGCTGCAAATGAGCTTTGAAATATCTTCCAACCCATGATTGAACAACAGCAACAAATGGCTGATAAAAAGCATGCTCTTCAAGTAAAAATGCTGACCAACATGGTGGAATCAACGTTCAAAGACACTCAAGCAGATATCAAAGCTATAAAGGCTAGCATCCAAAAGACTGCTCAGAGTGAAAAAGCTCCATCCACCATTTTCTTCATGGATACACCCCTGGCAGATAATGCCAAAAATGGGGAGAAAACCAAGCTGAAAAAGAAAGGTATAGAAGATGGGATATACAGTGAACCAGAAAAACCCAAAACCTCAAAAACTTCAACAGCTGATACAACAGTAGTTACAAAAACTGCTGTCAGTAGCCAAACAGCTGTCATCTCATCAACACACACACCTCCAACACACACAACTACTGTTTCAACACACACCACCACAACTACTGCTCCACCACCATCATCATCTGTGTCTATAACACAAAAACCACCACTATCATCATCTACAATCATATCACCACCACTGCCTCCTGCCATAAAGCAGAAGACAACAGATGTTACAACATCTGTTGTAATGACAACAGTGATTGAAACACCAGTTGTTTCAACCACTGTTAGTCAATCACAATCACAAACCACTGCCATCAAATCTCAAACCATTGATCCACCCAAAACATCACCAGCCTCCCCTCCGTTAAAAAGGAGAAGGGTTTTCATTCCTGATGATGAGTCACCACCACCATCACATCCTCCATCCCCTGCTCAAAAGAAGAAGACATCTGCTGACACATCAGCAGTAGTAATGATAACAGCAGTTGAGACACCAGTTGTTTCAACAGTTGTTAGTCAACCATCCACCACTGCTCTATCCTTTCCTATATCTCAACCAAAGCTCTTTAGCAAAAAAAGAAAGCCAATCACTGCCGATGAAGGGATACATGGTCCGAATGCTGAAAAGTATCCACTGGAGTTTGAAGCCATTAAAAATGAAATGAGGCAGTTTTATACAGAAACAGATCCATCAAAAAGAAAATTCTCCTCACTCATAGGCTATATAGCTCCAGAAGATATAACTGATTATCTCAAGATAAAGGCTAGGCAAGCTAAAGTTAAAGCTAAGGTTGACAGTGAAAAAGAAAGGCTAAGCGAAGAAGGCATTGCTAATAGACTGGAGTTCTACCTTGCAAAGGTTAAGCAGATGGAAGAATTTGCACAAGAGCTAGACAAAGAAAAGGCTGATCAAAAGAAGAAATTGAGAGAACAACTTCTAGCCTTCATCATGAAAGAAAAGTTCTATCATGCTGAAGAATCCCAGTTTAAAGAATGGCCCTTAGTAGCTTTAAGGCATGAGGCTGAAAGGATCCAAAAAATCAAGAATGATCCTTCAAAGAAGAAAAATGCTCCAAACTGGAGTAAATACAAAAAGCTTATTGCTGATCTCACTGCTGAATATAAAGGAAAGAAAAAGGAGCTAGTGGATGCTAAGGCGGACACTGCTGAAGCCATATCAAAATGGTCTAGGCAGCAAACTGATGAAGCCTATGAGAGGCTGAAGAAAAGGAAGAAGAGAGAACAAATGGTAAAGCTGGAACAACAAATTGAAAGCCTCAAAACAATGCTAAAATCAGCAGACAACCTTACTCTTGTGACAAACCAAGAAGAAGGTAAACAGCTGTCTGACAAGGAGGTCAAAGAAAAGGAAGCAGAGTATCTCAAAGACACCATCATGAAAATGGGTCTAAAAGAAGATAGCTCAGCAAGAATTCAAAACCTTTTTAAGAAGGTATTAAACAGTCCTGCATCCTCAAACACTGCAACCGGCATGATAGAAAAGGAGAAACAAGAGCTTACTAGACAAGAAACTGCAGAAGATATAGCTGCAGCAAACAAAGTCATTGAAGAAGCTTTCAAAAGAATGTTTGAAAGTTTGCATGTGTTTTCAAGGCCATCATCCCTCAACTCATCTGAAAATAAATCTCTCCCAAGAAACCCATTAGGCTTAAAAATACTAAAGTGGATGTCTGATCAAAAGACCCACGTATTGACCTTGGTTAGAGCCAATGGTGAGGTGAAGTATATATAAAGGAAAGAAGCACTTGGCCTAAGTGTTGAAGATTTGCAGGATCTCCTTGAACTTTCACTGTGCAGGGATGAGGATGACCATAGTGCAAAGGAATTTGAAGCTGCATTCAAAGAACAAGCTAAGGCACTCTTGATGAGTAATAAAGGTCCTGAATAAGGAAGGGTTTTGGCATTATCTGTTCCAGGGGGAGATTGTTGGGATTGAACCCTAACAGAGGAACAGATAATGTAAAGCTAAAACCGGATCTCATCAGTGGACCATCAATAAGCAGCAGTTTACCCTATGCTCTCCCCTTGACAGTGGTTTTCTAACAGCTGATGAATCTTAAGTGCTGCTCAACTACAACAACTGATGAACCAAACACTGATGATACCTTAAAGACTGCTGAAGACAAACACTGATGCTCTATCTACTGCTGTTTCCTAAGTACTGCTGAAGACTCAAGCACTGCCCTCTCAAAGACTGATCACCTTTGAAGAAAGCACTGAAGACTCAACATCTGTGCTCAGGCTACAAGAGTGGAACGTGAAGCAGTAGTTTTCCTTAGCTTTACACTTTACTACTTATCAGATGTTACATGTCAGTAGTTTGTATTAACACAGTGTTTATAGTTTGTTAGGTCGTTAGATGTCACTATCATGGTGACGTCAGCTGAGGTAAATCAGTAGTTTGGTTTGCCTATAAATATGATAGTATTTTGTACTGTTATACTTGATTCGTTTTGAGTGAGTTCACCTCCTCAATTCAATCCTTTCATCTTGTGCAACCAACTCTGGTGTATCAGGCTGAGGGGGAGTTTAGATTGTAAGCTTGCTGTAATCATTTGCTTTCTATTGTAAATTTTTTGACTCAATGAAATAGCAATTGTTTATCAATCTATACTTTCCTTTGATTGTGTTTACAAAGTTTGCTACTCATTTCCGTTGCACTCATTCGTTTTATGCAAACAAACACTATCATGATGGCCCCTAGATCCTGTAGGATCAGTTTTGACCTCTCGAGTGAGTCAATCAAAGCTAGTGCTTACTGAAAATGTGGCGGAAACACATTTTCAGCATGATACAAAGAAAAACCGTAAAAGAATGGAGTAGAAACAGAGAATTCACACTTAAAATACTTTTTCTTCACTTGATAACGCTTGCCGTACGGACAGCAGTTCGACGTGGAGTTCCAGACAACGTTACAAATGAAGAACACAACGGGGGTATATATAGGCTACTTGGTCCGCTCATGTGACATGTCCACAAGAGCGGTCCAGACAACAAAGTTGGTTCGCTTTTGTGGACACATGCCACAAAAGCGGACCTACAACATTAACATCATAAATTTACAATCTAACCCCCTGAACTTATACAAAATGACCTATCTGGACCCTATACATTAAACTAGCATTACAAAGACGCAGGCTTTAGACATTGTGCATCAACAGATCCCAACAATCAAGAAGCAAGTGGAGTAAAGAATCCATTCGTGGTAATGATTATTATCGGAAAGCAATATATCAACAAATTGCTCATCAACCGCATCAACAAAAGGAACCACAAACTGCTCATGCTAAAATGATTGAAGAAGCAAATAAGAAAGCTTATTTTGGTATAATTGATCAAGAAGATGAAAAAGTTGTAGAAGGTTTTAGCTGGGAAAAATATGTTCCACCTGATACAAAGCTTGGAGCATTCATTGCAAAAATTGTTAAAGAGCCAGATTTGATGAAAGAATGGATGAAAGTGTTTGCTGATGATGAGAAGAATCAAGATGAAGAATCGAGTTCTTCAGATGATAGTTCAGAAAAGACAATAGTTTTTTATCAATCACCAACTGATGACAGTAGTGATGATGAGGAAGAAATGTATATTAATATTGCAAAAACTCATTTATCTCCTGAAAGTTTTCAATTTTATTTTGCAGATAGAATTGAGAAGCTAAAGGAGAAGCAAGCAGCAAAGAATCAGAAAGAAGTAAAATGCGAGAGCGTAGCCCAGGAAGAGAAGCATGTACAAAGTGAAGAAGTTAAAGCTGAGAAGGTAGTTGAGGTTGAGAAAGTTGTTGAAGTGGAGAAGGTTATTTAAGTAGAAAAGATTGTTGAGGTCACCAAACCGTGTTTAAAGTGTTTGGAATCTTGCAAGCAGTGTGAAGATAAAGATGAGAAATTGAGTGAGCAAGATAAGATGAAAGAAAAGTTACTGTTTGATCTCAATTACGTGAAAGAATCATATGATGCGTTAAACAGAACGGTAACTGGTCTACAAAAGGCAAATTCTGAACGAGAAGATGCATTAACTATGATGAATGTTGTGATGATGTCAAAGCAAAAAGCTATAAATTTCTATATTGAAGAAAGTGCAACGTGGAAGCAGGAGTTGGAAACTGAAAAGATAGAAAATGAAAGAATCAGACGATTGTTACAAAGTTATTCCAGTTCTAATTATTTGATTGACAGAATTTATCCAACTGTTGCAGGTCTTGAAGCCTTTCAAGATGAAAAGCTGAAAGAGAAGGATACTGGTAAGAAACAGAGTGTTAGTTATAACAAGTGTCCGCCTCCGATCTGGGAAGGTTATTCTCCCAGAAAGCCAAATGAGGAGCAAGTCAAAAAGGCAGTCAATATAAAATTGAAGTCTGAAACAATTGATGAATTACCAGAAAACATTGACGTCAAGTTCACATCGTCTGACACTGATCATGAGTCTGAGTTAATAAAAAAGGTAGTCGATCAGGTGTTGGATAAAGATGAGGACTCGGAGTCAAAGTTTGAGTCTGAAAGATCGGTGTGACAACTCGAGTTTCCAAGATTCCACTTTCGCATTTATTGCACGTTCACTGTTTGTTTAGTACTTACTTACACAATTTGTTTGCGTTGTAACTGTATACGTTGTGATTTAATAAAGTGTATTGTGATTGTTGCAAGGTTATGTGTTAGTTTATGAATGATTGACAAATACATGAACTTGGTGATGAAACTGTAAATAATATGTGGAGTGGGTATTTTGTGTAAAGGATGATACTTAGGGGTGTTTAGTGGTAGTAGTGAAAACAAAACAAAACCCCTTAACCCTAATCATTCTCACTAGTTTTCATCATACGTCACTTCAAATCATTCTCTCTACAATCATTCTCACATCATTCTTGGCTACACAAGTTCTCTTGCATCAATCTTGATCTTCCAATCCATCTAGAATCAATCTAAGGTAAACGTTCAATGATTTCTTGTTGTTAATCTTTGATTATGTGATTCATGCAAAACCCTAGTTCTACATGTAATGGTTCTGTGTTTATTGATCAATTCTGATTATTGTGAAATGGTTATGATTAGTTGTGTAATCATTTGTCTGATGTTAAGATGCATGATATGTTAGAACTGTTGATTGTTAATTGGATTACAGCACTGGCCAATGTATGAAATTAGGGTTTCTTGATCGAAGAACGTAACTGTTACATTTAACTTGGATATTCGCATGAGTTTAGTCCAGAGAATTGTGTCAGGGTTTTGTGAAGTCACAAAGTCCGAGCTTTGATTGAATGATATGATCTGAGTTTTGTAAATGTTAAATGATCTGATTTTTGCAATGGGGTATAGTCCGAATTTTTGATCATGTAATATAAGGTCCGAACTCTTTGATTGAACGTATAAGGTCCGAACTTTATAGGGATGCATAGTCCGAATATTATACATGTTGATGGTCCGAATTTGTTTGATGGTCCGAACTTTATTCATGTTGTGGGTCCGACTTTTGTAATTAGGACACAAGGTCCGACTTTTGATGCTTAGTTAGGTCCGAGTTTTGTATAAACAACATGGAGTCCGAGTTTTAGGGGCATGATGGTCCGAATTTTATGTAATTTTGCCTTCTCCGAGTTTTAATCCATGACACATTGTCCGACTTTTTGTGAAGGTTATGTAGATCCGACTATTGTGACGGTTATGCAGATCCGACTTTTGCTTGTTATACATATGGCCCGAACTTGTTGATGATGGTATAGTCTAAATTTCATGAAAAATGTTTGGTCTGAGTTTGTTTGATGCTATATAGTCTGAGGTTGTATGTGATACATGATCCGAGCTTCGTTATAATACTAAGTTCAAACCTTGTATGAGGAACACTTTGCATGCTACTGGATGTTACTGTGTATTACTGTATATAACTGTATGCTACTGTATGTAACTGGATGATACTGTATGTGTGATCAATCTTTCTCATATCATTCTGTACACAATTATCACACGGATCACAGTTGTTTGGACATCAAGGAATTGTAAACCCTAATTGAACGTGAACACTTACATCGAGTTATGTGCAATGTACCTTAGGTCATGTGTAACGGACCTAACCATTAATTAACACTAGAAGCAATAACAAACCGAGCAAACCAAGGTGAGTTCACACTCTTACCAAGGCATGGGATTCCCGGGTTTTGGGAATGGGATTGAAGGAATAGATTTGTACTTACACTGTTACTAGACTATCTACCATCGTCCTCGGATGCGTAGGATACATACGTAAAACCTACGTATACTTGTACACATCACTGTCCTTAGGTTGCGAAGGACACTTACGTAAAACCTACGTAAACTTATACTCACTACTGCCTCGGGTTGTGTCAGGCACTTAAGTAAAACCTACGTAAACCCCCGCGTACCACTGTCCTCGGTTTGTGAAGGACACTTACGTAAAACCTACGTAAACCTTGTACGTACTACTGTTCTTGGGATTAAGAAGAACACTTATGGTTACAAATAGTCTAGTGTATATGCAACTATGGGAAGCCCCCACCAATAGAACATACTATCGGCCCAGTAGAGCCACACGTTACAAACGAACTTACTATTATGAACTTACTTTCTGTGAACTCGCTCAACTAGTTGTTGACTCTCTGTTACATGCCTTGCAGGTCGTTAGGTATACATGGAGCTTGCACTGGGAGGCGCGGTCGTTGTGGACAAGGATCGTGAATGCTTTGATTAAACATTATGACATTACATACTTTATTTATGTTGGGCTTTTACTTATATGCTTCCGCTAAACGTTGATTTTATACTTATGTGTTGAACACCTTTCATATGGATTGGTTTGGTTAAATGACATTTACTTTTACTATTTACGTTTTTTTATATGATTGGTGGCTTGATCCTGGTCAGTCACGCTCCCAAGCGGTGATACTCCGCGTGTGGATTTTGGGGGTGTGACAGATTGGTATCAGTGCCATTGGTTATAGAGAACTCGGTTTTAATAAGGGAAAAACATTTTTATTAAAACCAGACTATAACCAGTACAGTGCTCAACGATCCACAACGACGCCTCGCTCCACGTGCAAGACTCAACATCCTAGGTAATAAGGTTTATGTTTATTGCCTACATGCTAGAATTACATAGAACTTTGCTCGTGGTATGTTTAGAATTACATTGCCTACTATTCGTTATTGCTTGAGAACACTTGTGTGCTTACACTCTTCTGCCATCGCACTATTCGCGAACCTCTCTCACTTATGTTACATTTGCTATGAAGATCATGGCCGGACGTATTAACTTGACTCAAGCCCAGTTGACAGCTCTTTTCAACGAACAAGTTGCCGCGGCACTTGCAGCCGCACAAGCAGGAGGTATACTGTCACACCCCCAAAATCCACCACGCGGAGTATCACCGCTTGGAGGCGTGACGTGACCAGGATCGAGCCACCAATCATATTGAACAACGTAACTAAGTAAATGAAAACCAACCACAATACAATTGGTGACCAAACTAAAATGACCGTTTATAAGTTAACAGCGGAAGCATAAGACGTAAGTCCAAAACATAAGTCCATAGTTCTTAAGTTAAAAGTCCAAAACGTAGGTTTAATAAGTTCATAAAGTTTATTTATTAAATACGGGACATATCAGTTTGCATCCCACAACGACCACCTCCATATGCAAGCTCCATAGCATCTAATGACCTGCAAAGCATGTAATAACGAGTCAACAACAAAGTTGAGTGAGTTCACGGTTGGTTGTCCATTTTAGAGTTGTTTCCAAAAACATAGTTTAATCTCATTCGGCTATCCAGCCGTGGGAGTTACCCCATAGTTCGAAAACGTTTATTAGTTAACCATCCCATGTCCACCTTCCCTGGCTATCCAGCCCGGCACTTTGGCCGTGGGGAGCTACCCCAGTATTTTAAACTACCAGACTCATTTATCATATCGACTACTAACAAAAATCAATTGTGCCCTAGCGTCGGTGTTCTATCACCACCGACGTGCCATAGTCCATTAGTACACGCCCGTCCAACTGGCACGGTGTGAGGTTTGTTAAACCTAATAGCGCTATTAACTAATGACCCTCTCGCCACAGCCTCGGCGATTAAGTTGATACAAAAAGGGAGGGACTTCGCTGATAGAGTTCTAGTCCAGTAAGTCTAACAAGTCCCAACAGGACGAGGAATTTACATTCCTGAACACGTCTCAAAGGACGAGGAATCCCTATTCCTGTACCCATTCCCATTCCCACCGGGAATTTACCATGCTTTGTAGAAAAGTGTGAACTCACCTCGGTTTGCTCGGTTAGATTCTCAAATATCGCTAACAGTCAAGGTCGGTCAATCACGTCCTAGTATGATTTACAGTTAGTCATTTAGTGGTTTTCAAATAGAGCACAAAGTTCCTACACGTATCTAACACATAACATGCATTACTTTAACGGTTTATGCCCATGTAAACTTCCCATCTATTCCCCACTCATAACCAAAATACGACATTGCACATAACACTTTTATAGACATATAACATGTTATATCACTCTCGGATAACCTACCTGACATATAGACACGCAAATCACTACTTATATCGTTTCAGCTTTTATACTCAGAACTGGGCTGTTTTCGGGGATTTTAATAAAATAGTTATCTTATTTCAAAAATTCCCAACTTTTTATAGAAGATGCTAAACGAACCAAATATTATTGTGTAAAAATCTCGGGATCTAATTCATCACCAATATTTTATTAAAAATCATTTTCCGGACTGCAATCAGATTCATTATTTTCTGACTGTAGTCTACGGAATAATTCATTAAAAATTCATTGTAAGTCGGATTGACGAAAATTCCAGTGGGACAATTACTACGACATCAGTGTCCATCTACTGTACAGATTTCATGGGCTGATTCGACACAGAACTCAAGTGATGACTAAAAACATATCGCTCATTTTCTGCAGAAAAATGCAGCTCTAAATCGGGTCTTTAAAAATAGTAAACAAAGTCCAAAAATTACGATTCCAGTGCCATTAGAACCGTATTTCATAATACATAAATCTAGGATTCAGAAAATGCATTTTTCGCTTTATTAAGGTTCAGTTACAGATCACCAAACAACTTTCTGTTTTTCAGCTTCTACATTCTAATGCGAGTTATTTTGGTTTCGTTAGCATGTTCAGCGAATAACAACATTTCTAGTAATCAATATTAACAAGTAATCAGCAAGAAATCAGCAATATTTCAAGACAACTTCATACTAACATAAATACATCATGCTTCATCTTCTTGTTTAAGCCCCTTTTTAGTGTTCTTGTAGATTTAACATATTACATTTTTTTTTCTACACAAAATGGACATGAACAAGGGTTAAACAGAGACTTACTACTAGCTTAAAGCTAGGGAAAAAATCTAGTGAAGGAGATGATAAGAAATGATGATGAACAATCAAGAACAAAGATCCTTTGAAGCTTCCACAAGTTGCAACCTTCTTGTATCACCCTTGAAGCTTATATGGAACTTGAAGATGGATGAATGGGGTGGTGGAAGGGTGGTGATGGTGGCGGCACAACCATAGCCGAGAGGGAGAGGGAGAGATGAGGGAGTTAGGGTGAATTTTGAGAAGTAGGGTGTTAGATATGAGAAGGTGTGATCTTGTAAGACACCATACTTATAATCTTCTTTCAAATATTATGTCCACTCCTTCAAGTAAAATCTATATAAAATATTGAAGTAAAATCTAGGAGATATGTTGGTGGATTTTGTGAAGATTATGTGAAGATATGAGAAGATATGGTGATTTAATGTGCCATACTTAAGAGGTCTTTTCTAATATTTTGTCTAATATATCAAGCAACAAATCCAATCATATCTACACAAAATATATGGGGAAATCTAGTAGGATTTATGAAGTATGGAGGTGATGATTTGTGGGTCCCTTGGGGACCGATTTCGGTTGGGGGGGGGGGGTTGTTGTAACTTTTTGCAACTAATAGTTAATTTCCATGTATGAACTTCCATATGGTATTTATTTGATATGTAGTGGGTGTTAGGGTGTTCGGGGATCACGACTAGCTCAAAAATAATTAAACAATGTATGTGACAAAAATTTAGTGTCCCGGGTAATGTTCGGTTGTTCGGTTAAATACTGTTTCGTTAAAGTGTTTAATTATTCCGTAAAGTGTCTATTATATATATTTTTGTAACATAATTAATTCTCAACACTCGGGGAAAAGCATACCGGACTATTTAGTGACTTTCTTGTATACTACTAGTATGTTAACAAGCACATGTAAGCATAACACAGATATCAGAAAGCAGTTAAGTAATTCCACACAGTCGTCAAGCACTTTAATTATTATTAATAAATTGTACGGGATACATGGAATTTTGAGGGTTGTCACATTCTCCCCCTGTTAAGAAAATTTCGTCCCGAAATTTAGCACGTGGTTACTGAGGAAGCTAGTTAAGTTGCGTTCGTTCCCTGGTTTTCCTGGGGTGTCACATCATCCCCTTGTTGATTTGGAATTTCGTCTCGTAATTCTGCAGTAGCTTCAGTCTCAGTAGTGTTTGCACTTTTCTTAAACAACTGGGGATACTTGAGTTTCATTTGGTCTTCTCGTTCCCAGGTATACTCTGGGCCAAAGCGGGAATTCCAACGAACTCGGACGAGAGGTATTCTTGTGTTCTTGAGAATCTTAACGTCTCGGTCAGTAATCTCTACTGGTTCCTCGACGAATTGCAGCTGGTCGTCGATAGTGAGCTCCTTTAAGGGGACTATGAGGGTCTCATCTGACAGACACTTCTTCAGATTCGACACGTGGAAAACATTGTGAACTCCGTTGAGTTCTTCAGGTAGATTCAACTTGTAGGCCACTTTTCCAATTCTCTCAATGATTTCGAATGGTCCGACATAACGCGGATTGAGTTTGCCTCGTTTGCCAAAACGAACTACACCTTTCCAAGGTGAGACTTTGAGTAGCACTCGATCCCCAACCTGGAACTCGAGTGGTTTCCTTCGCTTATCAGCATAGCTTTTCTGACGGTCACGAGCTGCCGCCATTTGCTGTCGTATCTGATTTGACTGTCACCAACTTCTGCCCAACAGAGAGGTGATCGGCATTTACGTCCGTACAATGCCTCAAACGGAGCGGCCTGGATACTGGTGTGGTAACTGTTGTTATATGAAAACTCCACTAACGGGAGATGCTTTTCCCAGCCGTTACCAAAATCGATTACACATGCCCTAAGCATGTCTTCAAGGGTTTGGATGGTGTGCTCGGATTGCCCATCCGTCTGTGGATGATAAGCGCTGCTCATATCTAAACGTGAGCCAAAAGACTTGTGCATAGCTTGCCACAGTTCAGAAGTAAAACGCGCGTCACGATCAGAAATGATGGAGGTTGGCACTCCGTGCCTTGATACCACTTCCTTTAGGTAGATGTCTGCTAGGGTAGAAAACTTATCCGTTTCCTTGATGGCCAGAAAATGTGCAGACTTGGTCGGTCGGTCCACGATCACCCAAATGGTATCGTTTCCGCGTTGAGATCTGGGCAGGCCAGTAACGAAGTCCATGGAAATTTGCTCCCATTTCCATTTAGGTATCTCTGGTTGTTGAAGTGGGCCTGATGGTTTCTGATATTCGACCTTGACCCTAGCACAAGTCAAGCATTTACTGACGTAGGTTGCTATGCTGGCTTTCATACCAGGCCACCAGTATGTAGTCTTTAGGTCGTGGTACATCTTATCCGAACCAGGATGTACTGAATAACGAGACTTATGTGCTTCATCCATCACAAGCTCGCGTAAGTCTCCATACAGTGGAACCCAGATGCGTCCGTTAACATAGTGGGCGCCGTTTTCCTTTTGTTCTAGCCGTTGCCTCGATCCTCGTAAGGACTCAGCCCTGATGTTCTCTGCCTTCAATGCTTCAACCTGAGCATCGTGAATCTGGGCGGGAAGGTTAGATTGGATGGTAAGCTGTAACGCACGTACACGCTTAAGTATAGTATCCTTTCGGCTGAGGGCGTCGGCCACAGCATTGGCTTTGCCCGGATGGTATTTGATAGCGCATTCGTAATCGTTCAAGAGTTCGAGCCATTGGCGTTGACGCATGTTTAACTCCTTTTGCTTGAAGATATGCTCGAGACTCCTGTGATCGGTGTAAATGGTGCACTTGGTACCGTACAGGTAATGTCTCCATATCTTAAGCGCGAAAACAATTGCTCCCAATTCCAGGTCGTCTGTAGTGTAGTTCCTTTCGTGAACTTTAAGTTGGCGCGGTGCGTACGCAAGGACCTTGTCACGTTGCATCAACATACAACCAAGTCCTTGGATGGAAGCGTCGCAATAAACCACAAAATCATCTGTGCCTTCAGGCAATGAGAGGATAGGCGCGCTACAAAGTCTATCCTTTAAGTGCTGAAATGCGGACTCCTGTGCATCACCCCAACGATAGGTGACACCCTTCTGAGTCAGTGAAGTGAGAGGTTGCGCAATCTTGGAGAAATCTTTGATAAACCTTCTGTAATATCCTGCCAAACCTAAGAATTGGTGGATCTCTGTTGGTGTACGGGGTGCAGGCCAGTTCTTGATTGAGTCAACCTTGGACGGATCAACATGAATCCCATCCTCGTTTACCACATGGCCTAGAAAGTAGACTTCGCGAAGCCAGAAGTCGCATTTCGAAAACTTGGCATACAACTGCTCTTTTCGAAGAAGTTCCAGAATAAGCCTCAGGTGTTGCCTGTGTTCCTGCTGACTCTTAGAATAGATCAGGATGTCGTCGATGAACACTATGACAAATTTATCCAGGTAGGGTTTGCACACTCTGTTCATGAGATCCATGAAGACCGCAGGTGCATTCGTTAATCCGAAAGGCATAACCAGAAACTCATAATGGCCGTAACGAGTTCTGAATGCCGTTTTGGAGACGTCTTCCTCTCGGACTCTCAGCTGATGGTAGCCTGATCTCAAATCAATCTTAGAGTAATAACTCGACCCTTGCAACTGGTCGAATAGGTCATCAATGCGTGGGAGGGGATAATGATTCTTCACGGTCACCTTGTTGAGTTTGCGGTAGTCAATACACATTCTGAAGGTACCGTCCTTCTTCTTCACAAACAAGACTGGAGCTCCCCAGGGCGAAGAGCTAGGACGTGTAAAACCCTTTTCCAAGAGTTCTTTTAGTTGCGTGGACAGTTCTTCAAGTTCTGATGGAGCTAGATGATATGGTGCTCGAGCTATGGGCGCTGCTCCAGGAGCTAGCTCGATTTGAAACTCGACTTGGCGATGAGGCGGAAGACCAGGTAATTCCTCAGGAAATACCCCGGGAAAGTCGCGCACAATAGGAATGTCTTCTATCTTCTTTTCCTCTGAGGATGCATCAGAAACGAGGGCTAGAATAGCGGTGTGGCCCCTTCGCAAACACTTCTGGGCTTTAAGGAAAGAGATGATGCCCACAACATCACCACTCTTGTACCCACGAATCACGAGGGTTTTTTTTTTACCAGAACGAGGGATGCGGACAATCTTCTCGTTGCAAAGAATTTCCGCTTGCTGATGAGATAACCAATCCATCCCAATAACAACGTCGAAACTACCCAGAACGATAGGAATGAGGTCGATAGAAAAGGTCTGACCAGCTAAGACGAGGTTACAGCCCTTAACTATGTGTGTGGCTTCCAGACTTTTACCGTTTGCTAGTTCTACCATGTGTTTGGTGTTCAGAAGTGTTGGAGTGCACTTAAGCATTTGGCTAACTTTTAAGGATACATAACTAGTATCGGCACCCGAATCAAATAAAATAGTAACAAAGGAGTCTTCCAGTAGAAACTTACCCGCCACAACGTTGGGATCGTTCCTTGCATCACCCGCATGCGAAGGAGGAATAATTCACCTAGATCCACGAACTTAGACGAGTTTTCGATTTATCGAGTCGGTAAGCAATCAAGTTCGGAGGAGTTTCCTTAGGTCGTGTGAATGAATTTAAAAATACGTTTGTGTAATTGTGAGGTTCCAAAGAAAGGACGCGAAAACATGCTCAAGAGAGTATAATCGTATCAACAGCACATCATCACACTCAAGGTTTCAATAAGTGATCACCAATGATAGAAATTTGGGCCTTCCAAACCCTCTAATCTAGAGTGAGTTCGCATTAGTGTCTAGCGTTACTGTGGTAAAGGAATGATGGTTCTGTGTGAGTCAATAGTAAAAATTAGGCATTGCATTAAGCATAGGTCGATACAAAGGCTAGCGAAAAGATTTCACATAATTATGATAAACCATCGTAGGATCAAAGTGCGACTCTTATAGTGTAAGGGGGAAAATGGATGAGGTAAATGTGTAGTTCGTTGTGTCCGTATGTAGGTTGAGTAATCCATATCGCCGTCCTCGAATGTCCTGAAAACTATGCCATCATTAGGAGGCATCCGCTTGCTAAGTTGGGTATACGAGGATGTAGATCAAAATAAGATACCAATTAACTACCCAACAACGTAATGGGGGGGGTAATCTTATGATCGGTGGAAATCGTGGTGTGGTTGTTAGCGTTTCGTTATATCGGTTGCGGATCGAAGGAACGGGAGGTTGGGCATGTTGACCTGTGGCGCGAGGATAAAGGTCAAGTTTAAGCACAAGAGTCGGTTCGCGAAGGTAGGATCCAAACGTCCTAAGATGGGTTGATATGGCGGGTTATACCTCCTGCAGGGACAGCTGCGAGTGCCTCAGCAACTCGTTCATTTATCAGAGCCGTCAAATGGGCTTGAGTTAGGTTGATATGTCCTCCGCGTCCGTTCATGATCTCCACCACGAAGCAACGTAAATGAGAAAAGTGTCGCGAAAGTGCGTAGGTATGGGACGACAGTAGAGAGTAGGCACACAAGGTTCGAATAGCAATTATCATGTCAATTAATGCACAGTGTGAACTATCTAACCGACAATATAGCATAAATCATACCACCTATTGTGTCGAGTCTTGCACGTGGAGCGAAGCGTCGTTGTGGATTGTTGAGCACTGTACAGGTTATAGTCTGGTTTTATCAAAAAGCTTTTCCCTTTTTAAAACCAAGTTCACTATAACCAATGGCTCTGATACCAATCTGTCACACCCCCAAAATCCACCACGCGGAGTATCACCGCTTGGAGGCGTGACGTGACCAGGATCGAGCCACCAATCATATTGAACAACGTAATTAAGTAAATGAAAACCAACCACAATACAATTGGTGACCAAACTAAAATGACCGTTTTTAAGTTAACAGCGGAAGCATAAGACGTAAGTCCAAAACATAAGTCCATAGTTCTTAAGTTAAAAGTCCAAAACGTAGGTTTAATAAGTTCATAAAGTTTATTTATTAAATACGAGACATATCAGTTCGCATCCCACAACGACCACCTCCATATGCAAGCTCCATAGCATCTAATGACCTGCAAAGCATGTAATAACGAGTCAACAACAAAGTTGAGTGAGTTCACGGTTGGTTATCCATTTTAGAGTTGTTTCCAAAAACATAGTTTAATCTCATTCGGCTATCCAGCCGTGGGAGTTACCCCATGTTGGAACCTGAAGGTTTATTCATGTAGGTTAGCAATGTCTAGGGATTGATCTTGTAATTATCTAGTTCTTTATGTTTTGGGTTAACTAATGTGGTTTGGGCTAGATAGAGGTGTCGCATGGGCTTAGGGATTTCGGCCCTATGTGTTTTGTATTTAAACAACCTTAATCACTTGATTAAGGGTTGTTGATTGTGGTTAGAAGTTTGGGCGACACAAGCATAAGGAACCGAGTTCCTCTCGAATACTTGTATCAGTCATTGGTAAACATTGAATGCAAGTTTCGGTTTGTTTATTGTTCTTATTCATCGTTTGATCTTTATATTTGTTCTTGAATCAACTTGTGTTTGAATTCCGCGCTTTCACAAGTTAAGATTGATATCATTGAGAGATCCTCACGGGTTTTACAATTGGTATCAGAGCCATTGAAGCCATTCAAGGGCTCGGTTTTGATATCATTCGGATTCAAGAATTTTCAT
Source organism: Helianthus annuus (assembly GCF_002127325.2). Classification (NCBI taxonomy): domain Eukaryota; kingdom Viridiplantae; phylum Streptophyta; class Magnoliopsida; order Asterales; family Asteraceae; genus Helianthus; species Helianthus annuus. Next base: position 136,959,531 of record NC_035444.2, on the reverse strand, counting down.
ATATTACTGATCCGGTTTTTGTTGAGTGTTTTTGCAGAAATATTTATTATATGTTCTTGACAGAATCATCGAAAAAACCACTGATTTTGGTTTGTTGATTTCAGTCTTGGTGTTTGCTGATTTTTCTGGAATTCGGTGGTCAACAGATTCAAAGATTACAATATCTTTGAATTTTGGAAATTGCTGAAAAGTAGGGATTGCGAGTAAACAGATCTTATCACTTATTGTTTTTGCAGGTTACGACTCGCAATCACTCAGTTGCGGCTCATCACGCTCAGTTACGACTCGCAATCATTGCTGGTTTCGGTTCATCTTGCCTCAGTTACGACTCGCAACCAACAGTTTGATCTTCACTCGCAACCGTGGTTTCGGCTCATCCTGTCTTGTTACGACTCGCAACCTCTTCGGTTACGACTCGCATCCACAGTTGACTTGACTCGCAACCATCTCCATTACGACTCGCAACCAGCAGAAATTTGACTCGCAACCCCGTTTCGACTCGCAACGACAGTGTGTTACGGACATTTGGACTGTTGACTTTGGACTTAATAAAATCAATTAATTAATTAACTGATTAATTAACCATGTCATCGAACAACAGTGAACTGTCTGCCCTAACTCAACAACAAGAACTGGACTCAAAGCTTGGAACTACAACACGTATTCCGAGATTAACTGATGCTAATGACTTTCCCGAGTGGAAGTGGCGCTTTGAACAGCATCTGAAGGTTAAAGATTACAAGCTATGGCGCAGTATCTTGAGAGGACCTAGGGAGATTATGATGGAAAGTCCTACAGAACCAGATGTCAAAATTAAAAAGCCTCGAGATAAATACACTGAAGATGATTTGCTCATTGTTGAAGAAGATGATCGTGCTCTTTCCTACTTAACTATGGGTTTAGGTCCTGATATTGCTATTGGCTTTCGCTCCTGCAAATCTGCCAAAGAATTGTGGGATTCTCTGATTGAAGTGTATGAAGGAAACGAAGACATGACAAGAAACTTGCTGCAACAAAACTTCAACAATTTCAACCATATTTATGGTGAAACAATAGATAATCAGATTCAGAGATTCGTGAAGCTAGTCACTCAAATGCAAATGGAAGAGATTCATACAACTAATGCATCCTCCAATCGACAACTTCTCAATGCCTGCCTAAAAGTTGGGATCATCATGTTGCAATGATCAAGAAGACAAAAGACTTAGCTAGATGTACTCTGTCTGAGATGATCTCTCACATCAAGGCATGCGAACTGGATGATAAGCAGAGAGAAACGAATTACAAGAACAGCATGCTAGCTGCCGGTTTCTCCATTGCTCCCGCCTCTTCCAACAACAACAACACAGCCTTACTGTCTCAAGGAGGTTTTCAGATGTTTCGCAATAATTCATCCGCTCCTCAAATTTCAACAAAGGTGCACTCACCTGGATCCTCAAATCAAGTTGTTTCTTCAGCGTCTACTGTTACTTCTGCTGGAAATGTTGGAAATGTCTCTACTGTCGCTCCTACTTCTGCCTTCGCTGCAAACAACGAAATGATAGCCTTCTTCGCCAGTCAATCAAAGGAAAAACTGGAAATAGCAGCTTCAGTGATCAACTGTTTGAATGCTTTCATTGCAAAAAAGCTTGATCCACCAAAGTGGAGTCCTAATGATCTGTCTCAGATTCATCCAGATGATGTTGAAGAAATGGATATCACTTGGCAGATGGCAATGGCTGCCTTCAGAGCTCAAAAGTTTGTGAGAAAAACAGGTAAAAACAGGTGGGGAAATGCATGGAATGGAGCTGCTAAAGTGCCCTTTAATCTTCGTTGTTTCAACTGTCATGAGGAAGGACACTATGCTCGTAACTGCCCAAAGCCACTTGTAAACAGAGATCAAGCTTCTGCAGAATTAGCACAACCAGCAACACCTGGTCAACCTGCAACTCCTAATCGAGAAAGGGCTCTTGTGACCACTACCAGTATAGCAGATGCTGAAACTTCTGGAAGTCCACAGCCGCAAGGATTAGCACAAGCACTGGTGGTACAACCCAACATTCATTTTGATTGGTCTTCAGAAATTGAGCGTTTGAACATATCAGCTCCAGAGAATCAAACTGCTACATCCAACATTGCTTTCATGACCTCAAGTGAACATAGCTCTAAGCCAGAGGAAGAGACTGCAGCTGATGATTTTGCATTCATGACTCAAATCCTGTCAGCACCTGTCAAAGGTCTCACGAAAGAAGAGGTAATTTCTGTTTTCTGCACTCCTGAATGTAGAGAACGAGTTGAGTCTTATCGAATTCACAACGCTGAGCTAATCGAAGACTATAATGAAATTAAACGTAAAAATTTTACTTTAACGAAAAACGAAAAACTTTTCAAAGAGAAAATCGAAGCTCAGCGTAAGGACATCGTTCAACTCAAGGACGATGTCAGTGTAGCCGAAGCCCAACTCATGATAGTCAAAGAAAAATTGTGTGAGGTGACTAAAGAACTGGAGAATGTTAGGGATAAATACCAAATAAATCAATTAAACATTAAGAAATTCGATTCCTCCAGTAAATTAGTCAAAAATCTGTGCGATCAACAATTGGCATATTCCAAAAAGAAAGGGTCAGGTTTGGGCTATAATCAGACTCCTCCTCCGTACAATGATAATTACACTTATTTACCAATGACAGAGGAGGAGATGTTGAACGAAAGTAAAATGACATATTGTTCAAATAACAATAAATCGTTTGTTCATAACAGACACGTTGAGCCACAAAAGTCCTTACCATTGAATTTTGTTCCTAAAGGCACAATTGATCCTAACGTTTCATTGTCATGTGCAGATGATAGCTCTGAAGTAAAATGTGGTGATGTTCATGGGAGTGAACCAGTCGTTATTGCAAATGTGTCTGAACCTTATTTTGAACATTATTCTGAACCTACTGAGTCTGACATTGCTTTTACTAATTCTTTGTTTGCGTCGTTTTCTGCTTTCGTTTCGTCTTGTGAGCCTGTTGTTTTGGGCAAAACTGATAATGTTTGTGTGGATGATTTGAACAATAAGTGTGGTGATGAATGTTTTTCTTCAAATGCTTGTGATACTAACATACCAAATGTTTCAGCTTGTGAAAATGTTACAGGTGAGGTCCCTCAGGATGCATTCAGTGAAACCACTGAAACGCCTTCTCAAGAAAATCAAGTGTATCCTGATTCTTCTTCTGAATCTGTCTCAGTGGGCGTCCCTAATGTTGAATCTAGTGGGACCCCATTGGAAACTGTGTTAAACAATGAATCTGAATCTGTGTCACAAGATAAATGCTCTGAAGAAATGCATATTGATGAAAATTTTTCAGGATCAGAAAAGAAATCTGAATCAGTTTCACATGATAAATGCATCAAGGAAGAGCATACTGTCGAGACTTCTTCTTGTTCAGGAAGTGAACCTGAATCAGCTTCAGATGATAAATGTGTTGATAAAACACATTTGGATGAAACTCATACATGTTCAAATTCGGAATCAAGATTAAGTGAAAATGAAAAGAATGTTGGTCAAAACGAGAAATCATCAGAAGAAAATCAGTTAAAAGAAAAACCACAAGTCAACCATAGTCAGAAAACTAAAATGTTGAATCACACGAAATCAAGCAAACAGAGTCCAAATGTCAAAAATATTCAAAGTGTGAAACGTCAAACATGTTTTAACTGTGGCATTGCTGGTCACATTGCCAGAAATTGTGGTAAACTCCCAAGGACACCGAACAAGAAACCATCAGGGCGAACTCAGAAGGTCACGTCTAATCGATATCACTGTTCGGAGTCCATGAAGTCTGCAAGGACTAAGACGATGAAGAACAACAATCATCATAGGACTAGACCTTCTGATCAGGATTGGAATGCAGCCAAACGCCATAATCAATATCAGAATAGACAAACAAATTTTTGGCGTAATCGAAGTAATTCTTTTGGTAACGTATTTGAAAGTTTTAATTCTAACTGGTCAAGACAGTTTTGGAAACCTAAAGTCAATGGCATGCAATCCAATCCAATGAAATCATATCATCAAAAGGTCGCCAACAAAAATGTTTCAAAATTTCTGAATAAAGATAACTTAGTTTGGCAGAGGGTAACGTATTTCGATGCTCAAGGAAAACCCAGATCCACTATGGGCTGGGTTCCTAAATCTAACTAATCCCGCTACTCGTGCAGGAACAGCTGTGGAGGACTACCGTGCGCCTCTGGTACATGGATAGTGGTTGTTCCAGGCACATGACAGGAGACTTATCCCAACTTGTGAATGTCAAAGAATTTAATGGCGGATATGTCTCATTTGCGGGAGGTGAATCTGGCAGAATCACTTTGAAAGGAACTGTTCAAAACGGTGTTCTCAGCTTTGAAAATGTCAATTATGTTCCAGAACTGAAACACAATCTGTTAAGTATTTCGCAGATTTGTGATCGAGGGAATTCAGTTCATTTTACGAAGAAGGGATGTCATGTTCTTAAGCCTGGGATTGTTATTCCAGAAGACTGGTTCTTGATGACAGCTGAAAGAAAGGGAAATGCTTACGTCATTCATATGAACAAGAAACCGTGTGAAGAGATCACTTGTTTATTTTCAAAGATTTCAGAGCATGATGGTCTACTGTGGCATCGTCGACTTGGGCACGTGAATATGAAAAATCTGAACCGTCTAGCTAAAGGTCAATTGGTACGAGATCTTCCGATCAAGGATTTCATGTTGGTGGAAAAATGTGTTGCATGTGCGAAAGGGAAAGCTCATCGAAAACCTCATAAGACTAAACCAGCACCTTCGACAAAAGCTGTACTCGAACTACTTCACATGGATCTTTTTGGTCCTGTGAATGTGCTGAGCATTGGGAAGAAAGCTTACTGTTTGGTAATCGTTGATGATTATTCTCGCTACACTTGGGTGTATTTTCTCAGTCACAAAAATGAAACTGCTGTCTTGGTAAAACAATTCATCACTTTGGCTGAAAATCAAGCGAGCACTAAGGTGAAGGTTATTCGATCAGACAATGGGACAGAATTCAAGAACGTGATTTTAGATACGTTCTGTGTTGATAAGGGAATCGATCGTCAGTTCAGTGCGCCTCGAACTCCACAACAAAATGGAGTGGCTGAAAGAAGGAATCGTACTCTCATTGAAGCTGCGCGTACTATGCTGGCTGATTCAAAGCTTCCTAGCTTCTTTTGGGCCGAGGCTGTTAGCACGGCTTGTTACGTCCAGAATCATGCTTTAGTAAACAAACGTCACATGAAAACCCCTTATGAGATTCTGGAAGGACGTAAACCTTTGGTTTCACACTTTCGCATCTTTGGTTGTCCATGCGTATTATTACTAATGGACTCCAACGGAAAGTTTGAAGTCAAAGGTGACGAGTGTTACTTTATTGGATATGCTAAAGGCTCTGCTTATAGGGTATACAACAAAGTAACTAAAAAGGTCGTCGAGTCGTGCAACATTGAGTGGCTTGAAGAGAATGCTACGGACGCTAGAGTTGGTCCAGATTGGTTGTACGATTATTCTGCTCTGTTTAAATCATTTAACATTTTGTCAAGTGATGTTTCAGTTGCAGGTGTGTCTATTCCCAAACAACCATTGTCATTTGAAGATACAGAAGACGAAGCCCAGATGCAAGACAATGTGAAGCATCATACCATTGATCCACCGGGAATGGTGTTTACGCAACATCCTACACCGACACCGATGGTCAATTAATCCCCTGAGGGTGCAGCAACTAGTGACTCTGCATTGTTTCCTGATCCAATTCCTGAGGATTGTACTGTCACTTCTCCTGTAGTTCACACTACAACCGCACCTAATGAGGGGGAGTCTAGCAACACCACCACTGAAGAGGAGATTGTACCTGATTTGGCCATACCGACGAGTGTTCAACGCAATCACCCAATCGAGAATATGATTGGTCCTGTAAATGCAGGAATTTTGACCAGGAGTCAATCAGGAACCATTAACACTTGCTTATATTCTTGTTATCTTTCTCAAATCGAACCTAAAACCATTAATATAGCTTTGCAGGAACCTGGCTGGGTAGATGCTATGCACGAAGAGCTGAACCAGTTTGAAAAACTTGGAGTATGGAAGCTTGTCAAGTTGCCAGCAGGAAAGCGTAAGCTTGGAACTAGATGGGTATTTCGAAACAAGCAGGATTCTGCGGGTGTCATCGTTCGAAACAAAGCAAGGTTGGTGGTTCAGGGATTTAGACAAATCAAAGGTCTGGATTATGATGAAGTATATGCTCCGGTTGCGCGACTTGAAGCCATCCGGATCTTTTTGGCTTACGCGTCGTACATGGGATTCACTGTTTATCAGATGGATGTCAAGACCGCGTTTCTCTATGGAGATGTGAAGGAGGAAATTTTTGTCGAGCAACCGCCAGGGTTTGTGCATCCAGATCATCCTGAGTACGCCTACAAGTTAGACAAGGCGTTGTACGGGTTACATCAGGCTCCTCGAGCTTGGTATGCCACACTAACAGAGCATCTGTTGGCTCATGGATATACGCGTGGCACCATCGACCAGACTCTGTTTATCAAGAGGGTAGGACGTGATCAAATTTTGGTTCAAATCTACGTTGATGATATCATTTTCGGATCTACAAGCGAGGATCTGTGCAAGGAGTTCGAGAGAGTTATGAAGAAAAAGTTTGAAATGAGTGCTCTGGGGGAGATGACACTGTTTTTGGGTCTACAAGTCAAGCAGAGTTCACAAGGAATTCTGATTCATCAAGGGAAGTATGTGGATGATGTGCTGGCAAAGTTCAAATTCACGGACGCAAAGCCTGCTGAAACACCTATGGCTGAGAGACCATTATTGACTGAAGATGAAGAAGGAGAGTCTGTAAATCAACGTCAATATAGGTCCATGATCGGGTCATTGATGTATCTCACAGCTAGCCGTCCGGACATCATGTTCGCTGTTTGCAACTGTGCACGCTATCAGGCTAATCCTAAAACTTCTCATCTTATTGCTGTTAAACGGATCTTTCGGTATCTTAAAGGCCGACCTCGGTTTGGCCTGTGGTATCCGAGAGATTCCAATTTTGACTTGTTTGCTTTCTCTGACAGCAATTTTGGAGGTACTGACAGTGACAGGAAATCCACTTCTGCGGGATGTCAATTTTTGGGTGATCGGCTCATTTCTTGGCAGTGCAAGAAACAACAAACAGTGGCGATATCCACAGCTGAAGCTGAGTATGTTGCTGCTTCTGCTTCTTGCTCTCAAGTGGTGTGGATGCAACATCAATTGCAGGATTATGGTTTGACTTATCTAAACACTACTATTTACTGCGATAATGATGCTGCAATACAAATTGTTCGAAATCCTGTTTTTCACTCCAAAACCAAGCACATTGATATTAAAGTTCATTTCATTCGAGACTGTTTTGACAGAGGTCTGATTACTCTTGAACAAATCGACACTGATGCAAATGCTGCTGATTTGTTCACCAAACCTGTCAACAGCTCGAAATTCAGAGTGCTTGTGGATTTTCTAAAAATGATCCGTTTTACTGATTGAGCATGTTTTGTTTTTCGTAGGTAAATTTGTTCATAAAGTTTTCTATTCTTAGGTAGTTTTTATTTCTGCACAAATTTAGGGGGAGAAAAATCGAAAAATACAAAAACATTAAAAAATCGAAAAATACAAAAACATTGAAAAATTGAAAAAATACAAAAAGAGGTTCAAAAGGAAGTGTGGCTGGACTGGGAAATGAAATGAATTTTCACTTTATGGTCAAGGGCTGACTCATGTAAGACCAGTATCGAAATAGTTTGACTCTAGTATGATGTGTTGGTAGGCTCTATCCTTAAGATTGGAAACAATAGCTGTTTCTGTTCAGAACTAAACTAGTACATGACCTCAGAAAAGAAAATCACTTGGAATTAGCTCATGTCTATTTGAATGTTTGTATGTTTTTCCCGATACACACAATTTTGATCTGATTCTGAAATCTTATCTGAAAAAGTCGTGTACCTCCTCTGCTGCATCCAGATACATGCTGACCTGGAGGTGCTAGGCAACGTCAGCTTCTGCTGCATCCAGATACATGCTGACCTAGCTGTACGTTGTCGATCTGTAGATCAATTAACACCCGAAAGAGGCCCTCTAGTGCCCAAAAGAAACCCAATAAACCTATATCAAATTGAGAAAACTCATTTGATCTGTATATTATACCATCTCAACCTAAGATCTATTCTGTTCTCTTCTCAATCTATTCCCAGTTAAGATTTCAGAAATTTGGATTGGACTTGTGAAATATGTGGTAGGGAAACTGCTTGCATGATAGAGTGAGTTGTGCATAATTCCAGGATTTGATTAGTATTTGTTTGGGTGCTCATTATTAAAAATATCAAAACATGATAAAAGGAGATACAGGCAGTTATATGGAAAAGATCTAGGGAGATGAGTTTAAGAGGACAAATATACTGGCAATCGTCTAGATCATCCTCTAGTAGATCAGTGTTGATAAGTGTAGTCAAGCCCGAAACCTTGTGATTTGATCCCTGAATATCTATGCAAATTTCCTGATTTTATTTTTGTGAATAATATTTTATTATTTAATTTTGTTTTAGGTTTTTATTTTGCAAACAAATGCTCAAAAGGTTTAATGGGTAATTTTTGGTAAATCAGATTTTTAATTGGGTTTGTTTAAAAAATATCTTTTGAAAATCATTTTTGAACCCAAGTCCATAAGGCCCAAGTCCAAAAGATTGGGCCCATGAGAAACAGTTGAAGTATAAAAGGGAGATTACGACTCGCATTCCTCATTTCACTCGCAATCAGATCTCAATTCTCTCTCAATATTCCGGCATCTATCAACAGTTCCGACTGACTTCCGATTGCGACTCGCAATCTGGTTTGATATTCATCAGGTACAATGACGTCATTGTTCAAGTTTTTGCAGGAATTATGAATTTTTGTTGAAGATTCCGGCGAATGTTTGAAGATTCCGATGAAGATTTGATGATTTCGATGATGTTTCCGATGATGTTTTGAAGTTTCCGATGAAGTGTTGACTCGCAACCAAGAACAATTAAGACTCGAAACCAGTGGTTACGAGTCGCAATCTCAAGATTGCGACTCATGGTTGCGACTCATCTTGGCTTGTTGCGACTCATGATTGCGACTCGCAATCTGCTGGTTGCGACTCAGTTTTGCTGGTTGCGACTCATGGTTTCGAGTGAACAGTGACAGTGTTTGTTTTGTTTTTAATTTTTATCACTGTTATATATGTAATTGGAAACTTATATGTTTTGTGATTGTGTGCAGTAAAATGGACTTAAAGTTTATTGCATCTTATAATCAAGTAGCATATTTGGCACCTCCACCAGTGAAGCACAAGCAGCTGTTCACGTCATTGATAAAAGGCCTAAATACATGCCGTATTGTTCATGCTCTTCGTGAAAATCCGGTCGTTTATGAAAGCCTAATTCGAGAATTTTGGAAGACTGCTGCAGTTGAAATCATTGAAGGAAAGGGAGCTATAGCTGCTGAGATCGACGGGACGAAGATTATAGTGACGGAGCAGATTATCAGAGATGTGTTGAAGTTCAATGATCAGGAAACGGATCCAATCGAGCTTGCTGCTGGAACCATTGAAGCAATTTTGCCACGACTGAGTTATGAAGGAAAGTTTCCTCCCTTGGTTAAGAAGTTTGTTCATCCATACTGGCGTCTATTACTGCACATGTTCTTGTTGTGCATGACAGAAAATCGAGGGGGAATTGATCAGTTAAACACCACACAGACGGCTGCATTGATTTGCGTGATTACAAATGAGCCGTTCAACTATTCAAGATATGTTCTGGAAGCGATGAAGAGAAATGCTATTGGGCTTCGAAAGGATAAGTTTCTTATGTATCCTAGATTTGTGCAGATGATTCTAAATGAGCGTTATCCTGAATTAAAGAGATCTGGTGACACTTTGGAGTTAAAGCCTATGGGCCCTTCATGTTTTGGTGCTCTCACTACGAAGAAGGGAACAGAGAAAAAGTTTGAAGGTTTGATCGAGTTGGAGAAGTTTGGTCAGTTTGCAGAGACCGAAGACATTGGTGAGAATCCAGTGATGGCACAAGCTGTACCTGCACGTGCTATCGTTGCTGAAGAACATGATATTCAAAGGAGAGCTGAAGATGAGCCTGAGCCAGAGCGTATCACTATTAACTCTGACGATGAAGGTGTTGAGATTACGTGTGATTCAGATGATGATAACATAGAACTTCCTCCTGAAGTTAATGCTGATGCTGTTTCTACAGTTAATCCAGTGATTTCTGCTGAGAGTTTGGCAATGCTGATAAAGAAAGTGACTGACACGATGGGAAATCCTCCTCCCAATCTGTCAGTATCTACTGAAGAGCCAGAAGAAAGCCCAAGGGATTCTGATTCTATTCCGTTAAAAAGGAAAAGGAGGGATCCTAGACCCGGAATGTTTATCGAACAAGGAAAAGATCAATCCGTGACTGTTGCTGATGATACCGAAGGTTTGTATGACTTCGATTTTGAAAAGTACGTTGACGATGCTACCACCACCACTACAGAGAATATCTTTGAGTCTGGTGTTCATACTTAAAGAGATGATATAGCTACAATGGAAGTTGAAGTTCAAAATGAAGCTAGGCCCAATGTTGAAGTTCACAATGAAGCTGGTGTTGGACCTTCTGGTATTGTTCATGAAGAACCGGGCAGTTCAAGTGGAAAAAGGCCTGTAGAACCACTTAGAATGCCGTTTGATAGTGACTCTAGTGACGAAGATGAGTTTATAAGCATGAGGGAAATGAAGAAACGTTTGGTTGTGCTTGAACAAGATTCAATTCATAAAGATGCAAAGATCATTCAGCTTGAAGACACAATTGTGAAGAAAGATCAACAAATTGAGCAACTGCAAGGAGACGTTAGCCTATTGTTCAATATTGTTTATGATCTACGAGGAAAGCTTGAAAAGAAGTTTGGACAAGAATTTTCTGATCCAACAGATGTCGAGAACAGAAAGAAAGCTTTTGAAAAGGATAATGCTGAAAGGAATGCTGCTATGGAAAAATACTTTGAAAGAATTACTGATCCAGAAGCAGAGAAAGCTAAAGCAGAGAGGTTGAAGAAGAAAAGAGAGTTTGTGATTCTGAAGAACAAGAATGCAAATCCAGATGATGAAGATGCACGTGCTACACATCATTTAATGGATGTTGGTGAAACTCTCTACATAAGAAAGGAAATCGATCTGGTGTAGTTAGCTGGGGTTATGATCATGATCGTAACAGATGGTGGATCAAGAGGAAAGTTGGACCGGTCGAATGGTACAAACATTCAGGACAATTTCAGTCTTTCACTAAGGTAGATTTGACAGACTTGACAAATAAACCTTATGTGGATGATAAGCCTAATGGTCCTGGTTATGCATTCTTCGAGAGATTGAAAAGGGAAGTTGCTAAAGGTTTTCCCTCGATGCGTACAGCGGATTCTATTGTTAAACCAGCGAAAGGGATTAGGGATCCGTATACAAACAAACGAATGAAGATTGTGCACTGGCCCGCTACTGATAAAGAGAAGCCGATTCCGTTGGTGAGAAAGATTCCAAAAGGGGCGCTGAAGACATTGCACTTTTGGGCGTATGATGAACGTCTTGGTCAAGCGGTGATTGTTTGTGATGGAGATGCTAGTTACTGTTTGGTAGATCAGATCGACTTATTGAATCTTGCAGTTGAAGATCTTGAAGTATTAGCAAGCAACCAAATCAGAGCTACTGAAAAATATGAGGAAATTGCTAAGGGTTGGACGTCTGCAGTAGCTTCTGTCATGCATATTCATAAGAAGGGTTTTGGTGGATATAAAGACAATATGAGTGGTGGTAATCAAGGCAACTGAAGTCGGAAGAACCTGCATGCATAAACCTAGGGGGAGATTGTTGGAACCTGAAGGTTTATTCATGTAGGTTAGCAATGTCTAGGGATTGATCTTGTAATTATCTAGTTCTTTATGTTTTGGGTTAACTAATGTGGTTTGGGCTAGATAGAGGTGTCGCATGGGCTTAGGGATTTCGGCCCTATGTGTTTTGTATTTAAACAACCTTAATCACTTGATTAAGGGTTGTTGATTGTGGTTAGAAGTTTGGGCGACACAAGCATAAGGAACCGAGTTCCTCTCGAATACTTGTATCAGTCATTGGTAAACATTGAATGCAAGTTTCGGTTTGTTTATTGTTCTTATTCATTGTTTGATCTTTATATTTGTTCTTGAATCAACTTGTGTTTGAATTCCGCGCTTTCACAAGTTAAGATTGATATCATTGAGAGATCCTCACGGGTTTTACACCCCATAGTTCGAAAACGTTTATTAGTTAACCATCCCATGTCCACCTTCCCTGGCTATCCAGCCCGGCACTTTGGCCGTGGGGAGCTACCCCAGTATTTTAAACTACCAGACTCGTTTATCATATCGACTACTAACAAAAATCAATTGTGCCCTAGCGTCAGTGTTCTATCACCACCGACGTGCCATAGTCCATTAGTACACGCCCGTCCAACTGGCATCGTGTGAGGTTTGTTAAACCTAATAGCGCTATTAACTAATGACCCGCTCGCCATAGCCTCGGCGATTAAGTCGATACAAAAAGGGAGGGACTTCGCTGATAGAGTTCTAGTCCAGTAAGTCTAACACGTCCCAACAGGACGAGGAATTTACATTCCTGAACACGTCTCAAAGGACGAGGAATCCCTATTCCTGTACCCATTCCCATTCCCACCGGGAATTTACCATGCTTTGTAGAAAAGTGTGAACTCACCTCAGTTTGCTCGGTTAGACGCTAACAGTCAAGGTCGGTCAATCACGTCCTAGTATGATTTACAGTTAGTCATTTAGTGGTTTTCAAATAGAGCACAAAGTTCTTACACGTATCTAACACATAACATGCATTACTTTAACGGTTTATGCCCATGTAAACTTCCTATCTATTCCCCACTCATAACCAAACATACGACATTGCACATAACACTTTTATAGACATATAACATGTTATATCACTCTCGGATAACCTACCTGACATATAGACACGCAAATCACTACTTATTTCGTTTCAGCTTTTATACTCAGAACTGGGCTGTTTTCGGGGATTTTAATAAAGTAGTTATCTTATTTCAAAAATTCCCAACTTTTTATAGAAGATGCTAAACGACCCAAATATTATTGTGTAAAAATCTCGTGATCTAATTCATCACCAATATTTTATTAAAAATCATTTTCCAGACTGCAATCAGATTCATTATTTTCTGACTGCAGTCTACGGAATAATTCATTAAAAATTCATTGTAAGTCGGATTGACGAAAATTCCAGTGGGACAATTACTATCAGTGTCCATCTACTGTACAGATTTCATGGGCTGATTCGACACAGAACTCAAGTTATGACTAAAAACATATCGCTCATTTTCTGCAGAAAAATGCAGCTCTAGCTGCTGTTACAAATCGGGTCTTTAAAAATAGTAAACGAAGTCCAAAAATTATGATTCCAATGCCATTAGAACCGTATTTCATAATACATAAATCTAGGATTCAGGAAATGCATTTTTCGCTTTATTAAGGTTCGGTTACAGCCAACTGAAGTTGGCTGTAATCACCAAACAGCTTTCTGTTTTTCAGCTTCTACATTCTAATGCGAGTTATTTTGGTTTCGTTAGCATGTTCAGCGAATAACAACATTTCTAGTAATCAATATTAACAAGTAATCAGCAAGAAATCAGCAATATTTCAAGACAACTTCATACTAACATAAATACATCATGCTTCATCTTCTTGTTTAAGCCCCTTTTTAGTGTTCTTGTAGATTTAACATATTACATTTTTTTTTCTACATAAAATGGACATGAACAAGGGTTAAACAGAGACTTACTACTAGCTTAAAGCTAGGGAAAAAATCTAGTGAAGGAGATGATAAGAAATGATAATGAACAATCAAGAACAAAGATCCTTTGAAGCTTCCACAAGTTGCAACCTTCTTGTATCACCCTTGAAGCTTATATTGAACTTGAAGATGGATGAATGGGGTGGTGGAAGGGTGGTGATGCTGGCGGCACAACCATAGCCGAGAGGGAGAGGGAGAGATGAGGAAGTTGGGGTGAATTTTGAGAAGTAGGGTGTGAGATATGAGAAGGTGTGATCTTGTAAGACACCATACTTATAATCTTCTTTCAAATATTATGTCCACTCCATCAAGTAAAATCTATATAAAATATTGAAGTAAAATCTAGGAGATATGTTGGTGGATTTTGTGAAGATTATGTGAAGATATGAGAAGATATGGTGATTTAATGTGCCATACTTAAGGGGTCTTTTCTAATATTTTGTCTAATATATCAAGCAACAAATCCAATCATATCTACACAAAATATATGGGAAAATATAGTAGGATTTATGAAGTATGGAGGTGATGATTTGTGGGTCCCTTGGGGACCGATTTCGGTTAGGGGGGGGGGGGGGGTTGTTGTAACTTTTTGCAACTAATAGTTGATTTCCATGTATGAACTTCCATATGGTATTTATTTGATATGTAGTGGGTGTTAGGGTGTTCGGGGATCACGACTAGCTCAAAAATAATTAAACAATGTATTTGATAAAAATTTAGTGTCCCGGGTAATGTCCGGTTGTTCGGTTAAGTACTGTTTCGTTAAAGTGTTTAATTATTCCGTAAAGTGTCTATTATATATATTTTTGTAACATAATTAATTCTCAACACTCGGGGAAAAGCATACTGGACTATTTAGTGACTTTCTTGTATACTACTAGTATGTTAACAAGCACATGTAAGCATAACGCAGATATCAGAAAGCAGTTAAGTAATTCCACACAGTCGTCAAGCACTTTAATTATTATTAATAAATTGTACGGGATACATGGAATTTTGAGGGTTGTCACATATACCCTGCAGTCGTAACTCACACTAGGATCTTTAGATCCTACATTCCTAAACCAACTGTTGTGTTTAACCTTGTCCTGTTCTTATATACACAACAGGTCAACACGCTCAGCCACCTGTTTGCACTTTCAAGAATTTCATGGACTGTCGTCCAAGCACGTTCAGTGGCACGGAGGGAGCAGTGGGACTCCTCCATTGGTTTGAAAATCTCGACTCGATGTTTGAAATGTGTGAATGCCCTGAGGCTCGCAGGGTGAAGTACGCCACTGGCACATTGGAAGGAATCGCGCTGACTTGGTGGAATGCGCAAGTCCAACTTTTAGGATTGGCAGCTGCTAACGCCACTTCTTGGAATGATTTCAAGGAGTTGATTAAACGGGAATACTGCACACGTGACGACATCCACAAGTTAGAAGTGGAGTTCTTTCATTTGAAGATGATTGGGTCGGAAATTGAGGCATATACTAAAAGATCAAACGAGCTGGCGGTTCTGTGTCCAACTATGGTGGACCCTCCTATCAGACGCATTGAGTTGTATCTCAAGGGGTTGGCACTAGAAATTCAAAGCCACGTGACATCGGCCAACCTTGTTAACATCCAGGATATTCAGCGCCTTGCTCATCACCTCACGGATCAGGCAGTGGAACAAGACAGGCTGCCTAAGCCCATCAGCGCTACTGCTACCGTTACCACTTCTGCTACTCCTGCTACCCCCAGTGACAACAAGAGAAAATTGGAGGGGGATTCCAGCAAAGGTTCAGCTTCAGTTAAGTCTCAGGTGCAGCAGCGAAAGCCTGACAACTATCAGAGCCCTAGTCAGCAATCTTCGGGCAGTCACAAGCAGGGTGGTTATCGAGGGAACCTCCCAAGGTGTAACAATTGTAACCGACACCACGGTGGCCAGTGCAACAAGGTTCGTTGCCAGAGGTGTCTCAAGATGGGTCATGAGGCCAAGGATTGTAGGAGCCCGCGGCCTGCGAATCAGAATCAGCAGCAACAGCAAACACCACAGAATCAGCAACAGGGCAACAAGGGATGTTTTCATTGTGGCGCTGAAGGTCACTTCAAAAGACACTGCCCTCAGCTAAACCGAGACTTGAACAACAACAACAATAACCAAGGCAACGGAAACAACAACGGTGGGAACAACAACGACAACGAAGCTAGGGGA
The DNA here is from genome assembly GCF_002127325.2 of Helianthus annuus. NCBI lineage: Eukaryota > Viridiplantae > Streptophyta > Magnoliopsida > Asterales > Asteraceae > Helianthus > Helianthus annuus. Next base: position 136,943,440 of record NC_035444.2, on the reverse strand, counting down.
CGTGCATTTGTGCAGGGGCAGGGTGATGCCAGAAATGATCCCAACATAGTTATGGGTAAGTTTCTTCTTGACGACTTTTATGTTACTGTATTGTTTGATTCGGGTGCGGATACAAGTTATGTGTCTTTGAAAGTTAGCCAAATGTTAAGACGTGCACCAACTCCCCTAAACACCAAACATGTCGTAAAGTTAGCTAATGGTAAAAGTCTAGAGGCCACACACATAGTTCAGGGTTGTGATCTTATCCTCACTGGTCAGACTTTCTCCATCGACCTCATTCCTATAGTTCTAGGTAGTTTCGACATCGTCATTGGTATGGATTGGTTATCCAAGCAGCAAGCAGAGATCCTATGTAAGAAGAAGATCATTTGTATTCCTCGTTCTGGTAAAGAACCTCTCGAAGTTCAAGGTGACAAGAGTGGTGCTGTGGTTGGCATCATCTCCTTCCTTAAGGCTCAGAAATGTTTACGAAAGGGTCACACTGCCATTTTGGCACTAGTTACTGATGCATCAACGAAAGAGAAAAGAATAGAGGATATCCCAGTTGTACGCGATTTTCCTCAAGTGTTTCCTGAAGATTTACCTAGTCTACCACCTCATCGCCAGGTCGAGTTTCAAATCGAGCTAGCTCCTGAAGCAGCACCTATAGCTCGTGCACCATATCGATTAGCTCCAACTGAATTGGAAGAACTGTCTAAGCAACTGCAAGAACTCTTGGATAAGGGTTTTATTCGTCCTAGCTCTTCTCCTTGGGGAGCTCCAGTACTGTTTGTGAAGAAGAAGGACGGTACTTTCAGGATGTGTATAGATTACCGCGAACTAAACAAGGTGACAGTGAAGAACCGCTACCCTCTGCCGTGTATTGATGACTTATTCGACCAGTTGCAAGGGTCGAGTTACTACTCCAAGATAGGCTTGAGGTCAGGTTTCCATCAGCTGAGAGTCCGGGATGAGGACGTCTCTAAGACAGCATTCAGAACTCGCTACGGCCACTACGAGTTTCTAGTCATGCCATTCGGGTTAACAAACGCACCGGCAGTCTTCATGGATCTAATGAACAGGGTGTGCAAGCCCTATCTAGACAAGTTTGTGATTGTTTTCATTGACGACATCTTGATCTATTCCAAGAGTCAGGAGGAACACCAGCAGCACTTGCGACTTATCTTGGAACTCCTTCGAAAGGAACAACTGTACTCCAAGTTTTCAAAATGCGACTTCTGGCTTCGTGAAGTCCACTTCCTAGGCCATGTAGTGAACAAGGATGGGATTCATGTTGATCCATCAAAAGTAGTCTTGATCAGGAACTGGCCTGCACCGCGTACACCAACGAAAATACGCCAATTCTTGGGTTTGGCGGGTTATTACAGACGGTTCATCAAAGACTTCTCAAAGATTGCTCAGCCGCTTACCCTACTGACACAGAAGGGTGTCACTTATCGTTGGGGTAATCCCTAGGAAACCGCTTTTCAGCACTTAAAGGATAGACTTTACAGTGCACCTATCCTCTCATTGCCAGAGGGCACGGACGTTTTTGTGGTCTATTGTGACGCATCGATACAGGGGCTTGGTTGTGTATTGATGCAGCGGGATAAAGTTATTGCTTATGATTCGCGCCAACTTAAGATTCACGAGCGGAACTACACGACGCACGATTTAGAGCTGGGAGCTGTTGTTTTCGCGCTTAAGATATGGCGACATTACTTGTATGGTACCAAGTGCACTATTTACACCGATCACAGGAGTCTCGAGCATATCTTCAAGCAGAAGGAGTTGAACATGCGGCAACGTCGATGGGTCGAGCTACTTAACGATTACGAATGCGCCATCAAGTACCATCCAGGCAAAGCCAATGTTGTGGCTGATGCCCTCAGTCGGAAAGATACTACACCTAGGCGTGTGCGAGCCTTGCAGCTTACTATTCAGTCTAGTCTTCCTGCACAGATACGAGATGCTCAGGTAGAAGCATTAAAACCAGAAAACGTCAAGGCTGAAGCCCTACGCGGCTCAAGGCAACGATTAGAACAAAGGGAAGACGGCGCCTACTATGTAACGGGACGCATTTGGGTTCCACATTATGGCAACTTACGCGAGCTGGTAATGGATGAAGCACATAAGTCCCGCTACTCGGTACATCCAGGTTCGGACAAAATGTACCACGATCTTAGAACTACATATTGGTGGCCTAGTATGAAGGCCCACATAGCAACTTGCGTCGGCAAGTGTTTGACCTGTGCGAGGGTCAAGACGGAGTACCAGAAACCCTCAGGCCTACTTCAGCAACCCAAGATACCACAGTGGAAATAGGAAGAAATTTCCATGGATTATGTTACTAGCCTGCCTAGATCCCAGCGTGGGAATGATACTATTTGGGTGATCGTGGATCGACTCACTAAGTCTGCTCATTTCTTGGCTATCAAAGAAACGGATAAGTTCTCTACCTTAGCAGACGTCTACTTGAAAGAAGTTGTTTCGAGGCACGGTGTGCCAACCTCTATTATTTCGGATCGGGATGCACGATTCACTTCAGAACTATGGCAAGCAATGCACAAAGCCTTTGGCTCACGGCTAGACATGAGCACAGCATATCACCCACAGACGGATGGGCAGTCTGAGCGCACGATTCAAACTCTTGAAGACATGCTTCGGGCATGTGTTATCGATTTCGGCAACAGCTGGGAAAAACATCTTCCGTTAGTGGAGTTTTCGTACAATAACAGTTACCACACCAGCATACAAGCCGCTCCATTCGAGGCATTCGACGGACGTAAATGCCGGTCACCTCTCTGTTGGGCAGAGGTGGGGGATAGTCAGATCACAGGTCCAGAAATGATAGTGGATGCTACGGAACGAATTGCACAAATACGACAACGCATGGCGGCAGCTCGTGACCGTCAGAAAAGTTACGCTGATAAGCGCAGGAAGCTACTCAAGTTCCAAGTTGGGGATCGAGTGCTACTCAAAGTCTCACCCTGGAAGGGTGTGGTTCGTTTTGGTAAACGAGGCAAGCTCAATCCGCGGTATGTTGGACCGTTCGAAATCACTGAAAGAATAGGCAAAGTGGCCTACAAACTGAATCTACTAGCTGAACTCGGTGCAGTTCACAACGTATTCCACGTGTTGAATCTGAAGAAGTGTCTGTCAGATGAGACCCTCATAGTCCCTATGAAGGAACTCACTATCGACGAACAGTTGCATTTCGTCGAGGAACCTGTTGAAATCATGGACCGGGATGTTAAGGTCCTCAAGAACACCAGAATACCTCTTGTACGAGTTCGTTGGAACTCCCGTCGTGGCCCAGAGTATACCTGGGAACGAGAAGACCAAATGGAACTCAAATATCCCCAGTTATTTCAGAACAATGCAACTACTACTGAGGCTGAAGCTACTACTGAATTTCGGGACGAAATTCCAAATCAACAGGGGGATGATGTGACACCCCAGGAAAACCAGTAAACAATACAACTTACCTAGCTTCCTCAGTAACCGCATGCTAAATTTCGGGACGAAATTTCTTTCAAGTTGGGGATAATGTGACAACTCGAGTTTCCAAGATTCCACTTTTGCATTTATTGCATGTTCACTGTTTGTTTAGTACTTACTTACATAATTTGTTTGCGTTGTAACTGTATACATTGTGATTTGATAAAGTGTATTGTGATTGTTGCAAGGTTATGTGTTAGTTTATGAATGATTGACAAATACATGAACTTGGTGATGAAACTGTAAATAATATGTGGAGTGGGTATTTTGTGTAAAGGATGATACTTAGGGGTGTTTAGTGGTAGTAGTGAAAACAAAACAAAACCCCTTAACCCTAATCATTCTCACTAGTTTTCATCATACGTCACTTCAAATCATTCTCTCTACAATCATTCTCACATCATTCTTGGCTACACAAGTTCTCTTGCATCAATCTTGATCTTCCAATCCATCTAGAATCAATCTAAGGTAAACGTTCAATGATTTCTTGTTGTTAATCTTTGATTATGTGATTCATGCAAAACCCTAGTTCTACATGTAATGGTTCTGTGTTTATTGATCAATTCTGATTATTGTGAAATGGTTATGATTAGTTGTGTAATCATTTGCCTGATGTTAAGATGCATGATATGTTAGAACTGTTGATTGTTAATTGGATTACAACACTGGCCAATGTATGAAATTAGGGTTTCTTGCTCGAAGAACGTAACTGTTACATTTAACTTGGATATTCGCATGAGTTTAGTCCAGAGAATTGTGTCAGGGTTTTGTGAAGTCACAAAGTCCGAGCTTTGATTGAATGATATGATCTGAGTTTTGTAAATGTTAAATGATCTGAGTTTTGCAATGGGGTATAGTCCGAATTTTTGATCATGTAATATAAGGTCCGAACTCTTTGATTGAACGTATGAGGTCCGAACTTTATAGGGATGCATAGTCAGAATATTATACATGTTGATGGTCCGAATTTGTTTGATGGTCCGAACTTTATTCATGTGGTGGGTCCGACTTTTGTAATTAGGACACAAGGTCCGACTTTTGATGCTTAGTTAGGTCCGAGTTTTGTATAAACAACATGGAGTCCGAGTTTTAGGGGCATGATGGTTCGAATTTTATGTAATTTTGCCTTGTCCGAGTTTTAATCCATGACACCTTGTCCGACTTTTTGTGAAGGTTATGTAGATCCGACTATTATGAAGGTTATGCAGATCCGACTTTTACTTGTTATACATATGGCCCGAACTTGTTGATGATGGTATAGTCTAAATTTCATGAAAAATGTTTGGTCTGAGTTTGTTTGATGCTATATAGTCCGAGGTTGTATGTGATACATGATCCGAGCTTCCTTATAATACTGATTTCAAACCCTGTATGAGGAACACTTTGCATGCTACTTGATGTTACTGTGTATTACTGTATATAACTGTATGCTACTGTATGTAACTGGATGATACTGTATGTGTGATCAATCTTTCACATATCATTATGTACACAATTATCACACGGATCACAGTTGTTTGGACATCAAGGAATTGTAAACCCTAATTGAACGTGAACACTTACATCGAGTTATGTGCAATGTACCTTAGGTCGTGTGTAACGGACCTAACCATTAATTAACACTAGAAGCAATAACAAACCGAGCAAACCAAGGTGAGTTCACACTCTTACCAAGGCATGGGATTCCCGGGTTTTGGGAATGGGATTGAAGGAATAGATTTGTACTTACACTGTTACTAGACTATCTACCATCGTCCTCGGATGCGCAGGATACAAACGTAAAACCTACGTATACTTGTACACATCACTGTCCTGAGGTTGCGAAGGACACTTACGTAAAACCTACGTAAACTTATACTCACTACTGCCTCGGGTTGTGTCAGGCACTTACGTAAAACCTACGTAACCCCCGCGTACCACTGTCCTCAGTTTTTGAAGGACACTTACGTAAAACCTACGTAAACCTTGTACGTACTACTGTTCTCGGGATTAAGAAGAACACTTATGGTTACAAATAGTCTAGTGTATATGCAACTATGGGAAGCCCCCACCAATAGAACATACTATCGGCCCAGTAGAGCCACACGTTACAAACGAACTTACTATTATGAACTTACTTTCTGTGAACTCGCTCAACTAGTTTTTGACTCTCTGTTACATGCCTTGCAGGTCGTTAGGTATACATGGAGCTTGCACTGGGAGGCGCGGTCGTTGTGGACAAGGATCGTGAATGCTTTGATTAAACATTATGACATTACATACTTTATTTATGTTGGGCTTTTACTTATATGCTTCCGCTAAACGTTGATTTTATACTTATGTGTTGAACACCTTTCATATGGATTGGTTTGGTTAAATGACATTTACTTTTACTATTTACGTTGTTCTATATGATTGGTGGCTTGATCCTGGTCAGTCACGCTCCCAAGCGGTGATACTCCACGTGTGGATTTTGGGGGTGTGACAATCGGGATCTTCATCAGTTGACTGTCCAAAGTCGTCAGTTAAAAGGGTTTAGAGTAAAGAATTCTTGTTATCAAAATCTAATTTGGATGATGAACCAATCAAAGTGGCATATACTTTGAATGATTCAGACAAATTATATTCTGATGAAGAATTTCCAATAAGAAGTGTTCAAATTGAAAAGATCAAAAAGGTTTTCAAACTAACAGAAATTGATATTTCTGAAATAAAAGATGTAAATCTTAATGAAAAACCTAAAAAATACACTTTAAGAGTTCAACAAAGATTAAACAAGAAAAAGGGTTAGAGTTCTGGTTCTGGTTTTCAAAAGAAACCAAATCATAATGGTAATTTCAAAAAGAAAGGTCATGGTTTTGATGTAGAAAATCATAAAATTATGAAAAATTTTAAACCAAAAACAAAATTTGTTACAGGGATAAGTTCGGAGGAAGAAGAAAAAAGCTCATTCTGGAAGCAATCGAACAAAGAATTCCTTGCGAAAAGGCAAGAAGGAATGAAGAATGGAGCTTATTAGAAGAAGGAAACAAGAACATGTTTTCGATGTCAAGAAATTGGTCACATAGCCTGGAACTGTCCATTGGCTACCAAAATCAAACAGGCAGTTGTTTCTAAACTGAAAGAAAAAGTTGTTGATAAAACTGAACAACCAACTAAAAAATTCAAAATTTTCAAAAACTCAACATATGAAGTTGGTGAATGTTCAAACAGGTTTTACAAGAGAAGGGTGAATCTTGACAACCAAAAATGGGTTGTTAAGAAATCTGAGGTGAAATCTGGCGATGAATCTGATTCCACAAAGTCAGAGGAGCCACAAGTTGTTTCAAAAGAAGAAAACTCAGTTCCTCCGATGGATGATGTGAACTTTCCACCATTAAGGACTGAAAATTTCAAACAAAAGGTTGGAAAGGTTGAGATCTCGAATCAATTCTATTCTGAGAAGAAAGAATTTGATATTGAGAAAGCATTTAATGGAAATGTGAAAAAGATTTTTGGAAAGATGATCGATGGAAAGATGAAAGGGGTAAAAGATTTTTATGAAACAAAGAAAGCAACTTACACCCCAACTGAAGCTGAGGAAGTCACATCCAAGTTTGGTCAGGCTTGGATGGAAGTTTTTCATAAGTAAAATCCTGACTTGCCGGAACTCCCAGGTTGGTAATTGGGGAGTAGGAATCGGCATCTTTCTTGAGAAATTCACAGGTTGGTAACTGTGATATTTCAATTTACAAGTGGTTAATCAGGGACATTAAGTTGTACTTGATTTTCTACAAGTGGTATTTGTTGATAGAATTTAAAAGTGTCAAATTTTTACAAATGGTTGAGAAAAACAATGTGATGAATGAATCCCCAACCTTTAAGTGGTAAAATCAACAAAACTTATTTTCCGGAAAAACCATTTTGATTAAAACAAACTTAAGTGTTTTGAAATCATAATGGGAAAATAGATTGTTGTAAGGGGGAGTTCTGATTGTTTATATCGAGTGGATAGCGAATTGATGCAATTTACAACAGTTGTCAATTTACTTGTATAGTTTGTTTTCAAGTTTCTTTAAATGTTTTTGAATTTTAGGGGGAGTAAGAAATTTCAGAAAATCCAAAAACATTAGAAAATTTGAAAAAGCCAAAAAAATATCGAAAAATGAAAAAGAGTTTTGTTGTAAAAAGAGGAAATGATAGTACATCAGTGGACTATCACAACATGCTAAAGAATTGGAAAGTCAAAAATGTGATAAACAATCTCACTGAGGATGTGCCAGTAGGTTTTTGCACATTCAGTAAATTGTTTTCGAGATATAAATATAAATACAAATACTTACTTATATCGTGGGGAATATCTCTCGGATATATGGGTAACCCCCGAAATCTTGTTTGAAAGATTTTCTATTTCTGACATACTAGGTCTTTATGCGTGATGATATCTGGGGTATTATACCAGGACTTCTGATTTTGCGGGAGCAATAGCCTAGTCCTCGTATAATACTTTACAAAAGCTTTAATCTTAAAGCCAGCCCTCAGTACAAAAAAAATATGATGAAACATTGAAAAATGATAATCATGTGCTGTTGAAGAAAAGATCCCCAAACGGGACACACCTGAAAGTCGAGCCGTCATCTCTCTGCACGAACGGAAGTTCTGACCTGAGCTCTGACGGTTTCGCATTTACCCGTTTACAGATATCATTAGTGTACATTCACCTGTAAGACTGAATATAGAAATCTGGATACGGGAGTATATTCTGAGGTGGTACACGCGAATAAGTTTAAGTTCTTAAAACATTAATCTCGCATCTCGGAACAGTTGAACTTTGTGTGAAAATTTAAGTGGACCAGTATACTGACAATCTAAGTGAATTGTTTAGAACTTAAATGTCTAAAGCTTAACGGTGTTAGTGATTTTGTCTCAAAATCAGATATGATCCTCTTACACAAACTCACAAAAATATAGTTTGTAAATATTTTTTTTACTGCATTTCATTAAAATCAAAAATTCAAAATGACTTTAAGTGTGTTTTAGCATAAATTTTTGAAAAATCCAAAAAGATTTTCGACAACTGATGTTGGAGAGATGATTTTCAAAATTCCGAGTGCTGAACATGTTGAACATTTTGTAAGGGGGAGTTTGTGTATAGTGAGAACAGATTTTGAGTGTTTGGCCTACAAGTGGTCATCAGAAGTTTTTAAATGTTAAATCATTCTATTTCTGCATGTAGTATAAATTTGTCAAATTTTAAATTTGTGAAATTTATTGTGAGGAAGAGATTGTGCAGGTTAGCCAGGTTTTGATACCTGAAGAGTGAAAGCCAGGTCACGATTCTTGAACAAGAGCCAAGTTTCTGATCCTGAAAAGAGAAGATCAACATCCGAGGGGAGGTTATCTGTTGGTGCTGATGAAAAGAGAAGAGAGAGATTGATTTACACTGTCAGATATTTCAGAAAGAGCAGTCAGACTGATAAAGACTGAAGAACATTGAAGACTCGACACTGAAGACTCGTCAACATCTGAGGGGGAGTTTGTTGGTGCATACGTCTGTCGACTTCGTCTTATATCGAGTCTTACATTTGTATAGATAGATCAAGGCATGTTATTCGAGGAAATTGTCAAAATTAGGTTAGAGGAAATTGTCAAAATTATATCGAGTCTTACATTTGTATAGATAGATCAGGGCATGAGGGCTTCGACCATGGGGACTGTCGACGGTTCAAGAGGGAAAATGAGAGAAGTGTCTAGGGTTTTTTATTACGTTTGTGTGTGTTGCCAAAATAGTGAAACCGCATACATAGGTGTATGCATACAAGTCCTCACATAAAAAGGGTTGGGCTTGGTTTGGGCTTGATGGTGTGGGCCAAGATTTAAGATACATATAAGTTAGGAAGTGCGTGATCGAGATAGAAGTGTGTGACCCGGAACTCGTGTGGTTAAACTGTCACACCCCAACCGATGGCGGAATCATCGGGGCGCGGCACTGAGCGAAACAGATTGTTCAGAAGTTTCCACAACAACTATCATACAATTCAGTTATATAACACGTCCCATACCGTGTCCCAAACAATAACAAGTTATCATAGAAATCAACCAAACAATATGGGAACTGTTCCGACAACTCAGATTCTTAATTATTACAGACTGAATTAAATATTGTTTTAAGACTTCTAGACGGCTATCTGTAAATCTTACTGACTACAGGTGCCAGTACAAGATCCACAGATAATTATGACCCTGGAGCAGGTATGTGGACACTGTCCTAAGGTCACAGGCTCCTAGAAGCTTATTATTGCCTCGCTTCCCTAGCACGCTAGTAGCTTAAACACCTGTCACATACGTTAAAATAAAAGTCAATACATATAATGTAAAGGTGAGTACACAAGTTTGATATAGCATATAGAGTTCAAATAGTTTACGCATAACCAAGCACGTACACAAGGGCAAACGATGCATGTAAATTATCAACATGGGACCATCGATACCAACGACTTCAAGTTGACTGTCCGAGACAGTTCGCAATACATGATTACCACCGTAATCCATGCAAGTAATTGTCCTTAGCAACCCCCGTGTGAACGGGTGCTGAGTCCAAACTATAGTACTACGTTGCTAAAGCAGGCAGATAGCACTCCACGTGTAAACATAATAAACAGCAATCATTTAAACAAGTAATACATGCAAGTAGGTTAGCGTTCAAATAGTTTGTGTTGTTTGTGAATTTGATAGATTACGTATGTAACACCCAAAAGTGCTGAAAGCAAAAAGGGATCGAGTATACTCATAGTGATTGATCGTGGTTTGAGAGGAGCACTGAGAATAGGTTAGCCTGAATAGTTCGATAACACAACGATGAGTAACGCGGAAAAGTAAACAATGTACTTGGATCGAGTAGGCCATTCGATCGGACAGCAGTTCGATCGAGTGGGCTGTTCGATTGGTTTGAAAGTCCGTTCGAACATCCATTCGATCGGCCGGCTGGCTCGATCGGCTGGTTCCTTCAAGTGGATTGTTTCTTCCTTTGATGTGAAGGAGGTGTTTGTGTATGATGGTTTGTACTACCTTTCAAGTTGGCCGATCGAACAGCTGTTCGATCGGTTAGCCCAACCGATCGGCTAGCACTTCATTGTTTTCAAATATGTCACTCGATCGGTTGGCATGCTCGATCGGGTGACATTCCAATGTTTCGAAAAGTCTAAGTGTTGAAGTGTAGTATCTCATGATTCGAGCAGTAATGATTACAATCGAGTGGCGTAGTCGATCGAACAGTACCTCGTCAATACTACACTTTGTGAGTTGGTGGGTCTAAGTGCTAGTCGATCGGTTAGCCTAGTCGATCGGCTGGCATAGTCGTTCGGTTGGGCTGTTCGATCGAACAGCCTAGCCGTTCGGCCAGCTTCTCGATTCGGTTAACCTATCACTTAACACTTGGTTATTCCCGTTAATTGTTGATGTTTTAGAGATATTTTGACTACGAGTTGAACCACAAAGCTGAAGTCTGTAGGTCCCCTTGATGTATGGATCGTCACAGAATCGTCTATCCAACCTAGAGTGCGGAATCCTCTAGATCAGATTGCAACAGAAAACGTGTAGGAAACAGAATACAGCAACACACTTTCAATCTGGGTTTCTATTGATTATCAATCAAACAAGAATTACAATCAATCTAAACCCTAACCCTCTAAATTCGTCCAAGCTATCTCTCACGAATTTCAAGGTCACTCAAACTCTGTTTTGGCTGATTAACCTTAACCCTAATGTCTAACCTTGTTTATATAACACAAGGTTTACAAGTGGGCTAGGTTTACACTCCTGGGCTGCGAATTGGACAGGCCCAATTCGCCCCCATCACCCAATTCCTTGGGTTTAGTTAGCCCAAACATTACAACTAACTATTACAAAGCTAAACTCGCTAACTGTTTATCGTTTAACTAATTACAAGATATCCAAAGACCAAATCTAAGCTGTTGTCACAAACATGCACCAACAAACTCCCCCTTGACAATAGCTTCATAAAAACTTTGTCTTGAGTCAAAACTTTGTCTTGGTCTTCTTGCAATCTTCAAGTAATCTCGCACTTTCTTTGGTCTTTGGATAGCTTCAGCTTCAATAGATTCTGTCAGCAACAGACTCCCCCTAAGCTGATGCATCCAATCACCAAATCTTCAACACGTTAGCGTTTGAGTAAACTCCAGTTCAGCATATGCACAGCAATCTTCACACTCTTCAATCTTGTCTGCAATATAGAAAGGAGGTTCTACCATGCAGTCAATCATAACTCTCATCTTCACACTTCACAGCAACTTCTTCAGCAACAAACGGCTTCAATCTGTATACTATAAAACAAACATCTCGAGAAACCATAAGAATTTTTCAACATAAGTTAAATAAATTATTATTTTTCAAGAGTTTTGTTAAACTGTAGAACAGATTAAGCTTTTTTCAACTTATCACCAACACGCAAAACATTTTGTCCAACACACAAGAACCTGCCTGATTGAAAATTTTGAGCTCACTTACTAACACCGTCTCCCCCTATCAGTAACAATTTCTCCAAGAATAACAGTTTTCCGTACGTTAAGAATTTTAAACAGAAAAAGACACTATTTTTGGATTTTTATATTTTTCTGAAAGCAAGTAAATACAAAAGCAATAAACACTCTATTTTTGCGAGAATCACTGGTAAGAAGATCATATCAGCACAATCAAACTGTTTCACACAATCATATAAATCTTTATTTAATTTTTCGTGAAAAGCAGTTCAAGACGATTACCAGTATGTTTGTCCACCTAAACAAAATGCATGAACATTTCAAGTACCATTACCGTATGATACATTAAAGTAATTTTCTTTTCTGAATTACGAGCGTGTCCCACTTCAGGATATACCCCCACGATCAAGGTATGCACAAAGATTCATCGTAGTAGGTGAGTATACTGAATTCATACTTTAAGATATCATGACTGTGTCTAGATCTGCATAAAATCTGTTTTATAGTGTTTTAATTTGCTTAACTATGAACACCCAAATAAATACTAATCAAATCCTGGAAATATAAACAGCACACTCTATCATGCAAGTATCTTCCCTACCACATATTTCACAAGTCCAATCCAGAGTTCTGAAATCTTAACTGGGAATAGGTTGAGAAGAGAAAAGAATAGATCTTAGTAGAGATGGTATAATATACAGATCAAATGAGATTTTCTCAGTTTGATATAGGTTTTTTTGGGTTTCTTTTGGGCACTAGAGGGCCTCTTTCGGGTGTATTAGATCTACAGTGCGACAACGTACAGCTAGGTCAGCATGTATCTGGATGCAGCAGAAGCTGTCGTTGCCTAGCACCTCCAGGTCAGCATATATCTGGATGCAGCAGAGGAGGTACACGACTTTTTTCAGATAAGATTTCAGAATCAGATCAAAATTGTGTGTATCGGGAAATATACAGACATTCAAATAGAAATGAGCTAATTCCAAGTGACTATCTTTCCTGGGGTCATGTACAATTTTAGTTCTAACAGACAGACAGCCAAGATATCCCTAGTTGAAATAACAGTATAAAGACCCAAAACTTCAGATTTTGGCAATCTATCAACGCAAGAATTAAGGTCATTAAACCATACACCACTAATGTGTTCCCCACTCATATTCAGTTCATTTAAGTTTATATCACATTGGTAAGTTGATTATTTCATGCTTTTTGCCTACTGGTACATCATATGATGAAGCTGCTATCACACTTAAACAATTTATGGTTCAAGTTCAGTGTGACAGTCTAACTTGCTGATGTACTATCATTTCTTCTTTTCACACAGTGATATCTCATTTTTGATTTTCTATTTTTTTTATGTTTTTGATTTTTCAATTTTTTTTTTGTGTTTTTGATTTTTTTTTTTAAGAAAAGCAGTAAACTATTTACAAAAATTCTTATGAAAAACCAGTTATTCAGGATTCCTCATCCCGTTGAGTTCGACTAAGTGTTCAAAGCGAGTCCTGTCAAATGCTTTAGTATAAAGATCTGCCAGGTTATCCTCTGTGTCGACTCGATGAAGTTCAATCAGTCGCTTTTCAGCACAATCCCGTATAAAATGATGACGTATGTCAATATGTTTTGTGCGACTGTGGTTCACGGGATTATTAGTTATTGAAATAGTGGCATTATTGTCTATCATAATAGGAGTACGAGTGAAATCCAAACCGTAATCGCGCATTTGCTGTTGTATCCAGAGAACCTGAGAGCAGCAGCTTCCAGCAGCAATATATTCAGCTTCACACGTAGAGGTAGACACACAGGATTGCTTCTTGCATTGCCAAGACACGATCCTGCCTCCTAAGAACTGACAACCACCAGTTGTAGACTTCCTGTTCGATTTGCATCCTCCAAAGTCTGAGTCAGTGTAAGCAACAAACGTCAGATCACTATCAGCTGGATACCACAACCCAAGTTTAGGTTTCCCCTTCAAGTAACGAATAATTCGCTTCACTGCTTTCATGTGTGACTCTTTAGGATTCGCCTGATATCTGGCACACAAGCATACTGCAAACATGATGTCAGGTCTTGAAGCAGTCAAGTACATTAGAGAACCAATCATTGCCCTGTATTGAGTAGGATCAACATCTTCAGTACTTTCATGATCTGGGCCAAGATTGTGATTTTCACATATGGGTGTGTTGGAAGTAGTGCAATCATTCATTTTGAACCGACTCAAAATGTCATACACATACTTTGTTTGATGAATAAACATCCCATCCGCCTTCTGTTCAACTTGTAATCCCAGAAAGTAGGACAGCTCACCCATAGCACTCATTTCGAACTTGCTCTTCATCACCTGCTCGAACTCTTTACACATGCTTTCATCAGATGACCCAAAGATGATGTCATCCACGTACACCTGTACCAGCAGAAAATCTTCCTTCTTCCTCTTGATGAACAGTGTACTGTCAATCTGACCTCTTTCAAAACCATTCTTTATCAGATGTGTAGACAGTGTCTCGTACCACGCCCTGGGAGCTTGATGTAACCCATACAAAGCCTTATCAAGTTTGTACACTCGATCTGGATAATCTGGATCAACGAACCCATCTGGTTGTGAGACATACACCACTTCTTGGACTTTCCCGTAAAGAAACGCACTCTTCACGTCTAGTTGGTAAACTTTGAAGCCCTTGAAAGAAGCAAAAGCTAGAAACAACCGAATTGCCTCCAACCTCGCCACTGGTGCAAACACCTCATTGTAATCTATCCCTTCTTGTTGATTGAAACCTTTGACCACCAATCGAGCCTTGTTTCGCGTGACTATACCTCTTTCATCCTTCTTGCACCTAAACACCCATTTAGTGCCAATCTCTCTTTCACCTTTAGGAAGATCAACCAACTCCCAAACCTTCAACTTAGCAAACTGGGCCAATTCCTCTTGCATAGCTTCAACCCATGAATTGTCTTTAAGAGCCATATGAATGTTCTTCGGCTCCTCTTGGGAAATAAAGCAACTGTACAAGCACTCGTTCACAATCCCAGTCTTTTCAATTGAAACAAATAACCCTGTATTCGCTGCTATGCTTCTTCTTGTTTGAACACCTGCAGCAGGATCTCCCAGTATCATGTCAACTGGATGATCTCTATTTGCTCGTGTAGTAGCAACAGCATCAACTTCCAAATTGTCACCCAGGTTTGAGCCAACCTCCCCCTGAATATGCTGATCCGCAAACGGATTAATGAAATCCTCCCCCTGATTGGGTTCGGGTTCATCGTCACTTGAATCAGTATCAGCAGCATCTTGAGAAGGTCCCGGAGCATCTGTTGTATCAACATTTGATCTAGGCATGAACTCGCCTTCATCATCACCAATCACTGTTTGAATCAGCTGAGACTCATCTGCATTGGAAAACTCAGGAATATTAAATGATTTAAAGACACTTTCATAATCATATAATATAGCTGGTCCACTCGTTGACTGTTGAGGTTTGTAAGAAGTGATTTCAACATTGAATACAACCTCAATTTTACCAGTTTTTAGATTAAAAACCCTTTTATTCGGTGCGCCAGGTACGTAACCTAGAAAGTAGCCCTCGTCAGCCACCTCACCGAATTTTTGTTTATCTTTATTTCGCACAATGGTGCAGGGTAATCCAAATGGTTCAAAGCCTTCTAAGTTTGGTTTCTTGTTAAACATTAATTCATGACAAGTCTTGTTAAAACGTTTAACAGTCAACACTTTGTTTAGGACGTAGCAAGCTGTATTCACAGCTTCCCCCCAGAAAAGAACTGGTAGCTTAGAATCTGAAAGCATCTGAAGCTGAATCGATGTTGTGGCACAGACGCATGGCCCATATTCACTATCGCAAAATGAACTATCTTGTTAAAAATGAGCTAGTGAGAGGGGTTCCATTGCGGAGGTTTCAAGTGGAAGACAAATGTCTTCCATGTCAAAAGGGAAAACAACACAAGAAACCTCACAAATCAAAAACAGTAAATTCCATAGATGCCCCTTACGAATTACTTCACATGGATTTGTTCGGTCCAGTGAACGTGAGGAGCATAGGTGGAAAGTACTATTGTTTAGTTGTCACTGATGATTACTCACGTTATTCATGGGTTTTCTTTTTAGGTACAAAAGATGAGACGGCAGAGATGCTGATAGATCTTTTTACAAAATTGGAAAACGTCCATGATGCAAAGATCAAGAGGATAAGGAGTGATAATGGCACGGAGTTCAAGAATCGTATTCTGGATCTCTATTGTCTTCGCAAGGGAATTGAACATCAATATTCTGCTCCTTATACGCCTCAACAGAATGGAGTTGCTGAGAGGAAAAACAGGACGTTGATTGAAGCCGCTAGGACGATGCTTTCAGATTCTAAGCTACCAGTTCTTTTCTGGGGGGAAGCTGTGAATACAGCTTGCTACGTCCTAAACAAAGTGTTGACTGTTAAACGTTTTAACAAGACTTGTCATGAATTAATGTTTAACAAGAATTACAATCAATCTAAACCCTAACCCTCTAAATTCGTCCAAGCTATCTCTCACGAATTTCAAGGTCACTCAAACTCTGTTTTGGCTGATTAACCTTAACCCTAATGTCTAACCTTGTTTATATAACACAAGGTTTACAAGTGGGCTAGGTTTACACTCCTGGGCTGCGAATTGGACAGGCCCAATTCGCCCCCATCACCCAATTCCTTGGGTTTAGTTAGCCCAAACATTACAACTAACTATTACAAAGCTAAACTCGCTAACTGTTTATCGTTTAACTAATTACAAGATATCCAAAGACCAAATCTAAGCTGTTGTCACAAACATGCACCAACAAAGTCCCTACTTAGTCTACTGACTCGAGCAGGAATCACCCAAGCTCGGCCAGAGGCGGTTTGGAACTTAAGTTTAACGTTTAACCCGAAATCGGTATATCTCTCGGTAGAACCCGAATCTTGAACCATGTGTTTGTTTAGATTGATTGTAAATCGGTTCAAGTCTCGTTTTCACCTTTTTGAGTGTAAAAGAGTTGAAAGATAGATGAAAACCCATCTTCCAATCCTTTTCCACCGTGAAATGTTAAGATCTTTGGTAGATTTTAGGTTATTTATGTGGAAATCGGTTAGATCTAGCTTATTCATGGTTGAATGAAGTCAAGAACATGAAGTTCTTGATGAACACCAAGAACACCATGATGACATCACTCAAGAACACCTAGATCTTGGTGATTTCATGGATGAAATCCAAGTTTTGAAAGATAGAAAGATGGAGAATCGATTAATGAACAAAAACGTACAAGGATTAGAGCGAAATACTTACTGGTTTGAGAGAAATCTGGGATTTAGTGAGAAGAAGAGGCTGGTCGGTCAGAGCTTTTCCAAAAGTGGAAAGTTTGACAAGGACAGCCCTATTTATAGGCTTCCAAAAGAGGAAAGGGTCAGCTGATCGAACAACATCCCTGATCGAGCAGCTGCCCGATCGAACAGCCTGTTCGATCGGCTAGCCTGTTCGATCAGGTTGCCCTGTTCGATCGGCTTGCCTGTTCGATCAGGTTGCCCTGTTCGATCGGCTTGCCTGGTTTTGAGTGTTTCGCGACGATTTTTGATATTTCGAGTTCGATGAACGATGATTTGAGAATGATAGAATTCCTAATCAAATTACTTTTAGTCTCAACTTACTATATCTAACATACAAGCATCCTTACAACCATTTTGGGTTCGATTTCCATTGAGTTTGATTCACCTTCGATTCTTGATTGATTTGATTGATTCACCACACACTTAACATAAAAGTAAACATGCACAAGTAACACATAAGGCACACACGCACGTATAAAAAGTACTAAAATCCCCACACTTGAGCTTGATGATTGATTTGATTAGCTTGATTATTGATTGACTAGCTTTATTGCATTGTTACTTCCTATCATTCACAGTCGGTCGTTGATTCATAGTTCGATTGTCGGTCGATTAGTTTGATTATACAACACTTACTCCAAATAATATGAAAATCAAAATGAAACTAAAATGAAATTAATCTTTATTAATCTTTAATTCCAATAACAGTCAACTCTTGACTTTGACTTTGACTTTTGGAAAACACGGGGTGTTACAGTCTCCCCTCCTTTAGGGAATTTCGTCCCGAAATTAGGCCGAGAACCGTACATCGCCGTGTGATTTTTTTTTACCAATTTGATGCTTCAGATCTATCTGAACAACTGCGGGTACTTGGCCTTCATGTCACTTTCGAGTTCCCAAGTGAACTCCGCGCCTCGTTTGCCTTCCCATCGTACTTTTACAATAGGAATGCGAGAGCGTCTGAGTTGCTTGGTCTGTCGGTCCATGATCTCGACAGGCTTTTCCACGAAGTGTAGCGTCTCGTTGACCTGAAGATCGTCGAGTGGTATTATTGCGTCGTGGTCGGCTACGCATTTTCGAAGGTTTGAAATATGGAAAGTCGGGTGGACATTGCTGAGTTCCTCCGGTAATTCGAGTTTGTAGGCGACTTTACCGATCCTTTCCAGAATCTTAAAAGGTCCAACAAATCGAGGCGCAAGTTTCCCTCTTTTGCCGAATCGGACTACTCCCTTCCAAGGTGATACCTTTAGGAGCACGTAGTCGCCAACTGCAAATTCGCGGGGCTTGCGTCGTTTATCGGCGTACATCTTTTGTCTGTCCCGGGCCTTTACCAAGTTCTCCCTTATCTGGTGGATCTTGTCAGTCGTTTCTTGCAGAATCTCGGGCCCAGTCAATTGTGAATGACCGACCTCGTGCCATACAATAGGCGAGCGACATCTCCTACCATACAAGGCTTCGAAAGGTGCCATTTCGATGCTGGAGTGATAGCTATTATTGTACGAAAATTCGACCAACGGTAGGTGTTTGCTCCAACTACCACCAAAATCGATAACACACGCACGGAGCATGTCTTCAATAGTACGAATCGTTCTTTCAGTCTGCCCGTCGGTTTGCGGGTGGAATGCGGTACTCAAATTCAGCGTCGTACCAAGAGCTGCTTGAAAAGTTTCCCACAATCTCGATGTAAACCGAGCATCGCGATCAGAAATGATGTCTCGAGGCGTACCATGATTCTTAATGATCTCGTCGGTGTAGATTTGGGCTAGTTTGGCCACCTTATAGTCTTCTCGTATTGGCAGAAAGTGGGCTGATTTGGTTAGACGGTCGACTATAACCCAAATACTGTCGTGACCTGATGGCGTGGTCGGAAGCTTAGTTATGAAATCCATAGTGTGACAACCCGAAATCTAGAACTTTTCGTTGTGTCGTGATGTAACTTGTTTGTACATTATGTGACTAGTGACTGACTAAACTTAATGATAACGTGAATCTTTATGTGATATGTGCTTTGTTATGTGTGCATTGGTATGTATATATGTATGTGTTATATGTGAGCCGAGAACCCAACCCGAGAACAAGGAACCCGACTCGAGACCATGAGGTCTCGAGTGATTTGTGACCATGACTCGCAACCGGGCGGTTGCGAGTGGGCCTTTGGGCCGTAACCGGTTTGGGCCGAAACCCCAAGCCCAACCCGAAACATCCCTTGGTATATATACCCCATCTTTCCCCACTTTCCCTCATTTCATACACAACACACAAACACACTTCTCCTATTTCTCTCTCAACTAGAACACCCCAAAACAACATCCCAACCTTCTCCAACTTTCGGATTCAAGCAAGGGATCTCGGTCAAGAAAGCTCGGATCACTCGGACACTTCATCTTCTCTCATTTTCTTCCTTTCTTTCGGCTCATCCTCCTTCTTCACAACCGGTTAGTGTTGTTACTATGTGCATGAGATTTATGTATGCTTATGAACTAAGAAATGCTTGGATAGTAGTTTTTGTATAATTTTTAGGATGAATTGTGGAACTTGACTATATGTGAAAACCCTTGTGAACAAGGCTTGATAACATGTTTAAATGACTAACAAATGGTAGTTCAAGAATGATTATGACTAACCATACTATGCTTCTTTATTCCTTGCAAATAATGATGTTAAACTTAAGATTCGGATATATAATGTATGTTTTGCATGTTGATCTTGCTAGAACATGTGATTTTGGTTCATAAATATATGATTATGTTGATATGAAAACCCTAGAAAATGATGAACATAAGATGAACTTGTTTGAATATGACTTGAAGATGTAAAAATGGCAAAGTTTGATCTATTTTCATTGCTGGTCAGTTTAGGAAAAGTGTTAGTGAAACATTATTGGTTGTTTCCTAATCTGGGTCTGAATACATGGTACAATTTCGGACTGTTGCATCTGCATCATCACGTGTACGTGAAAGGGACAGCTTACGACTCGCAACCGCGTCGTTGCGACTCGCAACCAAGGCAAGACAACTCGAGACCACGTAGTTGCGACTCGCAACCACAGCATGACTACTCGAAACCGCGAGATTGCGACTCGAAATCACGCCGTTGCGACTCGCAACCAAAACATGATGACTCGAGACCATGGTTACGACTCGCAACCACAGCGTGACAAGCCGAGACCACCTGGTTGCGACTCGAGACCAGCTGGTTGCGAGTGGGCTGTCCATTCTGGTTATTGGGCCATTCTGTGTTAACTTGGGCTATCTGTTAAATGAACTATGTGTTGCTGTTGACTGCTTAATTATTTAGGCCGGCCCATTAACCCACTGTTTACTTATATGCTTGATACGTGTTAGTTATGTGTAAGTTTTACGTGAATGCTTGTATACCGAACCTGACCTATACCGGTAACCATGTTAGGACGTGGTGACCAACGTGATTGACAAGTAACCTAAACCTACCGAGCAACCCAAGGTGAGTTCACAACTTAAAAGCATGCGTCCCGGTGGTTTGGGACACGAGACTAACAACCCTATCCCCTGGTAAAAGGGGATACCATTTACATACTTTCCCTGGTTATTGGGAACAAAACTTACTTTTCCTTCCCTGGTATTGGGAAACCTTTTGGACAATCCTATCCCCTGGTAAAAGGGGATACCATTTACATACCTTCCCTAGTTATTGGGAACAAAACTTACTTTTCCTTCCCGGGTATTGGGAAACCTTTTGGTTAATTACAGTTTATACGGATTGCAACTAACGGCACTAAACGAAACTCTATCACTCAAGTCCCTACTACAAATACCGATTAGTCGCCGGGTTAGGCGAACGGGTTATTAGTTGATAGCGCTATTTAGGTGTTTACCAGCCTCACACCGTGCCCTGGTTTGGGACGGGCGTGAACTAATGAACTCAGAAATCCGTCAATGATGATAGAACATTGACATCGGGGCATCCTGCGGATACGCAACGGTTACCTAGTGTTCGGTATTGGAAAAACAGTTTAGTCGCTAACTTTTGGGGTAGCTCCCCAGGGCATGTATAAACGGATAAATTAACCGGTGAAACAAAGTTTTTGGTAATTAAAACTGGACAACTAGTGAACTCACTCAGCATTATTGTTGACTCCTTACTGCATGCTTTGCAGGTAACCAATGATTCAGGAGCTGCTACTTGGGGAAGTGTAGTGTTCGTCAAACCCGTGTGTTGGGATAACTGTTTTGATCAATGAACTGTCTTTAAAACTATTTTGGTTTATGCTTCCGCTGTTTTGTTAAACTAATTACCGAATCTAAACTCTAATGTTGTTAATTACTTCGGATTTTAAATATTTCTACTATTAATTAAATGCTCAGTATAATTGGTGGCTGGATCCTGGTCAGTCACGCCCTCGAAGCGGGTGTTATCCGCAGGTGGATTTTGGGGGTGTGACAGATTGGTATCAGAGCCATTGGTTATAGTGAACTTGGTTTTAAAAAGGGGTAAATCTTTTTGGAGAAAACCAGACTATAACCCGTGACTCGTGACGACACTACACTCCAAGTACAAGGCTCAACACTTTTGACCTCATAGCTCGGACCAGTGTTTACTTGTTTGCTTACTTTATGTTTCCTGTTTCGCTATACGTACTAGTATGCCTAACTAGTGAACGCCCACATACGATATTGCATGTGATTGCACGTTAGCACGCCAATATGAATTCATGAACACTTTCTCGTATCATGTGATTGATAGGGTGGTAATTCCCTAAACCTCCGTGACTTACACTACTTAATACTCTTTGAAATCTACTCGAGTGTGGGGAACCATTTGACATGAGTTAAGAGGAGCTGAGATGAACATGCAAATCACAATATTATTGTGGGTGCACACATAATAATATAGTGGGGTGGATGTAAGTCCCAGTGAGGCTTAACAAGTGAAAAAGGGGTTCCGTTTCGTTATCTGTATGTTGAGAAAACACAACAGTCCATAGGAGCCGTGGCAGTGATTGTCTCCTACTCGAACACGATCTTTTCACTTCTCACTGCACCCCTTTCGAACCTCGATGCTATCGAGTATTACCTGAACACCCATATGAACGCCTAGCGAACTGTGTAGAACATTAGGTGCTTGTACGAGCATCCCCGGGATGGGTGTTGAAACGACAATGATTGGTCTATATCCTTCTCACCTTTCTTCGCTTACTGGAACTTAACGTGTTGACGTCTTAAATCCCGAAGTGCGATCACTTCTGCAACACTATCTCAACATACCGTGTAGTACTCAGTCAAGAGGGTAGACGTAGTACCTTACTGGCTTCAGCATTTGAACGACCCTAGTCACCGACAACGAGCATCAGCGAATTGACTCCAATCGAACCCTTAACCCTAGTCAGCGGCTCATAGGAGCCAGCTCTTACGAGTCAGTCGGGCCATAAGCGATGACAATCGACAATGGTGCGGAAATGCGTAACGGCCAGCTCAATAAGTACACCTTGGGACGCGGCACGGAAACGCGACAAGATGGACTTGTCAGTGAAGGATCGTAGCGCACCATTTCAAGCAACGACATCAGAAACAACAGTCGCGACAACATCAAGGTCAACAACCAGGGGAATGATGATAGTAATGGGAGTCCTCGCAACCGTAACAACAACATTGGAAATGATGCTCGTGGAAGGGCAGTTAGGATTGGCGCAGGCGACGCCAGACATAGTATGAGTAGTTGTTTGCTTCATCTCTATTCTGCTTGACCCTGATACTTCTTGAAACCGAACCAGATGAGGAATCGACTGATGGCAAGTCAAATAGAATCTCAAAAGTTCGTTAGGATGTAAACCCGACCTTGTGGGACGAGTGTCCGATGTCGACCTTCCTTCTACCACACTCGATGGTTACAACGCAGTAGTTAGTGTGAATTGGTTACCCAGGAATCACGCGAATATACCCAGTGAGGAGAAAACTTTGTGTGGAGAATCGGCATTTGTTCTAAAGCATCAGAGTAGTTCAATTAGCGCCATTCCAGCTGTGAAGGCCAGAAGTGTCTACAGAGGGATTACTCCGCTGTGTTAGCAACCGCTACGGATGTTAAGGCTAAGGAAAAGTGGATCGAGGATCCACCAGTTGTTCGTTGTTTCTCTCGGCATGCTATCCGAGGAACATTCAGTTTTTCTTCCGAAAATTTGTTAAGCGGAATCTCAGTTTGATCTCACGTCTGAGGCAGCCCTGATTACATGTACTTTTACCATTTTGCGCCAGGAAGGTCGCAAGATCTATCAAAGCAACTACAGGAACCGTTGGACAGGAGTTTTGTAAGGTCTAGTTCTTCGCTTTGGGGGAGCCCCACTTATCCTAGGGAAGATGGGCCTTTTCGTGTGTATACTGACTATTAAGAACTCATCAAGGTGACAGCCCATGACCATTTGTCTCGATCCCGTATTGACAACCTGTTGACCAGTTACATGGGTCATGCTCCTATGTGAAGAATGAGTAGCGAACGAACTAACATCAGATGGAAGTCCGAAGGGAGGATGTTCCTAAAACGGCATAGTGAACGCAATGAGGCCATTTCCAGGAGACACCGGATGAATTATTCCATGACCTTTTGGGATGAACAACCCACCAGCTGCTTTATGGATCACACTGCAACTGTGTTTATCTAGTACGTTTTGAATCACTTCTAGGAGAAAGGGGCACCTTGAACAACACTTGTATTCCATTGTAGAGCTTCTAGGGAGGAGCGTCTACGTGCGAAGTCTACCTAAGTATGACTTCAGGATTCGGGAAGTACACATTTTCTTTTTATCAAACAACGAAGTGGGAATACACATGGATCTCGCTAAGATCCATTTTGTTAGGAACTGATCAACATCAAAGATCCCTTCGAGGATACAGGAGTTTCTTGGTCCCACTAGATACTATCGCAGCTTAATCACAAGACTTTCGGAGGTCGCACAGCTTAAGTCTCGTTGGCACAGCAGGGTGTTGTGTTCGTGAAAGACCAAAACAGGAGGACGTCTTTTCAGCTTTCGAATCCCAAACTTTGTAATGCACTGAGCATCACCTTCACCCTAGGGTACGGGTAATCTAGCGGTATCCCATGATGCTTCGAATTAGGATCCCAGTTACACACGGATGCAACGCGAGAAGGTTATTGCTTACGCCTCTCGACAACTTAGGACGCACGAAAGGAACTACACAACGCTTGATTTGGAACTGGGAGCAGTGATTTTCGCACTTAAGCTATGACGGCAGTACCTATACGGAACCAAGTGCGCCACCTACACCGACCACAGAAGTTTAGAACACATATTCAAGCAGAAGGAACTGAATATGCGACAGCGACGATGGGGCGAACTGCTGAATGATTACGAGTGCTCCATCAGGTATCACCCGGGCAAGGCCAATGTAGTGGCAGACGCCCTCGGTCGGAAGGACACTACGCCTAAGCGCGTAAGAGCTTTACAACTCACGATCCATTCTAGTCTACCTTCGCAAATACGAGCTGCTCAGATAGAAGCACTGAAACCAGAGAACGTTAGAGCTGAAGCCCTATGCGAGTCAAGGCAACGCTTAGAACAGAAGGAAGACGGTGCTTATTATGTAACGGGACGCATTTGGGTCCCACTCTATGGCGACTTACGAGAACTTACGATGGATGAAGCGCACAAACCTCGCTACTCAGTACACCCTGGTTCGGATAAGATGTACCACGATATTAAGACTACGTATTGGTGGCCTAGCATGAAGGCCCACATAGCAACTTACGTCAGCAAGTGTTTGACTTGTGCGCGAGTCAAGACGGAATATCAGAAACCCTCAGGCCTACTCCAACAACCAGAGATACCACAATGGAAATGGGAGCAAATTTCCATGGATTTCGTTACTGGCCTACCTAGATCACAGCGCGGAAACGATACTATCTGGGTGATCGTGGATCGACTCACGAAATCCGCACACTTCTTGGCGATCAAAGACAACAGATAAATTCTCCACTCTGGCGAAGATATACCTCAAGGAAGTTGTTTCGAGGCACGGGGTGCCCACCTCTATCATCTCTGATCGAGATGCACGTTTTACTTCGGAACTGTGGCAAGCAATGCACAAGTCTTTTGGCTCACGTTTAGATATGAGCACAGCATATCACCCACAGACGGACGGGCAGTCCGAACGCACTATTCAAACATTAAAAGACATGCTTCGCGCTTGTGTAAACGACTTTGGCAACAGCTGGGAAAACAGCTACCACAACAGCATTAAAGCTGCTCCGTTTGAGGCATTGTACGGACGTAAATGCCGGTCACCTCTTTGTTGGGCAGAGGTGGGGGATAGTCAAATCACTGGTCCAGAACATGTGGTAGACACTACTGAGCGGATTGCTCAAATACGACAACGCATGGCGGCCGCTCGTGACCGTCAGAAGGCTTACGCCGATAAGGGCAGGAAACCACTTGAGCTCCAGGTTGGGGAGCGGGTATTACTCAAAGTTTCACCCTGGAAGGGTGTGGTTCGTTTTGATAAACGAGGCAAACTCAACCCACGGTACGTTGGACCTTTCGAAATCTTTGAGAAAATAGGCAAGGTGGCCTACAGACTGAACTTACCAGCAGAACTCGGTGCAGTTCACAACGTTTTCCATGTGTCGGATCTGAAGAAGTGTCTGTCAGATGAGACGCACGTAGTTCCTCTGAAGGAACTCACGATCGACGAACAATTGAAATTCGTCGAAGAACCTGTCGAAATCACGGACCGGGATGTTAAGGTCCTCAAGAGCACTAGAATACCTCTGGTTCGAGTTCGTTGGAACTCACGTCGCGGCCCAGAGTTCACCTGGGAGCGCGAAGAATCGGATGAAACAAAAATATCCCCAACTGTTTGAGAACAGTACAAACGCTACTGAGGCTGAAGCTACGGAATTTCGGGACGAAATTCCAGATCAACGGGGGGTGGATGTGACACCCCAGGATAACCGGGAAAACCTTATAACTTGACTAGCTTCCTCAGTGAGTGCCATCAAATTTCGGGACGAAATTTCTTTCAACTTGGGGATGATGTGACAACCCGAAATCTAGAACTTTTCGTTGTGTCGTGATGTAACTTGTTTGTACATTATGTGACTAGTGACTGACTAAACTTAATGATAACGTGAATCTTTATGTGATATGTGCTTTGTTATGTGTGCATTGGTATGTATATATGTATGTGTTATATGTGAGCCGAGAACCCAACCCGAGAACAAGGAACCCGACTCGAGACCATGAGGTCTCGAGTGATTTGTGACCATGACTCGCAACCGGGCGGTTGCGAGTGGGCCTTTGGGCCGTAACCGGTTTGGGCCGAAACCCCAAGCCCAACCCGAAACATCCCTTGGTATATATACCCCATCTTTCCCCACTTTCCCTCATTTCATACACAACACACAAACACACTTCTCCTATTTCTCTCTCAACTAGAACACCCCAAAACAACATCCCAACCTTCTCCAACTTTCGGATTCAAGCAAGGGATCTCGGTCAAGAAAGCTCGGATCACTCGGACACTTCATCTTCTCTCATTTTCTTCCTTTCTTTCGGCTCATCCTCCTTCTTCACAACCGGTTAGTGTTGTTACTATGTGCATGAGATTTATGTATGCTTATGAACTAAGAAATGCTTGGATAGTAGTTTTTGTATAATTTTTAGGATGAATTGTGGAACTTGACTATATGTGAAAACCCTTGTGAACAAGGCTTGATAACATGTTTAAATGACTAACAAATGGTAGTTCAAGAATGATTATGACTAACCATACTATGCTTCTTTATTCCTTGCAAATAATAATGTTAAACTTAAGATTCGGATATATAATGTATGTTTTGCATGTTGATCTTGCTAGAACATGTGATTTTGGTTCATAAATATATGATTATGTTGATATGAAAACCCTAGAAAATGATGAACATAAGATGAACTTGTTTGAATATGACTTGAAGATGTAAAAATGGCAAAGTTTGATCTATTTTCATTGCTGGTCAGTTTAGGAAAAGTGTTAGTGAAACATTATTGGTTGTTTCCTAATCTGGGTCTGAATACATGGTACAATTTCGGACTGTTGCATCTGCATCATCACGTGTACGTGAAAGGGACAGCTTACGACTCGCAACCGCGTCGTTGCGACTCGCAACCAAGGCAAGACAACTCGAGACCACGTAGTTGCGACTCGCAACCACAGCATGACTACTCGAAACCGCGAGATTGCGACTCGAAATCACGCCGTTGCGACTCGCAACCAAAACATGATGACTCGAGACCATGGTTACGACTCGCAACCACAGCGTGACAAGCCGAGACCACCTGGTTGCGACTCGAGACCAGCTGGTTGCGAGTGGGCTGTCCATTCTGGTTATTGGGCCATTCTGTGTTAACTTGGGCTATCTGTTAAATGAACTATGTGTTGCTGTTGACTGCTTAATTATTTAGGCCGGCCCATTAACCCACTGTTTACTTATATGCTTGATACGTGTTAGTTATGTGTAAGTTTTACGTGAATGCTTGTATACCGAACCTGACCTATACCGGTAACCATGTTAGGACGTGGTGACCAACGTGATTGACAAGTAACCTAAACCTACCGAGCAACCCAAGGTGAGTTCACAACTTAAAAGCATGCGTCCCGGTGGTTTGGGACACGAGACTAACAACCCTATCCCCTGGTAAAAGGGGATACCATTTACATACTTTCCCTGGTTATTGGGAACAAAACTTACTTTTCCTTCCCTGGTATTGGGAAACCTTTTGGACAATCCTATCCCCTGGTAAAAGGGGATACCATTTACATACCTTCCCTAGTTATTGGGAACAAAACTTACTTTTCCTTCCCGGGTATTGGGAAACCTTTTGGTTAATTACAGTTTATACGGATTGCAACTAACGGCACTAAACGAAACTCTATCACTCAAGTCCCTACTACAAATACCGATTAGTCGCCGGGTTAGGCGAACGGGTTATTAGTTGATAGCGCTATTTAGGTGTTTACCAGCCTCACACCGTGCCCTGGTTTGGGACGGGCGTGAACTAATGAACTCAGAAATCCGTCAATGATGATAGAACATTGACATCGGGGCATCCTGCGGATACGCAACGGTTACCTAGTGTTCGGTATTGGAAAAACAGTTTAGTCGCTAACTTTTGGGGTAGCTCCCCAGGGCATGTATAAACGGATAAATTAACCGGTGAAACAAAGTTTTTGGTAATTAAAACTGGACAACTAGTGAACTCACTCAGCATTATTGTTGACTCCTTACTGCATGCTTTGCAGGTAACCAATGATTCAGGAGCTGCTACTTGGGGAAGTGTAGTGTTCGTCAAACCCGTGTGTTGGGATAACTGTTTTGATCAATGAACTGTCTTTAAAACTATTTTGGTTTATGCTTCCGCTGTTTTGTTAAACTAATTACCGAATCTAAACTCTAATGTTGTTAATTACTTCGGATTTTAAATATTTCTACTATTAATTAAATGCTCAGTATAATTGGTGGCTGGATCCTGGTCAGTCACGCCCTCGAAGCGG
The DNA here is from genome assembly GCF_002127325.2 of Helianthus annuus. Lineage (NCBI taxonomy): Eukaryota > Viridiplantae > Streptophyta > Magnoliopsida > Asterales > Asteraceae > Helianthus > Helianthus annuus. The sequence goes on along the minus strand of NC_035444.2, from coordinate 136,914,649 downwards.
GTGTTATCCGCAGGTGGATTTTGGGGGTGTGACACATAGCTATGCTTTCCCACTTCCATACGGGTATCGGCGGTTGTTTGAGTAAGCCTGACGGTCTTTGGTGTTCAGCCTTGACTCTTGCACAAGTTAAACAGCTACCAACATATAGAGCAATATCCCTTTTCATCCCAGGCCACCAGTACTTATAGCGAAGGTCCTGGTACATTTTGTCCGCACCGGGATGAATGGAATATCGGGATTTGTGGGCTTCGTTCATGATGATCTTTCGCAAATCTGTCCTCCTCGGAACCCAGATTCGGTCCAGATAATAGAATATCCCGTTAGCTTTGCTCACGAGCTGAGTTCCATCGTGTTGGATTCGTTCTTTCTTCAACGTACGCTCGTTAAAGCAAGCGTGTTGTGCTTCGCGGATGAGAGCTTCGAGGTTATACTGAGCCTGGATGTTTCGAACACCTATCACGTAATTCTTTCTGCTGAGGGCGTCTGCAACTACATTCGCCTTGCCTGGGTGATAACGGATCTCACAGTCGTAATCGTTGAGAAGTTCTACCCATCGGCGTTGACGCATATTGAGTTCTCTCTGGTTAAAGATATGTTGTAAGCTCTTGTGATCGGTGAAGATCGTGCACTTTGTACCATACAGGTAGTGTCGCCAAATCTTTAAGGCAAAGACAACTGCGCCTAGCTCAAGGTCATGGGTTGTATAGTTCTTCTCGTGGATTTTGAGCTGTCGAGATGCGTAAGCTATAACCTTGTCTCGTTGCATGAGAACACAGCCAAGTCCAAGGTTTGAAGCATCACAATAGACAACGAAGTCATCGCTTCCGTCCGGCAGTGTAAGAACTGGTGCATGGCACAGCATGTGTTTGAGGGTTTGGAAAGCAGTCTCCTGCGCGGTTCCCCACACAAAAGGCTTGTCTTTATGAGTAAGGGAGGTAAGCGGTACAGCAATCTTTGAGAATCCTTCGATGAATCGCCGGTAGTAACCGGCTAATCCGAGAAAAGAGCGAACTTCTGACGGATTCTTTGGTGTAACCCATCCCTTGACTGCCTCAATCTTTGCAGGATCAACGTGTATACCTCGACTATTCACAATGTGACCCAGAAATTGAACCTCCTCCAACCAGAACTCACACTTGGAGAACTTGGCGTAGAGTTGGTTTCCCTGAAGCAACTCGAGAACCAATCGCAAATGCTGCGCATGTTCGGCCCTCGATCTGGAATAGATCAGGACGTCGTCGATAAATACAATGACGAAACGGTCTAAGAACGGTTTACACACGCGATTCATCAGATCCATAAAGACCGCGGGTGCGTTAGTCAATCCAAAAGGCATGACAACAAATTCGTAGTGGCCGTATCGGGTTCGAAAAGCGGTTTTGGGTATGTCTTCCTCTTGAATCCGCAACTGATGGTAGCCTGAACGTAGATCAATCTTGGAGAAACACTGAGCACCTTGTAATTGGTCAAACAGGTCATCGATTCTTGGTAAGGGGTATCGGTTCTTGATGGTCAGCTTGTTCAATTCCCGGTAATCGATGCACATTCGGAACGACCCGTCCTTCTTTTTGACGAAAAGGACTGGTGCGCCCCATGGAGAAGTGCTCGGGCGAATGAAGCCTTTTTCAAGTAACTCTTGGAGTTGGTTTGAGAGTTCTCGCATCTCAGATGGAGCGAGTCGATACGGAGCTTTGGCCACTGGGTTGGCTCCTGGAATAAGGTCGATTCGAAAGTCGATATCACGACTAGGAGGTAATCCAGGAAGATCATCAGGGAACACCTGAGGAAATTCTCGGACAACAGGAACATCCTTGACTTCAACTTTCTTTTTCTTGTCCGTCTCTGCTACAACAATGTTGGCCAAGAAGGCTCGATATTCCTTGCGGAGATATTTGCGAGCTTGAAGACAGGACATGAGCTTGAGATCTTTTGCAGTAGTTTCACCATAAACACATAGAATATCACCACTAGCTAGCACAAAACGAATCATCTTATCGGCACACACAACTTCAGCATGGTTTTCACGAAGAAAGTCCATGCCTACTATGACATCGAAACTTCCGAGCTGCATTGGAATGAGATTAATTGGGAATATATGATTGTTGAGCTCGAGAGTACAATCACGGAGCACAGAATTGACAGCAATGGTTCTTCCGGTAGCGACTTCTACTTCGAAGGGTGACGAAAGATAAGAGCGCTTACGTCTAAGAAGCTTCTCAAATTCAAATGACACAAAGCAGTTATCGGCTCCAGTATCAAACAAACATGATGCATAAATACCATTCACAAGGAACGTACCATTGACCACGTTGTTGTCAGCTTGAGCCTGGCGTGCGTTGATGTTGAAAGTTCTGGCGTGAGCGGTTTGTTGTTGAGGCTGCTGTTGTTGTTGCTGGGGTTGTTGAGCTTCTTGTTTCACCACCCTGTTCGGGCACCGGTTTGCGAAGTGGTTAGGGTCACCACATGCAAAGCAGGTCCGAACATTGTTTGCCGGGGCCTGTGCAGCTTGAGGAGCTTGAGGAGCTTGAGGAGCAGGTAACAGGGCTTGGTTAACAGCGGCTTGAGCTTGCGTTTGACGAGGACCATAGCGGCAATTCGCAGTGAAATGCCCGTAAACGTTGCAGTGGACACAGAATCGGCAGGCCACACCCACCGGGTGATGATAAGAACATGTAGCACAGAGTGGGTGGGGGCCGGTGTACGCACGCTTAGCCGGCGGCGCATTGATCACTGGCGCATTGCGCTGTGGTTGTTGCTGTTGTGGCGGTACTGACTGAAGAGGAGCAGCATTGGTTGCGGCGGCGCAACTCTTGTTCTTCTTTCTTCTTCTCGAGGACTTGGAGGCTTGAGCAGTAGGGTTGTCGGTTGATGCGGTAGTAACTTGATGCAACGACTTGGATGGCTTATCCCAGACACCAGCCTTAACTCGCTTGTCGTTAATCTCGGCAGCGAGTAGGTAGGTTTCCTCGATTGATGCGGGTTTGGCGGCGAACACATAATCTGCAACACAATCCGGAAGAGCACGGATGTATTTCTTGATGGTCATCTCGGGAGTCTTGACCTGGTCTGGACAGATAATGCTCAGTTGTTTGAAACGGGCGGTGAGACCAGCGTTGTCGCCCTCCTTCTGCTTGATGGTCCAGAACTCATCCTCCAACTTTTGGCGTTCGTGGGGAGGACAGAACTCGTCCAGCATGATAGCCTTCAGTTCCTCCCACGTCAGCTCGTAGGCAGCGTCGTTCCCGCGCTTATTCCTTTCGGCTGTCCACCAGTCCAATGCCCGCGACTGGAAGACACCGGTAGCATTGAGAGTTCGAAGATGATCCGGGCATCCGCTTTGACGAAGGGTAACTTCCACAGAGTCAAACCAGTGAAATAAGCCTGTAGGGCCCTCTTCACCGGTGAACTCCTTCGGTCCACACGCCTTAAATTGCTTGAAACTGAACGGAGTTTTGCTGGGTTCAGTGAGGGTTCGGGATTCTTCCGACGACTTGCTGGTGTTTTCGTACACCTCACTGACAGCTTTTGCTACAGACCTCGAGATGAGCTTGGCGAGACGTCGGTCTCTCTTTTCCTGACGGGTAAGGTTTTGGCGAATTCTTGATGATGACGACATGGTCTGCAATAGACATCGCCATAGGGCTCAACACAACGAATTCGAATCTCGCACGTCTTAGTTTACTAAAGCTTAGAATCACGTCGCATCTCACGTCACGTATCGCATATAAACACATAAGCACATAATCATAGAGGCACATAAGCACAGAAGCAACTAGAGCACATAAGCAATTAAGCAAATAGAGCACTTAATTTCCTAAACACGTACGCACTTTTATCACAGAGGATGTCAGAAAACAGAAACCTATAACCACAAGTCGAGTGTCGTTCGTTTTGCGTATCGGGTAGCATCACACTGTATCGTCTAACTTAGTCGTATAGCGTAGCATAGCACACTGGTTTCGTTTAGATCACATCAACAGGGATTTGAATCGAGATAGGATAGCAACAGAAGTCACGCAGATTGATAACAAATGGAGTAACCAACGAATCTTAAAACACGTAAACAGGTAATTCATATAAAATCAACAAAGCAACACTCAAAATCGGAAAATGGATTGTCTGCGGCTACTAGACTTTGACTAACCATGGCAATTTAACTATTCACAGTTGACTTGTCGTCACTTTCGACTCTAGGGGACATGTTTCTGCCTCGATTCTTGGGCATTATGCATGCGCATTCTAGGCCATACTCGTGAGTTCAGGTCGTTGGAGTCCGTCAATTGCCTTGGCGAGATGAAATAAAGTCGGAATAACTGCCAAGGTTAGGGTTTCACCCCTAGCTCAGCAATTTCTTCCTTGTTTTAAGAAAATCCAGAGGAAAATTTTCATCAAATTACGGGTTTCAGCCCTAATTTGGTATAATTCTCCCCCGTTTGTTGATAGAAAATCGCACAAAATAATTGGCAAAATGCTGTAATTTAGGCAGAAATTCGCGGGTTTCACTCCTAATCCCGTCCAAACTACAAAATTTGGCTCGGAGTTCGGATGTAATGATAGAATAGAAGGAAACAACATAAAATAAGCACATAAACTTGGTCTCTTGGTTCCTTAGCTATAGTCTAGGCCTCTAAGACAGCGATCCGGACTAGATCGTGTCTAACCTAATTCCCTATAGTTATGGCTCTGATACCAATCTGTCACACCCCAACCGATGGCGGAATCATCGGGGCGCGGCACTGAGCGAAACAGATTGTTCAGAAGTTTCCACAACAACTATCATACAATTCAGTTATATAACACGTCCCATACCGTGTCCCAAACAATAACAAGTTATCATAGAAATCAACCAAACAATATGGGAACTGTTCCGACAACTCAGATTCTTAATTATTACAGACTGAATTAAATATTGTTTTAAGACTTCTAGACGGCTATCTGTAAATCTTACTGACTACAGGTGCCAGTACAAGATCCACAGATAATTATGACCCTGGAGCAGGTATGTGGACACTGTCCTAAGGTCACAGGCTCCTAGAAGCTTATTATTGCCTCGCTTCCCTAGCACGCTAGTAGCTTAAACACCTGTCACATACGTTAAAATAAAAGTCAATACATATAATGTAAAGGTGAGTACACAAGTTTGATATAGCATATAGAGTTCAAATAGTTTACGCATAACCAAGCACGTACACAAGGGCAAACGATGCATGTAAATTATCAACATGGGACCATCGATACCAACGACTTCAAGTTGACTGTCCGAGACAGTTCGCAATACATGATTACCACCGTAATCCATGCAAGTAATTGTCCTTAGCAACCCCCGTGTGAACGGGTGCTGAGTCCAAACTATAGTACTACGTTGCTAAAGCAGGCAGATAGCACTCCACGTGTAAACATAATAAACAGCAATCATTTAAACAAGTAATACATGCAAGTAGGTTAGCGTTCAAATAGTTTGTGTTGTTTGTGAATTTGATAGATTACGTATGTAACACCCAAAAGTGCTGAAAGCAAAAAGGGATCGAGTATACTCACAGTGATTGATCGTGGTTTGAGAGGAGCACTGAGAATAGGTTAGCCTGAATAGTTCGATAACACAACGATGAGTAACGCGGAAAAGTAAACAATGTACTTGGATCGAGTAGGCCATTCGATCGGACAGCAGTTCGATCGAGTGGGCTGTTCGATTGGTTTGAAAGTCCGTTCGAACATCCATTCGATCGGCCGGCTGGCTCGATCGGCTGGTTCCTTCAAGTGGATTGTTTCTTCCTTTGATGTGAAGGAGGTGTTTGTGTATGATGGTTTGTACTACCTTTCAAGTTGGCCGATCGAACAGCTGTTCGATCGGTTAGCCCAACCGATCGGCTAGCACTTCATTGTTTTCAAATATGTCACTCGATCGGTTGGCATGCTCGATCGGGTGACATTCCAATGTTTCGAAAAGTCTAAGTGTTGAAGTGTAGTATCTCATGATTCGAGCAGTAATGATTACAATCGAGTGGCGTAGTCGATCGAACAGTACCTCGTCAATACTACACTTTGTGAGTTGGTGGGTCTAAGTGCTAGTCGATCGGTTAGCCTAGTCGATCGGCTGGCATAGTCGTTCGGTTGGGCTGTTCGATCGAACAGCCTAGCCGTTCGGCCAGCTTCTCGATTCGGTTAACCTATCACTTAACACTTGGTTATTCCCGTTAATTGTTGATGTTTTAGAGATATTTTGACTACGAGTTGAACCACAAAGCTGAAGTCCCTACTTAGTCTACTGACTCGAGCAGGAATCACCCAAGCTCGGCCAGAGGCGGTTTGGAACTTAAGTTTAACGTTTAACCCGAAATCGGTATATCTCTCGGTAGAACCCGAATCTTGAACCATGTGTTTGTTTAGATTGATTGTAAATCGGTTCAAGTCTCGTTTTCACCTTTTTGAGTGTAAAAGAGTTGAAAGATAGATGAAAACCCATCTTCCAATCCTTTTCCACCGTGAAATGTTAAGATCTTTGGTAGATTTTAGGTTATTTATATGGAAATCGGTTAGATCTAGCTTATTCATGGTTGAATGAAGTCAAGAACATGAAGTTCTTGATGAACACCAAGAACACCATGATGACATCACTCAAGAACACCTAGATCTTGGTGATTTCATGGATGAAATCCAAGTTTTGAAAGATAGAAAGATGGAGAATCGATTAATGAACAAAAACGTACAAGGATTAGAGCGAAATACTTACTGGTTTGAGAGAAATCTGGGATTTAGTGAGAAGAAGAGGCTGGTCGGTCAGAGCTTTTCCAAAAGTGGAAAGTTTGACAAGGACAGCCCTATTTATAGGCTTCCAAAAGAGGAAAGGGTCAGCTGATCGAACAGCATCCCTGATCGAGCAGCTGCCCGATCGAACAGCCTGTTCGATCGGCTAGCCTGTTCGATCAGGTTGCCCTGTTCGATCGGCTTGCCTGGTTTTGAGTGTTTCGCGACGATTTTTGATATTTCGAGTTCGATGAACGATGATTTGAGAATGATAGAATTCCTAATCAAATTACTTTTAGTCTCAACTTACTATATCTAACATACAAGCATCCTTACAACCATTTTGGGTTCGATTTCCATTGAGTTTGATTCACCTTCGATTCTTGATTGATTTGATTGATTCACCACACACTTAACATAAAAGTAAACATGCACAAGTAACACATAAGGCACACACGCACGTATAAAAAGTACTAAAATCCCCACACTTGAGCTTGATGATTGATTTGATTAGCTTGATTATTGATTGACTAGCTTTATTGCATTGTTACTTCCTATCATTCACAGTCGGTCGTTGATTCATAGTTCGATTGTCGGTCGATTAGTTTGATTATACAACACTTACTCCAAATAATATGAAAATCAAAATGAAACTAAAATGAAATTAATCTTTATTAATCTTTAATTCCAATAACAGTCAACTCTTGACTTTGACTTTGACTTTTGGAAAACACGGGGTGTTACATAAACATTGTAAACCTGATCCCGAAATAATTTCCATCCGTTTACAATATTCAGAATATTAATCAACTTTATTAATTTCACATAACGAGCACAAAATTATAATGTACGGCGAGATATAATTAGAAATAGTGCATAGCTGAAGAACCTTGGAAACTCGAGTTGTCACAGTAATCTTCCTTTGTCAGCTCAGAATTTCCAATTTTCCTAGCCACCAGACTTTCGTATGATTCCAGAATCGATGCCAGAAAACTCATTTGTTGTTTAGCAGCGTCAATGCTCATTGCTGGAGAATTTTCAGCTTTAAGGCGATGTTGTAGAGAATCTCATCGGGTTCTTCAGAGTTTGAAGCTGTTGAAGATGAATGATATCCTGGATCGTAGCTTGATGAGCTTTTCTGTGAGTCTTTCGACTTTTCAACACTGTATGCAGTCTTTGGCGATTCACTGACTTCCACCGAGGGTACACTGCCCTTGTAGTAAAGACCGACATTCTGTTGATACGAAGAACTGCTCATCTTGCTTTGCTTTTGCAGCTCAAGCTCATGACTTTCTATCTTTTCTATCAAAGCATCAAGGGTAATTGTATCATACAACACATCATTTTTCAACATAAACACAAACGTTTGCCACTGATTAGCTTGTGGTAAGACTTCAATGATTTTATCAATGATTTCTTCACGGGTTTTTATAATTCCAAACCTATCGAGTTCAATTTTAAGGTGACAAAATCTTTCAATCATTTGTCTTACAAATTCACCTTTTATACCGTCAAACAAATCAAATTCTTTTGTAAATAAAGCTATTTTGTTCTTTTTGATTTGTTTCACACCCTCGGCTTTTACCCATAAAGCTTCCCACACTGAGTTAGATGAGCCATCGTGATTAAGCAGTGCAAAGATATCATCTCTAATCGACTGTTGGATTAAAGCAATCATTCGTTGTTCATACGAAAAATTCTTTTTATCGTCAACTGATAAGCTTTTAAGTGGAATTTCTTCGTTTTTATCATCAATTGGCCTACTATAACCGAATTCCATACAAAACCAGCTTTCGTGCGCATAAGCTTTGGCCCAGTTAATGAATCATTCGTTCCACCATGTATAATCTTCAATACTATCAAGTTTTGGTGGTTTCGAGTTAGTTCCGTAAAAATTATCATGATTAATATTTTCAGTTATTGCTTTTGATATGCTTTTCGGTGTGACAGTCGATGTTTCGGAAGATTCTGAAGTGTAGGCCTTGTAGAACGTGTTGTAGAACTCTTCAGCCATCTCTTTCGTGTATCGCACCTTGTTTATCACCTGCAAACAAAACAAGCACTTGATCAGTTTAAACAAAAGTGAATATTTGAAAATCCGTAAAATATGCGACTTGTGCAATATTGCGGAGAAATCGATCAAAGACTCGTGCCGAAGACTCGCGGACACGTTCCAATTTTTGATATGACAATAATGATGTTCGGATGTTATCACTTGTCGAATACTGTCAACATTGAAATCAATCAAATGGGGTCAACGTTATTCGGTCAGATGAAGTGAACAAAAGTCAGAACCACTTTGTTGAATGAGCTTGTTCGGATGAATAACCGAACGGATGTGTCAACGGAAGTAATCTGATCGAATGGGATCAACAGCTTCTTGTCGAATTAGTCAACTTTTAATTTGGATCGGATGAATATCCTAGCGACTGAAGTTAACAGTTTACACCAATTATCAAAAGTGTCGGATGGGGTCAACTATAATAATTGGATCGGATGAATATCCGATCGGTTGGGGTCAAACACTATCAACTATGTTCAGATGTAGTCCACAATCAGTTTTATTGGATGATGAGTCGGTCGGATGACTATCCGCTTGACCGGTTATGAAATTTCATGTCATCCGATCGGATGACTTTGTTTCATGATTGAATGACTATCCTAGTACTTGACAAAATTCACGTGACAATCAGATACAACTATTGAATGTTGTTATGTAATTGGGCCGCCATTATCTATCATGTGACTATTAATGGTTCTGACCAACTTGTCGTCACATCTCCTTTTCAATTTTTGAATATCTGAATATCTCAAAGATGAATAAATGCTTTGAAACATTATGTCACATGCATCCGACAACAATTAATTCATATGCACACTTTGATTTAATGAATCTTCTGACAGCACAATTTGCAATTGAACCAAGATTTATATGTGGGCCGATCACGTGATTATCTGATACAAACACAAGCTTATTGGACCGATTCAACTGCACATGGGTTTGCTTTTAATTCTTGAAGGAAATAATCACATGGACAGCATGGGTTGTTACTTTTCTATTGGACCGTTATAAAAGATGGTGGATCTGACAAACACTAATGATGAGTTGGACAATAAAAGAGCTGCAACAAAAGTCGTTCAGATGGGACTTGTTATTGGTTCGGATGAATATTCGAGCAGATAGTCATCCGCTTGAAATTTTGTTGAAGTGTCGGATGGTCATCCGATTACATGTACCTGTCAAATGATTGAATGACTATCCGAGAGCTGCAATGTCAATATATCAATTGGACTTATGTCCGGATGGTCATCCGAACGGATGGCCATCCGGGTGAACAATAAGAACAGCAACAACGAATTTCATATTTTTTCGGTCAAAAAATCTTTAATATCTCTCAAAATATTTGGAATTTTGATCTGAAAAATTGTAGGCTTGTAAAACAAAGAGATTTTCTCACAATATATCAAAAAATCAGCAAATTTTAACTGTGAAATCCTTGTTAATTTTGCGTTTTTGTGAAAAAAAGTGAAGAAAATGAGTAGATGAAGAGATTTGACCAATCTGATGTGATTTCGAATCTGAAGCTTATGAAATCTCGTGAATTCTTGCGTATTTGATCCGTGCAATCGAGCTCTTGCTCTGATACCACTTGTGAACGCGTTGTAGGAGTGTAAACAACTCCCGAACGATTGCGAAACGACACGTGTGACGTGCGGAATCCGTACACGTGTGTGGACCGAACACAAGAACGTAATATAATCAAGATTCTATTAATGATCTAACAATATTTACACCTTGAATCTTCTCCTTTGCTACTTTCTCTCTCTAGACTCTTTCTCTAGGCTCCAAAGCTTCAAAGTCACAAATGAGCAAAGTGGCAAAAGTCTCTAAATGAAACACTAACAAGCCTATTTATATTATAAGAAAGACACTTAATGAGATTTCTCATTAATTACCATAATGCCACCTTGCTACTAAAAAACTTTTCCTTTATATTTTACAATACAAAACTTGGGTTCATTCCATTTCTGCTACGATTTGGATTGACGGGGGTGATAGACATAAGTGCAGCACACTAAGAAAGCCAAGCATTCCTTGCGAAGATACTTGCTCGCTTGAATACATGACATAAGTTTCAGTTCTTTCAAGGATACTTTGCCATAAACACATAATTGATCACCGTTTGAAAGAGAGAAACGAATCATCTTCTCGAAACAAACAACTTCGGCACGATTTTAGCGAAGAATGTCACACCCTGGCTTTGCAGAAGCGTGGGTTATTTAGTGTGACTTCTTAATACCATTGCAACAATCATAACAATTCTATATGATAACAATATGAGATATTTATCCATTAATAAAGTTTAGAAAAATACAATATTATACTTGTCTTAAAACAATAATCGCCAAAATAAGTTACAACCCATGACTTGATTTAATGAGTTCGTAAAAACTTAGCAAAAGACTTTAAACGATACTAGATTTAGAGTTATGTAACCCGTCCAGGAAGAAGTTACACCTTCTAAACCCGGGATGACTTCTTTATTCAAACGCAACTTGAAATATATATATGCATACCGTGCCAGATCCATTAGTTTCCTGAAATACATGTAGTTTGAAAAGTCAACATAAAGTTGAGCGAGTTCATGTGTATGTGAGTTGATATAAACCTTTGTAAAATGTCTGTATGTATGAAAATTCCTGGTATGTAGCAATAAGGAAAAAGAGATCAATTAATGTGTAGCTAATACATTAATAAGTGAAATGGCCTAGGAAGCACTCAAACCTGTAACGCGTATTTCATACCGGTCCTTCCGGCGGAACGACATAGTCACCACATGCAGCCACACGCTGGCTCATGTGTGGGGCTCGCAACACCCGATAGATCCATCACTCATGCCTCTCGGTCCTTATACAAGGATTAATGGTCTTACGATAATAGCCTACCCATTCACATGATCTAGGTAATAACCCTCCTTATGCTATCCGTACCATGTAAAACGTACTTGTAATCATCGTAACATGTATTTCACCCCCGCAGTTTAGAAAACTGAAAACAGTAAAGAGAAAAGGGGGACATGAACTCACCGAAGTGCGTCTCTAAAAAAGTATCTCCCAGTCAACCTGCTGTGCGACGACCTACATGTACTAACTTCGATTAGACGGACGGCCGTGCCTTAGCTTAAGGGTTAATGTCTTTGGGAAATAGTTAGGCAACTATTTAGTAATTACACTTCGGAATTATTTGGTAAATATATTCCTTCCCAAGGATGGGGGTTTTAATACATGTGCGTTTATACAATTCCAAGACTTTATTATTGAGTCCCACGTAATAAATATACTCTAATTCTTTTGTCCAAAATATTCTATCTCCAAATTATAAATATCTTTCCCAAAAATTATTATATTTTATTTCATTTGTCTAAAAACTCTACTTCCAAAATATAAATATTTTTCCCAAAAATATTATATTATTCCATATAATTTTTCCCCAAAATAACACTCGTCATAATACACACCTATGATTATTTTCTAAAAATGTGTGAGTTATGTTTAAAGATCGGGTGGTATTAATAATACCGTTGTAACTTAATATTTATTGTGAAGGCGTTCATATTATTTTGGAGTTGTTAACATTCGGTAATATTATTTTTACTCTAAAAATAATATTTAGATAGTTTGCAAAATAATCACAAATATTTACGCAAGTGTTGTTATGAAAATATATATTTTAGCAAGTTTATTTTTGTGAAAATCCCACCTCCGACACTTAAAAAGTTTTGTAATAAAAATCGTGGCGAAAGTTATTCGGGAAAACAAGTTAAAAATATAGTCATAACACTTGTGATAAAAATATTTACAAGTGTTAGATTTTTGGAAAAATTTTGCCAGAGTTTCCCCTGTAACTAGAGGTGGCCACGCTTTCAAGCGTATCATTTTCTTTTAAAATTCAAATCAACTATTTTCTCAATCAACAATAAACAATATTCAAACCATCAAACTAGTCAAAATAGATGTAAATCGCAATAATACATGAACTTGTGGTTTATCCAAAATATGTAGTAACTTTCCATTACTTTAGTGGATCTTTGTATAAATCAACTCGGTTTCTTGAGAGTCTCGTTTTTAAAGAAAATAAATTTCCACAACTTCTTGTCAACATTCACAAAAATAGTTCTTTTGTCAAAACTTTGTGTTACACAAGTGTCTACACACTTGTGTGTTTACAAAAATCACTCTTGTTCATTTGAAACCCGGTTTAGAAAATATGATTTCTTTTGACGCTTGGTCCTTTGAAAATACCATTTGTAGATCCGTAGATCTACTAGTTTACAAATCTATTTCATAAGAAAGATTGTCTTTACACAAGTTCATGCTTGATATGTAGTAGTGTTCATCATTTAACCTCTTTCATATCTAACATATTCTAGGTCATGTTTCATGGACATGACTTAGCCGGGTTAGATGACGATCCGAGCTACTACTAGCATAGATCAACACTAAATAATCACAATAAAACAAGTCTTACAAGTTTTACACAACTCTATTGCTTTTATCCAACATGTTTATCATTTTTGTAAACTTTTAGCATGTAGTCTTGTATGTTCATGATTTTTAACCGACAAAGTTCATTTTAACCACTTTAGAATAGATCAAGAAGGCGTTTAGAGTGACTTACTACTAGCTCGAGGCTAGGGAAGAAACTAGTCGGAAATCAAGTGGATAAAAGCAATGTAGTGAGGTCCTTCGCAATCCGAGTGCACCGAGGTTCCTTATACGTGCTCCTTAACCCTTGTATGTGCTTGGAATGTCTTGAATGAAATCGAAAATGATGGATGGGGGTGCCTTGGATCTCGGCCGAATGGAAAAGAGAAGGGAGGGAGAGTATTTGTTTTGCTAAGTGTGGTTTAAAGTGAGAGTATAACCCTTTAGGTCTTTATATAATCCATCCATCACTAATACCCCTTGGATGTTATGTCACCTAGATATTTGGCACATGATATTATAATAATCAAAAATTAGTGAGGGTGTCCCCCACATGGACCGAATTCAGTTGGGATGGGAGGGGGTTTGGTTTGTTTCCAACTATATATTTAGGATATAGTTATGTTAAGTTGGAGGTTAACTTAGTTACTAGCATGTAGTAAGTTGTGACGGGTGTTAGGGTATTCGGGGACCCTAACTGGCTCGGAAAAAGAAAAACAATGTTGATGACAATATTTTTATGTTCCGGATAAAGTCCGGTTGTTTGGTTGGATAGTGATCCGTTAAAGTGCTTAACAAAGCTTTAGAGTGTCGTTATTATTATTTTTAGTGACACAATTTATTCCCGACACTTTGGAAAGTGTCTAGTAATATTTTTCTCATGTTTTGGCACTTTACTAGTTAGCTAAATGCTGAATTTCTATTTAAAGTGCTGAATTTTGTACTTAAAGTACGTTTTAGGCACATCCGGTCACTATAATTATCACCTAGTGACGTAGTTCTACAACCCTCTTATCCCTACACTCTCTACTAGTGTAGTAAACTATCTCTGGCTCATACATGCCTTAGAGGCAGTGTCTGCCTGGTGCTGGCTATGTCAGCACGTTTACTGGGTTATCCGTTCATTGTGCTACTGTGCTTTTGTGCATCAAGTTTGTCACTAAGGTTCTGTATGTAAATAATAGAGTAACAGCAAATAGAATATGAGGCATAGTTATACATATTTCAGAAATCATGTAGAAGTTTATTTACCACTGTAAGCAAGCACAGTAATTGAGCAGTAATTAAATACTAATTAATTCATACGGATACCTGGTTTGGTGAGGGTTGTCACATTCTCCCCCGTTAAAGAAATTTCGTCCTCGAAATTTATACTACCTTAACTCCTTATGGTCACGTCACACACACACATATATATATATATATATATATATAAGTAACATCGAGGTAGATAATCATCAAACCGAATCAAACCTTACTCACATTTGGTGAGTCCAAGAATATATATCAACCCGAATCCTAGGGTTAAAAAGGTGTGTGCTCATAGCAGTTGATGTCAGAGGTACAAGACGTACTTGACGTACAGTCTAGTGTAACCCAGCTAGCAGGGGGGTTCCACAAAGAGGAGCCTTGACTAAGAAGACTCTCAAACGATCGATCGCAATGTGCAAACGAGTTTTCACGAAACATAGCACCCGCTATATAATTTCAAAAATCCACAACTCAAATATAATAGTAAATTGATCTGTCAACTCCCGAGTAGATAAATGGTAAAGTTTAGTGTTTTGACATTCTTAAAATTCGAAAGTACGCTAAATGAAATACAGGCGAATCGGGTGTATCACGGTTCGTAGTTGCATCAGAAATGTTTAAAAGATAAGTCAACAATAGTTGATGTAGTTTTGTGTGAAACGGATGACCATGATTAGCACAAGCCACAAGTTTGTAATGACACCATAAGGTGTTGCAATGACATAATTCCATAATTGCGGTGATTGAACAAGTTCACCGTGTTTGTGATCAGATGAAAGTGTACTGAAACAAGCCTGAAGAATTGATTTACACAATGTTATAAAGTTTTCAGTTGAACACGGAATCGTCAAAGAGCCACTGTTTTGATTGAAGATGAAAAAGTATCAAGTACCGCAAGGCATTTGATTGACAATGAAAGAATCGTTAGGAGGTACATGGGGCTTATGAAATGAATCTATGTACCATTGTTTTAACACCCAATTGTGTTGAGACTGATTTAATCGTGATAAGCAAACGGATTTAGAGCGAGTCAATAAACAATTAAATCTGGGTATGAGGTGCGTAATCAAATTAGCGCAAGCTTCAATTCTGTGGAAGTATCACCGCAAGGTATCAAAGTCAATCAACAATTTAGTGGAGTCATAGATCAAACAAGTCTACTATGACCCGAAGCAAAAGGATCGGTGCCAAAGTATTAGAATATGATGCTCTGAATACATCATATGGCGTCTCAAATCAAACATGTGAATTGGATAAGTTCAAGCAATCGAACTTAGTTTCAACGTAACCTAACAATAATCGTACATATCAACAAGGGAATCTTGGCATGATAGCAAACATGTAACTTGAAAGAAAACGGTTGCAAGAAAATGTATTGACTTGATAACAAAAGAGTCAACAATGACAAGGATGTAGGTCATTCGAATCACAACTAGTAATTAGATTTGACAACGTAATATCTGAACATTCATGAAGCGTTTATTCGAAATGAAACCGCATGCGTAGCAAATGGTGCATGGGTTATATATAGGTTTTCAAGTGATGAAGCGATGCGTTCTTACCAAAACGAAGAAGTGAACAAATATACGAAGCAAACATGCGTTCACTCTCAGCGAAGGAAAACAACGTGATGCAACTACTTGAGGGGAGTAGAAATGCAAATTTCTACTAGTTAGAAGTGAAAGTGAAGACTTCAACGGAAGAAAATTTAAGTACTTTTGGTTTCGTTAACTGCAATGACAAGTTGGTCAAGTTAATGATGTTTGATTGAGTTGACAGATATGGTTCCTAGATGTAAGGCTTCTAGTTTCTCCGGATTCTACATCCCTTGTGGATCTGGTTTATACACTGTGTAGGAAGCTCCATTTTGGTTATGTCTAAGCACAGTCATTGTCCCACAATTTCATCCTGGTATACTCCCTGAATTTCTCCGCTAACGATGTTCGATCGTCGATCAGTCGTGTAGTAGTAGTTGGGTCCTCATAGTCAGTTATGTAGAGGTTCGTTAATCCTTAGCAAGAGTCACTGACTCTGGTGGGTTAGCTCGTTCGGCTCCTGGTAGTTGACGTTTACCTGAAAATCATCATCCTTCTTTTGACGAGCAGAAATGGGGTTACCCAACAGGGAGTCTTGGTCTGTTATCTTCCTTCTCTAGCAACCACTGAGGTTACACTGGCAATCCCTGCATCTCCGAAGGTGTATGTCGCTAAAGTGCATCAACAGCAGACGCTGCGTCTGGAATTAAATCGATGCGAAATTCAACTTGTCGTTGAGGAGATAATTCTGGCTAGTCTTCGAGGAAGACTTCAGGATATTCTCCGATCACGGGGGTATCTTCGAGTTTTGCTTCTTCGGCTCCCTTGTC
Source organism: Helianthus annuus (assembly GCF_002127325.2). Taxonomy (NCBI): domain Eukaryota; kingdom Viridiplantae; phylum Streptophyta; class Magnoliopsida; order Asterales; family Asteraceae; genus Helianthus; species Helianthus annuus. The sequence continues at coordinate 136,897,803 of NC_035444.2, read as the reverse complement.
CCCGACATGAGCCGGAGAACAAAACCTCCTTCCTACAACATCTTTCGTGCCTTCAAACAATTCGTGATCTGTGGAGGTGTATCCTGCTTTGTGAGTCCCAATCATTTCTTCGTTCGTCATTTGGTTGCGAACATCAATCTTTGTTCGATCACTTGGCAACTAACCCATCCCAGTTACCACGTTGCAGCTTCCCAACTCAACTGGCAATAGATCTAGCGTAAACCTACGCTCTCCAAGTTCTCTCTTGCCAATTCCACCTACTTCGTTGGCTTCCACTAGCTTCCCGTTAGCTAGTACTATCGTGTGCGGGCTATTTATCCTACTTGCTACTAAACCAAGTATACTCTTACTCTAGAGATACGAAGCTAAAATTTACAGCAGTATCAAGTAGCGCAAATGCATAACATTGAGTAATATGGGACGTACCGATATCCATGCTTGGATTCCTGGCGTGCTTCCCTAGCCCGGTGTTAGACATCTTTCCCATAATTTTGTTTAATCTCCCTTGGGCAATCTTTCCTATAGTCCCTCATATCCCCGCAGTTGTAACATCCCTCATCTTTTCCTTTTCCTTTCTTTCCACGCTTCGTCTCACGCCAACACGTTTCCCTGTTGTGTCCCACTTTGCCACAGTTGTCACACTTCCCATTTTTACATCGCCCAGTATGATGGCGTCGGCACCTGTCGCATTTAGGTAGTTTACCCATGTACTCTTTTCTCTTTTTGGCCTTATTGTCGCTACTCATTTGGGTACCCTGTTTGAAATTTGCTAACTTTCTCTTGTTATCCCCAGATGACTCTACATGAGTCTCCTTCTTCTCCTCAGAGGTTGAAAATTTGTTCATCCAGATTGCCTCTTCAGTCAAGGCCACACTTAGATTGATGGCCTCAGCGATCGTTGCAGGCTTTGATGTCGTCACCATGCTCATGATTTGAGGTGCCAATCCCCAAACGAAACGCTCAATCTTCTTAAACTCTGGATCTACCATGTATGGAACAATACGCGACAGAACTTGGAACTTCTCCACGTACTCAGCTATTTTTGGACCTTCCATCTTCAAGTTCCAGAACTCAGTTTCCACCTTCTGGCTTTCTGTTCTTGAGCAGTACTTTTTATGCATTAGCTCTTTCAGTTCGTCCCATTATAAGGCATATGCAGCAGCCTCGCCCATCGTCTGAACCTGGAGTTTCCACCATGACAGAGCCCCATCTCGGAACAGCCCGGAAATGTACGTGACCTGATCCTCTGGGCGCATTTGCTCGCACGCAAATCAGAATCCGTCTTCTCAATCCAGCGCATGAAGGCTACGGCAACCCCCAGTGCCGTCGAAATATAGGGGCTGGCAGCCCAAGAACTGCTTGAAGGTGCAGCCGTTGGGTGGTTTATTTCCGGAGGTACCTCCGCTGCGCTCGGAGCGAAAGGCCTCGTACTGTGCGATGAACTGTCAGAGGCGTTCTTGAAATTCCACCTCTGTCGTCGGCAGAGGGTTGTTCGTATCGGTGTTCCCTCGAGTCGACATCTTCCTAGAAGAGAGTCGGTTAGGTCGCGTCTTAGTAAGGACACGAGCATACAAGTCCCTATTTAATGAATAAGACCTCAGAGGTATATTACGTTTACGTAAATACGCAGTTGTTTAACAATTAATCACATATCATCACAGTTATAACACAGCTTGCAATTAGGAATGTAGCAAGTAAACATGTGGTATTATAGTTATAGCACAAATATGTAGATCATCAACGTGCTTAGTGAGAGCATAGCGACGATATTTTTCGTCAGTCATTAGTCATAAGTATTGTCGCGTGTTTAAAGATGATCGGGCTTTCATTATCCTCTGGCCACAATCACTGTGTCTTACCAAAATGCATCACATCAGAAGGGACACAGGGTCACCCTACCCTTGTCCAACAAGTATATCAGTGCATCACAATTACGTGGTCAGGAGTGATCCTCAAAAGTCTCCGCAATCCCCGCTTATCATTAGCGTCTTTTCCCAAGCGTAATGCAATCCGCTTAATCCAGAAATCAACTATACTGGTGACCGAGGTGGGGGAGGAAAGAAAAGTATACTGTTAACGTGCGTGAGTCCCTCCTCGAGCTTGTATATACGTTGAAGTAATTCTTTTCTCTGCCGCTCGATAGTTTAGAAATGAACATCAGAATCCCGGGAATGGTGAAAGAACAAAGGTCAAGAGCACAAAGGAGTCTTGATGTATGCGGCGGATCAAAGCATGCTGGTGAAAGACAGGCTGGAGAACGTGGTATTTTGCATAAACTCTTCAGACAATATGCGGTCTTGTGATGTAGACACTCAAGTCATGTTTTCGGTTATGTAATGTTTCGCAATTGAAGTTGCCAATTGTGGCGTCAGCTCAAGCTTCAACATTCTGTGACTCATATCCTTAACTGTAGTTGATGTTACAGGAGCAACTCATCTCGCGTGTGGCCTTTATAATGTAAGGGTCTAACTTCAGCACATTGTACAATAGGAATCATCGAGATGGCTCGTCTGACGTTGTAGAGGTGAATGTACCAAATGGTGCGACCTGTGCAGTTGGGAATATGTCGTTGTAGCCGATGAATCGTTATGCAGGTGCTGACCTGAAGTACCTCCCCGAGGTGCGGTTATATTCTGAAAGGAAGCTATAGGCATCTTGGCGCAATGGACGTTGGTCTTCATAGGGGAAAGGAGCAATGTCAGCGGTTGCGGGTGTAAAAACGAACATTTCACAAATGAGGAGATTGGCCGATGCAGGTAGATATAAGGAGTGCAATGTATGGCAGACCAAAAAGAAACAGGATCGTGATCACGTAAAGGTGTAGGTTCAGTAGGCGCAACATCAAGCTGACCCAAATGGTGTAGCAGCTGGCTCGAGTGCAGGCTCCGGGTCATGTAACGGTGTGGTGAGTATCAGTGGCGAGTGTGGGAACAAAGGTGCTTCCATAGGAACTGAAACAGGGGCTGAAACAGGAGTCACAGGAAACTCGAAAGGTGGGTGACCATTAGCATCGTTTATCCACTCACTTCGGGTGTGCGCGTGTTGATGACAAAAAAGGTGCATGATCGAACTGCAGGGGCACAGGGTCAGGAAGAGGGGCGACAACTACAGGCTCAGCGGGAATATCAGCAATGTGAGGGGCATCAACATGAGCATCAACAGCATGCTCATCCTCCAACAGTGGAGCAACAATAGGATGATCATCGATAGCGGGTACATCAGCATGAATAGGGTCATGCTCGAATACATGGTCTGGAGCAACTACTGGCTCGGGGCTACTGCAGGCTCCGGATCGTCAAACTTCATCTCAAAAATCTGCGGGATCAGCAAACATGGGGTCAACAGGGTCCCTCATGGGCTGATCTAAGTGAATAAACTCAATGTCATGATCGGGATCAAAGCCCGGTGGGAAAACAGGATCCGAATCGTCATCAACGTCATGACCATACTCAAAGCTAGGGGCAGGGGCAGGTGCAGCGGATGATGCCATATCAGGGTCCGTGTCGTGCGAATGATGCTGCACTCCCTGCGCATGTGAAGGTGCAGATGTCACGGATTCAAAGGAGTCGGGGTCGGTGAGTGGATGGGTGCCTCCTCCGCAGGAGCATCAGCGAGAAGTAGGAGATCACCAGCAGCAATAAGGGCCTCACCCTCCAAGTCATCCTCGAGTGGGTCCTCATCATACAAGTTGACGTTGTCGTCAGCGATTACGTCAAGGGCATATCAACAATAGGGTAAGCGGCAAGGGGTACAGGGGCAAGGATCACCGCGAGCGGCAACTCCCTAGAGATAGGGCCATCAGCGGGCTCAGCCACGTCATTGGGCAGCGCAAATGGCTAGAAATCATCATTGTCCGTGCTGGTAGTATCTGAGGTATACACCTCGTGCTCTGATGATACTATGCCGTCTGATACTATGGGCATAGGGTCTGTGGTGTCCGACTCTCCAAGGCCGGATGAAGGCAGGTCGTCTGTAATACAAACACGTATATGCACAAATAATCAATCACATAGTCAAATAAACATATTAGTCACCAATACGCAATCAAATAGTTCTCCTAGTCCCACTAGCCTCCCAGACTGATCTTCCTAGTCCCACTAGCCTCCCAGCCTCCCAGACTGCTCTTCCTAGTCCCACTAGCCTCCCAGCCTCCCAGACTGCTCTTCCTAGTCCCACTAGACAACTACCTCGGTTTCCCAGACCGAGCCTCGGCCTCCCAGACCGAGCCTCAGCCTCCCAGACTGAGCCTATAAATAATAAATAAAATGTGCTCAACATTTGTTTGTAAAAACGTTTTGGATCTGGACTTAAGTGGTATGCAAAGTAAAAATGTATTCGTGAGAGCCCTAGTGATCATAGTCTAGACTCGAGAAAGAATCCTAGTTCGCTATGATCAGAGCTCTGATACCAAGCTGTCACACCCTGGCTTTGCGGAAGCGTGGGTTATTTGGTGTGACTTCTTAATACCATTGCAACAATCATAACAATTCTATATGATAACAACATGAGATATTCATCCATTAATAAAGTTTAGAAAAATACCATATTATACTTGTCTTAAAACAATAATCGCCAAAATAAGTTACAACCCATGACTTGATTTAATGAGTTCGTAAAAACTTAGCAAAAGACTTTAAACGATACTAGATTTAGAGTTATGTAACCCGTCCAGGAAGAAGTTACACCTTCTAAACCCGGGATGACTTCTTTATTCAAACGCAGCTTGAAATATATATATGCATACCGTGCCAGATCCATTAGTTTCCTGAAACACATGTGGTTTGAAAATGTCAGTATGTATGAAAATTCCTGGTATATAGCAATAAGGAAAAAAAGATCAATTAATGTGTAGCGAATACATTAATAAGTGAAATGGCCTATGAAGCACTCAAACCTGTAACGCGTATTTCATACCGGTCCTTCCGGCGGAACGACATAGTCACCACATGCAGCCACACGCTGGCTCGTGTGTGGGGCTCGCAACACCCGATAGATCTATCACTCATGCCTCTCGGTCCTTATACAAGGATTAATGGTCTTACGATAAAAGCCTACCCATTCACATGATCTAGGTAATAACCCTCCTTACGCTATCCATACCATGTAAAAAGTACTTGTAATCATAGTAACATGTATTTCACCCCCGCAGTTTAGAAAACTGAAAACAGTAAAGAGAAAAGGGGGACATGAACTCACCGAAGTGCGTCTCTAAAAAAGTATCTCCCAGTCAACCTGTTGTGCGACGACCTACACGTACTAACTTCGATTAGACGGACGGGCGTGCCTTAGCTTAAGGGTTAATGTCTTTGGGAAATAGTTAGGCAACTACTTCGTAATTACACTTCAGAATTATTTGGTAAATATATTCCTTCCCAAGGATGGGGGTTTTAATACATGTGCGTTTATACAATTCCAAGACTTTATTATTAAGTCCCACTTAATAAATATACTCTAATTCTTTTGTCCAAAATATTCTATCTCCAAATTATAAATATCTTTCCCAAAAATTATTTTATTTTATTTCATTTGTCTAAAATACTCTACTTCCAAAATATAAATATTTTTCCCAAAAATATTATATTTATTCCATATAATTTTTCCCCAAAATAACACTCGTCATAATACACACCTATGAGTATTTTCTAAAAATACGTGAGTTATGTTTAAAGATCGGGTGGTATTAATAATACCGTTGTAACTTAATATTTATTGTGAAGGCGTTCGTATTATTTTGGAGTTGTTAACATTCGGTAATATTATTTTTACTCTAAAAAAAATATTTAGATAGTTCGCAAAATAATCACAAAAATTTACGCAAGTGTTGTTATGAAAATATATATTTTAGCAAGTTTATTTTGTGAAAATCCCACCTCCGACACTTAAAAAGTTTTGTAATAAAAATCGTGGCGAAAGTTATTCGGGAAAACAAGTTAAAAATATAGTCATAACACTTGTGATAAAAATATTTACAAGTGTTAGATTTTTGGAAAAATTTTGCCAGAGTTTCCCCTGTAACTGGAGGTGGCGACGCTTTCAAGCGTATCATTTTCTATTAAAATTCAAATCAACAATTTTCTCAATCAACAATAAACAATATTCAAACCATCAAACTAGTCAAAATAGATGTAAATCGCAATAATACATGAACTTGTGGTTTATCCAAAATATGTAGCAACTTTCCAATACTTTAGTGGATCTTTGTATAAATCAACTCGGTTTCTTGAGAGTCTCGTTTTTAAAGAAAATAAATTTCCACAACTTCTTGTCAACATTCATAAAAATAGTTCTTTTGTCAAAACTTTGTGTTACACAAGTGTCTACACACTTGTGTGTTTGCAAAAATCACTCTTGTTCATGTAAAACCCGGTTTAGAAAATATGATTTCTTTTGACACTTGGTCCTTTGAAAATACCACTTGTAGATCCATAGATCTACTAGTTTACAAATCTATTTCATAAGAAAGATTGTCTTTACACAAGTTCATGCTTGATATGTAGTAGTGTTCATCATTTAACCTCTTTCATATCTAACATATTCTAGGTCATGTTTCATGGACATGACTAGCCGGGTTAGATGACGATCCGAGCTACTACTAGCATAGATCAACACTAAATAATCACAATAAAACAAGTCTTACAAGTTTTACACAACTCTATTGCTTTTATCCAACATGTTTATCATTTTTGTAAACTTTTAGCGTGTAATCTTGTATGTTCATGATTTTTAACCGACAAAGTTCATTTTAACCACTTTAGAATAGATCAAGAAGGCGTTTAGAGTCACTTACTACTAGCTCGAGGCTAGGGAAGAAACTAGTCGGAAATCAAGTGGATAAAAGCAATGTAGTGAGGTCCTTCGCAATCCGAGTGCACCGAGGTTCCTTATACGTGATCCTTAACCCTTGTATGTGCTTGGAATGTCTTGAATGAAATCGAAAATGATGGATGGGGGTGCCTTGGATCTCGGCCGAATGGAAAAGAGAAGGGAGGGAGAGTATTTGTTTTGCTAAGTGTGGTTTAAAGTGAGAGTATAACCCCTTAGGTCTTTATATAATCCATCCATCACTAATACCCCTTGGATGTTATGTCACCTAGATATTTGGCACATGATATTATAATAATCAAAAATTAGTGAGAGTGTCCTCCACATGGACTGAATTCGGTTGGGATGGGAGGGGGTTTGGTTTGTTTCCAACTATATATTTAGGATATAGTTATGTTAAGTTGGAGGTTAACTTAATTACTAGCATGTAGTAAGTTGTGACGGGTGTTAGGGTATTCGGGGACCCTAACTGGCTCGGAAAAAGAAAAACAATGTTGATGACAATATTTTTATGTTCCGGATAAAGTCCGGTTATTCGGTTGGATAGTGATCCGTTAAAGTACTTAACAAAGCTTTAGAGTGTCGTTATTATTATTTTTAGTGACACAATTTATTCCCGACACTTTGGAAAGTGTCTAGTAATATTTTTCTCATGTTTTGGCACTTTACTAGTTAGCTAAATGCTGAATTTCTATTTAAAGTGCTGAATTTTGTAATTAAAGTACGTTTTAGGCACATCCGGTCACTATAATTATCACCTTGTGACGCAGTTCTACAACCCTCTTATCCCTACACTCTCTACTAGTGTAGTAAACTATCTCTGGCTCATACAGGCCTTAGAGGCAGTGTCTGCCTGGTGCTGGCTATGTCAGCACGTTTACTGGGTTATCCGTTCATTGTGCTACTATGCTTTTGTGCATCAAGTTTGTCACTAAGGTTCTGTATGTAAATAATAGAGTAACAGCAAATAGAGTATGAGGCATGGTTATACATATTTCAGAAATCATGTAGAAGTTTATTTACCACTGTAAGCAAGCACAGTAATTGAGCAGTAATTAAATACTAATTAATTCGTACGGATACCTGGTTTAGTGAGGCTTGTCGCAAAGAAAATCCATGCCTACTATGACATTGAAACTACCAAGTTGCATAGGGATGGGATCGACCGGAAAAATGTGATTGTCGAGTTCGAGGGTACAATCACGGAGAACGGAGCTAACGATGACGGTTCTTCCGGTGGCAACTTCTACGTCGAAGGTGATGCGTGTGAAGTGTTATATATATTAGGTGTATATTTTAAGCCCTTTTTACACTTTTTAGCCAAGTTTTAAATTTATAAACACGATATTCACTAAACACTAAACACACATATGGGCAAGTGCACCCATCGTGGACGTAGTATAGTGTTGGTAAGATACCGAGGTCATCCAAGGACACAAGAGCTTTTATTACCGGTTTATCCTCAACGTCTAATCAAATCAAAATGTTAGAAAAAGGTTTTTAAACTAGGAAAATAAAACTAACTAAAATGCTTAAAAGTAAAAACAGATAGACAAGATGAATCACTTGGATCTGATTCGTGTGTAGTGTAACCTTTGATTATTTTCGCACTTTTGCACTTGTTTAAGAGATTATCTTAGTTATTGTAGTACGCCCCTCTTTTGAAGTCGACGTTACCCTCAACCCAGTAGTTTGAGTCAGCAAGGATACAATCCTAAAGGGTCGGATTATTGAAAGATAATTAATTAAGTTATTAATGCATAATGTGGTAGGCCCCTCTTTTAAAGGCGACGTTACCCTCGGCTAAGTAGTCTGAGTCGACAGGGATACAGTCCTAAGTAGCCGGGTTAAAGTTTTAATAGTAGTTTAACTTATGAGGGGATCAAAGAGTTTGGACCCCCGTCATCCAATATCGTTGGGTATTGAAGGAGGTCCTACTAAATTTGACCCAAGTCCTTTGTAGGATCAATACACTGAACAATGGCAAGACTCTTACCAAACCGTTCCCTTAACCCCCGACCAGGTAGCCAACATACCTCCATATAGACCGTGGAGATATGAATGGTAAAAATCTTTTATTTTATATAGATAGTAAAATAATTCCAAGACACCACGGACAAACGATAAGGAAGAATCACCTTCAACATAAGAAACTAGTAATTAAAGTCATTTATACAAAACCAATTAAAAAGTGCAAAAGATTAAAAATAAAAAGTATTACACTAAACACTTGTCTTCACCAAGTGATGTAAGAGACTTAGGCAAACATAGCCTTTGATTGTCAAGAACTCTTACGATCAATCTTGGATCCCGAGATGACTCACACACTCTATGATGGACAATGGATGATGGTGGTGGATGATGGTGTTGTGATGGTGGTGGGTGGTGGGTGAAGTGTGAGAGAGGTGGTATGCCAAGGGATGAGTTGCAAGAGCTCCAAGCACTCCTATTTATAGGCTGAACAGAAGCTCGGGCACGGCCCCGTGTCCGCTGGACACGGCCCCGTGTCCATCCTCCTCTCTTTCTTCATTAAATGCAGTTTGTCTGCCTTAGTTGACCACGCCCCGTGTCCGCTGAGCACGACCCCGTGTGCAGAAGCATATCTGTACTATCAAGATTTGCCTGGATTCCGCGAATCTTATAGTTGACCACGGCCCCGTGCCCGCTGAGTACGGCCCCGTGGTGGGCGATGGAAGCTTCTACCACTTTGTCTTTTCTGCTGTCACTTGGGCACGCCCCCATGCTCACTGAGCACGGGGCGTGTTCAGGCTTCTGTCTTCTTGTTTTGCTTGGGAAGATGCTGTCGGGAGGTTGGGCATGCCACGTTTGTTCCTTTTCTTGTATTTATGTTAGATTTAGCTGTCTTTTTGCTTCTTTTGTCTATTTGAGCTCATTTAATCCTGAAAATACAAAAGGAAGACAAAAGCACACTTTTTCCAACATTAGTACTAAAAAAGGGTTAGTTTTATGCCACAATTGATGTAATTTATATGTTGCATTTTGTGCACATCAAAGGTCATTGGGAGATTAGCGCGTTTACGTTTTAAAAGTTGTTCGAATTCAAACGATACAAAATAGTTATTGGCTCCAGTATCAAATAAGCAAGAAGCATAAATACCATTAACAAGGAACGTACCATTGACAACATTGTTGTCAGTATGAGCCTGGCGGATGTTGATATTGAAAGTTCTTCCGCAGGCTGCTTGTTGTGGCTTATGTTGCTGCTGCTATTGCTGCTGCTGCTGTTGCTGAGGCTGCTGTTGTCGTTGCTGCTGTGGTGGTGGTTGCTGTTGCGGTTCTTGTTTCACAACACGCAGAGGGCAAACATTAGCAAAGTGATTCGGGTAACCACAAGTGTAGCAAGCTCGTGCCTGGACTGCGGGTGCAGGAGCTTCTTGGTTGACCTGAGGAGCAGGAAGTTGAGTTGGCGGTGCTGGAAGAGCTTGCTGACAGGGGTCTGAGTGGCAGTGAGCAGTAAAGTGCCCATAGATGTTGCAATTAGCACAGAAACGACAGTTCACCCCTACTGGATGATGATAGGTGCAAGTAGGACACAGAGGGTGAGTACCAGTATACGCGCGCTTAGCAGGCGACGCGTTGGTGACAACAACTTGGCGATTCTGGTTAATGGGCGGTGTTGGGACTCCGTTAAGCGGTGCTACTCTGGTAGTCACATAGTTCTTGTTGTTGTTGTTGTTCCTTCGCTTGCGGCTTTGGCGTGAAGACTTTGAACCTTGAGATGTTGCATGGTCGGTACTGGGAGTAGCAGTAACTTGGCTGAGACTTTTGGTCGAGGTTTTGAAAGCTCCAGCCAAGACTCATTTGTCGTTGATCTCAGCTGCAAGTTGATAGGTTTCCTCGATAGTAGTAGATCTCTCTTGTAACACCCCGTGTTTCGAAAGTCAAAGTCAAAGTCAAGATTGAAATCAAAGGAAGAAAAGATTGCTAATAGCGATCTGTCATTCCTTGCTCAATTCCTGTCTTGACTTCTTTGACTTGTAGATAATCTATTTTATTTATTGCATTAGTTGTATTATATGGAGTACTTGTAATAATCGAGGTTTTATCGCTATTTATCGCTTATTCGCTTATCGCATCGCAATCGCATTCGCAACTCGAATTATGTGTTCTGGATAATGTTTTACATGTGTTTGTTACTTATATGTTACTTGTGCATGATTATTTATGTTTATGTTGTGGAGATTAACCGAAACGCAATCGCAACTCAATCGCAATCGAATCGCGGACGCTAAACGCAAGTTATTTAGGATGATTGTATGTTAGATATAGTAGTTGGGATTAATGAGAAACTCTATCGCATCGCAACGCTCAACACACGAATCGAAACAACAAAACTTGAATCGAGTGGCCAACCGATCGAGTTGCCACCCGATCGACTAGCCACTTTTCCCACTTTCCATTTTGGGAAACCTTATAAATACCCTTCATATGTCACATCACTTGATGTGATAGCTCTCACTTTTCTTCCGATTCCTCGCGACTCTTGTAAGTTTTCAACCTAAATCTTGTACTTTCTTGAGCTACACGCACTCCTATACCTTTCTATCTTCTGAATCTTAACTTTTAACCTTGAAATCACAAGATTTGAGGTGTTCTAGGATGATGTCATCATGGAGTTCTTATGAACTTCATGTTTTGGCTTCAATCCACCAAGAACAACTTAGATCCGAACGATTTCCACGTGAATAAATGAAGATCTTGCATAGATATGAACATATTCAAGGTGTAATGGATTGAAAGATGGTTTTCTAACTTCCTATCAACTCTTTTTCACTCAATGCACTCAAACCGATAGAACCGAACCTTGTTCTGATCTTCTACTCCTTCTTAGTGATGTGTTGGTTCAAGATCTGGATTCTATCCAAGAGATTACTGATTTCGGGTTAAACATAAAACACCATCACGAGCAGTTAGACTGGTCGGACTAGGGTGATTCCTGTCCGATCGGGTCGCTAAGTCTCGACGAAGTTTCTGTTGTTTGGCATGATATCAAACCATCTCGAGAAAACCGCAAAACTATCAAAACAACCAAGTAAAAAGACGATCAGACCGCCCGGACGAATTGCCGTCCGATCAGGTTGCCACCCGATCGGATTGCCACCCGACCGGACAGCCGCCCGATCGGCTTGCACTTGGTCCTACACTTAAATTTTATTTCAAACTTTCAAGAGTTTTGGACACCGAACGGATTGCCATCCGATCGGGTTGCCACCCGATCGAACGACCACCCGACCCTATGATGTTCTGAACTCAACACTTAAATAATTTTCAACATGATCATGACAAACAGATTGCCACCCGAACGGATTGCAACCCGATCGAGTGACAAACTACTATGAACTTGTTCTCACTAAGTGTCCAACCTATCGGATTATCGCCCGATCAAACGGTCGTTCAATCGATCGACCTGAAGGGTAGAGATACTTCTCTGTTTTCAAAATGCTACAACAAAAACTTCAAAATGCAAGCCATCATACACAAACACATCCATCCCAAACGAGGTAACAATCCAATCAAATGGTCACCCGATCGGATGACAATCTGAACGGATTGTCACCTGATCGACCGGCCACCCGGTCGGATTGCCATCCGATCGGATTACCGTCCGATCCATTGACACTTTACTCTATTTTACGTGCCTCTTATCGTTATGCTATCGTTCTGTCTAGGCTAATCTCACTCTAGCGCTCCCTTCAATCCATCATCGCTGTGAGTATACTCGAACCCTTTTTGCTTTACGCACTATTGGGTGTTACATACATTACTTATTCTAAATCACGTCGGACACACTACGCAATACTTTAAACGCTAACCGCTACTGCATGTTATACGTGACTTAATGAATGCTTGTTTGTTATGTTTACACATGGATTGCTGTCTATAGGGATGGCAAAAAAAGCCCAAGCGCGACGGGTATACCCGAAAACCGAAACATACGGGCCGGGTATAACCGAAGCCCAATGGGTATGGGCCGGGTACGGGCTTAAAAATAGAAAAAAATTTGGGTATGGGTACGGGTATGGGATTTAGTGATACCCGCGCGATACCCGGCCCATTTACCCGAATAATACCCAAACGTATCATATTATAGATTTCCATATATGTTAACTTAGTACATGTACTTATTACCTTCTCTATAGTCATATGTGTATATGTATTTGACAAGTGTTTAGTGAATGTATAACTTATTTTTGAGCATGTATATTGGATATGAAAGCTATCACCCTTTATTATGTGGATGTTTTATGCAATTAGGTGGTCCTGATACAATTACTTAATTAAGTAATCGTTTTAATTTAGTTTAGTATATGTTGTCTGAATATGATATGTAAGTTATTAATCATATTTTCATTTGTTATAGTCATTAAAATAGTAAATTATATTAACATCAAAGTAAAAAATTGCACATTTGTCCCAACGGGTATTTATAAGAAACTATCGGGTATAACCAATACCCGCGGGTATGCCCGATACCCGACGGGTAATTACCCGAAAAAATACCCGACGGGTAACGGGCTGGGTTTGGGACAAAGAATTACTACCGGGTACGGGCCTGGGATTACCAATACCCGGCCCAAGCCCGGCCCATTGCCATTCCTAGCTGTCTACATGCCTTAGCAACGATAGTACTATAGTTTGGACTCATCACCTGTTCACTCAGGGGTTGTTAAGGACAATTAATCACATGATTCACAGTGGTGAACATGCATTATGAACTGCCTTGCGCAGTCAACCCGCAGTCATTGGTATTGATAGGATCATGTCGATAACTTACGTGCTTCATTTCACGCACTGTACGTGCTGGTTATGCGTAAACGATTTCGAACTCTATTATATCTATTAAACTTGTATACTCGCCTTTACACTATGTGTATTGACTTTTACTTTAACGTATGTGGCAGGTGCTTAAGATGTTAACATGCTTGGATTGCTGTGAAATCGAGGCTAGTAAAGAGTCTAGAAACAAAGATAATTTATTTTTATTTGAAATCTGAGTTGTCAGAACAGAACTATTTGTCGTGATTTTGTCTGTAAAAACTATGCTACTTTTTATGTCATGGTATAGGACGTGATGCTTTAAATAATTGGTAATCGTAGTTGTTATGTAAACTTCTGGACAATCTGTTTCGCTCAGTGTCGCGCCCCGATGATTCCGCCATCGGCTGGGGTGTGACATCGCTACCTGAACAAAATTAGCTACACAATCGGGAAGAGCGCGAATATACTTCTTAATGGTCTTATCAGGCGTGTCCACCTGACTGAGATAGATGTGACAACTCGAATTTCCAAGATTCCTATTTCGCATTTACTGCACGTTCATGTATTGTTTAGTTGTTTATTTGCACAATTAGTCTGCTGTGAAACTGTAACGTTTTGGATACAATGAAGTGTATTGTGTGATTATGCATGGTTATGTGTTAATTGTGATAAATTGTTAAATGCATAAACTTGGTGGTGAAACTGTGAAATTGTTGTGTAATGGTGTACTTATGTAAAAGTAAATACTTGAGGTTGTAGAGTGCAATTAGTGTAATCCTAGTGATACTTAACCCTAATCCCTTTTTCACTAATCATTTCACAAAAATCCAAGCACGTACTTTCACTTTCTCTGGCAATCATCACCACCATCATCATTGGCACAAGATATTCCTCACTCTTGATTCCTCTCTTTCTCTAGAATCATTCAAGGTAATTGTTTATTGATTATTGTAATACTTGTAAACCCTAATTGATTGCTTGATTATTATCAATTCTTGATTCTTGGGATTCTTAGTAAAACCTTAGTTCTTCATATGATACTCTCTGTGATTATTGATTGGATTCTGATTTTGATGATAATGATAATGAATAGTCATTTAATCGATTGCCTGTGATGATAGAATGGTTGGATATTGATTTGATGTTTGCAATGCAATGAAATTAAGGTTTCCAGATCGTATGAATAAAAGAACGTAACTGTTAATTGAGTTTAGGGTTGTATGATTGATGCATGATCCGACCTTTGATGTTGTAGGGAATGTCAGAGTTTTTGTAACCCTAAACACTTGTCTGAGTTTTGTTTATGACACTTAGTCCGAATTTTATTTCATTGTAGTGATTGTCCGACCTTTAATCATAGGACATGTAGTCCGACTTTTGGCTTTAAAACAAGTGTTGTCCGAATTCTTTAACACACATGGATGTCCGAGCTTTGCTATAGTGATCAGGTCCGACCTTTATTAAGTGCAGGTGGTCCGAGTTTTGTGACCACTGTCCGACTTTTAACCCTTGTAAAGGGTCCGACCTTTTGGCCTAGTTTGAAACAGGTCCGAGTTTTAAACCCCCCCATGTTTTGTCCGAGTTTTGAACCCCCCATGTGCTAGTCCGACTTTTAACCCCCTCCTTAGTGTCCGAGTTTTAAACAAGGGATTGAGTGTCCGAATTTTAAAGGGGGAGCCTTATAGTCTGATGTTTAATGTATACATGCCAAACTTAACTCTGTTCATCAGCAAACACCGTTAAATAGCAGCCCTGTAAATAGTTAATTCTGTTATCTTATGCATGAAATCTTGTTAAGTATGTAACGTAGTTACACATGTAAACCATTGATAAGTTGCTAAGTTATGAACTCTAATTGTTTGTTAACTTTATTAGTTAACTAGTACTGTTAAGTCATTATTCCTATTACATATGTTTATGGTGTTAAGTGATAACCATGATAAGTGTTATAGTTCTGCGAAAACATGCTATCATGTTAAGCATGTTGATCCTGTTAAACACGACGGCTCTGCTAATTGTGTTACTGAATAACCTTGTTCGTATCAACCAAGAACTCTATCGTATGTGATACATGATGTTAACTGTCACACCCCCAAAATCCACCCGCGGAATACCACCGCTTGGGAGCGTGACTGACCAGGATCAAGCCATCAATCATATCAAACATAGCATTTAATATAAAAGTAATTAACGTAAGTCTCCATGACATGATTGATGTTTCAAAACCAAATACTGTTTTAAGTAGCGGAAGCAATGTAAAGTAAACCCAAATAAAGTTATAAGTTCAATAATGTTCATGATCCATCTGCCACAACGACCTGCTCCTTCCTTGTGCAAGCTCCATAATTTACCTAAGGTCCTGCAAGGCATGCAGCAAATAATCAACAAACTAGTTGAGCGAGTTCACAGAAAGTAAGTTCATAATGTAATGCATAAGTATAGCTAGTGGGGGCTTCCCATACTAGTGTGTAATAAAGGTGGGGGCTTCCCATGTTTATCTTGGCTAATGAGGGCGTCTCATTAACGGTACTTACTAGACTAACTTCCGACCATGTGTTCTTCTTTACTGAGAACAGGAAAACGTACAGGGTCACGTAGGCTTTACGTGACGTGCCCTTCCCCGAGGACAGTGGTACGCGTGGGGGCTACGTAGGCTTTACGCAGCGTGGCCTTCCGACCTGGAAGCCAGTAGATGGTATTGGGTTACGTAGGCTTTACGTAACGTGTCCTCCCGACCCGGGAGACATATGGCAAATATACTGGGTTACGTAGGCTTTACGTAACGTGTCCTGACTAACCTGAGGACGATGGTCTATAGTCTGGTATATGCGTAAGTACGAGTAATCATTCCATATCCAACATATCCAACCCAATTCCCAACCCGGGAATCCCATGCCTTGGCTGTGTGAACTCACCTTGGTTTGCTCGGCAGATACACAAGGAATATAAGTAGCAAGTAAATGGTCACTCACGTCCGATTACAAGAAGGAGAGTGTGATCCGAGCAAGGGTGTTCCTTGGTGCCGTCGGGTTCCAAACGAACGAGAGAGAGAGAGCAAAGCTTCTAGGGTTTGTGTGTGTGTTTGTGATTTGCAAAAGTGGTAAAACAAAACCCCTAAACTCAGTTTTGTGTGTTGCGAGTGGGGAGTGGGCCGAGCCCACTCGATTACCTAATGGACCCGAGAACAAGGAGTGACCCAAAGGGCTCGTGTACTCGGTCCGCATACATACGACATACGTACGCACATAATGCATATAACATAACATCTATCATGAAATCAATTAATCATTCAGGTTTATAAAATCACATATCGTGCACAAACGTTACATCAAAGTAAGCCTAAAGTTCGAGTTGTCACATTATCCCCAACTAATTGGAAATTTCGTCCCGAAATTTGGTATGCACTCACTGAGGAAGCTAGGTAAACTGTACTGTTCACTGATTTTCCTGGGGTGTCACATCCTCCCCCCGTTGATCTGGAATTTCGTCCCGAAATTCCGAAGTAGTAGCTTCAGCCTCAGTAGTGGTTGCCTGGTTCCCGAATAACTGGGGGTACTTTTCTGTCATCCTGTTTTCGCGTTCCCAGGTGTACTCTGGGCCACGTTTGGAGTTCCAACGAACTCGGACAAGAGGGATTCTCTTGTGTTTGAGGACCTTCACATCCCGGTCCGTGATTTCGACTGGTTCCTCGACGAACTGCAACCGCTCGTCGATAGTGAGTTCCTTAAAAGGAATGATAAGATTTTCATCTGATAGGCACTTCTTTAGGTTCGATACATGAAAGACATTGTGAACTGCCCCGAGTTCAGCTGGTAATTTCAACTTGTAGGCTACCTTGCCAATCTTTTCTATGATTTCGAATGGTCCGACGTATCGCGGATTCAGTTTACCCCGTTTGCCAAAACGAACTACACCCTTCCAGGGTGAGACTTTCAATAAAACCCGGTCCCCGACCTCAAATTCCAATGGCTTTCTACGCTTATCTGCGTAGGCTTTCTGACGGTCTCGTGCTGCCGCCATGCGTTGTCGTATCTGTGCAATCTTTTCTGTGGCGTCCACTACAATCTCTGGACCCGTAATCTGACTATCTCCCACCTCTGCCCAACAGAGAGGTGACCGGCATTTACGCCCGTACAATGCCTCGAATGGAGCGGCTTGAATGCTGGTGTGATAACTGTTATTGTAAGAAAACTCCACCAAAGGGAGGTGCTTTTCCCAGCCGTTGCCGAAATCGATGACGCATGCCCGAAGCATGTCTTCAAGAGTTTGAATCGTACGCTCAGACTGTCCATCCGTCTGAGGGTGGTATGCTGTGCTCATGTCTAGTCGTGAGCCAAAGGATTTATGCATTGCTTGCCAAAGTTCTGACGTGAATCGTGCGTCGCGATCCGAAATGATGGACGTGGGCACCCCGTGCCTCGAGACAACTTCTTTAAGATAGACGTCTGCAAGTGTGGAGAACTTGTCCGTTTCCTTAATCGGCAGGAAGTGTGCAGACTTAGTGAGTCGATCAACTATGACCCATATCGTATCGTTCCCACGCTGGGA
The DNA here is from genome assembly GCF_002127325.2 of Helianthus annuus. NCBI lineage: Eukaryota > Viridiplantae > Streptophyta > Magnoliopsida > Asterales > Asteraceae > Helianthus > Helianthus annuus. Next base: position 136,879,653 of record NC_035444.2, on the reverse strand, counting down.
TCTAGGTAGGCCTGTAACGAAATCCATGGAAATTTCTTCCCATTTCCACTGAGGTATCTTAGGCTGCTGAAGTAGACCAGCTGGTTTCTGATATTCGACCTTGACTCTTGCACATGTCAAGCATTTTCCAACATACGTAGCAATGTGGGCCTTCATACTAGGCCACCAATAGGTAGTGCTGATATCGTGGTACATTTTATCCGACCCTGGATGTACCGAATAGCGAGACTTGTGTGCTTCATCCATCACAAGTTCGCGTAGACCGCCATAGAGTGGGACCCAAATCCGGCCCGTTACATAGTAGGCGCCGTCTGCCTTCTGTTCCATTTGCTGCCGTGAGCCGCGTGAGGCTTCAGCCTTGACGTTTTCGGGCTTCAGTGCTTCTATCTGAGCAGCTCGTACCTGAGCAGGAAGGCTAGACTGAATCGTAAGCTGTAGTGCTCGCACGCGCTTCGGTAAAGTGTCCTTTCGACTAAGGGCATCAGCCACCACATTGGCTTTGCCTGGATGATACTTGATAGCGCATTCATAATCGTTTAGTAATTCGACCCATCGCCGTTGACGCATGTTCAAATCCTTCTGCTTAAGGATATGCTCGAGACTCCTGTGATCGGTGTAAATCGTGCACCTGGTACCGTACAGGTAGTGTCGCCATATCTTAAGCGCGAAAACAACAGCTCCCAGCTCTAAATCGTGCGTCGTGTAGTTGCGTTCATGAATCTTGAGTTGACGAGAGGCGTAAGCGATAACCTTGTCGCGCTGCATTAACACACATCCAAGTCCCCGAATGGATGCATCACAATAAACCACGAAGTCATCTGTGCCCTCTGGCAATGAGAGGATAGGTGCACTGCAAAGTCTATCCTTTAGGTGCTGAAAAGCAGTCTCCTGGGGCTCTCCCCAGCGATAGGTAACACCCTTCTGTGTCAGTAGCGTAAGCGGCTGAGCAATCTTCGAGAAGTCTCTAATAAACCGTCTGTAGTAACCTGCCAGACCCAAGAATTGGCGTATTTCCGTTGGCGTACGCGGTGCAGGCCAGTTCCTGATCGAATCTACCTTGGATGGATCGACATGGATCCCATCCTTGTTTACCACGTGGCCTAAGAAGTGGACTTCACGAAGCCAGAAGTCGCATTTAGAAAGCTTGGCGTACAACTGTTCCTTCCGAAGGAGTTCCAAAATAAGGCGAAGATGCTGCTCGTGCTCCTCCTGACTCTTGGAGTAAATCAGGATGTCGTCGATGAACACAATGACGAACTTGTCGAGATAGGGTTTGCACACCCTGTTCATAAGATCCATAAATACCGCAGGCGCGTTCGTTAACCCGAATGGCATGACGAGAAACTCGTAGTGACCGTAACGAGTTCTGAAGGCTGTCTTGGAGACGTCCTCATCCCGGACTCTCAACTGATGGTACCCAGACCTCAAGTCTATCTTCGAGTAGTAACACGACCCTTGCAATTGGTCGAATAAGTCGTCTATGCGTGGAAGAGGATAACGGTTCTTCACCGTCACCTTGTTGAGTTCACGGTAGTCGATGCACATCCTGAACGTACCGTCTTTCTTCTTCACGAAAAGCACTGGAGCTCCCCAAGGCGAAGAGCTTGGTCGTATGAAACCCTTTTCCAAGAGTTCCTGCAGTTGCTTTGACAATTCCTCCAATTCTGATGGAGCCAGACGATATGGTGCGCGAGCTATGGGTGCTGCTCCTGGAGCGAGCTCGATCTGAAATTCGACCTGACGATGAGGCGGTAAGCCAGGTAAGTCTTCAGGAAACACCTGAGGGTAATCGCGTACAATTGGAATATCCTCCAATTTCTTTTCCTTTGCTGATGCGTCTGTAACGAGAGCCAGAATGGCTGCGTGACCTTTTCGTAAGCACTTCTGAGCCTTCAAGAAAGAGATGACGCCAACCACAGCACCACTCTTGTCGCCTTGAACTTCTAGAGGTTCCTGACCCGAACGAGGAATGCGAATAACCTTTTCGCTGCATAAGATTTCTGCCTGGTGTTGGGACAACCAATCCATCCCAATCACGACGTCGAAGCTACCCAAAACTATGGGAATGAGATCAATAGAGAAGGCTTGACCAGCTAAGATAAGATTACAACCTTGAACTACGTGCGTGGCTTCTAGACTTTTACCGTTAGCTAACTCGACTACATGTTTGGTGGGTAAAAGTGTTGGTGCACGTTTTAGCAGTTGACACATTTTCACAGACATATAGCTTGTATCCGCACCCGAATCAAATAAAACAGTAACGTAAATATTGTCGAGGAGAAACTTACCCATAACAACGTTGGGATCGTTCACTGCGTCGCCTCGACCTAGCACGAATGCACGACCACGAGCTTCATTGCCGTTATTGTTGTTGTTCCCGCCGTTGTTATTCCCATTGCCCTGGTTATTGTTGTTGCGATTCTGGTTCAACTGAGGGCAATCGCGTTTGAAGTGACCTTCAGCCCCACACTGGAAACATCCTCGGTTCCCACGCTGTGGCTGCTGCTGCTGCTGCTGGTTTTGTGGAGCTGGTTGCTGAGGCTGCTGATTCTGATTCGCAGGACGAGGGCTCCTGCAGTCTTTGGCCTCGTGCCCCATCTTAAGACACCTTTGACAGCGACCCTTGTTACATGGGCCGTGGTGATGCCTGTTGCAGTTGTGGCACCTGGGTTGACTACCCTGATATCTCCTCTGTCTGTGACCACCAGAGGATTGCTGACTGGGACTCTGATAGTGGTCGATTTTCTGTTGCTGAGCTTGTGGCTGAACGGTCGCTGAACCTTTACTAGAATCTCCATCCCATTTTCTTTTACTGTCACCAGATGTAGCAGGAGTAACTGAGGTGGTGACGTTAGCAGTAGCGTTAACACGCTTGGGCAGTTTATTCTGATCAACTGCCTGATCGGTGATACGGTGAGCGAGACGTTGAATTTCCTGTATGTTTTCGAGGTTAGCCGACGTCACGTGGCTCTGAATTTCTGGCGCCAATCCCTTGAGGTACAACTCAATGCGCTTGTATGGAGGGTCCACCATAGTTGGACACAGAACGGCCAGCTCATTAGACCGTTTAGTATACGCCTCGATTTCCGATCCAACCATTTTCAAGTTATACAGCTCGTCTTCTAGCTTGTGAATATCTTCCCGCGTGCAATACTCACGCTTGATGAGTTCCTTGAAATCGTTCCATGGGGTGGCGTTAGCAGCTGCCAACCCTAAGATCTGGACTTGGGCGTTCCACCAAGTCAATGCTATCCCTTCCAAAGTACCGGTAGCAAACTTGACCTTGCGAGCCTCAGGGCACTCGCACATTTCGAATACTGATTCTAGCTTCTCGAACCAGTGGAGGAGTCCCACTGCTCCTTCTGTGCCGCTGAAAGAGTTCGGACGACAGTCCATGAAGTTCTTGAACGTGCAGACAGGCTGCTGCGCGTGTTGACCTAATGTGTACGAATAGGACGAGAGTTAAATACGAGCGTTAATGTAGGATCTAAAGATCCTAGTGTGTGCCTATACTGCAGGATATACTACCTGCTTGAGCTGCTGCAACTGCCGCAGCAACTTGAGCTTGAACAAGAGCCTCTAGCTGGGCTTGTGTCATGTTGATTCGTCCAGACATGATCTTCATAGTAACAAGTAGCATACGTAAGAATGGTTCGCGGGTAGGGCGATGACAGAAAAGCGTAGGCATATAGGTGTTCTCATGAAATCAAAGCATGTGTATCTAAGCGTAATGCGAGCAAAGTTCTAAACAATTCTAGCATACAGGCAATAAACATAAACCTTATTACCTAAGATGTCGAGTCTTGCACGTGGAGCGAAGCGTCGTTGTGGATCATTGAGAGCACTGTTCTGGTTATAGTCCGGTTTTAATAAAAACGTTTTCCCCATATTAAAACCAAGTTCTCTATAACCAATGGCTCTGATACCAATCTGTCACACCCCCAAAATCCACCCGCGGAATACCACCGCTTGGGAGCGTGACTGACCAGGATCAAGCCATCAATCATATCAAACATAGCATTTAATATAAAAGTAATTAACGTAAGTCTCCATGACATGATTGATGTTTCAAAACCAAATACTGTTTTAAGTAGCGGAAGCAATGTAAAGTAAACCCAAATAAAGTTATAAGTTCAATAATGTTCATGATCCATCTGCCACAACGACCTGCTCCTTCCTTGTGCAAGCTCCATAATTTACCTAAGGTCCTGCAAGGCATGCAGCAAATAATCAACAAACTAGTTGAGCGAGTTCACAGAAAGTAAGTTCATAATGTAATGCATAAGTATAGCTAGTGGGGGCTTCCCATACTAGTGTGTAATAAAGGTGGGGGCTTCCCATGTTTATCTTGGCTAATGAGGGCGTCTCATTAACGGTACTTACTAGACTAACTTCCGACCATGTGTTCTTCTTTACCGAGAACAGGAAAACGTACAGGGTCACGTAGGCTTTACGTGACGTGCCCTTCCCCGAGGACAGTGGTACGCGTGGGGGCTACGTAGGCTTTACGCAGCGTGGCCTTCCGACCTGGAAGCCAGTAGATGGTATTGGGTTACGTAGGCTTTACGTAACGTGTCCTCCCGACCCGGGAGACATATGGCAAATATACTGGGTTACGTAGGCTTTACGTAACGTGTCCTGACTAACCTGAGGACGATGGTCTATAGTCTGGTATATGCGTAAGTACGAGTAATCATTCCATATCCAACATATCCAACCCAATTCCCAACCCGGGAATCCCATGCCTTGGCTGTGTGAACTCACCTTGGTTTGCTCGGCAGATACACAAGGAATATAAGTAGCAAGTAAATGGTCACTCACGTCCGATTACAAGAAGGAGAGTGTGATCCGAGCAAGGGTGTTCCTTGGTGCCGTCGGGTTCCAAACGAACGAGAGAGAGAGAGCAAAGCTTCTAGGGTTTGTGTGTGTGTTTGTGATTTGCAAAAGTGGTAAAACAAAACCCCTAAACTCAGTTTTGTGTGTTGCGAGTGGGGAGTGGGCCGAGCCCACTCGATTACCTAATGGACCCGAGAACAAGGAGTGACCCAAAGGGCTCGTGTACTCGGTCCGCATACATACGACATACGTACGCACATAATGCATATAACATAACATCTATCATGAAATCAATTAATCATTCAGGTTTATAAAATCACATATCGTGCACAAACGTTACATCAAAGTAAGCCTAAAGTTCGAGTTGTCACATTAACTGTCAAACGCTTTATGATATAGATTACCTGCGTATTAATACGAACATGAACTGATTTATTACATGTGCACACAATAGGACTTGACTGATTACTTGCGAGTGCATAATATAGCATACCGAGCAAACCAAGGTGAGTTCACACAGCCAAGGCATGGGGTTCCCAGGGTGGGAATGGGATTGAATGATTTATTCGTACATACTTAGTTAATCGAACCTAATGATATGGTCCTCAGGAGAGGAAGAGTAAAGATAAGATACGGCTAGACTAGTATACCCATTTGAACTGATCTTCGCACACACGCCAGGGGTTGGCTGCGATATTATGACTAATCATTCGCACACATGCCTTGGGAAGGCCGCGAACTATAGACACTAAAACTTCGCAAGTAATGCCAGGGTGGCCGCGATACAAATATACATAGTCTAGGATATTTGGGAGTATTACCCCAAATCTTCGCATACATGCCGAGAGGCCCGCGATGGAAACTAATACGATACATGACTTAACGAACGAACATAATGCTACTCATACTATTACCATTACTGAACTATACACTGTGAACTCGCTCAACTAGTTGTTGACTCTCTGCTGCATGCCTTGCAGGTCGTTAGATACATGGAGCTTGCACAGGGAGGAGCAGGACGTTGTGGGCATGGATCATGAATGCTTAATTAAACACTTATGACATTTCATACATTATTATTTATGCTGGGTTTATTTACATGCTTCCGCTACTTAAACAAAGTTTGGTTTTGAACATCAATCATGTCGTGATGAATTACATTATCTACTATTATTATTAAATGCTGTGTTCGATATGATTGGTGGCTTGATCCTGGTCAGTCACGCTCCCAAGCGTGGTATTCCGCAGGTGGATTTTGGGGGTGTGACAGATAGGTATCAGAGCCATTGGTTATAGAGAACTTGGTTTTAATATGGGAAAACGTTTTTATTAAAACCAGACTATAACCAGAACAGTGCTCTCAACGATCCACAACGACGCTTCGCTCCACGTGCAAGACTCAACATCCTAGGTAATAAGGTTTATGTTTATTACCTGCTTGCTAGAAATATATAGAACTTTGCTCGTGGTATGCTTAGATTACATTACTTGCTATTCGTTATTACATGAGAACACCTATGTGCTTACACTCTTCTGTCATCGCACTACTCGCGAACCATTCTCACTTACACTACTTTTACTATGAAGAACAATGGCTGGACGCATTAACATGACTCAAGCCCAGTTGACGGCTCTTATCAATGAACAAGTTGCTGCGGCACTTGCAGCTGCAAACGCAGGAGGTATACCCTGCAGTCGTAACTCATCCTAGGATCTTTAGATCCTACGTTCCTAAACAACTCTTATATTTAACCTCATTCTGTTCTTACACATTAGGTCAACACGTTCAGCAGCCTGTGTGTACTTTCAAGAACTTCATGGACTGTCGTCCAAGCTCATTCAGTGGCACCGAGGGGGCAGTGGGACTCCTCCATTGGTTTGAGAAGCTAGAGTCAGTATTCGAAATGTGTGAATGCCCTGAGGCTCGCAGGGTCAAGTACGCCACTGGTACTTTGGAAGGAATCGCGTTAACTTGGTGGAACGCGCAAGTACAGATCCTAGGGTTGGCAGCTGCTAACGCCACCCCTTGGAATGATTTCAAGGAACTGATCAAAAGGGAATACTGCACACGGGAAGATATTCACAAGTTGCAAGATGAGTTTTACCATTTGAAAATGACTGGGTCAGAAATTGAAGCCTATACTAAACGGTCGAACGAGCTGGCCGTGCTGTGTCCCACTATGGTGGACCCTCCAATTAAGTGCATTGAGTTGTATCTCAAGGGGTTAGCGCCAGAAATTCATAGCCATGTGACATCGGCTAATCTTGATAATATCCAAGCTATTCAGCGCCTTGCTCATCGTATCACGGACCAGGCAGTGGAACAGAACAAGCTGCCAAAACGCATCAGTGCTACCACTACTGCTGTTACTACTTCTGCTACTCCCAGTGACAACAAAAGGAAATGGGATGGGGATTCCAGTAAAGGTTCAGCTTCAGTTCAGTCACAGGTTCAGCAGCGAAAGACTGACAGTTATCAAAGTCCCAGTCAGCACTCCTCAGGCAATCAGGGGCAGGGTGGATATCGGGGAATTCACCCATTGTGTAATAGGTGCAACAGGCACCACAGTGGACGGTGTCGTAAGGAGCGTTGTCAGAGATGCCTCAAGATAGGGCATGAAGCTAAAGACTGCAGGAGTTCGCGACCTGCAAATCAGAATCAGCAACACCCACCACCAGCTCCACAGAACCAGCATCAGCAGCAGTAACAGCGGGGCAACAGGGGATGTTTTCAGTGTGGGGCTGAAGGTCATTTCAAGCGTGATTGCCCCCAGTTAAACCAGAACCAGAATCGCAACAACAACAACAATCAGGGAAATGGCAACAACAACAACAATGGTGGGAACAACAATGGCAACGAAGCTCGGGGTCGTGCTTTTGTGCTGGGTCGAGGTGACGCAATGAATGATCCCAATGTGGTTATGGGTAAGTTTCTTCTTGATGATATTTATGTTACTGTTTTGCTCGATTCGGGTGCGGATACAAGTTATATATCGTTAAAAGCAAGTAAAATGTTAAAACGTACACCAACACCTCTAAACACCAAACATGTCGTAGAGTTAGCAAATGGCAAGAGTGTAGAAGCCGTTCATGTAGTCAAGGGTTGTAACATCGTCTTAGCTGGTCAGACCTTCTTGATTGATCTCATTCCCATAGTTTTGGGTAGTTTCGATATCGTTATTGGCACAGATTGGTTATCCAAGCAGCAGGCAGAGATCCTTTGTAAGGAGAAGATCATTCGTATTCCTCGTTCGGGTAAAGAACCTCTCGAAGTTCAAGGCGACAAGAGTGGTGTTGTGGTTGGCATCATCTCTTTCTTGAAGGCTCAGAAATGTTTACGAAAGGGGCGCGCTGCCATTTTGGCACTTGTTACGGATGCATCGACGAAAGAGAAAAGAATAGAGGATATTCCAGTCGTACGCGAATTTCCTCAAGTGTTTCCTGAAGATTTACCTGGTCTACCGCCTCATCGCCAGGTCGAGTTTCAAATCGAGCTAGCTCCAGGAGCAGCACCTATAGCTCGCGCACCGTATCGTTTAGCTCCAACTGAACTGGAGGATTTCAAAGTAACTACAAGAGCTTTTGGATAAGGGCTTTATTCGTCCAAGCTCTTCGCCTTGGGGAGCTCCAGTACTATTCGTGAAAAAGAAGGATGGCACTTTCAGGATGTGCATCGATTACCGCGAACTGAACAAGGTCACAGTGAAGAACCGCTATCCTCTTCCACGCATCGATGATTTATTCGACCAGTTGCAAGGGTCGAGTTACTATTCCAAGATTGATCTAAGGTCAGGGTATCATCAGCTGAGAGTCCGGGATGAGGACGTCTCCAAGACAGCATTCAGAACTTGCTACGGTCATTACGAGTTTCTAGTCATGCCATTTGGGCTTACGAACGCGCCGACAGTTTTCATGGATCTTATGAACAGGGTGTGCAAACCCTATCTAGACAAGTTCGTCATTGTTTTCATCGATGACATCCTGATCTACTCCAAGAGTCAGGAGGAACACGAGCAGCACTTACGTCTTATCTTGGAACTTCTTCGAAAGGAACAACTGTACGCCAAGTTTTCAAAATGCGACTTCTGGCTTCGTGAAGTTCACTTCTTAGGCCATGTGGTGAACAGGGATGGGATTCATGTCGATCCATCCAAGGTAGACTCGATCAAGAACTGGCCTGCACCGCGTACACCAACGGAAATACGCCAATTCTTGGGTTTGGCAGGGTACTACAGACGATTCATTAAAGACTTCTCCAAGATCGCACAGCCGCTTACTATGTTGACACAGAAAGGTGTTACCTACCGTTGGGGTAATACGCAAGAAACCGCTTTTCAGTACTTAAAGGATAGGCTATGCAGCGCACCTATTCTCTCATTGCCAGAGGGCACGGATGATTTTGTGGTCTATTGTGACGCATCGATACAGGGGCTTGGTTGTGTGTTGATGCAGCGTGATAAAGTTATTGCATACGCTTCGCGGCAACTCAAAATTCATGAACGAAATTATACGACGCACGATTTAGAGCTGGGAGCTGTTTTTTTCGCGCTCAAGATATGGCGACACTACCTGTACGGTACCAAGTGCACTATCTACACCGATCACAGGAGTCTCGAGCATATCTTCAAGCAGAAGGAATTAAACATGCGTCAACGACGATGGGTCGAGTTACTTAATGATTACGAATGCGCCATCAAGTACCACCCAGGCAAAGCCAGTGTTGTGGAAGACGCTCTCAGTCGAAAGGATACTTTACCTAGGCGTGTACGAGCTTTGCAGCTCACTATCCAGTCTGATCTTCCTGTACAGATACGAAATGCTCAGGTTGAAGCATTGAAACCAGAAAACGTCAGGGCTGAAGCCTTATGCGGATCAAGGCAACGATTAGAACAAAATGAAGACGGTGCCTACTATGTAACAGGGCGTATTTGGGTACCACTATATGGCGGTTTGCGAGAACTTATGATGGATGAAGCTCATAAGTCTCGCTACTCGGTACATCCAGGTTCGGATAAAATGTACCACGATATCAGAACTACATACTGGTGGCCTAGCATGAAGGCCCACATTGCAACTTACGTTGGCAAATGTCTGACTTGTGCGAGAGTCAAGACGGAGTACCAGAAACCTTCAGGCCTACTGCAACAACCCAGGATACCACAGTGGAAATGGGAAGAAATTTCCATGGATTTTGTTACTGGCCTGCCTAGATCCCAGCGTGGGAATGATACTATTTGGGTGATCGTTGATCGACTCACAAAGTCTGCTCATTTCTTGGCTATCAAAGAAACGGATAAGTTTTCTACCTTAGCAGACATCTACTTGAAAGAAGTTGTTTCGAGGCACGGGGTGCCAACCTCTATTATTTCGGATCGCGATGCACGATTCACTTCAGAACTATGGCAAGCAATGCACAAAGCTTTTGGCTCTCGATTAGACATGAGCACAGCTTATCACCCTCAGACGGATGGGCAGTCTGAACGCACTATTCAAACTCTAGAAGACATGCTTCGGGCATGTGTTATCGATTTCGGCAACAGCTGGGAAAAGCACCTCCCGTTAGTGGAGTTTTCGTACAATAACAGTTACCACACCAGCATACAAGCCGCTCCATTCGAGGCATTGTACGGACGTAAATGCCGGTCACCTCTCTGTTGGGCAGAGGTGGGGGATAGCCAGATTACAGGTCCAGAAATGGTAGTTGATGCTACTGAACGAATTGCACAAATACGACAACGCATGGCGGCAGCTCGTGATCGCCAGAAAAGCTACGCGGATAAGCGTAGGAAGCCATTGGAATTTCAGGTCGGGGACCGGGTTTTACTCAAAGTTTCACCCTGGAAGGGTGTGGTTCGATTTGGTAAACGAGGCAAGCTCAATCCACGGTATGTTGGACCGTTCGAAATCACTGAAAGAATAGGCAAGGTAGCCTACAGACTAAACCTACCAGCTGAACTCGGTGCAGTTCACAACGTATTTCACGTGTCGAATCTGAAGAAGTGCCTGTCAGATGAGACCCTCATAATTCCATTGAAAGAGCTCACTATCGACGAGCAGTTGCACTTTGTCGAGGAACCTGTAGAAATCACGGACCGGGATGTTAAGGTCCTCAAACACAAGATAATCCCTCTTGTCCGAGTTCGTTGGAACTCCAAACGTGGCCCAGAGTACACCTGGGAACGCGAAGACCAGATGACAGAAAAGTACCCCCAGTTATTCGGAACCAATGCAACCACTACTGAGACTGAAGCTACTACTGCGGAATTTCAGGACGAAATTCCAAATCAACGGGGGGATGATGTGACACCCCAGGAAAACCAGTAAACGATACAACTTACCTAGCTTCCTCAGTAACCGCATGCTAAATTTCGGGACAAAATTTCTTTCAAGTTGGGGATAATGTGACAACTCGAATTTCCAAGATTCCTATTTCGCATTTACTGCATGTTCATGTATTGTTTAGTTGTTTATTTGCACAATTAGTCTGCTGTGAAACTGTAACGTTTTGGATACAATGAAGTGTATTGTGTGATTATGCATGGTTATGTGTTAATTGTGATAAATTGTTAAATGCATAAACTTGGTGGTGAAACTGTGAAATTGTTGTGTAATGGTGTACTTATGTAAAAGTAAATACTTGAGGTTGTAGAGTGCAATTAGTGTAATCCTAGTGATACTTAACCCTAATCCCTTTTTCACTAATCATTTCACAAAAATCCAAGCACATACTTTCACTTTCTCTGGCAATCATCACCACCATCATCATTGGCACAAGATATTCCTCACTCTTGATTCCTCTCTTTCTCTAGAATCATTCAAGGTAATTGTTTATTGATTATTGTAATACTTGTAAACCCTAATTGATTGCTTGATTATTATCAATTCTTGATTCTTGGGATTCTTAGTAAAACCCTAGTTCTTCATATGATACTCTCTGTGATTATTGATTGGATTCTGATTTTGATGATAATGATAATGAATAGTCGTTTAATCGATTGCCTGTGATGATAGAATGGTTGGATATTGATTTGATGTTTGCAATGCAATGAAATTAAGGTTTCCAGATCGTATGAATAAAAGAACGTAACTGTTAATTGAGTTTAGGGTTGTATGATTGATGCACGATCCGACCTTTGATGTTGTAAGGAATGTCAGAGTTTTTGTAAACCTAAACACTTGTCTGAGTTTTGTTTATGACACTTACTCCGAATTTTATTTCATTGTAGTGATTGTCCGACCTTTAATCATAGGACATGTAGTCCGACTTTTGGCTTTAAAACAAGTGTTGTCCGAATTCTTTAACACACATGGATGTCCGAGCTTTGCTATAGTGATCAGGTCCGACCTTTATTAAGTGCAGGTGGTCCGAGTTTTGTGACCACTGTCCGACTTTTAACCCTTGTAAAGGGTCCGACCTTTTGGCCTAGTTTGAAACAGGTCCGAGTTTTAAACCCCCCATGTTTTGTCCGAGTTTTGAACCCCCCATGTGCTAGTCCGACTTTTAACCCCCTCCTTAGTGTCCGAGTTTTAAAAAAGGGATTGAGTGTCCGAATTTTAAAGGGGGAGCCTTATAGTCTGATGTTTAATGTATACATGCCAAACTTAACTCTGTTCATCAGCAAACACCGTTAAATAGCAGCTCTGTAAATAGTTAATTCTGTTATCTTATGCATGAAATCTTGTTAAGTATGTAACGTAGTTACACATGTAAACCATTGATAAGTTGCTAAGTTATGAACTCTAATTGTTTGTTAACTTTATTAGTTAACTAGTACTGTTAAGTCATTATTCCTGTTACATATGTTTATGGTGTTAAGTGATAACCATGATAAGTGTTATAGTTCTGCGAAAACATGCTATCTTGTTAAGCATGTTGATCCTGTTAAACACGACGGCTCTGCTAATTGTGTTACTGAATAACCTTGTTCGTATCAACCAAGAACTCTATCATATGTGATACGTGATGTTAACTGTCACACGCTTTATGATATAGATTACCTGCGTATTAATACGAACATGAACTGATTTATTACACGTGCACACAATAGGACTTGACTGATTACTTGCGAGTGCATAACATAGCATACCGAGCAAACCAAGGTGAGTTCACACAGCCAAGGCATGGGGTTCCCAGGGTGGGAATGGGATTGAATGATTTATTCGTACATACTTGGTTAATCGAACCTAATGATATGGTCCTCGGGAGAGGAAGAGTAAAGATAAGATACGGCTAGACTAGTATACCCATTTGAACTGATCTTCGCACACACGCCAGGGGTTGGCTGCGATATTATGACTAATCATTCGCACACATGCCTTGGGAAGGCCGCGAACTATAGACACTAAAACTTCGCAAGTAATGCCAGGGTGGCCGCGATACAAATATACATAGTCTAGGATATTTGGGAGTATTACCCCAAATCTTTGCATACATGCCGAGAGGCCCGCGATGGAAACTAATACGATACATGACTTAACGAACGAACATAATGCTATTCATACTATTACCATTACTGAACTATACACTGTGAACTCGCTCAACTAGTTGTTGACTCTCTGCTGCATGCCTTGCAGGTCGTTAGATACATGGAGCTTGCACAGGGAGGAGCAGGACGTTGTGGGCATGGATCATGAATGCTTAATTAAACACTTATGACATTTCATACATTATTATTTATGTTGGGTTTATTTACATGCTTCCGCTACTTAAACAAAGTTTGGTTTTGAACATCAATCATGTCGTGATGAATTACATTATCTACTATTATTATTAAATGTTGTGTTCGATATGATTGGTGGCTTGATCCTGGTCAGTCACGCTCCCAAGCGGTGGTATTCCGTAGGTGGATTTTGGGGGTGTGACAATAGATAATGCTCAACTGTTTGAAATGAGCGGTGATACCAGCGTTGTCACCTCCTTCTTGCTTGATGTGCCAGAATTCATTCTCCAGTTTCTAGACTTCGTGAGGAGGAAAAATTCCTTCATCATGAGCTTCCTGAGCTCCTCCCATGTGAGACCATAAGCTGCATCATTATCGCGCCTGTTGCGCTCGGCGGTCCACCAATCAAGTGCCCTTGACTAGAAGACTCCAGTAGCATTCATAATGCGGAGATTTTCAGGACATCCGCTTTGACGAAAGGTGACTTCGATCGAGTCAAACCACTGAAACATTACACTGGCTCCATCTTCGCCAGTAAAGTTTGTAGGACCGCAGGCTTTGAATTGTTTAAAGCTGAACGGAGTTCTAGGCGCTTCATTCTTTGATTCAACAGAAGATTTACTTCTAACCTCATTGATTTCACTGACAATTTGAGGTATGAGCTTGGCCATTTCCTTGGCCACAAGAGAGGCGATTCGTTTGTCAGCTTTGTTCCTTTGGACATTTTGGTGGGTATGGGAGCCAAAGGAAGACATTGCCGAGTGTGAGTTCTGCAGCAGACATCATCCCGAGGGATTAGACGAGATTCGATTTTATAGGGTTTCGTTTTGAAAAGTTTAGCGTTTCACAATCCTTTTATTATTGTTATTATTATTCACGTAAAGCTCAGGAATATGTAGGCACATATTCACATAATTCACATAAGCACGTATACACATAAGCACGTATGAGCACATAATTCATGTAAACACATATTTTGCACGTATTCACCTGCATATTTTGCACATTTTCACATATCTCTCAAGGCCGCGTAGCGCGTTCGAGAGTTACGAGCGATAGCGAGTAGCATAGTGAGGAGTGTAGTGAGAGTTCTTAGTTTATTCGCGATTGGTTAGCATTTTAGATTGCGATAGCTGTGCGAGTTGTATGAGTTTGGTATAGCGGAGAGCAATAAATCGAAACCTTAAAGCGTAGAGTTTAACTTCTGTAATCTAAAACACATCAACATAGTAAAATGAAATCAATAACGCGTAAAAATCGGCGATTACAGGCTTAAAATCGAAATAGAGTGTCTTGGGTGTTAGACGTCGACTACCCAAAGTGATTCGACTATCCCTAACGAGTTTGAGTACACGCTTTGGCCTAATAGACTGTGCTCTCACCGAAACACGGCGAACGGCATTCATCCTTCCAGTTACTACGTGACTCAAGTCATTGGAATAGCCGAGACTTTAGTGATTCTTTTTTTAAAATCAAAGTAGGGAGTGGAACAGGTCATTAAGATGCGGGTTTCACCCCTAACTTAACAACTTCGTTCCTGAGTGTGGTTAGACAACCACGAAATAGAGATGGAGCTTTACGTTGAGATGTGGATATCACTCCTAACCCAACGGAGATCCTTGTGCTGAGAGTAAAATACGCGGAATGAGTGATCTTATCGATTGTTCTTGGTTTTCACACCTTATCTCGACACAATCACTCGTTTGTGTTATGCGAGAGTTTTACAAAACGTGTGTATTGTGTTAGCCTTAGGAAAGGTATGTAGCATTTCGCCTTAGGAAAGGCTCCTTCGTATGAAGCTGTAGTATGTGGGTTCGTACGAAGGTGCAACATAGTAGGTTTGAACGAGGGTTTAGCAAAATGTGGGTTCGTACGAAGCCCCTTTTGGGTTCGTACGAAGCTGGTTTGTTGGTACTTAGACTATAGACTAGGTCAATTCTACACGACTCGACCTAATTCCCTATAGTTATGGCTCTGAAACTAATCTGTCACACCCCAACCGATGGCGGAATCATCGGGGCGCGGCACTAGGCGAACCGGATTGCTCAAGAGAATCCATAACAACTATTAAATGACAATATTTAAAGGTTCATTGTCCCATCCAATAAACAAATATTTCACAAACAGTCATCACAGAGTTCAAATCTCTTAAACAAAACCAACCTGACAACCTAGATTTTATTTGCGAGTTTCTAGACTTCCTAATCCATTGCAGCAAACAGACCATCAACCTGACACATACATTAAATTAAAAGTCAATACATAAAGTAAAGGTGAGTACACAAGCTTGCATAGATATAGAATAAAAGCGTTTTCGCATTACCAGCATGTATCACGTAACGGGCGAAGCATGTAACTACCGACAATGAGATAACCTAACCACGTGACTGCGTTGTAGAGTTTGTGCGACACATGTTCACCGAAGCGAACACGTGAAGTAAGGTAATGTGATCCTTTGCAACCCCTGTCACACAGGTGCTGAGTCCAAACTATAGTACTATCGTTGCTAAAGGCGATCTGGCATAATATTGTGTAAGCATAGTAATAAGCATTCAACAAATCACGTATAGCATGTAGGAGCAGTTAGCGTTTATAAAATGTTTGCGTTGTGTGTTGTGTTTTGATAGAGAACGTATGTAACACCCAAAAGTGTGTTAAATGAAAATGGGTTCGAGTATACTCACAGAGCGAGTACTAATCAAGAAACGCGATTCTCAATGGATTGAAGGGAGCGCCGGATCAGCCTGCGTACGTGAACAGAAGTGAGTCCTCCAAAGTGCTGAAACTGTGTTGGTGGGAAACAGAAGCTTCGTACGAAGCCGGTGCCTTCGTACGAAGGTGGGTCTTCATACTCGTGGGGCTTCTTTTGTCCAAAATCCAGTGTCTTGGCGTCTATCTTTGGAAAATCGAGTGTCTTCGCATCTGTCTTCGAAAAATCGAGTGTTCATCCCTCCAACCTTAAGCTACTGATTAAACTTAAAGTCGGAGAGGTTTTTGATTATGTCACGAGTGGGAATCGGGCTGTTAGGTGTAAAACCAGTGCCTTCATACGAAGGTAGCGCCTTCGTACGAGGCCATGTGCCTTCGTACAAAGCTGGCTTCGCACAAAACAGTCCGGTTCGAAAATGTGGCTGTTTTTGGCATTCGGTGCTGTGTTTTCGCCTGAATCAGATGTATTTCCGAGTCCTTTTCCAGCTGGTTTCGGCATTACCTCGTTCCACTATTCAGTGAACGAGATACATGTCGTTTTTGGTCCTGTTTGGTGTAAAAATCAAGTTTAAGAAAGTTTTTGAAAGGTTTTTACTTAGATCTAGCACTTGGTGAGTGTGAAACCAACAGATTTCTAACTTGGGAAGCCGTAGCTAGTCCCAATACACTCGGTTAAGTGTAAATCCTTTGTAAAAGAAGAAGGTTTGATGAAAAAGATGAAGATTTTTGTAAAAACAGGAATTTATGAAGAAAAGAAGAAGTTTAAGTGAAAAGATGAAGTTTTAAGTGAGAACGTAAGAGTTTTAGATGAAAATGAAGTGATTCTTGTGGAAAATCAAAGTGGAAAACGTTGCGTAATTGAATAAAACTGTTAAATCTTACTTGAAAATGGTCGGACAGCAATTCGGCAGAGTTTTGGTATGAAATCAGCAAGTGAGAATGAATGAGGAGGGGCTTGGCTATTTATAGAGATGGTGGGTTCGCACAGGGACCTTGGTTCGAACCAGCCGCCTTCGTATGAAGGCAGTACCTTCGTACGAGGTGGCTTGGCTTCGTTTGAAGGTGCTGTTTTGTGCGGGAATTCCTCGTTTTTGCGTATTGTTGCGTTAGTTAGCATTGATACTTTAAGTATCTTAGCGTAGCAATGAGTTTCGGGTCGCGTTGCGTTTTAGTGTGATAAATCGAGTTGTGCGAGTAGCGTTGAGTTTGCGTTGCGATAGCATTTGCGAGTAACAATACACATAATAAGCACACACAAGTAGAGCACATAAGAACACACAACATAAAATTACTACTACTAATAACAGCATTTGCGATTTAGCATATTAGTCGTGATAAATGACTGCGAAGGCGTGAGTGGTTATCGAACAAACAAACACACTCGGTAATGTAAATAGCATAATTCTCTGTAATTCGTGTTGCGTAAGCGTTTGCGAATATAAAGTGTTTTAACATGTAGTGGTGCGGTGTGATGAAAAAGTATTTAGTATAACATAACCTTTATTTATATCGAATCTCGGAATACAAGACGGTTACAAATCGAAGCAAAAGCAAACGGGTAACGACGAAAAGTCGGGTTGTTACACAAACAATTTAAATGTCAGGCATAATGTACTTTAATACTTAAACCTCCTAAATCATCCAAATAACAAAACAAATAACTACTTTAATAATATTTTCTATGTCATCATATTTAATACATTAACATATATATACTTATTAAACTCAAGAGATAAAGAAAAAAATCCGGACTCTTGACTGGTCAACTCCTTCGTTTTAACTTGCACCAAAAAAACTACCCATTTTGACCCAGAAAAAAGTTTGATTTTTTTCAGTTCATAACTTTGTTTTTAATGTTTTTATTTGTTTGCTTTTTTCTCAGGCCTCACTTTTTTTGCACTTCTTGCCTAGGCGACAGGCAAGCCCTATTCGCCTAGAGTGCGCCTAGCATTTAATAACTATGCTTTTTTCAATAACTCTGTAGACCTTTGGTTTGTCACCAAAGGATTCTCCTTAAACGCCATGTTATCTCCAACTTCAAGTTCAGCATCAAGTTATCTAAAGAAAACTTTATACGTCTCTCTCACATTTCCATTACTGTTTTAAGATCTTCTAATTTCGACACATATATGTTCTATTTTTAGATGAAAAATTATCGTTCTTTAAACCATTTCCAAGGATTCCTTTTAATTTCTTTTTGTTTCGAGAAGATGGTGTCGAACTGTCGACAATTTTCACATCAAAATTCGATTATATTGTAGTAGATTGTTTTAATAAAAGAATCATAATGTTCTACCATACTTTCATAAAGAAAGTGATATTTAAAGGAGAATATTGGACCATAGTGATTAAAATAAAGGTGTACCTTCCTTGGTGTAGTAAGATTGCTATCCACGTAAAAGCAATTAAACCAAGTTTTCTTAATACCATCCTCAATTGAAGTCTCAGTACAAAACACACACAAATGTATAGCAAAATGAACCAAGTTTTGTAAAACCAAAGAAGATGCATCATCAAAGTTTACAAAATTAACAAATAAGCTTTGATTTAAGTAGATCTACATGTCTAATGTATAGATCCAAAATACTGCAAATTTTCATATAACTTCAAGTTTACTACATGGAAAAGTATGATGAGTTTAGTGAATATTAGTTGCAAAAATTATTGATTCTTGAGTTTTGATGATAAAAAGAATATAAACACATGTTTTAAAACATGTGAAAACCTCCATTTTAGGAGAAACTATGTTAAATTTTTATAAAATTGTGACACTTAGAAAAATATAAAGTTTTGTGTGACTTTTTCTACAAAAATGTTCAAGAATGTTTAACAGGGGTTTTCCCTAATTTTTATACAAAAATACAAGGTAGGAAATAAACTTTTTCAAAAATTAAAACAAGTATAAATATGTATATTTTTAGGGAAAAATATATATATTTAATGGTCACCAAATTATGTGCTATGTGTATATTATGTGTAAGTATATATTAGTGTATATGTAGAAACTTAAAAATACACTAAATACTCCCAAGGAGCATAAACACCAAATACATATAAAAATACACAAGGAAATATTTATAAATAATATACACCCATGCATGGACAAAAATACCAATATATATATATATATATATAATTACTACAATTAATGGAAATTATACAAAAATCGGATAAGTGATAATATAAATATATATATTTAACAAGCATGACAATATATATATATATATATATATATATTACAAAAAAACCTTAAAATATATTATTTTTAAGAAATATAATTACAAAAAGTATAAAAATCATAAGGATTGATTTTTGACAATGAATAACAAAATAACTAAGTATTTATACTTAAATACATGTATACTTGCCTAAGTATACTTATGCTAAAAATAATATTGAAAATATTATTTAACAATTTATTTATATGTATATTCTGGGAAATAATATAAGTATACATACATGAGGACAAGTTAAAAATAAATTATTTTTCACACATATCATTTTTAAATTCTATATATATATATATATATATTGGGAAAAATATATATATAATTACAAATAACAAATACAAAACTATATATATTTGTAAAATATTTATTAACAATTCATAAACATAGACATTTAAAACAAAACATATACATAAGACAAAATGGATAAACTTGTACATAATCAATCATAAGTTAGGTGATTAACATACGTAGAACACTTATAGGTTACGTCGCAAACGAAGAAGATATTGGTGAAGTTTAAGACGCTTGAAGACGCAAAACTGTGACTTCATGTCCCCACTTTAAACATTTTCTTGTTTTAAAAACTTTGGGGAAAATGCATGTACAATGGTATGTTAAAAACTAAGGCATGATACAATAGATCTTGTCACGAATAGGGTATACGTAAGCACCATTAATCTAAGTTTAGACCAAATAACAAAGGTTAGTTCTAGCAAGTATTGGCAGCCTCACTATTGGTCCACGTTTGCCCACACAGAAGAGTGCTTTTGGGTCACAGTCAAAGGTTAATCGATGTATAAATCGCCTAGGTTTGGATGCTTCCTATGTCACCACACATGTTAATGTCCTCGCGAAACATTAGCGATCTCGATTTCCTTACATTTACATTTACACTTACGTATCACATCTTAATACATTTTCTTTTACAATTACATACCATATTTCATACAAATACAACTCATACATTTTATACAAAATAACTGCATGAATTCACACCAGCTTTGTTGACGATTTTCAAACTTACATGTATTTCAGGAAATTAGTGGAAGCTTTGTGGGTTACGTTTCAAGAAGTCATGTGTCTACACTCCATGCCACCTTTTGAAGGATTTGTTCGTTGTATCCCGCCTCCTTGGAACTATGTTGTAAACTTTTAAACTATTTTCTTTTGAAGTGATGTAAACACTTTACTTAAACTATGTTTGGAACTTGAAACAATGAATGGCATTTGGAGTTTGTTTTATTCATGTAGAATGTTTACTTATTCGTGTGCAATGAGAATCAATCACGATCACACCTCACGCTTTTACCTCTGAGCGGGTGTGACACATGTAATCACAATCACACAACAATTTGAAGAATTTATCCCAAAAACCCATTGTTGATATTTCATAGTGGAAATTACATTACTTGTTTGTAGTTTTAGGAACTCGCAAATTTTGGTGGGAATGAAATCGACACCATAGACAAGTTTAACCGAATTTCCTCCTAAAATACCTATGTGGCATGCAAGCCTAATAAAAGGGGTTACCAAAAGAAATAGAATGTTAAAACCATCAACATAATCACTTAAATCCTAAATACTCCAACAACTTTCCAACAATCTCCTCAAGCTCTGCCATCCACTGACACATCTGGTCTCTCACAATCTCGTCCAACTCCCAGATATCCTCGTATGCACCATTTGACCCCCCCAAGATCCTGCATCTTTCCCTTAGTCGTCTCTAAATCCCCTCATAGAGTAGCAATCTGACGATCACAATGAAGCATCGATCTACCCAAACTCCTTTCAGTTTCTTCGATGCAGACTTTGTAATAGTCCTAGAGGTAGATGATATGTCTTCTGAAATACGGAGTCTCTTCCCTTGGCTTGCAAGAACTGGTAAAGGTACTGTAACAACTGTCACTAAAATCCATAATTAGGATGGTAATTAGCTATTAAGAAAACCCTAATGAGAAACCCAAGTAATTCTGCACTAACCCTAAAAGTTCCAGAACAATCAGAATCAGGATCAGGGCCCCTAAAACTCAGGGGGGGATAAACCCTAGCCAACGATTATCTTCATAACTCTTTATCAAAATCGAATTTTATAAAACGGTCGACTCATCCAGCCTAGTTACACACGTAGCTACCCTATGAAAATAGGTGACCACTCGCGTAGCGCGACACCTATAGGGGTACCCCTCGCGCTACGCGACGGTGTCAAATTTTCAGTATATATAGAGGGGGTTGGGACTTAAATTCAGGTGTTACTGCAACGTTAAAATTCATAATATACGTCGAGTTATAAGCAAAACAGTCCAACACACACACACAATTATCGAAATGCTGCCGCAATCAGGGTAATAACTCGATCGCTATTACGATTCAACGTCCGATCGATTATAACTATCCAACGATAGTCCAGGTGCTGCTCAATTGAGCTTGTACTTTGATTATTCATCGTGATTTCGACTTGAATATTAGAGTGCTGTTCGAATTCGGACTATGCTCTGTTATTCGTTGTGAATCCGATTGAATTATCGAGTATTGCACTGATTAATTGTTGTGAAGGTTTAATCTCGTGAATTGACGTAACTGCTGTAATAAGTTACCTACCTAGTTGTGTGCACTAGATTACAAAGCTAACTCAATAGGCTAAGCTCTACCTGTATAAATCTGCAATATGTCAAGGCTTATCTGTAGACTAAACTTTGGCCGTATGAATCTGCATGATTATAATGTGAGTCATTCCCCTTTTATAAACTCTTTTCTCACAGTTTGTGAGTCATTCTTCTTTTTAAATTGTTTTCTCACAGTTTGTGAGTAAGTATTACAATACCTCAAATTATTTTCAAAAGGTTATAATTACAGGGATTAAGTCTTTGTAATCACCAAATTACAGCTGGTATGTGGGGTATTGTGCACATTACTGTTATTATCACTCTATGTGAGTGAATATTACTCTATGTGAGTTATTATTACTCTGTGTGAGTACACCGTCACTATTAGAGCAACGGGACCCAATAGTGGTATGACCACAGTCACAGAAATGAATCGAGTGACAAATACCCATTCTTGATAATTGGTTGATAGAAACATTGTAATCGCTCTTAATACTGTAAATTATAACTAACGGGTCGTTTTAGAAAACAGAATGATTCACTCAGTATTCCCGCTGACAAAACCTTTTTAAAACACGTTTCAGGTAATTACAGTAGATTGGAGTAAGGATTAGATCCAGCACTGAAGAACTTCAAGAAGTGGCTTATTTCATTAATTAAATCAAAATTAAGAAATATCGTTTTTATATTAAAAGCTACCTTTGTAAAACATGGGTTTATCCCATCTATTTAATAAATAAAATCCGGTGTTTTTAAACTCTGATATTTTTCCTAACTCACGGTCCTGATGAAATTTCCGCTGCAATGTTTTTTTTTTAAAATAAAAATAATCACCGGTACCACGGGACTGCTCACGACACCCGATTCCGTCCAGGGTGGGTCGGGGGTCGTGACAGAAGGTGGTATCAGAGCTAAGCCACTGCTTTAAGCCTATAAGTGTTGTGATAATAATACTTAAGCCTAAATAAAAAGAGTTAGGAGATTTCTATTAAATGGTAGCACAGCTGATAGCAGTTAGACTTGAACATAAGAAAAGATGCCTTAGTATAAGCTAAGCCACTGGTTTACACAATTAGGTATTATAATAATACCTAAAGTGAAACGGAGAATTAGAAACTTAATATTATCTGATGGCACTCTGGATGGTATTTAGACTTGAATTTAAGAATTTTGCCTTAAAATAAATTTTAAGGTAAATTACTTATATAAGGTAATGGATACTGGTATGACGGTTAGCAGGCAATAGCACTTAATTGCTATTTATTCCTGCTTATTGATATTATTTGGTCCAGAATAAGATATGTTATGGGGATACAAATTTCCTTGATAAAAGCCCTAATAAAAGAGGCACTTTTTGAAAAGATACTATTTATGGGAAATAGAAAATTTTCTCCGGCAAAACTGGGTATAGAGTAGCAGACTCTCCAGCTTGACCGGACATATTGAGATTACCGCTCCGGCGTGAACCGGATAAGACGGGGTAAATGATATGTCAAATCAGTGACAAGATTTCCCTAAATAGTATCATGACCAAATACCTGAGTGGTTCTTGTAAATTTAAATCTGTTAAATACATTGACCTGATAAATGATATGTTTATTTCAGCATATGAAAAATGAGATTATATAGATAGGTATATCTATAAGGAAATTCCAAAAACCCATAAGGATTGACAAATTGAAGTAAAGCACAAGCATCCATGTCTAGAATTCTTTATCAGGAATCTCTTTTCCAATATCAAACATTATTTTGTTTGATTATTTACCTCGTAACTCATACAAAGAGAACCCTTTAAAGATAGGATATCATCGAAAGTATAAAAAAAAATTTACAATGCACAAGTAAGAAACATATAAAGTTGTGATAATGCACAAGAAAACACATGAAACTTAAAATATACAGACGTTGAAATATATCACACACGACTTTCCAAGGCAAGACCTTTGAAAAGTATAAATTGGACACGATGACACCAATACTAATTCTGTCAATAGAAAACTACTAATTAGAAAGAAACACTCTTGCCACACGATTCTACAAACGACACAAATCTCGCTAAGGTACGTTCCATAATCACACTGCAAAAAGGAATCACCTACCTTTGTAAATTCTCTATTTTATTTTATTTCGACATTCCATAATAACATCACACTAGTATCATACGGAAATCCAAGTAAAGTTTTTATATTATTAAAATTCTGACTTCTGCCTATAATAAGTTAAACTCTCGTGTTTCTACTCCTTCTAATAGGCATCATACCATGAGGATTTCTTTCCTAGTAGCAAATTTTTACATTTCTTGGTAAAACCACACGTTCATTGTACGTATGGTTCATTCAAATTAGGAAGACCATAGGAGGACATTATACCAATTGTTGTTTAATCAAAAGTTCAAATATCATTTCGCTATAGTTGATCTTTGCATAGTAAAACCTCGTTTTACAAAGCAATGACTCTTTAATATCAAATCAATGAATTTCTTGAAAAACTCGATTTTCCATGGTTTCTGTTATAATGATGTTCGAACTTCCTTATTACCACTCGTTTTGTTCAAACCCAGTTAAATTGCTCACAATTCGTATTCAATTCCAGGTCCCATATGATATTTTAAGCCATCATATTCAAATTCAAAATAATCCCAATAAGCACTTTGATTCTCTTGAAACTATAACATGTTTTTGGCCTTCGATTTCACTAAAATATTTCTTTGATCACGATCACCTTCTGGTGACATCTCCACAAAATCTGAAGATTACGCTAATCTCGGATTTAAAATTTTTATATTAAATTTGCCTTATTAATTTATTCAATATAAGCAATCTTAAAACAATCATATACTCAGATAATGATACACAAATTCACCTCCTATTCCGATTTAAGTTTATGATAATATATCAGTATTTTAAATACCCTGGTTATTGTCAGGAGCAGATATTGAGTAGCCTAGCCTTAGTTAGGCATGGACTGATCACCTATGCTTAAACAAGGCAGCACTAACCAATATCCAACCATAATAATAACCATTTAATGTATATAAATTAAGTTATCATACTTATTTATTCCGACAGTCAAAAAGAACATTGTAAGCATTTGCATGCACTCTTAACTTTGTTAAGAAAAGAGAAATTGTATGCCAAATTCTCGAAGTATGAATTCTGGCTACAGGAAGTGCAAATTCTTAGGTCATGTGGGAAATCACGAAGGTATCCATGTGAATCCTTCTAAACTAGAAACAATTACTAAAAATAAAGGGTTCCACAAACAGCCATAAAAGTTCGAAGTTTTCTAGGTTTAACTGGATACTATAGACAATTTATTAAAGATTGTTCCAAGATAACTAAACCCTTAACTAAGCTAAACCTGTAAAATAGTTAAGTTTGAGTGAGGACCTAGACAAGAAGAAGTTCTTAAGATATTAAATCAAAGGTTAACAAGTGCTTCAATTTTAGCATTGCCAAAAGAAACTGAAGATTTTGAAGTATATGGTGATACTTCAAAATTAGGAATAGAATGTGTGTTGATGCAACGCAAAAAGGTAATTGCGTATGCCTTCAAGCACTTGCAAAAAGCACGAGGAAAATTTTACAACTCATGATTGAGAATTAGGAACTATAATTTTGCCCTTAAGATTTGGAGACATTATCTGTAGATACAGATCACAAAAGATAAAGGTACGTATTTGGGCAAAACAAACTAAACATGAGGCAAAGAAGATGAATGGAAATCCTAAATGAGTACAACTGTGAAATCCAGTATCACGAAGAAAAGCAAATGTAGTTGCAGATGCTTTAAGTCATAAGTATCATGAAAAGCAAGAGTGAGTCCATGCTCTTAGATTAAGATCTACGGTTAGATTTAATGAAGCAACTAAAGAAAGTTCAAGAAACAGCAATCGAAGACGATGCTGAAGGAATGAAAGGACAAGCCAAAGAATTAAAACAAGGAAGTGATAGAATTTGGAGATTCCCTAAGAAAACAATTGGGTACCTAAGCAGGGAAAATTAAGAAATAAGATTCTAGATAGATCTAGGTATACCATGTACCCAGGTAACAACCAGATATACCAAGATTTAAGAAATAACTTTTGGTGAATAGGAATAAAAAAATGGACATAGCCAGTCATGTATCTAAGTGTCTCACCTGTTCACAAGTTAAGGCAGAGCACTAGAAACCTTCAGGATTACTCCAACAATTAGAAATGCTTATATGGAAATAGGAACTCTTAACAATAGATTTTGTTACTAAGTTACCCAAAACCAGAAAAGGTAATAAAGCGATTTGAGTAATCATGGATCGATTTACCCAAATCAGCTCATCTTCTAAACTATGAAAGAAACCTTTAGCATAGAAAGGTTAACCAAGTTGTACATAGATGAAACAGTATCCTTACATAGAGTTCCACTCTCCGTTGTATCGGACAGAGATAGTCGTTTCACTTTTCATTTCTGGAACAAGTTTCCAAATAGCAATGAAAACACGACTAAATTTAAGTACAGCTTATCATCCCCAAACAGACGGACAAAGTAAAAGAACCATTCAAAACCTTGGAAGACATGCTGCGAGCATGTGTGATAACCATTCAAGTAGGATAACCACTTACCCTTAATTAAATTCTCCTATAGCAATAATTATCATTCAAGTATCAAAACTGTCCCATTCGAAGCACTGTACAGACGCAAGTGCAAAACCCCAGTTTGTTAAGCAGAAATAGGAGAAAGTTAATTATCAGATCCTAAAATTGTACAAGAAACCCCAGACAAAATAACTCAAATCAAAGAAAGACTGAAAACAGCTCGAGATCGTCAGAAGAACTATGCAGATAATCGTCGTAAACCTTTAGAATTTCATGTAGGAGATAAGGTACTTTTAAAAGTTTCTCCTTGGAAAGGTATAGTACGATTCGGTAAGAAAGGAAAGCTAAGTCCGAGATACGTTGGACCATTCCCTGTGATTCAACGAATAGGACCAGTAGCTTATCAGTTACAACTACCAGAAGAATTGGCTGGAGTACATGATATATTTCATGTATCCAATCTCAAGAAATGTCTATCAGACAAATCCCTGGTAGTACCTCTTCAAAATATAGAGATAAATGAAAAAAATTAAAATTCATAGAGAAACCATTGGCTATCGAAGATCGAAAAGTCAAATTCCTCAAAGCATAAACGACTGGGTTGGTCAAAGTCAAGTGGAATTCAAAGAGAGGGCCACAATACAATTGGGAGCTGGAATCCGAAATAAAGCAAAAATATCCACATCTCTTCCAGTAAATCTCGAGGACGAGATTTTTCTTAAGGTGGGGAGAATGTAACAACTGTCACTAAAATCCATAATTAGGATGGTAATTAGCTATTAAGAAAACCCTAATTGAGAAACCCAAGTAATTCTGCACTAACCCTAAAAGTTCCAGAACAATCAGAATCAGGATCAGGGCCCCTAAAACTCAGGGGGGGATAAACCCTAGCCAACGATTATCTTCATAACTCTTTATCAAAATCGAATTTTATAAAACGGTCGACTCATCCAGCCTAGTTACACACGTAGCTACCCTATGAAAATAGGTGACCACTCGCGTAGCGCGACACCTATAGGGGGTACCCCTCGCGCTACGCGACGGTGTCAAATTTTCAGTATATATAGAGGGGGTTGGGACTTGAATTCAGGTGTTACTGCGACGTTAAAATTCATAATATACGTCGAGTTATAAGCAAAACAGTCCAACACACACACACAATTATCGAAACGCTGCCGCAATCAGGGTAATAACTCGATCGCTATTACGATTCAACGTCCGATCGATTATAACTATCCAACGATAGTCCAGGTGCTGCTCAATTGAGCTTGTACTTTGATTATTCATCGTGATTTCGACTTGAATATTAGAGTGCTGTTCGAATTCGGACTATGCTCTGTTATTCGTTGTGAATCCGATTGAATTATCGAGTATTGCACTGATTAATTGTTGTGAAGGTTTAATCTCGTGAATTGACGTAACTGCTGTAATAAGTTACCTACCTAGTTGTGTGCACTAGATTACAAAGCTAACTCAATAGGCTAAGCTCTACCTGTATAAATCTGCAATATATCAAGGCTTATCTGTAGACTAAACTTTGGCCGTATGAATCTGCATGATTATAATGTGAGTCATTCCCCTTTTATAAACTCTTTTCTCACAGTTTGTGAGTCATTCTTCTTTTTAAATTGTTTTCTCACAGTTTGTGAGTAAGTATTACAATACCTCAAATTATTTTCAAAGGTTATAATTACAGGGATTAAGTCATTGTAATCACCAAATTACAGCTGGTATGTGGGGTATTGTGCACATTACTGTTATTATCACTCTATGTGAGTGAATATTACTCTATGTGAGTTATTATTACTCTGTGTGAGTACACCGTCACTATTAGGGCAACGGGACCCAATAGTGGTATGACCACAGTCACAGAAATGAATCGAGTGACAAATACCCATTCTTGATAATTGGTTGATAGAAACATTGTAATCGCTCTTAATACTGTAAATTATAACTAACGGGTCGTTTTAGAAAACAGAATGATTCACTCAGTATTTCCCGCTGACAAAACCTTTTTAAAACGCGTTTCAGGTAATTACAGTAGATTGGAGTAAGGATTAGATCCAGCACTGAAGAACTTCAAGAAGTGGCTTATTTCATTAATTAAATCAAAATTAAGAAATATCGTTTTTATATTAAAAGCTACCTTTGTAAAACATGGGTTTATCCCATCTATTTAATAAATAAAATCCGGTGTTTTTAAACTCTGATATTTTTCCTAACTCACGGTCCTGATGAAATTTCCGCTGCAATGTTTTTTTTTTAAATAAAAATAATCACCGGTACCACGGGACTGCTCACGACACCCGATTCCGTCCAGGGTGGGTCGGGGGTCGTGACAGGTACAATGGAAGCTAAAGATCCAGACTGAGGAATAAATGGCTCTAATATGAGTGGTGGAGGGATCTCGGTCATAATCTCAACAGTATCAGTGTGTGGAACTACTAGTGGCTCTAATGGTCGAGTCGTGATAACAGTGGTGTCCACTACTGGCGCTACTCCATATGATCCTCCAATCATCGATGTACCCATGCCCAACTCATCGACTACCGGTGCCGTGCCAGATGGTTGTCCCATCTCAGAGACTGAGGAAGGAACAACGGAATCATCGTCATCAATCCACCCATTACTAGTGTGAGCGTAACCTGTGTCTATCTGACTGGCAAAGGCTGTGGAATCAGTGTAATATGACGAGGTAAAACTGGTCATATCAGCAGACTGAGAGACTGAGTGTGGTAGCTCTGGAAATACTGAGGTCGGAGAGGTCTTGAATTCCGGCTCGCTCTCGGAGTCGTGAATCTCGATAGTCTCGTGCACGTGCGACATCGGTGACACAATGTAACTGTACTAAGTAAGTGTGTGTTTAGGATGAATATATATATATATATATATATATATATATATATATATATATATATATAACACATAAGGCATAGACAAACAAGTTAACACGTATACACAGAAGTTCTTTATAGTTTTTATACATGGTTAAGATTCATTTTCATTTTGAATCTTTGGCTTCGCGATTTTTGGGATCTTAAATCTCAAAACTCTTTGGTTGAAGTCTAGAGTTTTTTAAGAAAACACGTAGTTCACTAACAACCATTGGCTCTGATACCAACTTCTGTCACACCCCAAAAATGTCGTAGCGAAAATACAAACGTGGCGGTGATGGAGGTTGGTACCCATAAACATCTTAGTGATCGATGCAATATTTATGTTGGACATTTGGTCTATTTTAAAACATAGTTTTAAGTTTCCACGTTCATCACAACTACGTCATAGTTGTTTGACCCTTAGGGGTCTTATTACACACGGTCCAAAAAGTAGTTTAAAAGTGTCCAAACATTATTTAATTACAATAGCATCACACAACCACAAGGCAACACAAGCCAAAATTCCCGAAGCAGAACTCATGTACCTGAAGAACACGTAAAAATCAAGTGTCAACACAATGGAGGGTGAGTTCACATATCCAAATTTATAACAAGTTGTATAAGGAAAAACTTTTTTATTATAAATTTTTAGTGATTTAAAACATCCACATAGGTTTAAGAAAGTTAATATTATTTCCTTTGTAAAGTCCATGGTTAATTCATCCGGAGTAGTTTAATAAACAAGTCTCTGATGAAAACTTGTACCCACAGTTTTTGTTATTAAATTCAGTCATTCTTTCAGTTTCGTAAGTTTGCAAGACGTTACGAGTTATATATTACGATTGAGGTTCTAATCAATACTAGACAATTATAGAATACAATTCGCCGCTGCGTGGACCAAAGCTACCGGTGACGACGGGGTTGTCAACCCGATAGATCTATCAACAATTCCATGTGTGCAATACTTAAATGATTAAAAATTAGCACGTATGCATACTATTTTGGTAAATATTTTTAAAACAACACCATTTTGTTAAATACTTTTTCCACCAACACTCTTTTAGAAAAAAAAAAAAACTCATGTTATGTATCTATATATTTTGGTGGATTCTTCATAATCTTAGATTATGATAAAAAAAAATGCAGATTGTATTTTTAAATGAATATATAATCTTCATTTGTTTTCATTTGCCTATGTTCATGAACATTTGTTTGGGTTCACATGCATTAGTCAAACCTTCAGTAAGTATTCATAAACATGTTCATTTCCTTAATGAATGGACACGAGCAAGAAATCTCGTTCGGTAAGCGTTCGTGAACTGTTCATGAACATGTTCATTCCTTAAAAGGATGAGCTCGGCACCAACCGATACCGATACGAAAATACACGACATATTTCGGTACCGGTATTTGAAGGTACAAACGGGTAAATACCAAACTAGTACTGAAAACGCCAAAAATTGGTACCAAAAATATTTTGGTTCTCTAAATTCGATACCGGTTTCAAACCAGTACCTGATACCATTTGCTCATCCCTATTTGTTACTGAATAAACACAACCTAGGGCTTCTATTTGAAGAACCACAAGATGAATTCGTAGTTGGTATAACATTGACGAACCAAAAGAAAGTATGGTTGATTAGCAATGAAGGTGATATAAAATGGAAAATAAATAAAAAAATAATAATAAAACTTGACCTGATGGATCCTTACACGGCAAGCGTGACGACGTTGACTGCGTATGCATAACCCAGCAAGCCACAATGACATCACCATCTGCGTCACCTCAACTACTTCATCATCCATCTCTCTTTCTCTCTCTACAATCCGACAACCGTTTACGAGAAACCTCCGCGAAATTTCCTGCTTTCCGCACCCTACCCTACCCCCCTGCTTCGATTCATCAGTTATTCTCCTGTTTTCGCGTTTGTTTCGTGTTTTTCATCGGTTTCTGCTTGTTGATGTTGGTTATTTGAAGTTGTAATCGGAATCTGATTCAGTTCTCATTTGGAGTTTTAATTTTAATTGGGTGTCGCTTCTCAATTGATTTGATTTAGGGTTTCTTGATTTTTAATTGTTATTTGGTACAGTACTAGTTTTAAAGCTTAAGGTACAAGTTACTAGAGCACAAAATGTGCATCTCACAAGAGAAAATCCCCAATTTGTGAGATCCTTCCTTGTGTTTGTCAAATTTTGTTTGATTAATGGCAAATTACTCTGAGCCATCATCATCCATAAGCTTTACTTCACCTTCTCATATCTCCAATGGCTCTAATGGACACAACAGTTTCCAATGCTCTTCGATCGCTGATACGCGCTCAAATCTTGAAATTATTAGCTTAAACAAGCTTAGTAGCAGCCTGGGAAAGCTCTTGACTGAAACTGATTCCAGTTATAGTGATGCAATAGTAGTGGTTGAAGGCAATGATGTGTGTGTTCATAGGTGTATTTTAGCTGCTAGAAGTACCTTTTTCTGCAATCTGTTTAAGGAAAGTAAAGACTGTGTTGAAGAAAATGGTAAAGTCAAGTACATTATGACTGATATTTTGCCGTTTGGGCATGTTGGGTATGATGCTTTTACGGTGTTCTTGAGTTTTTTGTATGCTGGGAAACTGAAGTCATCACCACCGGAGGTTTCGACTTGTGTTCATGGCGGATGCCCGCATGATGCCTGCAGGCCAGCTATTGCATTTGCTGTTGAACTGATGTACGCCGCGGTTGTTTTTCAGGTTCCTGAGTTGGTTCCCCTGTTTCAGGTATTGGCATTTCATCCTTTGGATGTTTTGTACTGATTTTACAATGTTTTGGAGGGAATTTTACTTTTTATGAAAAACTACAAGAAATAGGAATATGTTTCATGTTTCTTGCACTAGCAACATCAACGCCATGTCACATATTGGGGGGTGTTTGTATGTTAGCCGACTTGTGACCGATTGAATATGTTTTTTGGGTCAAAAGGGTGCAACCACTTTCGATCTGTATTGTCAATTTTTTTTTTAACTTTGTTGGCGATTCAGGTCATGGTTAGAAGTCTGATTAAGTCTGTTGACTCTGTCTGTCCTAGTTAACTCGGGAGAACATAGTAAGACAGTTAGTAATCCATGACTGATTATAGTTGAATCGTTAATTGGCAGGTTTTAGGTTTTAACCCAAGAATTTTCTGTTTGTTGTGTGTAGTTTAATGTATTTT
This sequence comes from Helianthus annuus, assembly GCF_002127325.2. NCBI lineage: Eukaryota > Viridiplantae > Streptophyta > Magnoliopsida > Asterales > Asteraceae > Helianthus > Helianthus annuus. The sequence goes on along the minus strand of NC_035444.2, from coordinate 136,846,976 downwards.
TTAGTTTACTCACAACTGTCAAAAAGTTCCAAGTTAATTTGTATGATAAAAATGCAGCGACGCCTTCTCAACTTTATCGAAAAGGCTCTTGTTGAAGATGTGATTCCAATACTTTTGGTGGCATTTCATTGTGAGTTAACTCAGATCTTGACTCAGTGTGTTCACCGAATTGCTCGGTCAGACCTGGATGATGTCTCTCTCGAGAAAGAGCTCCCTCCAGAAGTTTCGAAAGACGTAAAGTTGCTTCGTAGCAAGTCTTTGGACGGTAAAGATCCCGTGGGTAAATCGGAGGAGGCTGCATTACGGGAAAAACGAATTAGGCAAATACATAAAGCGTTGGACTCGGATGATGTAGAGTTGGTCAAACTTCTGTTAAGTGAGTCAAACATAACGTTAGATGAAGCCAATGCATTACACTATACGGTTGCATATTGTGACCCGAAAGTTGTGAAGGAAGTGCTGAGTTTAAATATGGCGGATGTAAATCGTAGAAATGCTAGAGGGTATACCGTGCTTCATGTTGCTGCAATGCGTAAGGAACCATCGATTCTTGTTTCTCTTTTGAGCAAACAGGTATCGGTTTTGGAGGTAACTCAAGATGGGCGAAGTGCGGTTGGGATATGCAAGCAGTTAACGAGGCCAAAGGATTATAATGCAAAAACCGAACACGGGGAAGAAGCAAACAAGGATAGACTATGCATCGATGTGTTGGAACGAGAGATTATTAGGAACTCAATGGGGGGAGATGTACCGATGTCGTCTACAGCTATGGCCGATGACTTGCACATGAAGTTACTTCATTTAGAAAACCGAGGTAACGATCTTTTGTCGATGTGTTCATGTGAATTTCGTTTTTACCCTTTATTGAATTGTACTGATTTGGGTTTTTCGTAGTTGCATTTGCGCGATTGCTGTTTCCTACTGAAGCAAAACTAGCGATCGAGAGCGCCCATGCTCAGATAATGTCAGCAACCAACGGTTTGAACGGGAATTTGAAAATGGATTTGAACGAGACACCATCGGTGCAGCATAAAAGGCTAGTTTTGCGTATAGAATCCCTCTCGAAAACGGGTACGCTTACTTCATTATGCTAACTATGGTTAAAACGAACTATGGTTAAACCAACCTAACATTTATAACTTTTTGGATGCACAGTCGAGATGGGTCGGCGTTTCTTCCCAAATTGTTCAGAAGTACTCGACAAGTTCATGTTGGACGATTTGCCCGATGTGTTTTATCTGGAGAAGGGGACTCCAGAAGAGCAAGTAATCAAACGGACACGCTTCGTGGAGCTTAAAGAAGACGTTCAACGCGCGTTCTCCAAGGACAAAGCTGAGCAACCGAATGACTTGACACAAGGCATCAAGAACAGATCCCGAAAATACTCGTGAAATATGTTTTTAAGCATGTAATATAACTTTTGTTTTGGTCGAGATCATACATATCAGTTGTAGTTACAGAAATGTTTAAAACAAGTTATGCAAAGTGATAATATTGAGAGTTGTTTTTATATATATATTTCTTTTAATAATATGCTAATAGTCAATTACGGTGAGTATTTTAGTCCCACTTTTACTAATAAAATAACGTAGAGAGAGAAAACTGTTTTCATGGAATATTATTATTTAATTAAAAGATTATAAGTATGTACTTGATTAGTTTTTTCTGTTAAAAAGTTCAATTTGGACAAGGATTTCAAAGTACGTTTCCTCATCATGCAGAAAAGTTTGAACTTTTAATACAAGAAAGGGATTGTGACCTGCAAATAAATAATTTTGCTTATTTAAACTATAGAAAAGTTACCTGATATTTGTTTAAATAATTAACCACCCATTCAGGTCGATCTTGAACAAAGTTAGAAAGCAGAGATGATTTCTCCGTGCGGGTTTCTAGTGGCATTTTAGGGGTGGGATAAGACTTTAGAATCAATAGGTCCTGGGTTCAATTCCCATAAGGGGGGTTTTCCCATATTTATTGAGTTTCCTCCTAAATTGGTGTATAGGCATTATGTCTAGTGGAGATGGATATGATCGGGTGGTTCCACTGGTGGCACGATCATACTGCAGTGGTCCGTCAGTGATCCAAATTTGCTGTTAAAAAAAAGATGAAAATGTGAAATCATGAGTGAGATGGTTTGTGATTTGGATGTGTATATAAGTAAACTCTTAAATGTTTGTTACGGATCTTACTTGCTACTGCTCTAAAGTTGTTGCTGATGTGTTATGAGTTTGTGTAAGTTACGGACCGTTAAAAAGAGTTGTTACCAAGGTGTATAGCTAGAAATATTCCCATCGACAAGACATAATTCTCATATTACAAGTATTACTTACTGTCAATGCTCAAGACAAGTTATTTCTGATAGCAACTTGCTACCAAATATCAAGTTACCACTGAGAGTAGCTACTAACTACAAAGTTCCTACCGGCGAAACGGTTTCAAGTGTGTTGCAAGTCACTTCTAGGGTAATTTGTATCTAACACCAGTAAACATATAAAGGAAGTTTTTGTTTGTAGAGATAAAAAAAACGGATTGAGAGATTACAAGTACGATTTTTGATTTTCAACGTTCTTCGATTAAATAGAATTTATAAACCCTAATTTAATTGTTTTTGTTCTTTCACCACGTATCATACATATTACCAATTAGACATGTGTTTATGAGAAACTGATTCTCAAACGTGGTGTCAGAGTTGGTTTTCAAATCAATTGATCTTGAAAATTTACCAAATTTTTGCAAATCAAATCCATAGAGAAGGATTAGTCGGATAACATAATGGATCTACAAACAAATCACCCAAGTTGGTTATATGGGCAAATTCGTCATATGGAAACGTATTATGAAACACTTCGTTGTTAATTTTTTTGATGGTGGGATTGTTTTTTGATGTGCTTTATACATGTTAAATAATCCTTATATAGTGCGTCTTTTACCATGAAATCGTTAATATCAGGTCTTATCCGTGTCATAAGGGAATTTGCAAGAATTCTGAATCAACAGGATCCTTTGAGGTATTCAACACAGGTGAAACAAAAATCACTAGAGCCTTGAATCACTGGAAATTCACTAGGTCTGTCCAAGTGAGGATGCACCTCCTACCAACAAATGGCCAAACAGAAAGATTACAACTCTACCCCTCATCAGTACAAACCAAGGAGTCTGATCAAAGTGCTGAAATAAAAGCATTGGTACAGAACCAAAAAGAACTGATGAGCATGGTACAAAATTTATCAATGAGTCAAAACAATGGTCAAAGTGATTGTTCAGGTCTAGATGGATGCAGGCCTGCAAGTTCACAAGCCTGGGTTCCAAAGGAATATCACTGAAAAGATATATATATATATATATATATATATATATATAGGATAAGGATCATGTGAGAAGTGATAGGCTAGTTGAGAAACTTGAGAAGCATTCTGGACCACACATTTTTCTAAGCCTTTCGTAATATACACATATGTATAGTTTAAAATTGACTATATACATATGTGTATAACTCAATATACATATATGTATATAGTCAATTTTAAACTATACATATGTGTATATTACGAAAGGCTTAGAAAAATGTGTGGTCCAGAATGCTTCTCAAGTTTCTCATATAGGGTGGACTTCTCTTAGGATCCCTACCCTATACATATATATATATATATATATATATATATAGTGTGAGGTTCATGCGAGAACCACCCTTATTGCGAGAACCGCGAGAACCAATGTGAAAACGAAATAAAATCTAAAAAAAATCAAAAAAGCACTCAAAAATTTTTTATTTTTTTTTAAATATTTTTCTTCAAAAAATCGCTATATTTCGTTACCATAAAAAAATGTTTTTTTTCGAGTAACAGTTATCCATGCACATGTGCATATGTATCATTACTTCGACAAATTCAGTAATACGTTATCAGGAATAGACAATTGCACTTTAATTTACAATAACATTCGTAATACACTACTTTTTACATTACCAATATTCAAAATGCACATGTGCATCATTAGGTATAACCATGATATAACGTGTTTTGGTACAAAAAAAGTTTGTGATTTTGAATGGAGAAGTAGGCCCATATACATGTTTTTTGGTTAGTTATATCTAGTGGTTGATGGTTTGGTTATAGTTGTCAATTTATGATGTAATATGTTGATTGGATGGTATAAATGGTGTTTACATACATGTAATAAAGTGAAAATATTGGTAATGGTATTGTATTATGGATGGTAGTAGGTAATGGTAGTGTATTATGGATGGTATGATAGATGAAAGGGAAAGTGTATTCAAAGTAGTGTACCAAAACACCTTATTTCATATTGATACATATAGATGCACATGTGCATTTCTAATATTGGTAATGTAAAAAGTATTGTATTACACATGGTAGTGTAAATGAAAGTTCAATTGTCTAATAGTTGTAATGAATTACAGAATTTCTCAAAGAAATGACAAAGATGCACATGTGCATGTTTGTGTATTATGGATAGAACGATAGATGAAAGAGAAATTACTGTAACAAAACACCTTATTTCATGTTGATACATATAGATGCACATGTGCATTTCTAATATTGTTAACGTAAAAAGTAGTGTATTACACGTGGAGTAAGTGTTGTCTAAATGAAATGATCGAATGATTAAGCAATGCGATCGATTTACGACTATGAATAGTAGGAAGTAACAATGCGATAAAGCTAATCAATCAATAATCAAGTTAATCGATTCACCAATCAAACTCGAGACTCGAATTATGCGAACTCTGGAATTGTTATACGTGCGTGTGTGCCTTATGTATTACTTGTGCGTGTTTACTTGTATGTATGGTGTGGTGTTCAAGCGAATCAATCGAAAATCGAATCGAAACTCGAAAAGCAATCGAACTCAATCGAAACCGACATCGAAAAGTGATTTATAGAAGATTGTATGTTAGATATAGTAGTTGGGACTGAAAGTAATTTGGCTAGGAACTCTATCGTATTCATATCTTCGTCCATCGAAATCGAAACATCGAAAATCGTCGCGAAATACTCAAAGTGGGTCGCGGATCGAACAGGAGGCATCCTGATTGAACAGGCCAGCCGACCGACTAGCATCTTCCTAGCCGATCGAGCAGACCATTCGATCGGAGCTCCTGGCCGATCGGCTGCTACTTTCCTCTTTTGGAGCCTATAAATAGGGCTGTCATTGTCACACTTTATATTTTTGGAAAGCTCTGACCGAACCAGCCTTCTTCTTCACCTTTTCTCAGATTTCTCTCAACTCCGGTAAGTTTTCACTCTAATTCTTGGACGTTTTTGATCATTGCATGATTCTACACCTTTCTATCTTTCAAAACTTGATTTCTAACCATGAAATCACCAAGATCTAAGTGTTCTTGGGTGATGTCATCATGGTGTTCTTGAAGAACACCAAACTTTGGCCTCATTCAACCATGAATAGCTTAGATCTGACCGGTTTCCACATAAACGAACTAAGATTTGTAAGAATCTTAACATTTTTATGAATGATTTCCAACTTTCTTCAACCTTTTACACTCAAAACCTTACAACCGGTAGAAACGGAGCTTGAACCGGCTAACCAATCATCCTAACAGTTAAGAGGTTCAAGATTCGGATTCTATATACAAGGTTCGCCGATTTCGGGTTAAACGTCGACTTATCGTTCCGAGCAGTTCACCGGCCGGATTTGGGTGATTCCTGTCCGAACCGGTGCAACAAGTAAGAACCCACGTTATACAGTTTAACTCGCCATCAAGTTACCTTAAAAGCATGACGAATAATCAAACAGCCAAGTGTTAGACGAAAGGCCGACCAGGTCAGAAATGCTGGCCGAACGGCTAGGCTGTTCAAACAGTCCAGCCGATCGGACATACCAGCCGATCGACCGGGCTAGCCGATCGGCTAGCACATGGTCTCACACTTTTCAAACTTTACGAAGTATGCTATTGACGAAGTGATGTTCGATCGAGTATGCTACTCGATTGGTAAACATTACTCTTCGGATCATGAGATACTATGCTTCAACACTCAATTGATTTTACAACTCGTTCATAGTAGGGAATGCCAGCCGATCGAACAGTCTGTTCGATCGAGCGACATTCTGTTGAGAATCACTTCTAAAGTTCCCAGCCGATCGGTTAAGCCGGCCGATCGAACGGACCGTTCAATCGATCCACCTGAAAGGTAAGGACATTTTAGTGTTCTCATATACTACAACGAAAACTTCAAAAGTTCAAACCATCATACACAAACACACCAGAGGAAGAAACAATCCACTCGAATGGCCCAGCCGATCTGTTCAACAGACATACCAGCCGATCGAACAGCCCGTTCGATCGAACCTGCCGTTCGATCGACCAGCCTATTCGATCCATCCGCACTTGTTTACGTTTCCACGTTACTCATTGTTATGCTATCGAACTATTCAGGCTAACCCTACTCCCAGCGCTCCCTTCAATCCACAACCAATCACTGTGAGTATACCCGATCCCTTTTTGCTTTTAGCACTTTTGGGTGTTACATACGTTGCTTATATCAAAACACAAACGATCACACTACTCAAACTATTTGAACGCTAACCAATATGCATGTATTACGTGACTTAATGAATGCCTGTTGATTGTGTTTACACGTGGAATGCTGTCTACCTGCCTTAACGACGTAGTACTATAGTTTGGACTCAGCACCCGTTCACACGGGGGTTGTTAAGGACAATTACTTGCATGGATTACGGTGGTAATCATGTATTGCAAACCATCTCGGACGGTCAACCCGCAGTCATTGGTATCGATAGGTCCATGTCGATAATTAACATGCTTCATTTCCCTCTGTGTACGTGCTAGTTATGCGTAAACTATCCAAACTCTATATGCTATTATCAAACTTGTATGCTCACCTTTACATTATATGTATTGACTTTATTTTAACGTATGTGACAGGTATTTAGGATGCTTATGTGCTAGGAAAGCGAGGCTAGAATAAGTTCCTAGAAGCCCCCAACAAATGGTTGTCTGCCAAGAACAAGCGTCTGGGGCTAGAATAAGTTCCTAGAAGCCCCCAACAAATAGTTGGAACAAACACCTGCCATTGGTGGAATTCTCGTACAATAATAGCTATCATGCCAGCATCCAACTGGCACCTTTCGAGGCTTTGTATGGTAGAAGATGTCGATCGCCTATTATATGGCACGAGATCGGTCACTCGACTAACCGGTCCCCAGATTCTACAAGAAACGACTGACAGAATCCACCAGATTCGAGACAACTTGGTGAAAGCTCGGAACAGATAGAAAAGTTACGCCGATAGAAGACGCAAGCCCCTTGAATTTGACGTTGGCGACTACGTACTCCTAAAGGTGTCCCCTTGGAAGGGTGTAGTCAGATTCGGCAAGAAGGGGAAACTGGCGCCTCGATATGTTGGACCTTTTAAGATTCTGGAAAGGATCGGAAAGGTCGCCTACAGACTCGAACTACCGGAGGAGCTCAGTAACGTCCACCCGACTTTCCATGTGTCTAACCTCCGAAAATACCTTGCTGATCATGATCTAATCGTACCACTCGATGATCTTCAGGTCAACGAAACCTTGCACTTCGTGGAAAAGCCTGTCGAAATCATGGATCGCCAAACCAAGCAACTCAGGCGCTCACGCATCCCTATCGTGAAGGTCCGATGGGAGGGCAAACGAGGCGCGGAGTTCACTTGGGAACTCGAAAGCGACATGAAGGCCAAGTACCCGCAGTTGTTTAAATAGATCTGAAGCGTCAAATTGGTCAAACGACTCACGGTGATGTGCAGTTTCGAGCCTAATTTCGGGACGAAATTCCCTAAACAAGGGGAGGCTGTAACACCCCGTGTTTTCGAATGTCAAAGTCAAAGTCCAAGTCAACTTTGACTTCTTTGACTGTTAATGTTTCTTTTTTACTTTTTTTGTATTATGTGGAGTAAGTGTTGTCTAAATGAAATGATCGAATGATTAATCAATGCGACCGATTTACGACTATGAATAGTAGGAAGTAACAATGCGATAAAGCTAATCAATCAATAATCAAGTTAATCGATTCACCAATCAAACTCGAGACTCGAATTATGCGAACTCTGGAATTGTTATACGTGTGTGTGTGCCTTATGTATTACTTGTGCGTGTTTACTTGTATGTATGGTGTGGTGTTCAAGCGAATCAATCGAAAATCGAATCGAAACTCGAAAAGCAATCAAACTCAATCGAAACCGACATCGAAACGTGATTTATAGAAGATTGTATGTTAGATATAGTAGTTGGGACTGAAAGTAATTTGGCTAGGAACTCTATCGTATTCATATCGTCGTCCATCGAAGTCGAAACATCGAAAATCATCGCGAAATACTCAAAGTGGGTCGCGGATCAAACAAGAGGCATCCTGATCGAACAGGCCAGCCGACCGACTAGCATCTTCCTAGCCGATCGAGCAGACCATTCGATCGGAGCTCCTGGCCGATCGGCTGCCACTTTCCTCTTTTGGAGCCTATAAATAGGGCTGTCATTGTCACACTTTCTATTTTTGGAAAGCTCTGACCGAACCAGCCTTTTTCTTCACCTTTTCTCAGATTTCTCTCAACTCCGGTAAGTTTTCACTCTAATTCTTGTACGTTTTTTATCATTGCATGATTCTACACCTTTCTATCTTTCAAAACTTGATTTCTAACCATGAAATCACCAAGATCTAAGTGTTCTTGGGTGATGTCATCATGGTGTTCTTGAAGAACACCAAACTTTGGCCTCATTCAACCATGAATAGCTTAGATCTGACCGGTTTCCACATAAACGAACTAAGATTTGTAAGAATCTTAACATTTTTATGAATGATTTCCAACTTTCTTCAACCTTTTACACTCAAAACCTTACAACCGGTAGAAACGGAGCTTGAACTGGCTAACCAATCATCCTAACAGTTAAGAGGTTCAAGATTCGGATTCTATATACAAGGTTCGCCGATTTCGGGTTAAACGTCGACTTACCGTTCCGAGTAGTTCACCGGCCGGATTTGGGTGATTCCTGTCCGAACCGGTGCAACACGTAAGAACCCACGTTCTACAGTTTAACTCGCCGTTAAGTTACCTTAAAAGCATGACGAATAATCAAACAGCCAAGTGTTAGACGAAAGGCCGACCAGGTCAGAAATGCTGGCCGAACGGCTAGGCTGTTCAAACAGCCCAGCCGATCGGACTTACCAGCCGATCGACCGGGCCAGCCGATCGGCTAGCACATGGTCTCACACTTTTCAAACTTTACGAAGTATGTTATTGACGAAGTGATGTTCGATCGAGTATGCTACTCGATTGGTAAACATTACTCTTCGGATCATGAGATACTATGCTTCAACACTCAATTGATTTTACAACTCGTTCGTAGTAGGGAATGCCAGCCGATCGAACAGTCTGTTCGATCGAGTGACATCCTGTTGAGAATCACTTCTAAAGTTCCCAGCCGATCGGTTAAGCCGGCCGATCGAACGGACCGTTCGATCGATCGACCTGAAAGGTAAGGACATTTTAGTGTTCTCATATACTACAACGAAAACTTCAAAAGTTCAAACCATCATACACAAACACACCAGAGGAATAAACAATCCACTCGAATGGCCCAGCCGATTGAGCCTACCGGCCGATCGAACAGGACTGTTCAACAGACATACCAGCCGATCGAACAGCCCGTTCGATCGAACCTGCCGTTCGATCGACCAGCCTATTCGATCCATCCGCACTTGTTTACGTTTCCACGTTACTCATTGTTATGCTATCGAACTATTCAGGCTAACCCTACTCCCAGCGCTCCCTTCAATCCACAACCAATCAATGTGAGTATACCCGATCCCTTTTTGCTTTTAGCACTTTTGGGTGTTACATACGTTGCTTATATCAAAACACAAACGATCACACTACTCAAACTATTTGAACGCTAACCAATATGCATGTATTACGTGACTTAATGAATGCCTGTTGATTGTGTTTACACGTGGAATGATGTCTACCTGCCTTAACGACGTAGTACTATAGTTTGGACTCAGCACCCGTTCACACGGGGGTTGTTAAGGACAATTACTTGCATGGATTACGGTGGTAATCATGTATTGCGAACCGTCTTGGACGGTCACCCCGCAGTCATTGGTATCGATAGGTCCATGTCGATAATTAACATGCTTCGTTTCCCTCTGTGTACGTGCTGGTTATGCGTAAACTATCCAAACTCTATATGCTATTATCAAACTTGTATGCTCACCTTTACATTATATGTATTGACTTTATTTTAACGTATGTGACAGGTATTTAGGATGCTTATGTGCTAGGAAAGTGAGGCAGGAATAAGTTCCTAGAAGCCCCCAACAAATGGTTGTCTGCCAAGAACAAGCGTCTGGGGCATAGTTGTCTGTAGATGTTGTCCTCTGGCATTACAGCCAGAAAGCCAACAGAATAGGGGTCTAGAAGCAGATAAACAATTGCTGTAATAATATTTGAATCTGAGTTGTCGGAACAGAACTACTTGTTTGGTTGTTATCTGTAATAATATATTTGTTTATTCAGGATACGGTATGGGACGTATCTTTAACTGGATTTTATGAATAGTTGTTATGGAAACTTCTGGACAATCTGTTTCGCTCAGTGTCGCGCCCCGATGATTCCGCCATCGATTGGGGTGTGACACTTATCTTATAAAGGAGAAGGATCCATAATATCATTGACCTCATTGAAAAGTCTCCATTATATCATGCATTCATTGTTAACTGATGTGTCTAAAGACTACATGTTATTATAGTGTTAAAACCCACATTTTGATAGTTGTTTGTTGTAATCATTGCGTGGAATGGATTAAATGTTTGTTTCTGGTGTTTTACAAGTTCCTGAGTGAAATGGAGGATTTCCGAGCCAAAATTAGAGATTACTGAAGTTACGGAGGCGTCTATCTGATAAATGAAGAAGGAGAAACACTTGAATTCAATGGGCATATGTTAAAGTGCTCTATTGAAGCCCTATTAACTTAAACGAGGATGAGAAGTTTGAGCTCCTTCCTATACTCGACGATTGAAATTGCAGGTTTACGTTAAGCTGAAGATGCGTAAACTTAGTGCTTCTGGGAGGCAACCCGAGGGTTCGACAATCATTGAACTCTAAGAATTCGTATTCTGATCATCAAATTTGAAAGCATACTGCATTTCAGGGCTTACGACCCGTAAGCAATCCCTTACGGATCCTAACTAGGGAAATTGATCCCGCTTCGAAAACTGAGTCAAATATGGCACGTGTGCTAACCTTAGTTCACAGCCTGTAAGTCATGAAACCGCCTCATTCATACTGTAGTCTATATATTGAAAGTTTGAAACCCTAATTCTATCATTCTACACACTTGTATTCGAGAGTTCAGACATTCACAAAAGATGGTGAGTATTGAAGACTTGAAGGTATACTTTATCTTCTGTTCGTACTTTATTATCTTCTTTCTGTCAATTGTGATCTGTAGATTTTCAGAAAAAAAAGTTTTACTTCATAACAACACTGTTTTTAGCAGAAACTGAAAGCCCTAAATCATTATATCTAAAACTGAGCATATACGGTCCATGACGTTGTTCTGGTTTACAACTCGTAAACCAGTCAGTTGATTGGTAGTTGACGTATTTTCTTCAAGAAGTAGTTTAACATGGAAATTGACTATTGCATATGAACCGTAAACCCTAGTCTGGTTTAAGGCTTACAAGCAGTTTTTTATTAGAATATTCTGTTTTGTTTCCTGGTTACAGTAGAAAGCTCAGGAACTCTATGATGTGCCACATAAACATGGTAGGAGAAGGCCTAGGAAGAACCTTGATGAACCGTACCCTCCTAATCCTAAAGTGCAAGTGTATGGTCATGATCTAACCTACATGAGAAATGAACTAAAAATATGCAAAGATAACTTGGTGATTATCACATGCATGTGATAAGGAGGATAATAGATCTTGAGAGAAGTCTTAAGACCTGAGGAATGACATCTAAGAGATGTTATTTGTCATACCACCTCTAGAGCCTATCGATCCACTAAATCCTAAGGCTCTAGAGCCGAATTTTATGCCTATGGGATATGGGTATTCGTCGTATAAGCCTCACCCTCCTACGCCACACCATTTGTGCCTTCTAAGCCAGTTACACCACTTAATGATAGGTTCTCTAAGCCCTATCAGAATTCGCCGATTTACATGAAGGCTACTTCAATCTATGAAGTGGGAGAGCTGTCAAAGAAGCTAGAGTCACATGTGAACCCTCTCATGTGGGTTGGAGCTTTCAGCAAAATGAGAGAGGTAATCGATATGGATGCTACAACTATGAAGGAAGAGGAAGAAAAAAAAAGATCCAGAGTATGTCCCATGTTCTGACCAAGAGGAGGAAGACCCAAGAGAAGGCTACAATTACACTGAATAACTAGTTGATGATATGAGTTCTTGTTAGGCCCTAGAAGTGTAAGACTGACGCATCAAATATACGCAACGGGCTACGGTAGCGAACTCTGATTAATTGGGTTAGTTTATATTAGGTTTAGGACCTTTAATAGGTCATTTGGGCATGCCTAAGGCCATTAGGGCCAGGCAAGCCCAAGGGGAGCCCATGTGGGGAATGGGCTTACCCTAGGGTATTTAAGAAACCTTAAATCATTTCTAGGGTTAAGCTCTTGAACACCTTGAAGCCTCCATAAGCCTCCATTGTTAGAATTGCTAGAGAGAGAGAGAGAGAGCTAGAGAGAGGTGAAAGAACTTTGTACCAGACGTTTTTGCTATTTTCATAGTAATAGAATCGTGTGCAAAGTTTGAAAGTGATTCGGTGTTCTTTTGATTTCTTGAATATCATCAAGTTTGGATTCCGCCCATCCTTGGTGATCGTTTGATATATTGTTTGATCTGTTTTCGGGACTTACAATTGGTATCAGAGCCATTAGAACCCGTTTCTAGGCTCAATTTGATATCAAACATTCAAGAAATTCTGAATTTTTGTTGCAGATCTTCATCGCGTTCTTCGCATTCTTCATCGTGTTCTTTGTTTGTTTAAAGATTCTCTATATTTTGATCTTTCTGAAAGTTGTTAAAGGTTTTGGGATCTGCACAAAAATTCATACATCATCAGAAATACCAAACTCTTATCATCTAATTACTTTATCATCATCAGTCAACATCAATTGTTACATCATTGTTGTTACATCATTGGACATCATTGGACATCATCATCATCTTCTGTCAACAATTATGATCCAAAACACGTTCATCATTTTTATCCGAGATCCATCAAGCAAGCTTTCATACCGATTTTCCAACTCATTCACTGTTTCATCTTTCTTACACAGGAAACATTCAACTTTTTTAATCCAAAAATTTTATTTTCATTTTGTTTCCTGATATACCAAATCCCATCAAACCAATTATTTAAACTTTCAAGGTTATCGTTTTCCACTTCGTCAAACATTTTAACCACACTTTCAAGGTTTTTAGTTCAAAGTCCACAAATTTTAACCACACTTTCAAGGTTTTTAGTTCAAAGTCCACAAATTTTAACCTCCACGAATCCCACGAAACGTTTGTAGCCCAAAAATTATACCAATTTCACACTAGAGACCCAAATATAGATGTTATAACTTGTGGCCCAAATGTGACAAACTCACAAAATCCAATCTTGATCCACAAATTTAGCGACCCACTAACCAAACCTGTTTCAATTGTTAAATGAATATGATTGGGCCGATATCTTTGACTCTTGGGCCGATGACATGTTTTATGTGAATTGATAAGGCTACCAATATGTAATTAATAACAATAAAACTGGCCAACAACTTCAAGTATCAAGATGATATGATTGGGTAATCAATTGCATCACAAGAAATCTGATCACATGAATATCAATTGATGATTGGACCGATGGACTGAACATGCAATCAATTAATGCTTTTCTCTTACATTCAAACAATGGCCGACAACTGTTTTGAAATTTGGATTTTAATTGGACCGCTAAAATGATCTTTAATATGTTCACATGGGTCATCAATTTATGAGGCCGACAATTCGATTGTGATATAAAAACTGTGATTGGGCCAAACAATTAGTGGACAGACAATTAATTATTGTTAGGACCGATAAACTTTGATCTTAATATCGATTGGGTCGTTCAGTTTGTATTCAGTCGAAGCACATGACAACTTTAATTGGACTTTGATAGACTCACAACCTTTATTCAAAATTTATGAAACCTTATTGAACCGAGACTTGTATACCAGAGAAATCAATGGGCCTAACACATCTTAATTCACGTGAACATGTTGACAGACTGTTTCAAATGAAATGACGATCTTTTCAAGCGAAATAATGACTTTCACAAGAAATAAACCACCTTCATACGAAATAGAGGACTTTTCAAACGAAATTGGTGTATTTCGTGCGAAATAGAGGATTTTTCAAACGAAATATGTGTATTTCGCACGAAATTAAAGACTTTTCAAGCGAAATAGGTGTATTTCGCACGAAATTAAGGATTTCTCAAATGAAATAGGCACATTCAAACGAAATTATGTTTATTTCGTGCGAAATAACACGACCAGGTTGTATTTCGTGCGAAATAGATCTGACGTCACGCGATTTCGGACCGAAAAACTCAGATTTCTCTCAAACGGCTTGGAATTAGGATCTAAAACTTTGTAGGGTTGTAGATCAGGTGTTTTTGCATAACATATCAAAAAATCATGTAATTTGGACCGTAAAAACCCGTTCAATTTTGAAAAATTCAGTAAAAAACATGAAAGAATGAGTAGAAGTCAGAATTTTCAGTGAAAACAAGCTAAATCGGTAAGAACTCTTCCTCCTGAGCTCTGATACCACTTTTAGGATCGTTTGCACGACCAAACGAGTCGTTCAGAAGAGTTCTCGGATCAAATCAGAGGCGGAATTCAAAGATTTGATCTTCGTTCAGCTTGTTATACACTTAAACAGTCTCTTGTATTGATTAAACGACGTTACAATGGCTGGAGACAATTTGGCAGCACCTCGGCTCCAAAATCACAAAGTTACAAATGAAATGGCACAACACCTATTTATAGGAGAGGGTATTTCGCACGAAATAGGCATTTGATATTTCGCACGAAACTACTATTTCGCACGAAACTGCTATTTCGTGTGAAATGACTTTTTCATCCTATTTCCCAGTTTCCTCATACTACGTGTCCTAGATCTACCATTTCTATTACAAGACTCGATACAAGACGAAGTCAACAGACATATGCACCAACAGATCAGATGGGAATCACCCCATCCGATCACTTAATTGTTCTTGACGGTTGTTCATGTTCAACCCGTGATCGTTTGTCTCTTGGATAGAAACCTGTTCTCAGACCGGCACTTCACTAGAGAATGAGTAGAAGGCCTGAACGAGGTCAGATTCTATCGATTTTTTGAATGAAAAGTTAAGGACATTGAAGAAAAGTGAAAATCAGTTGGAAAATGTTTACATTAGGACGAAATCAGTGTTTAAACGTGTCGAAATCCCTTAGATCTGAGTTGTTCTTGGTGGAATGAGGTCACACTTTGAAGTTCATGAACACCATGATGACATCATCCTAGAACAGCCCAAATCCACAGATTTCATGGTGAAAAGTTGGGGTTTGATGGTGAAATTGATGGAAAAGTGCATAAAGATCAAAGAAGTACAAGATTTGAGGAGAAAACTTACAAGAATCGCAAGAAATCGAGAGAAAATAGGCCAAGAGCATGCTGGTCGGAGGAGAGCAGTCACATCACATGAACAGTGATGTGACAGGTGAGTATTTATAGGTGAAGAGGAGAGTGAGGCGGTATGAGTGGTTCGATCGGATAACCAACCGATCGGATGGTCATCCGGACGGATGACCATTCGATCGAATGGTCTTTCGATCGGATAGCTCGAGTGAGTTAGTTCTCGACGTTTCATTTCGTGCGTTGAGCGTTGCGATGCGTTTAAGCGAGTGTCGATTAAGTGATGCGATAGATTAAATAATAGTTACACAATTAACATAACTAACATACACCGACATAAGTAACCTTGCATTTCTAGTTTGCGATGAGATCACGTTGCGATAGAGTTGCGATTGCGTTTGCGATTAATCACCTTAAACATATAATAAACATGCACAAGTAACACATAATAGCACACACACGTAAAACAATATCCAGAACATGCGATTCAAGTTGCGATGCGATTGCGATGAGATTAGCGTTAAATAGACTAGCGATTAAACTACGATTAATGCATTTACTCCACATAATACAACTAAAGTAAACATAATTAAACTATCGATTAGCGAGGTTCGAAAGTACAAGTAATAGCAAGGAATGACAGATCGAATTAGCAACCTTTTCTTCCTTTGACTTTGACTTCAAAGATGCGGGTTGTGACAGTCGCAACCGCACTAGCCGGCCGCCACCACCTGTGACCACCGTCGCCGTCCACCATCACTGCGACACTCGCCGCCTCTGGCGCACCGCCACACACCACATCGCCTCCATCGCATCCGCCCACGCTCACCACCTCGTCCGCCACCGCCGTGTCTTGGTGATTCAGACCAGATCTGTCTCACGTGTGGATTTTCGAGATGACTTAAAGATTTCAATCAGTGTAGGTTCATAGGGATCTACAAGCTTAGTCGAGCGAGCCAACTTGATTTTGAATCAAGTCAGGCTAAAGTTTAAGATCTTAGCTCAACTTTAATTTCTAGCTGACCCTAGCTAGCTTGGTATGGAGTTCGAGTCGAGCTCGAGTTAGCCTTGGCTTGGCTCAGCTCGTTAACAGACTTAAGGTGTTTTGTTTCTCGCTGCATCGCACAGACACCCTTATATGCTAATCCGACTTTATATTTCTAGGTATAATTTAGAGTTAGATCTTATTTTAGAAATAATGAATAAATAATTTAATTGATTCTTGCAGTTTAAATGTTATTGTTAATTTTATAACTAAATAACTTTTTTAGTTATCAATAACATAACTTGATTGGAATACCAATAGGATAGATAAGTACATTATTAGCTACATTATTAAAATCTTAAAATGAAATATAAACTAGATGTCCGTATCACTTTCAAAAAGTACATTACCCGTTGTAAGAATTTGTAAAAACACATGTGATTAACCAGAACAATCCCAATACCAACTAAATGCGCATGTAATTCCACTAACATAACTATTATATTATATATCACGATATAATTGATAAATTAACAGAAGACGAATACAGCTTTGCAAATTGTCGTTGCCGCTACATTGTGCGGATCTCACACTAGTGTGTGTATGTATATAATTTGAAACAAAATATGGAAGCACTTCATTTCTTGTTGTGGATTTATGATGTTAATAAATTGTGAACACCTAAATAAAGAAAATATGGATGATGAAGTATTAAACAGATCACCAAATGAGATTTCAGAAAGAAAAAAATAAAACAAACTTGAAATCCGGTTCAAACACCAAGTCTGGTTCGCTGTTCAAATGGTTATACCCAATGTTTTAAAAACCGGTTTTTAAATTAAACCGGATTAGGCTAAAAAATGGTTCAATCGGTTGAACCAGGTTGTACCGAGCGGTTCAACCGGGTTGACTAGCTAACTCTATAATTTCATAAATTACAACATCAACTCAAAAGTTAATCCAAAAATGCACGATTGCATATTAAAAGATGATCCAAAACTAAATTCATAATCTCTATACTTATAAATGAAAATCCCTATACACTTGGCTTGATTTTAACCTTCCTTCTTTTATTTTTTCCTATTTGATGGATTCATATGATGCCACATCAGACTTTTGTACACGTGTAATTTATATATATATATATATATATATTCGTTTTTTTTCTTCTCGGTGTACATATATCTAAAGAAAATCTCTAATCTCTAATAAAATAATCCTCCCAACCCTTCTTCTACCTTCAGCCGTAAAACCCTTCTCCAGCCAACGATCGTCAACAATCAACCCCATTTGATCTTCCATTCTCCTATTTCAAGAAACCCTAATTCTCTGCCGCTTCTTTGATGCTCCCTTGTCTCCCTCGCATACCACAGCTGCGGGTGCGGGGGTACCAAAGGAACCTGCGACACCTTTTGTTAAGGTGGTTCCTGATCCAACCGTGCAGGCGGAGAGGACCGTGGAGAAGGTCGCGACCCAGATTTTCGATACCGTTGATTCTTCCAACAATCTGATCTCTCCAAATGATGGTGATAATTTGGATCTACGGTTTTCGGATGCTGGAAAGCAGAAATCGGATGCTGAGTCGCAGAAATCTCCTGCTGGTGAGAAGGTTACTGGTTCTTCTTCCGGTGGTGCGGGTTATGATGGGCCTCCTATTCAGCCTGGGGAATCTGAATTGGAGTATTATTACCGCACTTACACCCCGGATCGGAGCACGAGTTATCATCTACCCCCTGGACTGTTATGCAGGGGGATGATATTTCTAATGATCCTTCTGCCTGCAAGGAGATTCTGGGTGGTTTGGGCACCCCATTTGAAACTGACCGTGCCCGTTCCGCACCCCGTGAACTGCGCATCAACCAACTTTCCACCATGTTAGTGGGAAGTTCCATAGTGGCGAATGCTATTCTGGAAGATTACAAGGTGCTAGGCCGCAGGGAGGAGGAAGCTGCTCGCTTGCGGGCCGAAGCAGAAGAGTTGGTGAAGGCTGCTCGTGCGGGTGCGAAGCAGCTTGAAAGGTAGGGCTGCTTTTGAGAAGCAGAAACAGACCGCAGAGTGGGCTGCAACTGCTGAGCTTAAACAGGTTCGTACTCTTGCTAAGTTACTTTCTGATGAATGCAAGAGTTGGAATGAAAAACTTTCCAATGAGCGCAAGACATGGAAAGAATCTTGGGCTAAACAGAATGAAAATCTGTTTCGTGCGCGCCAGGAGTTGGCCAATCTCAGGGCGGCAAACGCTGCTTTGGCCAAAGAGAAGGCTGTGGCTGAGGCAGCTGTAGGCAGGGCTAAGGAGGATGAGGCCCGGACCGCTAAGGCTCTTGAAGAGGACAAGAAAGCGGGGGCTCATTTTGCTAATGCCCTTGATGAAGTGAATGCTGACTGCACTCGCTTAAACCAGACTGTTGTGAGCCTCCAGGTATGATTTATCTTTCTTATTATATCTTTCCTTCTGCCTTTTGAGAATGTTTACCAATTTCGTGCAAAGTGTTTCTTGCTTTTGAAAGGCTGAGGTTCAGACTCGCGAGGTCAAGGTTGCAGACCTCACGGCCCGCGTGACTGTTGCTGAAAAGCGGGCTAATGAGGCTGTCGAGGCAGAGATGCTCTGACCTCTTCGTTTAACCAGCTTGAGGCTGACCGCAAGTGGATGCGGAGTCGCGGTATTGCACATGTAAGTATTTCGTGCCTTTGTATCAAATGTTTAGCACGTGATGACCTTATTATTCTTGTGTTGCAGATTGTTCAGTCTATCATGGATGCCCCTGAAACCGCAACTGGTTTAGACTTGGTCAAGCAGCGTGCCCGCGATGCTGGTTTTAAAGCTGGTTATAGCCGTTGTATCGGTCATATAAACGTCATGTCTAAAGGCGGTTATACTGAAGAACGGTCCGGGTTTCGTGACGTGGACACCGAAGCGCTTCTTGAGGCGGCCGTTGCATCTTTTTATGATACGTCTCTCTCTTGTGTGGAGAAGCTTGATGAATGCTTGGAGGCCGCGGATTATCTAGACCGGTTGCGGATGCTATATGCCGATGCGGAAGAGGAAAATACTGCTGGTGGCGGCCAAGATGGCGCGGGTACCAGTGGTACAAAATAGGACTTAGGTTGGCCTGTGTGCCCCCTTTTGTTTTCCTCGTATATGTTGGAACTTTATGTAAATCCATTGTGCACCGTGTGGGTGCCTGAATTTTTTGAATATAAAGTTTGTTGTTCAATTTGTACAAGTGTCTTTACTTCTTGCATGTTTGAATGTGTGTATGCGGGACTCTACCCATTGTGAATGGGGTTGAGTATACTCTATACTGTTGTCGTATGAGTGTGTCAATTCCATTACGTGCCTCGTTAGGTTTTTAGGAATTGCGTAAGTTTTGTAAAAACTTGTGCATTTAGCCGGATAGACACTTAATGTCTTGCCTTTGCTGGCCTATTGCAATATTTGTGTGTGGTTAGCACTTTGTGTGGGTATCGCGAATGAAGATTTTGCCAATCTGTTTTTGCGGATACCACAAAGTGGAACATGCATTTGTAATAGTAGTAACAAACAATGTTGCATTAAATTGCTCATTTATTTATTTGCAAATGGCCTGCGGCCCGATAGGTTACCTGAAAATGTAAAAACATGGCTTACATGTAACAGCGTCGAAGCTGTTGTGCATTCCATGTACATGCGATAGGTTCACCTTCTAACATTTGTAACTTATACGCGCCTTTGCCCAAGACCTCATTGATGAGGTAGGGTCCTTCCCACTTGGGGGCAAGTTTTCCTGGGCGTTCAGCGTTAGATGCTTCGTTGTCGCGGAGGACGTAGTCTCCCGGGTTGAAAGTACAAACGCGGACGCGTGAGTTGTAGTACTTTTCAAGTTTGGATTTGTACTTAGCCTCGTTGATGGCAGCGTTTTCACGTCTTTCTTCCAAGAGGTCTAAGTCAATCCTGCGTTCCATACTATTGTCTATTTTTTCAATAGCCAACATTCTGGGTGAAGGGAGGCCTACTTCCACGGGGATCACCGCTTCTGAGCCATAGACTAGGCTGAAAGGTGTCTCCCCATTGCTCGTTTTTGGGCTTGTGCGATGAGCCCATAAGATGCTTGGGAGTTCATCGACCCAGCCACGCCTGGCTGTTCCCAACCTTGCTTTGATGCCTTCGACTAGACTTTTGTTGATACTTTCAACCTGGCCATTCCCTTGCGGATGCGCCACATATAAGAATATGTGTTCAATGTGTAGTTCTTCTAGCCATTTTTGAAATTCGTCGGCAGCAAAGTTGGTGCCGTTATCGGTAACGATGCACATTAGTAGACCGAAACGGCAGATGATGTGTTCCCAAATGAATTTCCTTGTTATCATAGCAGTGGTTGAGGCGAGCGGTTTCGCCTCTACCCATTTTGTGAAGTAATCAACCACTACTATGATAAATTTGACCGCCCCTGGTGCGTCTGGGAAGGGTCCGACCACGTCGATTGCCCATTTCTGAAAGGGCTATGCGGTGGTGATCGGGACCAAGTTGTTCTTGGGGCGCAAAGTTTTTGGAGCATGTCGTTGACAGTTAATACATTTGCGCAACTCTTTGACGGCGTCCAGGTGCATGCCGGGCCAGTAGTACCCGGCATTCATGATTTTGGCCACTACCATGCGTGGTCCTGCGTGTATGCCACACATTCCCTCGTGTATTTTTCTGATTAGGTATGTGGCGTCTTGGGGGTTGACGCATCGTAGGAGTGGCCCTAGGTATGATTTACGGTATAAGATACCGTCTCTCATTTGGTAATGGCACGCTTTGTATTGTAGCTTGCGTGCCTCTGTCTTCCTTTCGGGAGTCACACCTGATTGTAAGTATGCAATAATTGGTGTCATCCAGGAGGTTGTACCGTACTGGATGACATTGACCTGGCGTAGGGGTACCGAAGGGTTCTGCAGAATTTCGATGCGTATCTCCTTTGCCAGGTGTTGGAAGCTGGTGGATGCAAGTTTTGATAGTGCATCTACGGACTTGTTTTCACTTCTGTTGATATGTCGGATATTGAATGAAGTGAATTTTGATTTTAGTTGCAGGGCTTGCTCAAGGTAGAGGATCATGATATCCCCCATTGCGGCATAGTCGCCGCGTATCTGCCCTGCAACTAACAAAGAGTCGACGTGTGCTTCCAAATGTTGTACGCCGAGTTTGACTACTAAACGTAGTCCTGCCAGCAGAGCCTCATATTCTGCCTCGTTATTTGTGCTTTTGAAATCGAGGCGGATTGCATATGTAAGTTCTTGGCCATTAGGGCTGACGAGTCGCAGACCTGCGCCTGCACCTTCCTCGTTGGAGGCACCATCAGTAAAAAGTGCCCAAGTTTCCGAGGAAGATGGTGCTGGTGTAGGATTTTGTGCTTCTTCGCATTCTTGGATGCGATTGGCCGGTACTTCGGCGACGAAATCAGCTAAGACTTGGCCTTTAATCGCGGGGCGCGATTTATAGTTCAGCGTGTGCGCGCCCAGCTCGATTGCCCATTTCGCTAATCTCCCAGAATGTCAGGTTTGGATAGGATCGGGTCGATCCTGTAATTGGTTAGCATCGTGATGACATGGTTTGCGAAGTAGCGTCGCAACCGTCTTGAAGCGTGTAATAGTGCTAATACCAATTTCTTCATTATTGAATATCTTGTCTCTGGGTTGTTGAGCATCTTGCTGATGTAATAGATGGGTGTTTGAATCCCCTCCCGCTCCACTATCAGTACCGCACCTACCGCGTTGTCTGCGGCAGATAGGTATAATATGAGTGGTTCATCCTTGCGTGGTGCGGTTAGAGTTGTGAGTTGTATCAAACACTCCTTAATTTCCCGGAAAGCATTTTCGGCCTCTACGGTCCACTGGAATTGTTCTTTCTTTAAATAGTTCTGCAGGGTGTTGATGAAAGGATATGACTTAGCTACATGGTTGGCTAAGAATCTATTTAGTGTGGCTAGCCTGCCGGCCAGCCGTTGCATTTCTTTCATCGTTGAAGGCGATGGCATGCGCTCGATCGCCTGAACCTTTTCCGGGTTTACCTTGAATCCATCTTTGGTTACGATGAATCCAAGGAATTTGCCTTCTTCCGTTTCAAACGAGCATTTCCCTGGATTGAGCTTTATGTTAACGCTTCGCAGAGTTTGGAATGTTCGTTAAATATCAGTGAGCATGGTATCTTCCTCCATGCTCATGACGACTAGATCGTCCATGTAGATTTCGACACTTTTGCTTATTTGCCCGCGGAAAGTGTCGTTCATCAGTTTTTGATAGGTTGCGCCCGCGTTGCGCAACTCAAACGGCATTTTTGTATAACAGTATTTCCCGGTGGGAGTGCGGAATGCCGTTTTGTCTTCATCCTCGATTGCCATCTGTACTTGGTGGTAGCCTTTATAACAATCGAGGAAACACTTCCATCTGAAAGGTGCGAGGTTATCGACTTTTTCGTCGATTTCCGAAAGTGCGTAACAATCCTTGGGACAGGCTTTGTTGAGGTCTTTGTAATCGACGCACATGCGCCAGCCCCTGGATGGTTTCTCTACCATAACTGAGTTGGATAACCAAGTCTGGTATTTAACTTCCCGCAGGATGCCTGCGGAGAGCAGTTCTTCCACCTGCTCATGCATCGCCTAGTTTTTAGCGGATCCAAGGTGGCGTTGGCCTTGGATCACCGGCTTAATACCTGGCATGGTATTTAAGCAATATTCCGCGATTTCACGCGGGACCCCTGTCATGTCTGCGGGTGTCCACGCGAAAATGTTTTGGTTCCTGAAGAGAAGCTGCTTCAGGTGCGCTTTGGTGTTAGGGGACAAGGTGTGGCCCAACGTAACTTTTTGTTCTGCGTATCTCGCGTTGAGAACCCATTTTTCTGGTTGGTTGTTGGGGGTAGGCCTTGCTATCTTGGTCGGACGTATTTCGTCCGACATCATGACGTCTCTGCGTGCGTAGATTATCGCGACCCCTGTTTCGGTTGGGAAACCGACAGCAGAGTGGGGTACGGACGTAATCATATTGAAATCACCTTGGGATTCTCTCCCAAGGAGCACGTCATATCTGGAGGTATGAGGTAAAACCATAAAGTTTACCTCTTTTGTTCTTGTGTGCCTTCCGCTGGTGAGACGCACAGGAAAAGTGATCTGCCTTAGGGGAAAGACAGTTTCCCCTGCGAACCCGGCCAACGGGTAATTCCACTGCTTGCAACCGATTCTTTTCCTCCTGATCGAACTGGTTGAAGCATTGCTCATAGATTATATCAGAAGTACTGCCCGGGTCGATGAATAGACGCTCGGTGCAGTAATGAGGCAGTTGGCCTGTAATAACGATAGCGCGCCTGTCGCGCCGTCCGCCTCAGACTTTTGGAAAGACGACTTGCTCGTCTTTCCAGTTATTGTCCGGCCTTCTCGCCGCTTTGTGCGGCCTTCCTTTACCTACGTTAATCATGTGGGTCGAGGCCACATACATGGTCCTCTTCCCTGAGGAGGTGCCTTCGCCATAAGGGGTGATGCGCTTGGTGGGTTTCTGCCCACCTGGCAAAAGATGTTGCAGTTTGCCCTCTTTTAAGGCTCGCTCAATCTCCAGCCGGAGACTGATGCAGTTGTTTGTTGTGTGGCCCGAGTCCTTGTGATACTCACAATAGAGAATGAGATCTTGATTTTTCTTAAACTTCATTGGTTGGGCCGGTAGATGTGCGTCCGTAAGAAGGACTTCGCTTGGCGACACAGTGATCTCGGTCCAGTTGCGGTCTCGAGAATCTTTCTTTGACGCCCGTTTGTCCTGTTGGGCGTTATGGTTCCTTGGGTCAAACGGGTTGGTCCACGGGAAGTATGGTTTGGAAATGCTGTCGCGATTTCCAACGTCTCGATTGCGTTTATTGTTACGCTTGGACCCCTGGTGGGAGGTTTCGGCTTGGGGCTGTGCCTTTGCCATATGCGGCTCAAGGGACCGCTGCGTCTGGGCGTATGTCTTGACTGCGACCATGACATCTTCCCATTTTTTAGGCAAGCCCTCCTTGCCAGAGATGGTCATAACCATCTGCTTGTCCTTGACGGCCTTGATGAAGTGGTTCCGTGCCATTTGTCTGCCACGTCACCTATCTCCAGGCACTCTTTATTGTATCGGACGACGAATGCTTCGAGAGATTCGTCCTCCCTGCGCCAGATATTCATAACGTCCATCGAATAACGTTCGTGACGTCGTTGCTGGCTGAAATGAGCGAGGAACTTTGCATGCAAGTCCTCGAATGAGCCCAGTGATCCCACTGGCAAAGAATCGAACCAAGCCCTGAACAGGCCTGTGAGGGTCTGGGGGAAAAACTTACACCAAGTGGGTTCATCCCACTGGCCGTTGCATCCCGCACCCATGAAAACGTTCATGTGGTCGTCCGGGTCGGATGAACCGTTATATTTCCCAACATTAAATGGGAATTTTGTTGTGGTGACATGGGCGTGGGCAATTCGCGGAGCGAATTTTGAGTTTTCGGCGCAGCTTTCGGCCTGTAGGGTTGGTTCTCAGGGCGCTTTGCAGCCCTGAGGTATGTGTTGCGGAGATGAGTGGGAGGAATATAGTTGCGTCCTCCCGGTCTGCTGCTGGTGTCATGCGAATCCCCGCAATATGTATGGTCGTCCGGGTCGGTACGGCCATAACCTTCATACTGGGGCAGCGGTCCCAGCTGGCTTTGGATGCCGGAACTGCGGTGACCTGTGGATTGCCGCCTGTTATCGCTTTCGGGGCCCAGGCGGCTTTGTATTGGGCCTCTGGTGCGGGACCCATATGAGGAATCGTCCTCATTTATTGTACGGACCTCACAGTAAGAGGATCCGCGATCCTCACGCCTGCTTCTGGATGCTGTACGTGAGGGTGCCCTGCCGTCATATTGTATAATACGACCCGCAGGTGTGTGTGGTACCGGGGTAGGCCCGACTTGTATTTGCGCTTCAGCGCAAGCTCGGTTATATGTTGCGGCCAGCAGGGCGGCCTGCTGGTCATACCAGGTGTGAGGGTCCATGTCCGGAGGGATCACAGATGCGTACTGTGATAGGTCGTGCCCGAACGTTAGGGATGGACCCCTTTGCGTTGATGTGCCAATGTGGCCCGGATTTAGGTCTGGGGGAGCAGTCCCCGCATTCCCTGGGTTGGTGGGGAGTAGATTATCCCCGGTAGTGTTGTTTTGGTGATTAGTCATGATCTTTTGAGAGGGAGAAGGATGGTTGAAAAGGTGCTAAGAGTGGCGGTGGGCGCCAATGATGAAATAATGGTTAACCGGGTTGGGTTAACTCACTGGTCTCGTCAAGAAGGGTTAATCCCTTCCTCCCGAGGATTGCTGGCTGGATCACCGGTGGGTTGATCTCCTGCACAAGGAAACAAACCGTCACTCGTAACAAGGAGGATGGGGTGGGGGGTGCTCCTTGTTACCACTCTCCGGCGTGAGAATCAGTAGTCTGCTTGGGAAGCAAAGTATAATAGTAGTAGTAGTGAGAGAGTTGTGAAGAGATATCTCAAACCTGGTTTGGGGTTGGTATTTATAGCCGAGGAGTGAAAGAGGAGGTGGATGGATAGACTGACGGCATGCTACACCTTTGCAGGTGTGTCAGGCATGTCGGTTGTGGAGGTGATGCCACGTCAGTCTGTCGCTTACGTAGACCTGACAGGCGGCTGCCATTGGTGCTACTTGCTCTGTGGTGTCAGTCCCACTTGCTGAGTGTACAGGATGCGGTGCGGGCCGCATCGCTGTTTGCGGTAACTGTAGACGTTCCGGCTTCTCAGTCTTTGATCAAGAAATACGCGAGATGCGGTGCCAAGCCGCATCGTCGTCCGTGGTGACTGTTACTGTTATCCAGCTCCCTTGTATTGATAGAAGTGTTCACTGGATGCGGTGCTAGGCCGCATCGCTGTGGACGCTTCCGTTTTCATACACCAGATGCGGTGCCATGCCGCATCACTATACCGTTCTCATATTACTGGTAAGTTCTCCTCCATCATTGGGTAGATTGGATTCAACCACTGTGTCGGTGCGTCCCCGCATGGACACAGGTAGGTTGTTAGCTAGTGGGGGTTTTGATAAGGGTAATGGTCACTCGCAGTCGATGCTGACGCGAGATCTGGGACCATACCCCTTCAATGTTGGCGGAGAATGTTGTGCTTGGAGAATGCTGTGCTCGGTGGATGCTATCAAGGTATTGTTAGGATTTTGCTATAAATCACCATATTTGGTATATGTTTTTGTGTGATGATTATGAGATGTGAATCAATGACTTCTTCACGATTGGCATGTTGCAGATGAAGAAATTAGGGTTTTTTCTTTGACACACGGTGGAGCAGATGAGGATTGAATGGGGATGATGAACTGAGGATGATATCAAACTACTTTGTTCGTGACGATGATGAATTGAGCAAGTTTTGGGGTTTTAGGGTTTTTGATATGAGTTTTGCTTATTTTTGAACAAATTGATTTGGGTATACTTTATTGTCTTACATCCAAGGCTTATCATATATGTTTTGTTTCTTGATTCCTAGCTTTTAAAATTTTATTCTTAAGTTGTTGACTTCCTTAATGTGGTTTCTTTTTAATCGTGTTTCTATAACCTGGGTATGTCATTGACCTACAAGTTATTAAAATTTAAATAGAACATTGTACTCCTTTTTTACTTATCAATTATAATTTGTAGTTGTGCTCAAAATATTCATATCTGAAGGTAGTTAAATTGTGTGTTGCGTACGATTTCCCATCTATTGAACTTATGAATTGAATACTTGGGGTTCTAAAGTTGTGTTGTTTGAATCGTGTTGTTGCTGTTAGGGGATGTTTTAGGATGCAAAATGATAACTGTTGTTGGCTGCTACTGTTAAGCAATTAAATTGAATTGTGTTTTACTTTTTTAGGTTTTGAATCTGACTAAGGGGTTGTTTGTTTACCTCTTAATGAGGCTCTTAATGGTTCAGACCTCTTACTGGTTCAGCACTTAATGGTTCATACTGTTTGTTTCACGAGCAGATGTCTGAATGGTTCAGACATTTGCCTCTGAATGGTTAAGATTTATACAGAGTCTGAGGGGGTGTTTGTTTTTGTTTATATGTCTGCAGGCGGGCAGACATAAGGGCTTGAAGACTGTTTGTTTTTTTTTTTTTTAAAAAATATGAAAATGGCTTATTTTATCTTAAAATAAAAGCTATGAACCCTTGCTTCAATTGTCTTCACACAACTCCTTCAACACATCTCCAGCTCCCTCTCCTTCCACCCCCCTCTTCTTCTTCTCAGTTCCCGGACCACCTCCAATGTCCTCATCATCCACCACAGAAAATCATCATCATCATCAGACCGCCGCCGTCGGAGACGGCTCCGGAAACCTCGTCGGAAGAAATACAGACCGCCGCCGTCGGAGACGGCTCCGGCTCTGCCGGTTCTTTCTCTTTCTCTGGTCCTTACGCCACCGTCGGAGACGGCTCCGGCTCTGCCGATTTCTCTCCTCCTTTCCCGATTTCTCTCTCATCAGTCTCTCTCTCTCCTTGTTCTTCAGGGTGTCGGAGTGTGGGAGGGTGTTCGTGAGAAGGAGAGTTGTGAGGGTGTGGCCGGCCGATTAACCGGCTCCGATCAGTCATCGAGAGGAAGAAGCAGGGGTTGAGTTGATGTGAGTTGGATCATGGATATGCTGGATGTTGAATGTGTAGACATTATCAGGTTATAAAACAAACAGTCTTATATTTTCAGCTTGCAGATCTTCAAACCATATCTTCAGTTGTAGATATAAAAACAGATGACATCAGCTTGCAGACAATTTATGTCTGCAAAAACAAACAACACCTGAATGGTTAAGACCTCTAATCTGAATTGGTCAGACATTTGCCTCTAAACGGTTAAGCATTATATAGGCTTTTAATGGTTCAGACCTCTTACTGGTTCAGCACTTAACCATTCAGATGTTGCCAAATGGCCCCTAAGTGTCATTGATTATATTTGTATTTTACATGTTAAATTAAAAAAAAATTATTAACAATATCTTGGTTACACTTGAATATAAGTACGAGATATTTGGATATATGGAACTTGATGAGATATATAACCACCTTGATTTAGTTTTTAAGATATATTTGTGGTTTTATTTTTATAAGTCGAATTGTTTAACTTATGCATATCGTCTTTTTTATAACAAAGCTCGAGGAGACTCCAACCTGTGAAAGCACTTTTAGTGACAAGAAGGAGAAATATGAAGAGTTTCTTGATGTTATGAAAGATCGTAAAGCTCAAAGGTTTGTTACATTTCGTCGTTGTCGCCCTATGCAGTCTTCAAAGACCTCATCAAGTACTTTTTATTGTATTTATCTCTATTCTAATTATAATTTTATCACCATGATACTGATATTATGGCTGATGATAACTACTTTAAATGCATTCTATTATTTTCTTATTTTGTGTTTTATTAATTCTATTTTTTTCTTTTCCATTTGTAGATGTCACCAAGACCGTGGGGCGGTTGATTCTATCGCAAGACATCTTGAATCATTTGCCTGATCGATGCACCACAAAACCTTACCTATGTATGTGTTAGTATAGTTGTAGGATACCATTTTTTTTTATTAAGAAACCAAGGAGACAGTGACAACACCTCTATGATGTACATATGCTACTAAAGTCAAGGGTTTCTTAGTTAATAGTTTTATACATCGCATGATATTCCATTTTCGGGCATTACTTTCAATTTATGATAAGCTACATTTGAATTATCTATTTTGCAGACATTATTTTTGTATGATGCCTTGGCATTGTGTGAAATTTCGTTCACTTATTCATTTATATTTTTATTATTTATAGAGTTTTTTATATATAATTTACATTGTTTGACTTGAATATTACAAAGATGTATTTAGATAGTTATAAATTACTATTACAGTTTTTATCAATTCTAATTACAATTTTATATTATTTAATCAATGATTTATGTAGATTTATTTAAAACATCTATTTTCATATAATATATTAGTTCAGCCCGTGTATCACACGGGTAACTAACCTAGTAAAAAATAATCCAAAAGACAATCGAAAATCATTCAATTTTTCAACAAGCTCTTTTAAATGAAAGTGTACGATATGTTTAAGGCATTTGAGTGTTGAATACATCAAGTTCACGATCGTATAAAGGATGAAATTCACTATTATCACCATCCTCATCAACTAGAGAATAACTGTTTTCGCCAGGAAAACCAGTGAACGATGTAACTTACCTAGCTTCCTCAGTGAGTGCGTACCAAATTTCGGGACGAAATTTCTTTTAAGTTGGGGATAATGTGACAACTCGAGTTTCTGACTTTCACTTTCGCATTAGATGCGCGTTGACTTTGACTGTTTAGTTGTTTGGATTGTGGACTTGAAATTGTACGCGTTGTGTTTTAATGAAACGTATTGTCGTTTTGCCTATATGTGATTAAACGCTGTGGTAGAAAATAATATTAGAATTATTATTAAAACACTTAGTCCAGATCACGAAACATGACATACAGATCGAAGGATCACGAAAGATAACCTTAGGTTCGAAGGATCTCGAAACATACCCTTCGAGCAAAGATAGGATCCTTCGACATCTTTCGGCCCGAAGGATCACGAAACATATCCTTCGACATCTTTCGGCCCAGTCTTTCTAATGGGCTTGGCCCATTCCTGTGATACGTTTATATACGTGAATACATGTAAACCGATAGTTACTTCCAAAAACCCTAGTTCCCTTGTGTGTGTGTGACGGCATAGCAGACCCATTTTCTGTTCGAAGGATTTCATTCCGTAATCCAGATTTTCGGTTAGTGTCTATATTGATTTGTGATTTACGTGTTTTGTTCTTGATTTCGACATACTTGGTTAATCTATTATGTAACTGCATGCGAAATACATGTTGATCTGGATTGATAGGATCGAATGCATAGTATTGAATGGGTTGAATGATATTAATTTGATCAGGATTCGAAAACAGATTAACATGTCAATAGTGTTCGATTATGTGATACGTTATGCTAATCGACGGGATGATATACGTATATATGTTAGATAGTTGAACCGAATGATGATTATGTTTACATGACACATAGATGATGATTCGGATTGGTTGATGATTGATTCTGTAACCGTTAAACGATTTCTGGGAATGATAGTAACTGTCGTAGATGGTCTTGTGCCTTCTGTGTAACGTAACTGATGAAATGTGCTTGTTAATCGATAACATGATAAGATGGATTAGGGTTTTGTGGTAACTGTCTATGAATGAAAACTGTTGTGACCGAAAGATACTTGCTACTCGAAACATAGCTGTTGTGACCGAAAGATACTTGTTAGTCGAAACATAGTTGTTGAGACCGAAAGATACTTGTCCTTCGAGCCATAGTAGTGTTGACCGAAGGATAGCATTGACCGAAACATAATTAGGTTGACCGAAAGTTGACAGTTGGTCGAAAGATGACATTAGGTTCGAAGCATAACATTTGGTCCGAAAGATAACTGTGATAACTGTGGTCCGAAAGTTAAGGGTGGATCGAAAGATATATGGTTATAAACATACTTTGAATGTATGCTTGATTTATTTGGCATGCCATGCTTGGTGATGAATGTTAACATTGGTATTCGTGTACACTAGCTGATGATTAAATGTGAAATGATACGTGTTGTGCCGATATGCAAACTGACTGTTATGTGATACATGATTGATGCATGATATTGGCTATCAAGCACTATGTGACATTAGATTGCATGCGTATCATTGCGAACATGAACTGATTTGTTATACGTGCATACAATAGGACGTGATTAATTACTTGTGAGTGCATAACCTAGCATACCGAGCAAACCAAGGTGAGTTCACACTCTTACCAAGGCATGGGATTCCCGGGGTGTTGGGAATGGGATTGAAAGGATAAGGTTGAATAGATACACTACTGACACTATGACTAGACTACCATATTACTATCCTCGGATGTGAAGGATACTTATACTGATCACTATCCTCGGTTGTGAAGGATACTTATACTGATCACTATCCTCGGATGTGAAGGATACTTATACTGATCACTATCCTCGGTTGTGAAGGATACTTATACTGATCACTATCCTCGGTTGTGAAGGATACTTATAGATACGAATAGTCTAGTGGTTATACAACATGGGAAGCCCCCACCAATAGAACGTACTAACGGCCCAGTAGAGCCACCTGTTACAAACGAAACTTACTATTACGCATTTACTTTCTGTGAACTCGCTCAACTAGTTTGTTGATCATTCTGTTACATGCCTTGCAGATCGTTAGGTACTTGGAGCTTGCACTGGAGAAGCGGGTCGTTGTGGACAAGGATCGTGGTTTCTACGTTGGACTATTATGACATTTAAAACTATTAACTATTGTTGGATTATTTACTATGCTTCCGCTACACTTTGAAACTATGGTTATGTTATGAACACCTATCGTATTGGATGGATGGAAAACATTTATTTTACTTAATATTAATTACATGTTCAATATGATTGGTGGCTTGATCCTGGTCAGTCACGCTCCCAAGCGGTGATACTCCGCAGGTGGATTTTGGGGGTGTGACAGTTTCATAGAATATTAAATAAGAACTTTTAGTTACGAATAATCATAATATATAAAAATTACGTAAGATAAGTAACATATATAATAAAAATAAGTAACAACCCAAACTAAAATAACCCTGGGCCGGTACCGGTATTACGTTTCAAACCGGTATACCGGATTTCACCGTTGGTACAAACCTTATTCCGTTTCACTTAATTACCGGGGTGTTTCGTACCGGATTTACACCTGCAAACGGTAATACCAGTAAAACCGGCCGGTATTTACCGGTTTTTAAAACATTGGTTATACCGGTTCAAATAGACTCAATTGGAGTTGTTAGACTATCCCCATTCACAACCCAATCCAACCCAACTTTTAATAAAAAATTAATTTCTCTCTCTTACACCTACACACCCCAACCCAATCCAACCTTTCACACTCATTAACAACCCAACCTAAACCATTTTTTTGTTAAATAAATATGACTTAGTTTATAACTTATTCTATAAAATTTATTATAACTAATAAATGTTTATATATTTAAACTTTATTATTTTAAATATAAAAAATTATTAAAAATAAAAAAGAAATTTTACCAAAAAAATCTAACAAAACAATAGAATGTTGACATACGGCAAATAAGATAGTGTTAGATAAAAAACAATCAAAATAATTTATCAATTTTAATAAATTTTATATCTGCATGTTCACAAAAAAAAAAAAAAAAAAAAGAAGTGTGATATACTGGAAAATATATTTTTTCAAATGATCTGGAAAATACTAAAAAGTTAAAAAGTTAAACAATCAATATATACTGGAAAATATATTTTTTCAAATGAACTCCGTTTTTTATAAAATTTATATCGTAATGTTCACAAATTTATTTTAGGAAATACGGTGTATTTAGTTTTGTTATTAAGTTTAAATATTAAAAGCTATTTGAGTAATTAAATTATTGGGGGAATTGATAGTTAGAAAATAAAATAAAAAAAAGAAAATTAGAAGATGGAACCAATCTAATTTTGACAAGTGGCAAAAAAAGCATGCGCAACCTCTTGCAACCTTGCAACCTTGGGTTGCTTTGTTAACCAAGTTGTGGAGAAAAATAGATTTTTTCTTTTACTTTAATTTATTTTGGCAACCAAGGTTGGGAGAAAGTCACCAATGGTGATAGTCTTATGTGCCCGGTTCCGGTCCCGCTGGCCAGTCAGATCCAGTATTAAAAGCCTTGGCAAAAGTTAGTTACCTTATGATTAGCGTATATGATGTTACGCAAACCAAACAAGTATCTATTCCCCGTAATGTTTTAAAATCGGTTTTCAAATCATATCGTGTTGAGATCTGAAACAGTTCAATTGAATCAGGTTGTACCGAGCTGTTCAACCAGGTTACTAGTTAACCCTACAATTCCATAAAATACGAATTTATCTAAAAAAATAATACAATGTCAATTAGGATTTACGTAACTAATCATGGTTTTATCTAAAAACTATTTTCGTGTAAAATATTAAGCATTTTAAGAGCATTTCGATTACTTATAAACAATATTACATTGGACGAGGTGCGTAACAATTTCAACAGTGATAAAATATTGGAATAGAAGCACTAGGTGAATTATCAGAATTATGTAAAGTCAATATTATCTTAATATCGTATTTTATTAAAATTATAAAATCAAATTTTAAGATAATGCAAGCTGGTTCAACGGTTTATAAACTGGTAAAACCGGATTTACCACCGGTAGATAAGACATGCCGTATTTGGGTTTTACGAGCCTTTATCATACCGGGCCTGTGTCCAGTATCCGGTATAACCGGCCGGTATTTAAAACATTGATTCACGGTAACATTGTGAAATAATGTATGTATCCAGTTGCTTTACAAGAAAACTACCAGTATAAACAAGAACAATTACTTCCAAACGAAATAAAAATGGAGGAAATAATTTGTACACTCATATATGCTTGCTGCAGCAGCAGCAGCAGTGATGGTGGTCAGATTGGCACACCTTTGTTTATAGCCTGACTATCTTCTTGATGGACTTCCTGCTATGATGGTAACAAGTCTTTTTGCAGTCCATGTCACTTTTGACATGCTTCGAAGATGAATCACCATCGCATTTTTCTCATCATCAGAGATCTCAAACAGAAAACCTGCAAAACCCAACAGAAAAAACAATAAACCTCATGGGCCACAAGGCAGAAACGGGCTAACCCATCAGTACCTGAACTCTTGGAAAGAGAGAGTAAAGAAAACGAGGCAAGAACTCTTTCTTCCATTGCGTTGTCACGGTTCAAACATTGTATCAAATGCTGTATAAGAGTTGAAAATTCAATGCTGTGAAGAACATCTCCATCCCCAACTGTATGCACAAATTTGCTAATCCAGGAAATTGTCACCAGGCTCGCGCGTGCCAAACTAGGGAGCCCGTTAGCTATCGATTCACCAAGTGCCCCTATCAGTTTTTTGCCTCCACTCATCCATAATGACATTGCAGCTTTCCTTAGCCAGTGCTCTATCTCATCTTCATTATTCTAAATCACATTTTACAAGTTCTCATTATTTAACATATCAGTTACGGGTTCGATTTAAAACCTTCAAACTGCCCAACCCGTTAGTAATGTTTGGTTTTGGTTCACAATTGTTAAAAACCGTTACTAACGATTTGGCTCACGGTTTGACCGAAAAACATCAAAACCGGACAGTGAACACCTGTTAATATCATTAGATAAAATGAAAGGGAAGCAAAAACAATACTAAAAATTTCTGGATCTTAGTTTGTAATTACCAAGTTTTTGGATCCTTGGACGACATAATATCTGCCATGGAAGCCACCCTCCAAGCTCTCATCATAACCAGCTTCTTTCAAGATCCATTTTTCTGCTTCCGGTGTACCCGTGTAAGAATACCTGCTTCCTAATATCAATAACGATTTGGCTGCGTGTTCTTGAACATTTTCATTTAATATTTTACTTTCCAAGGCTTCGACTATCGCCTCTATTGCCTCCTCACGATAAACACTACTCTCTAGAAGATCTCCCTGCAGTAAACTGTTGTTAAATGACAAAGTTGTCAAGAAAAAGTAATATAAATAGTTACAGATGTATCAAGAAACCATTACCATAAGGTCAAGCTGAAACATCACAGCAGCAACCAAAGGGCGTTTTTCAAGTGTAGCTCTCTGTAAACAAACTAGCAAGATTTGCATAGTGCTCAAGCAGTCCCATCCCTTCAAAATCTTTTCGAAAAGTTTTGTTCTTTGCTCGAATCTAATTGAATCCAGGAAAAATAATCAACCCATAGACTTGTGAATGGGTCTATTCACCTTATGTATTATTTCTAACCAGTCAAATGTGTAAAAGCAGACAATATATTCAGTGGCGGAGCTTGAACGTAAGCTCTGTGGGGGCCGGGGCACCCTCCGGCCCCAATAAAGCTTCGCCAGTGAATATAATAGCTTAAAAATAAACCGGTCGAAACATATTAACCTCAAGTCACCTAAAGTGTAATTATAATGCATAAAACCTCCTAACTAATTTTATTCCAAAATTTAGTCATCTTTGAAATAATACAAACCTTGTAATTATATCTGACACACCAATCATTAATGAAAATTAAAAGAATAGACAAAAAGTTTCTGGTCAACCCATATTGTTTCTATTTTCTAACATACCCAAGAATTACATGTTTTGACCCATCCATTTTGTCACTTCTAGTGAATTTTACCTATGGAGACAGATTAACTCAACAAGCAAAGAGATTGTGGTATCACTGCAATCGTGGACCATGAGCTCAAATATAAGTTCAGGGTTCAAATTATCGGCTAAGTAGTGGCGACACCTTCCATCTGATAGGATACACCGGTAAATGATGGAAACCCCCTTGATCTTCTCTACAATGTCCCCAGTCGCCATTCTTCTACACAACAAACCCAACCCTCCAAGTGAAATCACTAGTCTCCCATTCTCCATCCGGTCTTGGTCAGACCCACAGAGAAGTTGGTCAAGGAAGTAATATGCTGCAACTTGAGGACTGCAACGAACACTGAATAATGTTTGTGTTTGATCTCCAAATTCAAGCACACGTAACACTAAAGGAACCCATTCCGTCAACATCATTTGTTTGGCTTCTGGCTTCACTAGATGGAGTAGAGCTGCTGCTTTCAAGAACAGGCTGCTGTTTCTCATTAGATTCATGAAACCCTCGAGCTGTGGGTCGAAGTTTTTTATCATCTTCCCATTCAACTCGTTTCTTGCAACGAATTCGGTTAATAATGAGATTACTAGTTCCAAGATTTCTTCATTGTCAGAAGAAAACAACACTTCTAGCATACCTTCTATCACTAATGGTTTAGCTAATGTGTTTTCAATCAGTGGATCATCTAGCCATGCTTTGGCCATGGCCCGAATCGCCATTTCACATTCGACTAAACTTTGTGAACTGCTGATAGTGGAAATGGCTTGGGTTAGGTCTGATGAAGATGAATTCACGTGTGAATGTGTCACTTGGGTTGGTGTTTTAATGCCTTCACATGGAGGATCGATGATGGGTCTACTCTGTCAGTTTTCAAGAGAACCGATTAGTGTGACAATTATTTTTAGAGTTTGAACAAAAGAACTTGAAAGATTGGTGAATGTACTTCAGTATTGATTTGTTGGTTGGTGTTATAAACATCTATGCACAGTTCTTCGTTTTCTGTCTTTTGTTCCATAGCTCCATAGTCGTTCTCCGTTGATGGTTGTTTCTCAGCATCATTACCAAAAATGGTGCGATGTCTTCATGGTTAGTTTAACATGTTATGAATCACACAAAAATAGATTCAGGGGGTGTTTGGATGAACACTTTTATCTGTAACTCAAATAATCAGAATCGCAAATTGCTCGCAAAGAGAACACAAATATGGGGCATGTTAAGGGGCAGAATTTTGTGTTTAGCAGGGTAGGGCTTGCTATTCAGAAGGGAGTAGTGGCGCAACTTGTTGCTCGTCTACATGCCATTAGTCTGTAATCGTCTATGTTTTAAATAATTTGCGTAATAAAAATTATATTAAAAAAATAAAAAAATAAAGATGGACCATTGGACCTTGGTTTTATTGTAAACTTACAACACATGTCCTTAAACATCAACAAAACACATTTAAACTACATCCTTCCATTAGAATTGTTTATTCAAAGGTAAATTGGAGTTCAATATGACTCATTGGTTGATAATAACCAATGGCACTTTTAACTTTCACTTTTAACAGTTTGCCCCTAACTTCCATTTATATCTGTCAAAACAGTTAGCAACATTTGGATTTGAATTAAAAAAAATCAGTCAATTGTTCATTAGCGGCAGATAGACGGGGTTACGTTTCTGTTAGTCAGTTTGGATTATTACTAAAATCAAGTTTGCATTATCTAAAGTCCAAATAATTTAATTGAACATTCAAGCACCTACTCCAAATTCAAAGTGTTGAAGAACTTACAAAAAGATATTGAACAACGATGAACTTCTTCGTCGCCGTGTAGATGAAGATGAAAACAAATTGATCGCCGGCAAAGGCACAGAAGGAAGGGTAGCAGGAGGTTGCCCACCAGTTTTAAGCCATTCCTTATAGTAAAGTGCAAACTGAGCCGTACCCATATCCATATGTTCATCATAAACCTTGATCAAATGCTTCTTGATCTGTTCTTCTTGATCCCTTGACACCAGATGATCCAAAATACTTTCGGTTTGGTTATTATACCATATTTTAAGATGCAAAAGATGTGGAAGAAAAAAATGCTCCCAAAGATCCGGTAACAAGTGCGTTCGAGCCAAGTGAGGTGAGTCAACAAACACCTGAAGGACATGTCTGGCACAAATCCTATCATTCTTCTCAATTTTATAAACAATGGATAAATAAAGCTGCGCGCAAGCAGACAACTGTGAATTCGAATCCCCTGTCCCTTTTGTGGAATTCAAAGAGGCAACAATCGTCAAAAAGCCAATCGAATTCCGCAACAACTTGACCTTCATTTCCTTGACAGTACCCGGATTATCAATCAACTTCTCAATGCTCTGAATCCCCAGCTCCATATTATCCAACAACCCATTGGTCCTATTCACCAAACACTTGTCCCTCAAGGAATCTCGAAACCCCTTGTCCTTCAAGTACTTGCCAGCGTAGCCGCTTAAGATGGAGATCACAGCTTTGGTGGCAACTTCATCGATGGCGGGTTCGTTTGAAGGACGACGTCGTTGTTTTGATGAGGAGGCTGTCCTGCGGTGCTTGGGGCGGTTATGGCAGATGTAAATTGGTAAAGCAATGGAGTCGTGATCAGGGGCTGCAACTAATTGAACTTTTTTGTCACGTACGAATCCTTCTTTTGCTAGAAGATCACTTAAGGAATCCATGAACCATATGTTAAATGTTCACCGAAGAAGAAGAAGAAGAAGAATGGGGGGGGGGGGGGGGGGGGTTGCAAGGAGTGGTGGTGGTGACTCCTATAATATATATATATCTTTGTTTCTAACGGAGTGGTGGTGGTTATTGCAATATTCTTTTGCTACTCGACCGGACCGGACCGGACCGGTTTTCAACTTCGGTTTTATGCTATGTCATGTCAGGAGTCAACTTAGAATAGGAAGACATTCTACTCTGTATTCTGCTCAGGACAAACTTATTCCAATCCGTATCTCCTGTCTCTCTTTTTTTTTTTGAAAATTAACTTACATTAACAAACCACCGAACCCGAAAACCGGGCCGGCAACAAACAAACAACAAGCAAAGTTACATAATTACAAATTTACACCAATCGTTCCATTCTATAGATTGAAAGCGCGATCTATGTTTAAACCAAAAGAAACCCAAAGCTCTAATATCGCTAAAAACATCTTCCACATTCGCCCGAATGCCCGAGAAGACCGCTTTATTTCTAGCCAACCAAATGCTCCAGCAAGCGATAATCACAATACCTTGAAGAGCCACCCTAGCCGAAGTACCCAACCTGCTGAATTTAAAGATATCCAGAAGATCTTTAATAGAAAAAGCAAAAATAGTTGGAATACCACACCATCTGCTGACTTTTTGCCAGATCAAATCCGCGAACCGGCATGAGATAAAAAGATGACACACGGCTTCATCCTCACAACCGCAAAGGTAGCATTCCCTAGCCTGATTAACGATGCCCTAGAGAGCAAGACATCAAAAGTAGGAATACGATTCATGCCCATCCTCCACGCAAAAATATTACACTTCGTTGGGACCCATTTACACCAATCGAAAATGAAGCCGTTCTGATCTCGCCTACCCCGAACAAGAATATCCTTTGCTGATTTGACCGTAAAGACACCCGAAGAATCACCCAACCATCGCCATTTATCTCTACCGACACGAAGAGTAAAAGAGGATAACATACCCGACAAAGAGGCCATCTCCTGAATCTCCGGATCCGAGTCCGGCTCATGTCTCCAAAGCCACAGACCCCCATCAGCCAATCGATCCCGAACAGAACAATTTTTAACCACTTCCAGCCTAAATAAGCAAGGGAACAGATCTTTAAAGGGAGTTTCGGACAGCCAAGGGTCGAGCCAAAAGAGGACCTCAGAACCCGAAGCAACCT
Source organism: Helianthus annuus (assembly GCF_002127325.2). NCBI lineage: Eukaryota > Viridiplantae > Streptophyta > Magnoliopsida > Asterales > Asteraceae > Helianthus > Helianthus annuus. The sequence goes on along the minus strand of NC_035444.2, from coordinate 136,807,179 downwards.
CGCCTTTAAAAAAACTTCTGAGCGGCTTGTTATCGACAAGGTGTTTGTTCAAAATGTTACAAATGCTGACCCAAACGCCTCCAACAGCTTTCTTACAAGGAAGAAAGGCCCAATCCGAGCAACCCGAATGAATAGCGGAGACGATTTTGGCCCATAAGCTATCGGGCTCGTTTTTAAACCTCCACCCCCATTTACTAAGTAACGCCAAGTTGATGTCCAACAGCTTATTAAGCCCCAATCCTCCGGCCTTCTTAGGTAATGAAACCCTATCCCAAGCCACCCAATGGGTCTTCCTAACATTGTCCGATCCGCCCCACAAGAATTTCTTTATTATGCTTTCCAAGTCTTTAATAACTTTAATAGGCGCCTTATAAAGAGACATAAAATACGAAGGCAAACTTTCGAGAACCGACCTGATAAGAATGACCCTTCCACCAATGGATAATAAAGCTGCCTTCCAAAGAGATAGGCGTTTTTCAAACATGTCATAAACAGGCCGCCAATTGTTAATACGATTCATGTTGGCCCCGACCGTCAAGCCTAAGTATTTAAAGGGAATACAATCGACCTTACACCCAATCCAGTTAGCCATCTCCTCGATCTCTTCGTTCAAGACACCAATCCCAAAAATACTAGACTTGCTTAAGTTGATTTTGAGGCCCGAATACACATGAAAGCATCGAAGGATTCTAATAACATTAGCAATATTTTCTTTGTTCCAAACACCCATAATCATGGCGTCATCAGCGAAGAATAAATGAGAGACACGAGCGTCGAAACCTGGAATATTAATTCCTTGAAAAACGTTAACTTCGCTGGCCATGTTGAATATGCAAGACAGCGCCTCCATAGCCACAACAAAAAGAAAAGGGGATATCGGATCCCCTTGCCTCATACCTTTGCTACACCCAAACTCAAAGGTGGGCGAGCCATTCACTAAGACTGACGCTCTAGCCGACGCCAAGATGCCCGAGATCCAGCTACGCCACTTCTCTCCAAAACCCATTTGTTGAAAGATGTTTAGAATAAAACCCCAGTTCACGTTGTCGTACGCTTTCTCGAAGTCGACTTTGAGAAAGAAAACCTGTTTCCTAGACTTCTTGGCCCACGAAAGCAACTCATTAATAATCAAGGGCCCGTCCAATATAAATCTACCCCCAATGAAAGCCGATTGGGAATTAGAGATCACCTCGTTAAGAACTGGTTTCAGTCTGTTGGCGAGAACTTTTGAAACCACTTTATTGATGACTCCGACCAGACTAATGGGGCGATAGTCGTTTAACCCCAAAGGATCTCTAGACTTAGGAAGAAGGGCAATAAAAGCCGACCCACATCCCTTGCTTAACTTCCCGGACTCAAAAAAGGAATCCAATATATTATAGAAATCAGTCTAAAAAATGTCCCAAAAATGAGTAAAAAATCTGAAGTTGAACCCGTCAGGACCGGGCGCCCGATCCTTACCGCACTCGAAAACCGCACTTTTGATCTCTTCCTTCGAAAAACGCAACTCCAGGTTAGTGGCTGTAGCCGAGGAAATTTTCTTAATCTTGGAGTAATTTGGGAGGGGACGACAAACACTCTCCTCCACAAATTTCTCTCTAAAATAACGGTACACTTCCTTCTTTACAAGAGACGGCTTGGAAATCCAAGCCCCATTCACTTCAAGGCCATGGATCGCGTTACTCGCTTTCCTGTTGTTGATCATGGTGTGAAAAAACTTGGAGTTCTCATCTCCTTCCTTCGCCCATTTGATTCGAGATCTCTGTCTGAGATCCATAATCTTGGACTCTTCGACATCGCGAATAATCCTTTTGTTTTCATAAAGAATCCATTCCTCTTCCTCGGTTAAATCTCTAGATTCGAGAATAGCTTCAATGGCCTCATATTCACTTTTAGCAGCCTCCAATTCCTCTCCTTCCTTTCGACTCACCTCCCCTTTCCAAATTCTCAAACGATCCCTAATGAACCTCAACTTGTTAATGAAAGACAAGTCTGGGCTGTTATCAGTCGAAACATAATCATGATAAGCTTTAATCACAGTCTCGTCAAAATCCGATTTACCAAGCCAAGAGTTAAAAAACCGAAAGGGACGAGGCCCGAAATTCTTAGGCAAGCACGTAAGAATGATGGGATTATGATCTGACCATAGTCTAGGCAGAACCCTACAACAGGCCGCAGGCCAGGAGTTGAAGAAATCAGAGTTGACTAAAAAGCGATCAAGTTTACTCAGCTTATTACCACCATCAGAGCAAAAAGTGAAGCTCCTGCCGCTCATGTTATATTCAATTAATCCCGAATCAAAAATAAACTCGTTGAAAAAATTGGCGCAAGATTGTTTGAAAGAGCAGTTCCTCTTTTCTTCTCTAAAACGAACAGCGTTAAAATCGCCCGCAACGACCCAAAAACCATCATTAGAATCGATAATAAGTCTCAGCTCGTCCCATAGATTCTTTTTAGCTGGCACCCCCTGAGGAGCGTACACGTTGAGGATATTAAAGGGAGATGCACAGCCCGTTACAGACCCTCTAATGTGCAAAATGTGCCTGCTTTTGGAACCACCAGTCTGGCGAAACAGATTCTCATCCCAGACGCAAATCAGGCCTCCCGACAACCCAACAGAATCAACAAAATCAAACCCGAAATTTTTCTTACCCCAAAAAGTAGCGATATCGGCACGAGAGATATTCGTAGATTTAGACTCTTGCAGCAACAGGAGTGATATATTATGCTCCGAAATTAAACCCCTCACCCAACCAGACTTATTCGAACCCCCGGTACCCCTGATATTCAAAGACATAAGATTCATAATTGAACCGCATTAATACCTGAATTAATAGATTTCCTGATAAGCTCCTGATGACCGGAGACATCGATTCCGATCCTACAGCTGATACCAACAGTGACCGAAACTTCCTTGTCCACTTCCGGCGAATCAGAAACTCCGGCTTCCTTGGGACTGACACCTCCTTCTTCCCCAACCGAAGATTCGACCTCACCCACTTGATTCACAATTGGCTCAACAGAGTCATTAACCTCAGACGGAAACTTGTTATTCAAATCAAAGTGAAATTGTTCGAAGCCTTTGTCAGGACCATCGCCATCGTATCCCCCAGCTCTCACCTGACTCCTAGAGCTACATCCCCCATCAAGAGAAGACCTGGTACGTTTTTTGGGCCTTGACACCTCAGAAACAACACCAACCTCTGAATTCCTGTTAACGGGCCTGTTTGTATTTTTTAAAAAAGCTCTCTTGACTTTGATGGGCTTGGCAGTATTGGGCCTCCCAATATTAAAATTAAAAGAATCACTTTTGCCCTTCTCCCCCTCCTGAACACAGTTGGCGACAAAGATATGCTGGCCCACATCCCCAACAGACTGATCACCCAAATTCTTGGAAACATAACCGCCGCTTGTGTTCTGCATGGGGACACCCATGTCCTTTGGGCAATCAAGGTTAACCGTTCTCTTTTCGACTTCCACCTTGGTTGACTCCACAAACTGTTCGAATTCCTTTACACTAGACTCCCCAGCCGCCGGGAAAGTCGACGAGCCACCCAACTCCGAAGAGGCTGCCAACGAACCTTCTTCGTCGTCCAAAAAATCGGGAACCCATTGATCAATTTCTTCAACCACCCATACCTTGTATCGTTTATCCTGCCAGCTCAGATTAAGGATGCCATTAATCCTGTTGCCCGAGTCTATTAGAATCCCCAGTCGGTCGTACGAAATATCTCCGTCCGTTTCGAGAAATTGCGATGGTTGAACAACCTTTCCATACTTACTACCGATCGAATCAAAAACCTTTCTTGAAACGAGATGAGGTGGGACACCATGAATGATAACCCAAGCCAGTCGCTCATAAGAGAGCGGCTGACCGCGCCACGGTGACACAGAAGAGAACCACCGGCTCCACGTAACTTTATCTTGAAGAAAAATATTGGATAAATCTCCGTTCTCAAATGAGAGCAACACAGAAAGACCGCCAAGGTATTGAATCGACACTCCCACAAAACCCGCTAGAAGAAGGGAGGACTTTAAAGATCTAAGTTCATGGAAACCAACCGTTCTTCCAATGACGGCTCTCCCGGCCAGACCAGAAAGTGAGAAAATGGCAGGATCGAGCACCAACACATCATCATCGGAGTCCGCACGAGTCCTGTTCGTGAGGATATCCAGGAACGAAACACCCTCTTTAACGGGTTTCATCCCCCAGGACTTCGGAGCACCCTCCTGGAACTTCACCTGCCCAGTTCCCTTCGGCCTGACACCTCCCCCTACCGAAGCAACCGGCTTAACGTCACCGTTTTCCTTAGCAAAACGGGCAACGTTAACTAGCAACTTGTTACCTCCCAGTTTGACATTCGACAGATTGTGTTTCAACTCTCCCTGATCCCTAACACCTCTAAAGCTGATAAATCCAAAAATTCTCCCTTCCTTATCTTTCTTTTTGGCAATGAAAGCACCAGCGATCTCCCCAAAACCTCTGAAAGCGTTAGCCAGATCCCAAGGTCGGCATCCCTGAGGAATATTAGTAACGAAGAATTTAGAAATGTTCTGGTTGACAGCGACACCTGCTCCTCCGCCTCTTTTTTTTCTGTTCTGAACCTCCCACGAATCATCATCACCGTCCATCACAACAGACCACCGGAGTGGACCCTAATTTCGGGAAGCGAATAGAAGATACGGATAACCAGAATAGCGAGGAAGGAAAGAATGGACCTATAGTCGTAACGAACGTCCAAAAATCCTCACCCTCTATACCGGAATCGTCACCTTTGTCGAGCCACCGGCCAGAAGGAGTCCACAGAAGAGAAAATGACGCTAACACAACCGAGTCCCGAAAGGCGAATGGGAGATTCAACCACAAGATAGGGTGAAAGGTCCAGCAAAAATGGAGCGACCTCGCACATTATCCCGATAATCTTCACTCCGTCGAGCCTCCGGCGACGGGAAGGCGAAAGGAATACGAACGGATAGAGAGAGATGAAAACAGTTCAAAGTTATATTTAATGGATAAAATTATTTTAGATTCTCCTGTCTCTCTAAAACTCATTTTTAGTTAGATAGATAGTGTTTACATTTTTAAATTTTCTCACATCTCATCCCCCTCTCTAAATGTATATAGAGTTTAATGTCATTTTAGTCCCTGTGATTTGAGCCATTTTGTCAGTTTAGTCCAAAGGTTTCATTTTTCACCTGTGGGTCCAAAAAGGTTTTACCGTTGCCATTTTAGTCCACTGGGTTAACTTCATCTATTATTTCTGTTAACAGGAAGGGGAATTCTCTAAATATAAAATGAGCGAATTCCCCTTCCCGTTAACAGAAATAATGGATGAAGTTAACCTAGTAGACTAAAAGGGCAACGGTGAAACCTTTTTGGATCCACAGAAGAAAAACGAAACCTTTGAACTAAACTGACAAAATGACGCAATCCACAGGGACTAAAATGGCATTTAACTCATATATATATATATATATATATATATATATATATATATATATATATATATATATATATATATATATATATATATATATATATATATATATATATATCCCTTCGGCGCTTTTTTGATTTTTTTGGCCCAAAAGTCTTAAAAACATGTATATTACATGTGTTATTTTTTTCAAAAAAAAAAAAAATGTCGGGAAGTTGGGTTTTCTAGGGTTTTTTATATAGATAGGGTTTTCTATATAGCCCAACCCTATATATATATATATATATATATATATATATATATATATATATATATATATATATATATATATATATATATATATATATAACCTTTTCGCTACCTTTTTTTCTTCTGTTCCAAAATGCTAGAAATATAATTATTAGATAACGAAGATGTCAGTAGTGAAACTCTTCATTTAATTCTGATTATTTAAATTTCAGAAATGAAGAAAAAGGTAGAGATCCAAGTGAAGAATTTATATAGATGAAAATCGTTTAAATTATAAAATAGAGGAGATAGCATATATTATATTATATAACCCTACAAAAAGTAAATTGGGTTGGCTCTCTAGAATGAAAAATTGTAACTTTTAAAAAAACCACACATATACCCAATGGTTTGTATATTGACACAATGGTTTGGATGAAAGGTTCTAAATATATCAAACCCCTTCAAAAAAGTCACAACCTTTCAAAATACTTTTAAATATATCACACCCTTTACAAAAAGTCATAAGTTTTAAATATATCACACCCGTTACAAAAAGGCACAACTTTTAAATATATCACACCCTTTCAAAAAGTCACACCCCTTTAAACTACTTTTAAATATATCACGTCGCTTACAATAAAAAAAACCCTCTTATATGTACATACGGAAAGTCACAACACTTCAAATTAAAATAAGAAAACCACTCTTATATATACATACGAAAAGTCACAACACTTCAAATTAATTTTAATATGTCACACCTCTTACAAAAAGTCACAACTCTTAAATATATCACACCCCTTCAAAAAGTCCCAAACGTTTAAACTACTTTTAAATATATCACGCCCCTTACAAAAGTCGCAACCCTTCATATATATATATATATATATATATATATATATATATATATATATATATAGGGGAAGGTTATCTTGAGAACGCTAAATATTGTGAGAACCGTGAGAACGAATGAAAAAACTAATCAAAACCAATTTTTTTAATAGAAACGTCATTGTAATTAAGATACAACATCAACAAAAGAATTTACAACATCAAATAATTCATTTCTCCTTTCAAAATCACTATTTTTAGATTTTTTACACATGTGTAAATATTACAGATTTACACATGTGTAAGTGGCAAACTTACACATGTGTAAATTTTCTTTATTTACGAATTCACGTAAATTTAAACGTGTAAATTAAATTTCTAACATTGTATTCGAATAATAATGATAAGTGTAGAAAAAAAATTTGAATTTGATTCGTTTTTGACAAAGTTCTCGCGATTTTTTCATTTGTTCTCACGGTTCTCACAATATTTAGCGTTCTCATTTAAACCATCCCCTATATATATATATATATATATATGGTAGGGTTCCTGCGGAAAGTGTGTTTTTCCTAGAAAGTCTAGGAAGCAATAAGAACGCGACATGTGGCATTGAAGGATTTTAACTAAAAGGGCAATTGTGTAATTTGAATATTATTTTAATTATGGATTATTTTATTAGGATAACTAACTAACCAGAAAATTATGGAAACTAAATATTCCATTTAAATCAAATTGACAGTTTCAATTTAAATCATACAAGACGCTGTGTTTCTTGACAATGTGTTTTAACAGCAAGCAGATTTCTTGACGCTGTGTTTTAACAGCAAGCATATTTCTTGACGCTGTGTTTTAACAGCAAGCAGATTGCTGGAGGATTCTTGACACTGTGTTTTAACAGCAAGCAGATTCCTTGACACTGTGTTTTAACAGCAAGCAGATTTCCTTGACACTGTGTTTTAACAACAAGCAGATTTCTTGATGCTGTGTTTTAACAGCAAGCAGATTGCTAGAGGATTCTTGACACTGTGTTTTAACAGCAAGCATATTTCTTGACATTGTGTTTTAACAGCAAGCAGATTGCTGGACACACTGTCAGTGTCTTCGTCTTCAACACACTGTCATCATCAACATTAAAATGGTAAAACACATAAACCTTAAAACACACTGCCATCATTAACATATTCAGATGTCATTTTAAAACACAATTACATCTGTAGGTACTGTCATCAAGACGTCTGTAGGTAACCCCAATTACATCTAGAGCCCACTCTAAGATGTCAAGCATTGATGTCCATTGACTAAAAATAAGAACCCGATTCAATGATAGATAAAAAAAATTGAAACAAGTATGAAAAACAACAACCGGTAGGGAAACACCACCGGCCGACCAATGATTCCGACTACCGTTTGAACGACAATAGTCAGCAATAAAAATCATCCAAGTCCAAAATGTTGGCCCACTATGATGATGATGTTGACTTGTTCACGTGAATGGCTAGAAGAAGTTAGCCGCCAAAAAAAAAAACTCACCATTTCAATGTTCACATCTACTCCCAAGGTCACGTGATGTTAATTTTATTTTGCAATCTAATAGTTCTCCAATATTGTGAGTGCTCCATTGATTTTAATTGCCCACAAAAATCCAAAGTCTGCATTGTCATCGGTATGCATGAAAGAAGGTTGCCCCCTAATTGATAATGATGATCATTTCATGTTGTTGACTTTGTTTCTTTTGTCTCACCAATGGCTGCGTACAAGCCCCAAGTCCCATGTGCTCACATGTGCAATTGATGGGTTGAACGGCTTATACCTCGAAGGAAGAATATTTGCAGGAAAGGTTAGGGAGAGAGAGAGAAAGAGGGGAAATCCCATGATTTTAGGGATTGGTTATTTCTTGACTGATTTAAACAATTCCAATTACCAAAATACCCTCACTATATTAAAAGTCTCTAATTATATAACTCAAATATTACGAAAATGCCATCCATTTGATCTAAGCCATTAAAAACACCAATCGGAGGGCCCAGATCGCTTCCTAGACTTTCTAGGAAAAACACACTTTCCGCAGAACTCCTACTCTATATATATATATATATATATATATATATATATATATATATATGGGTGAGAGTTGGCTACAAAGTCCGTTTTTCCTATAAAGTGTAAAAAGTCATGAAACATCACAATGCCGACTATAAAACACACTTAAAACGTACAAATAACAAAGTGAAGCTTACTAAAACGCCATATTTGTGGGTTTTGTGTTGTGTTTTGAATGATAAGGCTTTGATTATCGAATGACTAACATTAGTGTGTTTTATGTTGATTATTATGTTGTGTTTTATATTCATAGTTCTATGATAGCGTGTTTGAAGTTTTTATGGACTGTTAGGGTTTGGATATTGTGTTTTAGTGATCTTCACTCGGTTATTTGTGGGTTTCGAGTGTGTTTATGGTTGAAATTATGGTGTTTTATGACTTTGTACACTTTGTAAGAAAAATGGACTTTATAGCCGAACCTCACCCATTCATATATATATATATATATATATATATAGGGTGAGATTACTCTACAAAGTGTGTTTTTTCCTACAAAGTGTAGGAAGTGATCTTGACCATTGGATGAGTGTCTTTGATGGTTGAGATTATCTTGGTGGCATTTTGGTAATATGTGTGTCTTAAAAGTAGAATGATTTAACTAATTGGGGCTAAATGTGTCATTTGGCTTGTTTTAAATAAGGAAATAATTGATCTTGACCATAAATGTCACACCCTAACTTTTGCGAAAGCGTGATTACGTGTGACTTGCTTAATATCATTGCATTCAACCATAACAAACAACTATATGATAAAACCAAAGATGTTCATCCATAGATTAAGTTTAAAACATCACAACAACATTGTCTTAAAACCTAAACACAGACTTCAAATCCATATTACCAACCATTCAAATTGTTTTAGAGTTCCATAAGGACCCGACAAAAGACATTAATAAAAACTAGGCTTTGAACTATGTATCTTATCCAGGATAAGATACACAATCCAAACCTTAGACACCGGATGACATATTTTATTTCCAACATCACTTGAAACTTCCAAACGCCCGCCAGATCCACATTTAATTTCCTGAAATACATGTAGTTTGAAAACATCAACAAAAGTTGAGCGAGTTCATGTGTTTTGTATGTGTGCACGAATAAACCTTTGTAATTATTGAAAGTATGTATGTTTTGTAAACTCGGTATGAAAGCAAACAAGGAAACAGATCGATTAATGGTTTGAAGGGCCATTAATATGTGTGACGTGATGCAGGAAGGCTCAACCCTAGCAGATTTTGTACCGGGCTTCCGGCTGTAAGACATAGTCACCTCATGGGTCAAATCCCGGTCCACATGGGTGGGGCTCGCTACACCCAAATAGATCTATCACTCATGTCCCTCGGTCCTACTACGAGGATTAATGGTCTTAAGCGTTGTACCCACCACTCACATGATCTAGCAGTACATTCCTTAGCTAACCATACCACATGTAAACGTTTGTAAACAATTTATAACATGTACTTCACCCCCGAAGTTATAAAACTAAAAACAGTTAAAAGAAAAGGGGGACATGAACTCACAATCTTGCGTTCTTCGTATCCAACGTAACCCGAAGCTGCTACTTGTGTGCACGACTACCTACAACGTACTACGGTTTATTAGACGGGCGGGTCGTGCCTTGACTTAGTATTAATTAGTGTCTTTGAGTTACGTTTCTTTGTGTCCTTAATATTATTCCAAGTTATATAATTATTTGTTAAAATAATAAATATTTTAACTTAAATTATATTTATTATATTTTCGAATATTAGTTAAAATAATATATTTTAACTTGACACTTTTATGCATTAGCACATGTATATATTCCCAAGGATGGGTGTATTTATACTCATATTCTTATACTTTTATATTTTGCCAAGTACCGATGGCGTATTCCGGTGTGTATTTATACATACGAGAATACGTATTTTATTGTGTTTGTTAAGTATATTATACTTAATTTTTGTATTAACTTTTCCGGAATAATATTTCTAACAAAAATACATCAATATATATTCCCAAAATATATATTTTAAGAAATATTACATAGAAAAATTACTTTTAATTTTTCCCTTGGCAAAAATAGTTATAAATTTCATATAAGTCTAAAAAATAATATATTTTCAAGTTTAACTTGGAAAATATATATAAACTTATTTTTCACCCAAAAATAATTCATTTCATGTTTATTTAAGAAAATATATATTTTCTCCCGAAAATAATATATCTTCTAATATTTCCAAGAAAAAAATGTATATTTTTACTTACCAAAAATAATATATTTTCTCCTTGTCAAAAATATGATATATTTTGTAATAATTATCAAACTCATATTTTTGTTCTCTTGGTGTCCAAAATACTAATTACCAAAATATACTTATGAATTAAATTTCCGGAATATTTTTGTAAGTTATATTCCTTGTTCGGTTTCACCAATATTTTGGTATAATTTATATATTCATTCTCTTGGAATTTTGGTAATATTTTGGATTGAAATTTTCTTGGTATTTTAGTGAGTTATATTATTTCAAGTCCTAAAATAATATAACTAATACACATAATATACAAATAATCACACACATGGTGACTTCTAAATATATATTTCCTAAATACGTATTTAGTCATATTTATTTACAAAAACCAACCTCCAATATTTATAATTTTTGTAACAAAAATTATGGCAAACTTTATATAAAAATTCATGGTTTAAAATATACTTGTGAATATTTGTTTAAAAATATTTTTCTAAGTGTTTAATTTTTAGAAAAATTTTGCCATAGTTTCCCCTTAAAAATGGAGGTTTCCATGCTTTCAAAGCCTATCATTTTCTTTTATAAGTCACCACAATCAAGAATTAACCAATCAACACTTACCAATTTGCCAAAATCAAGCATAGATTACTACTTCATGAACTTGAAAATTTACAAAAAATTGTAGTAACTTATAGTGTGTTTAGTAAGCTTAGTTACCCTTTAAAGTGTGGTTGTTTATTTAAAAACATCATTATTGAAGAAATTAGTTCTTTACAACTTGTAATTAAGTTTTCTAAAAATATTTCTTCTTGAGTTTTTCTTGTTAACTATATTTCTACACTTGATTAACCACCTAAAATATGGTTAATTTCTTTAAGAACCAAGCTTAAGTAAACTTTGTATTTTTAACTTGGTTTCTTGAAAAATCATTCTTGAAATCATAGATCTACAAGACTTTATGTTCACTTTGATCATCACTTTACAAGAAAAACAATTTTCACTTCAAGTTCATGATTTACACATGGATGATTACTTTGATCTTAACATAATCATCCTCTCATCATGCTAGATTATGTCTTTAATCACCATCTAGCAAGATCACATGATGTTTAACATCATAAACATGAGCAATCAACAATCAACAAGCATAACAACACTTAAACAACATGATCTCTTATGATTTTAGTCTTATGTTCAAGTTTCATGTTCTTGATTCATAGTGTTCTTCAAGATTAACAACTTATATCATCTTTTAACCAACTTAAGAAGATGTAAAATAGAGTGTAGATGATCTTACTACTAGCTCAAGGCTAGGGATGATCACAAGATGAAGAAGTGGTGGATAAAAGCACTTGCAAGAGGTCCTTCAATTTCCAAGAGTTCATAGCTTCCTTATACACCTTCTTACAACTCTGAGTATGTATGGATTGGATAAAACTTGAATGAAGATGATGGATGTATGTGTGTGGGTGTTCGGCCGAGAATGGAGAAGAGAAGAAGAAGAAGTTCAAGTGTGGAGTGTGTGAAAGAATGATGGTTATGATCTCTTGGTTTCACTTATAATCTCCCAACAATGAATAATCTAGTGTGCAATATGTTTAGTAAAGTTAGACAAGATCTATTATAAAATGCAAATAAAATCAAGGTGTGGGGGCCACCTTGTAACCGTAAGATGGGGGGGGGTGTTTAGTTGGGTTGTAATGGTAAGTTAGATTATAAGGTTGAAATCTAAGTATATTGGTTAGGTGTTTAGTTATTTAGAGGTTTATATAGTGTGTTATGATGTTCGGGGACCATAACTAGCTTGGAAATGTCAAAACAATGCTTCTAGTGAAAATTTGGTGTTTCGGGTAGTGTCCGGTTGTTCGGTTGGTTACCGGTTTGTTAAGGTGCTAAACTATGCGGTTTAGTGAGCTTTATGTTACCTTTTGTGATAGTTTTGATTCCCGATACTTAGGAAAGCATTCTGGACCATTTAACCATTTTTCTGCATGATATTAAAGTGTTTAAATGCTGATTTTTGCTGAATTCAGCAATTTAAGTGAGTTTCAGGCACTTTCCGGCACTTAAACTATCCCTAGGAAGGCAGTTTTGTGATCCTTACTTTCCTACACACTATACTAGTGTAACTCTTGGTTTCTGGCTCATTATGTGTCTCAATACCATGTCTGTCTATGTACTGAACTCCGTCAGCATTTTTCTGATTTGTCTGATAACTGTGCTAACTGTGTTTCGTGCATCATTTGAGTCAATAAAGTTTGCATGCAATAATGATATGTCATTTGCAATATATGATGCACATGTATGTGTGATAGCAATAATCAGAAAGCAATTCAAATCATTAGTTATAATTCAGCACAGTAATTAAGCACTAATCATTGTCTAATAATTGTACGGATACCTGGAATTTTGACAGTTGTCACATTCTCCCCCTGTTAAGAAAATTTCGTCCCAAAATTTTAAGCTTTACTACTAGCTGCAGGGGAGCTGGGGAACAAATGCGGGTACTTTGCTTTCATATGATCTTCACGCTCCCAAGTGAACTCTGGGCCGTGACGTGCATTCCATCGAACCTTGACAAGCTTAACACTACTCCTCCGAGTCTTGTTAACCTTCCAATCTGTAACCTCAACGGGTTCTTTGGTAAAGTGGAGTGTGTTGTCAATGTGAACTTCATCCGCAGGGATGACCGCTGTCTCTTAAGTTGGACTTTTCTTTAGATTAGATACATAAAATGTATCATGAACAACATTTAGTTCTGCTGGTAGCTCCAACTTGTATGCTACAGAACCAACCCTTTCCAAAATTCTGAACGGTCCGATAGAACGTGGGTTTAACTTACCACGCTTCCCAAAGCATGCCACACCTTTTCGAGGTGCAACTTTTAACAGAACCATACCACCCACTTCAAATTCCAAAGGTTTTCATCTTTGGTCCGCATAACTCTTCTGTCGATCACGAGCCGCCTTGATGCGCTCTCGGATCTGCATGATCTTATCAGTTGTCTATTGGACCAGTTCGGGACCAACCATCTGTCTATTGACTGCATCTGCCCAGCATAACGGCGATCGACACTTGCGTCCATAGAGAGCCTCGAATGGTGCAGCTTGGATGCTTGTATGGTAGCTTTTGTTATAGGAGAACTCAACCAAAGGCAGATGAGTATCCCAACTGCCACCTAAATCCATTACACAAGCACGTAGCCCATATCTTCTAGCGTCTGAATCGTTCTCTTGCTTTGACTGTCCGTCTGTGGATGAAAAGCTGTACTCAGATTCAGCTGAGAACCAAAAGCTTCCTGGAAGGATTGCCAAATCCTTAACACAAACCGTCCATCTCTGTCCGATATTACCGAGATAGGCACTCCATGATGTGCTACTATCTCCCTTAGGTACAGCTCAGCTAGCTTACCAGTGTTATCCTTTTCTCTGATCAACAAGAAGTGCGCAGACTTTGTCAATCGATCCACGATTACCCAAATTGTATCATAACCTCTGGGAGTCCTTGGTAACTTCATTATGAAATCCATAGAAATCTGCTCCCACTTCCACATGGGTATTTCTGGCTGTTGCAGAAGACCTGAAGGCTTCTGATACTCGGCCTTCACCTTGGCGCAAGTCAAACACTTCCCAACATAAGTAGCAACATCACCCTTAAGTCTTGGCCACTAATAATAATCCTTCAAATCTTGGTACATATTGTCCGATCCTGGATGGATCGGGTACCTTGATTTATGAGCTTCATCAAAAATAACCTCTCTAAGACCTCCAAAAAGCGGAACCCAAATTCGTCCCATAAAATACAAGGTTCCTTCCTCGTTGGGTACCAACTTTTTCTCCATCCCACGGAGATATTCAGCCTCAAGGTTTTCTTTTTTATGAGCTTCTCTTTGTGCAACACGAATACGCAACGAGAGATCTGTCTGAATAATCATCTCAAAAGCCCTAACCCTTATGGGCTTAATCCTTTCTTTCCGACTCAAGGCGTCTGCCACCACATTCGCCTTTCCTGGATGATATTTAATCTCGCAGTCATAATCATTTAACAACTCAACCCAACATCGCTGTCTCATGTTAAGCTCTTTCTGATCAAATATGTGCTGAAGGCTCTTATGATCCGTAAAAATAGTACATCAAGTACCATACAGATAATGTTGCCAAATCTTCAAAGCAAACACCACTGCGCCTAACTCCAAATCATGCGTGGTGTAGTTCTTCTCATGGACCTTCAATTGGCGCGAAGCATATGCGATAACCTTTTGTCGCTGCATTAGCACACAACCCAATCCCTGAAGCGAGGCGTCACAATATAACACGAAGTCGTCGGTGCCTTCAGGTAGGGACAATATAGGTGCATCGCAAAGCTTATTCTTGACCAGCTGAAAAGCTTCTTCTTGGTTATCTCCCCATTCATACTTCTTATCCTTTTGAGTAGGGGAGGTCAGCGGTTGAGCGATCTTGGAGAAATCCTCAATGAATCTGCGATAATACCCTGCTAAACCCAGAAACTGTTGGATCTCGGTTGGCGTCTTCGGAGTTTCCCAATTCTTAATTGCCTCGATCTTGGTGGGATCCACATGAATTCCATTTTCATTCACCACGTGACCGAGGAACTATACTTCCCGTATCCAAAACTCGCACTTCGAGAACTTGGCATAGAGCTTCTCCTTCTTTAGCAGCTCTAAGATGGCTCTAAGGTGTTGCTCGTGGTCTTCCTTTGTCCGCGAATAGAACAAAATGTAATCGATAAACACAATCATGAATTTATCGAGATATGGCTTGCAAACCCGGTTCATCAAGTCCATAAACACTGTTGGTGCATTTGTCAACCCAAACGACATTACTAGAAACTCGTAATGTCCATAACGAGTTCTGAAGGCAGTCTTTGGTATACTCTCTTCCTGAATCCATAGCTGGTGATAACCTGATCGAAGATCGATCTTGGAGTAATAACTTGAACCTTGAAGTTGATCGAACAAATCATCAATCCTCGGCAAAGGATACCGATTCTTGATGGTTAGCTTGTTTAGCTCCCGGTAGTCAATGCACATACGAAAACTACCGTCCTTCTTCTTGACAAACAGCACTGGAGCTCCCCAAGGTGAGAAGCTTGGTCTTATAAATCCCTTGTCCAGTAACTCCTGAAGCTGCGCTGACAACTCTTGCATCTCTAAAGGCGCAAGTCGATAAGGTGCCTTGGCTACAGGCGCGACGCCTGGAACCAAGTCAATGCGGAACTCGACTTGTCGTTGAGGAGGTAATCCTGGCAAGTCTTCGGGGAAGACTGCAGGATATTCCCTTACCACAGGGATATCTTCGAGTTTCGGTTCTTCGGCTTCTTTGTCCACGACATGAGCCAAGAAGACAACACATCCTTTACGCAAAAACTTCCGTGCATTCAAACAACTAATAATCCGTAGAGGCGTGTCATGCTTCTCCCCATGAATCACGATCGTCTCTTCATTCGCCATCGGGATGCGGATAATCTTCTCATGGCATACGATCTCTGCACGATTACTCGACAACCAATCCATTCCAACTACTACGTCAAAGCTTCCCAATTCCACTGGCAGAAGATCAAGCGTAAACTCACGCTCTCCAAGCTCTATCACACAGCCTCTAATCACTTCCTTGGCTTCTACTAGCTTCCCATTAGCTAGCTCTATCGAATATAGGATATCTAACTTACTTGCAACTAAACTAAAAGTATATTCTTAAACTCTAGATATACGAAGCTATAGTCGGAACCGGTATCAAATAGCACAGATGCAAAATGTTGATTAATAGGGAACGTACCAGTGACTACGTTCGGATCCTGGCGAGCTTCCCTAGCTCCAATGTTGAATACTCTTCCCTAAGCTTAGTTGTTGTTTGGGCAATCCCGCTTGAAGTGCCCTACAACACCACAACTAAAGCAACCTTGGCCGTTTCCAGTACCACCCTGATTGTTGTTATTATTTCCCCCGCGGTTTCCATTCCCGTTTCGGTTTCCATTACCTCCCTGATTTCTATTCCCATACCCGTTTCCACCACAGTTTCCATTGCCATTACCATTTCCATTTCCTCTTTGACCACCATTTCCACGACCAGTAACCATTCTTTTCACAGTTACCATACTTCCTAAACCTGCACTGGCTGACATGATGAAACTGACATACATCACACTTGGGTAGAGTGCCCATGTATCCTTTCCCTTTGTTCTCAGCATTTGAAGCACCAGTCCTGACATCGGCAGTTGGGTTAGCATCTCTCTGCTTGTTAGCACTGTTGTTGTTTCCTTGGGTATCCTTCTTGAAATTTGAAAACTTCCTTTTGTTTTCTCCATACGACTCTACATGAGTCTCCTTCTTCTTTGGCTCGGAGATCGAAAAATTGCCCAACTTGATCACTTCTTCAGTCAGTGCCACACTCAAGTCGATGGCTTCAGTGATCGTTGGTGGCTTAGAAGCGGTTACCATGCTCAGTATTTAGGGTGCCAATCCCCAAATGAAACGTTCAACTCGCTTGAACTCTGGTTCTACCAAATAAGGAACCACTCTTTTCAGGTCATGAAACCTCTGCACATACTCAGCTACCTTGGGACCTTCCATTTTCAGATTCCAAAATTCAGTTTCCAACTTCTGAATTTCTGCCCTCGAACAGTACTTCTTTCACATCAGCTCTTTCAATTCATCCCATGACATCGCATACGCATGTCCCTCGGTCCTACTACGAGGATTAATGGTCTTAAGTGTTGTACCCACCACTCACATGATCTAGCAGTACATTCCTTAGCTAACCATACCACATGTAAACGTTTGTAAACAATTTATAACATGTACTTCACCCCCGTAGTTATAAAACTGAAAACAGTTAAAAGAAAAGGGGGACATGAACTCACAATCTTGCGTTCTTCATATCCAACGTAACCCGAAGCTGCTACTTGTGTGCACGACTACCTACAACGTACTACGGTTTATTAGACGGGCGGGTTGTGCCTTGACTTAGTATTAATTAGTGTCTTTGACTTACGTTTTTTTGTGTCCTTAATATTATTCCAAGTTATATAATTATTTGTTAAAATAATAAATATTTTAACTTAAATTATATTTATTATATTTTGAAATATTATTTAAAATAATATATTTTAACTTGACACTTTTATGCATTAGCACATGTATAACTTCCCGAGGATGGGTGTATTTATACTCATATTCTTATACTTGTATATTTTTGCCAAGTATCGATGGCGTATTCCAGTGTGTATTTATACGTACGAGAATACGTATTTTATTGTGTTTATTAAGTATCTTATACTTAATTTTTGTATTAACTTTTCCGGAATAATATTTCTAACAAAAATACATCAATATATATTCCCAAAATATATATTTTAAGAAATATTACATAGAAAAATTACTTTTAACTTTTCCCTTGGCAAAAATATTTATAAATTTCATATAAGTCTCAAAAATAATATATTTTCAAGTTTAACTTGGAAAATATATATAAACTTATTTTTCACCCAAAAATAATGTATTTCATGTTTATTCAAGAAAATATATATTTTCTCCCAAAAATAATATATCTTCTAATAATTCCAAGAAAAAAATATATATTTTTACTTACCAAAAATAATATATTTTTTCCTTGTAAAAAATATGATATATTTTGTAATAATTATAAAAATCATATTTTTGTTCTCTTGGTGTCCAAAATACTAATTACCAAAATATACTTATGAATTAAATTTCCGGAATATTTTTGTAAGTTATATTCCTTGTTCGGGTTCACCAATATTTTGGGTATAATTTCTATATTCTTTCTCTTGGAATTTTGGTAATATTTTGGATTGTAATTTTCTTGGTATTTTGGTGAGTTATATTATTTCAAGTCCAAAAATAATATAACTAATACATATAATATACAAATAATCACACACATGGTGACTTCTAAATATATATTTCCTAATACGTATTTAGTCACTTTTATTTACAAAAACCAACCTCCAATATTTATAATTTTGTAACAAAAATTATGGCAAACTTTATATAAAAAATCATGGTTTAAAATATACTTGAAAATATTTGTTTAAAAATATTTTTCTAAGTGTTTAATTTTTAGAAAAATTTTGCCATAGTTTCCCCTTAAAAATGGAGGTTTCCATGTTTTCAAAGCATATCATTTTCTTTTATAAATCACCACAATCAACAATAAACTAATCAACACTTACCAATTTGCCAAAATTAAGCATAAATTACTACTTCATGAACTTGAAAATTTACAAAAATTTGTATTAACTTACTAGTGTGTTTAGTAAGCTTAGTTACCCTTTAAAGTGTGGTTGTTTATTTAAAAACATCATTATTGAAGAAATTAGTTCTTTACAACTTGTAATTAAATTTTCTAAAAAATATTTCTTCTTGAGTGTTTCTTGTTAAATATGTATTTCTACACTTGATTAACCACCTAAAATATGGTTAATTTCTTTAAGAACCAAGCTTAAGTAAACTTTGTATTTTTAACTTGGTTTCTTGAAAAATCATTCTTGAAATCATTGATTTACAAGACTTTATGTTCACTTTGATAATCACTTTACAAGAAAAACAATTTTCAGTTCAAGTTCATGATTTACACATAGATGATTACTTTGATCTTAACATAATCATCCTCTCATCTTGCTAGATTATGTCTTTAATCACCATCTAGTAAGATCACATGATGTTAAACATCATAAACATGAGCAATCAACAATCAATAAGCATAACAACACTTAAACAACATGGTCTCTTATGATTTTAGTCTTATGTTCAAGTTTCATGTTCTTGATTCATAGTGTTCTTCAAGATTAACAACTTTTATGCTTCAAATTATAACAATAACAAACTTATATATCATGATTTTTATTTTGCTTCTTTGTATTTTCATATTATTTTGTATGATTGTTTATTTTATTACATGTTCTTTAAACAAATAATACATAAATAAGTATGAAAAGGGGATTTTTAGAAGCTAACTACTAGCACTTGTGGCTAGGGATGATCTATATGATGATCAAAGAAAAGAAAAGTCGTTGATCTTGTTGTTTGGAAGCTATGGAATGGAAGAAAAGGCTTGCTTCTTCTTGTAGTATCCTTAGATCACCTTAAGTACCATAAAGCTCCATTTTTGATCATCAAGGAAGTGTTAAAAAGATGAAGGTTTTTGATGGTGTTCTTGGTTAATGTATGAATGTTGAGAGGATCCTTAAGTGTGTGTAAAAGATGGTGAAAAGTAAGGAAATGTGCTTTGTTGATTATGGTAACTAATTGTTATAAGTCTTCACCAAATTCACCAACTTGTCCACTTTGTTTAACCACTTGCAACTAAAGGTAAAAATCAAGATACTTGTGGAGACAAGGTAAAAAGGGGGTCCCACAAGGGGGGTTGTGACCGTGAATGATGGGGGGGTGGGTACCCTTGCTTGAATTTTGTTTTCTTGGATTAAGTGTTAGGATTTTGAGATAAATTGTTAGGAAACTTGTATGTATAAGTGTTTAAGTGTTTTAAAGGTGTTAAGTGACCATTACTAGTCTAATATGATCCAAATAATATTAGATGGTCACTAAAAAAAGATCCGATATTGTTTAGATAATCGTTTCGCTTTGTTTTCGTTAGTCGTTATTTGAACGCTAAGCTTGTGCAACTTGTGTGAATTGATGTAGTTATTGATTCAGATGATACCTGAAGGCATCCTCATATGAATTCTATGTTAAACATCACTTTTATATGTTGTAAAAAGATTAAAAGGCTGATTTCTGCAGAATTTCTGCGGAAAAGTGTTGATATTATCGCGTTTAGTGCTTTTCGGGCAGTTTTTAGTGTTATCGGACTTCGGGAAGGTTTTAAATCAAACCCTTGCATTACCAGTTAGGGTTTAATGTATATTAGATGTTGGACTTTCGTCTGAGTCCTAAAGATGTCGTTTAGATGGTTTCTGCGGATCCTACGTTTTCGTCAGAATACTAGTTTACTAGGTACTTTTCTAGTAGTTTCGATGCATTGTTTAAACTGTTTCAAATGTACTTAATAAAAATGGATCATATGCATCATAAATAAGTATTCCATGAGTATTCTAAGTGTATGTTACGAAATACGCAGTTCGGGTGTTCAAAATGCATAAAAATGTAGCTAAAAATGAGTACTTTAAGTGTAAGAAAGTTACCGAAAAGTGGCTGTTGTCACAGTGGGAATGAGGGATCGACTGGTGGTAAAACCAAATTAATCAATAGTACTGCGAGTATCATTTAAGAATCTAACTATTAAGATAGAAAGATCTTGTAAGGATTTGGCTCTTTGTTTCAGTGTCTTGTAAAGTATTCTTAGAAATCTAATTAAGGATCTAAACGTAGTACTTTGATACCCTTTTTAAGAATCTAACATAGTGAAATATGGAAGATTCTACAAGGATTTGGTAATAGAACATTTGAATCAACTAAACACAAAAATCGTATAGGGATTTGGATAATGCTACAAGGGTAATACAATAAGAACACTTATATATAGTAAGTACCAGTGGCATATCCACAATGTTCTAATGGTATTACACTTGTTTCGTTATCTAAATCACTACTAATCACATAAACACATACTCATCAACTTGGTCATTAACTTGTACATATGTATTAAAGTACATAAAGAATCCAATCAAGGACTTCAATTTAGTAGTTTAAACATCCCACAATAATCTAACTATGAAGATAGATAGATCCTATAAGGATTTGGTTTGTATTTCATTTCTCGGTGGATGTTTTCTTTAGAAGTGGAAATATGTGGATTATTTATTACCTCAGTGGGTGCTTCTTCAGAAGTAGAAATGAATGGATAATTCATTTCCCTCAGTGGATACTTCGGTAGAAGTGGAAATGAAAGATTAATGAATAGATTATTCATTTCCCAGTGCATATTCTTCAGAAGTGAAAATGAATGGATTATTCATTTTCCTCAGTGGATACTTCATCAGAAACGGAAATGAAAGATTAATGAATAGATTATTCATTTCCCAGTGGATATTCTTCAGAAGCAAAAATGAATGGATAATTGATTTTCCTCAGTGGATACTTCGTCAAAAGTGGAAATGAAGGATTTATGAATAGGTTATTCATTTCCAAGTGGATATTTTTTAGAAACGAAAATGAATGGATAATTCATTTTCCTCAGTGGATACTTCGTCAGAAGTAGAAATGAAAGATTAATGAATAGATTATTCATTTCCCAGTGGATATTCTTCAGAAGCGAAAATGAATGGATAATTCATTTTCCTCAGTGAATACTTCATCAGAAGCGGAAATGAAAGATTAATGAATAGATTATTCATTTCCCAGTCGATAGTCTTCAGAAGCGAAAATGAATGGATAATTCATTTTCCTGAGTGGATACTTCATCAGAAGCGGAAATGGAGAATTAATGAATAGATTATTCATATCCCAGTGGATATTCTTCAGAAACAAAAATGAATGGATAATTCATTTTTCTCAGTGTATACTTCATCAGAAGTGAAAATTAAGGATTTATGAATAGATTATTCATTTCCCAGTGGATATTCTTCATAAGCGAAAATGAATAGATAATTCATTTTCCTCAGTGGATACTTCGTCAGAAGCGGAAATGAATATAGATGGTTTTGGATTCTTGTCTAAGATAACATATATAGGTCGAGGATAACATAAAACCCTTAAGTGATTTGGATAACGTTACGACTGATAACACAATAAGAACACTTATATACAGGAAGTACCAGCGGCGTATCCACCATGTTCTTATTGTATTACAATCGTCTCGTTATTTAATCACTCTAGATTTTATGTCATCACACTTAACAGGACTCATTATGGTTTCTATGCATCGAATTTCATAATTATGTGTGCACCCATAATTACTTAACTCGTTGCATAGTCCGCATAGCTCATCTTGCCAAGTGGCGAACTATGGATAAGATCAAAGAAGGATGCTTTTTTCAACAATTGGAATAATGTGTGCGTCTCACGTGTTTCACACTAGCCATAAAGACTGCACGTGTTTCACAGATGGACGGGTTCATAAGTTTGGTAAAGAATGTGCGATCACAAATGAAATGCATTATGAGAGTAGTTCAGTTTTGTAAAGAACGGGAACTCTATATTTCGATATAGACGCACATTACACATATATGCACAAGCATATCAGTTTTGTAAATGATATTGGAATATTAATATCATTAAAATAACTGAAAAGTGTATATGAGTCTAGGATAACAAATGGAACCGAAATGTAAAATCCTAGTTGTTTATAATTGCATCATTGTTGGCACAAGCTTCGTTAACTCCAGTGTTAAGAGCACATCCCCGAGCAGGGTTGTTAACAACTTGATTTTGTGTAGCAGCAACTCGGAAAACATTAGCTGTATGTCCAAATTGCCCACAACTTAAGCATTTTCGACAACGGACACTTGCATGCTGGTGAAGGTTACATTGGTTGCACAGAAGTGCGCTTCTATTGTATGGTTTTCTAGCAGGGGGTTGTGCTGGTTGGTTGGAAGTAGCTTGGTTTGGTTGAGTAACCACAGCGAAATTTTGTGAAGCCTTACGCTTCCATGATTTATTGGAAGGTTCAGCTTTAGTTTCTTTGGGTTTCTCTTGTGTGGTTTTAGCAGCCTGTTCCTTGTCTCCTTCGTGAAACAATTTCCCTTTCTTGATTTGAGATTTAGTCAGGCTAGCAGCTAATTCGATAGCTTACCTAACAGTAGCAGAGTTGCTACTAGTGACTATATCCTGAACCGGGTCAGGAAGGCCATCAATGCACTTCTCGATTGCCTTATCTAAAGGCGTAACCATTGTAGGGCATAACAAGGTCAACTCCTCGGTGTAGGCATGATGTTCCCCACTATCTTGTTTTAGATCATGGAACTCATTTTCTAGTGCCCTTTGCTCGTGACGTGGGCATAATTCCTTCATCATAAGAGCTCTCAGCTCTTCCCATGCCTGAGCCATCGCCTCTGCACCCCTATCCCTCATATTCTGTTCCACCACGTGAGTACTCTCTTTTGGAACACGCTTGATGCAAATTCTACTTTGCGCTCATTTGGACACTGGACATGGCAGAATGTGCTCTCGAGACTCTTAAACCATTGTAGGAGCCCAGTTGCTCCCTCAGAACCATTGAACTTGAGTGGTTTAGCTGAGTTAAATTGTTTATAGTTGCATGGAGCAGGTGCATTGTTGTTGTTATTCTTGGCTTTGTTTAATTGAGTTACAAGATATGGTAGCACAGCAGCTATTTGCTGAGCAATCACAGCTGCCATATCGGTGTCCTGAGGAGCATTTTGAAGGGGAGGTATTCTATAAGATAAGGAAATGAGAGAAAATGAGTGAGATGATATTTGGATAATCAAAACTGGATGTTAAGAATATCGACAAAGCATAATGATTATGATCATTTGTTTGTTACTTAAAACAAACAAACGACATAGTGACTAATCAAAGTAAATGGGTCTTTATAATGTATCGCGAAGACATGCTTTAGCCTATAGGTAGACACTCACCCTAAGAGTTCCCGGGTAAAAGTGACTGGTCCGATTATGCAGATTTGTACGAACACTCTAGCGTTAGACAGAAAACTCAAGGTACAGGCATCCACCCTTCCGGATTGCACGTGTTCATATTATTAAAACCCAAACTTTGAAGAGATTTTGAAAATTTTAAAGGCATGAAGCCCAAAAATAATCATCCAAGGATAAATGATTGATTTTCAAAATGAATTTGTAACTTGTGGATGTGTTTTGGTAATCACCTAAGGATAGGTGATGGTATTGTTTTAAACACAAGATAACTTGTGTTAGGGTCCTAGAAAGGTTATAGTCTAGGTCAAAAGTATTACTAAAAACCTAATTCTCTATAACCATGGCTTTGATACCAATCTGTAACACCCCAATCGCGTAATATACAACAACACGCGGCGGAAACATTGGGGAGTCACGTTACAAATTGTTTCACAACACATGGTACATAAAGTTTTGTTTTATTGAGTTAATTGTTTACATTGTCTTGTAGAATGCAAATAATATACAACAATTGTCTTATAGGTTTTAAAGTCACTAAGGCCCAAGTCCGCCCTATGTGAAGCATGCTCAAAGTTAAACATACGCTCCTAAAACATATGTGAAAGTAAAACATCAGCATAAAAATGCATGTGAGTAACATAGGTTTTGTGATGAAGACTCATGGCTTTGATTGTTCAAGAAATGTTTGACTTTTTCAAAAGTAGCCATGAATCATTATAAAAGTGTTTTCTTTTATGAAATCATATGAAAATCAAATCAACATTAAAAGAAGTAATGCAAGGTTAACTTGATAACCAAAATATGTCATGTCTTGTATAAAATGTGTCATGTATAAAACAATGTCTTGCATAAACAAAATGTCATGTGTAGAACAATGTCTTGTGTAAACCAATTTGTCATGTATAAACCAATGTCTTGTGTGGTAAAAAAGGCCTTTGCTTAAACCATAGGAAATATTGTCTTGTATAACCAAAATGTCTTGTATAAAACAATGTTTTTGAAGGAACAAGAGTATTGTTTAATCAAATGTTTTGTTTTATAAACTACTGCTTTTATTGTATAAACATTCAAGCGTTGTCGACTGTCGGATAAACCCTTATAAGGACAAAGGTTTATCAAATGTTCATCGGATTCTGGCATTCCACAATGGATACTTCCAAACAAAACTTGGAAGCGGGAATGGGGTTGTCAAGCCTATGGTGCTATACCATAACATACTACCGGTCGGCGGGATTAATGTTAATGAATGTATCATGTCGAGCTCAACGCACCAAAATGTCTAGAACAATGTAAGCATATTGTTAAAATGTTTTGGAAACCATGTACTAGGTATGCTAGGTCAACATACGAAGCAAAATGTATTTGAAAACCGTGTACCAGGCATGCTAGGTCAACGTACGAAGTAAAATGTATTTAAAATCATGTACTATACGTACTAGATAAACAAACATGTATTAAGTCATGAGATCAAGAATATAGTGATAGACTGTCACACCCCAACCGATGGCGGAAACATCAGGGTGCGAGCACTAAGCGTTCAGATTGCTCATGAGATTTCCATAACACTAAATATTTCGATAGTCATTAAATAGATTTCATAATAATTGTCTAAAAACAACCACCAACCACAAAAAACAAGTATCAAACATAACAAACATTTTTCAAATTGTTCAAAAGACTAAATTAACTAGGCGACGTTTCTAGGCATCTCCTAGCTTGATTTCCATGTGTTCCGAAGCAACCTATTAGCCTGAAGCATGTATTAAAATATCAATACAAAAGTATTGGCGAGTATACAAGTTTGATAATAGAATAATAGATTAAAAACAACTCATATTCACAATGTAAGTAGAATAAAATAGTTCCAGCCGTGCTAGTGTCGCAGTCCACGCAGTGATAGCCCAAGTATCCCAATGCTTTAGTGTTTACCCAAGACTCAAGGGAAACTAGAATCCTCCTAACAATACCCCCTGAGAATAATGGGAGAGGTGCACCCCCTATAGCGCTACTATTGTTAAGGCGGAACTACACACCCTGGATTAAACGTCACATAGCACAAATAGGATACTAGAATGCACCAGTTTTCACATACACATAGGATAGAGTTTAGACTTCAAAAGATTCAAGTATTGTAGTTTATAGAATACATGTTACACCCCAAAGTTTAAAGTAAAAAGGGGATCGAGTATACTCACAGTGATTGTTAGCAGTATAGACTGTTATTGGATCAAAGGGAGCTCTTTAAGGATTAGCCTGATTAGATCACAACAGATAAGAGTCGGGCAGAATAACGAGGTTACACAAGGTGTCGAAACAGTCACTGGATCAGATGGTTGTCCGATCGGATGGCTATCCGATCGGATTGCCAGTCGATCGGGTGGCTATTGTGAGAGGGAACGGATGACTGTTCGATCGGACGGCTGTCCGATCGGGTGGTCACTCGATCCACGTGCTAGATTTCGAGTTTTGCTTTTCAAGTGTCATGGTTACCTCGATCGGATGGCAGCTCGATCAGATGGTTGTCCGATCGGGTTGCCACTCGATCGGGATTCCTAAAGTTTCAAGTTTCTGAAAAAGTTTCTAAGTGTTGAAAGGTCATGAGGCTAGTGTCACCCGATCGGGTGGCTATCCGATCGGATGGCTATCCGATCGGGTTGCCGCTCGATCGAGTGATCCTCATCTCGTTCCTAACTTGTAAAATTTCTAAGTTGCAAGATTAACGATGACGACGCGGTACGTATTGAGACAAGGGTAAACTCTTCGGCACACAGCCGTTCTGATCAGGTGGGAACCATGCCATTCCGATCAGTTAACTGTCCGCGATAGTGTTTATGTCAGAATCCATATTCCGACCGTCATTCTCCGGTAGAAATCTATCTCTAAGCCGACTCCAGACTAATAATCAAGTCTACAACCTGTTCAGAGTCGGATTCACCCGTATAGAGTAAAGGTACGAAGAAAAGATGAAAATAACACAAGTTTTATTATGAAAAATCCTAGATCTAGCTTAGATTTGATGAAAAATTCATGGAATCCCTTAGATGTCAGCTAGATCTTACCAAGAATGACCTCATATAGTAGTTTGTACAAACCACCATGATGACATCATCTTCAAGATCTCAGATCTGAGAGATTTCACAGTGAAAAGTGTGATTTCAAAGGTGAATCACGTAGAGAATGAAGTGTAGATCAAGAAAGTACAAGGATCTAGCTTAAAACGTACCGAAATCGACGAGAAAATGAAGGAATGTAGTGCGCATGCGTCTAGTCGAACAGGGCTGTCACATCAGGGAATAAAGTGATGTGACAAGCCTATTTATAGTGTCAGAGAGTGTGAAGAGGGGCTGTGTGCACGGATCGGATGGTGGTCTGATCGAGTGACCATCCGATCGGGTGGTTATCCGATCGGGTGGTCATCCGATTGGATTGCCACTCGGTCAATCCATCTTTTCCGCATTCCGTCCTTGATTCGTTTTGTGAGTTAGATTTAAGTGTCGTGTATTATGTGGTAATAGAATAACTAGATTACATCATAAACATCAAAAGTTTTCAAGATTAATAGATTCCGCCAGTGACAAGGCTCTATTCTCTCATTCAACCAAGTATCAAGTTTCGCGAGTCTCCAGAGTCAAGCACCAAATAGAGCATTCCAACGTAGATTTAGGCATTCTATCAGTGACAAGGCTCTAGTCTCTCATTCAACCAAGTATCAAGTTTCGCGAGTCTCCAGAGTCAAGCACCAAATAGATTTAGGCATTCCAACGTAGATTTAGGCATTCTATCATAGATTTAGACATTCCAGATACATAGAATTAGGCATTTTACATCGTAGATTTAGACATTTCTACACATAGTCTTAGACATTCCAACACATAGATTTAGGCATTCCAAATACATATATCATAGTTTAGGGACCCAAAATGACAATAGTTAAACTCCAGGGACTATTCTTGACAAAAACCTAAAGTTTAGGGACGATGGGCGTTACAGTCTCCCTCCTTTAGGAGATTTCGTCCCCGAAATCTTAGAAGAAGACTGCTCGAAGAGCTGCGGATACTTGGCCTTCATATCACTTTTCAGTTCCCAAGTGAATTCGGCGCCACGCTTTCCTTCCCATCGAACCTTGACTATGGTAATTTTGCTGTGCCTCAGTCGCTTGACAGCTTGATCCATGATTTCGACCGGTTTCTCCACAAATTGAACAACCTCATTTATTTGCAAGTCTTCAAGGGGAACCTGTAGTTCCTCGTCGGCTAGGCATTTACGTAGATTAGACACGTGGAACACCGGATGCACATTGTTTAGTTCTTGTGGCAAGTCGAGTCTGTACGCCACCTTGCCAATCCTTTCAAGTATCACGAAAGGACCTACATAGCGAGGGGCGAGCTTTCCCTTCTTACCAAAACGAACCACTCCCTTCCAGGGAGATACGTTGAGTAGAACTCGGTCACCAACAGCAAATTCCAGAGGCTTGCGCCTTTTATCAGCATAGCTCTTTTGTCTGCTCCTAGCCTTGATCAAGTTATCACGGATCTGAAGAATCTTATCCGTTGTTTCTTGAATAATCTCAGGGCCAGTGAACTGCTTTTCCCCAACCTCATGCCAGCTGAGAGGAGATCGGCATTTTCGTTCATACAAAGCTTCGAAAGGAGCCATTTGAATACTGGAATGATAGCTGTTGTTGTACGAGAATTCTATCAATGGTAAATGTACATCCCAGTTACCACCAAAGTCGATGACACAAGAATGGAGCATGTCCTCTAGGGTTTGGATAGTACGCTCGGTCTACCCATCCGCCTGAGGATGAAAGGTCGTGCTAAGATTCAGGTGCGAACCCATAGCGGACTGAAATGTTTGCCAAAGACGTGAAGTAAAACGACCATCACGGTCAGAGATTATGTCAAGAGGGATGCCATGACGGCATATAATATCATCGGTATAGATCCTAGCAAGTTTCTCCACTTTATAATCTTCATGAATAGGAAGAAAGTGGGCTGATTTAGTTAAACGGTCAACGATTACCCAGATACTATCATGACCAGCAGGTGTACGAGGTAACTTAGTAATAAAGTCCATAGCAAGACTATCCCACTTCCACACAGGGATTTTGGGTTGTTCTAAAAGTCCAGAGGGACGCTGATGTTCAGCTTTCACCTTCAAACAGGTAAGGCATTTAGAGGCATATACAGCAATGTCCCTCTTCATACCAGGCCACCAGTAAGTTATACGCAAATCATGGTACATCTTATCAGCACCTGGATGAATAGAGTAACGAGATTTGTGAGCCTCATTCATAATGAGCTCACGAAGATTATCGCGATCTGGCACCCAGATGCGATTTAGATAGTATTGAAGACCATCAGATTTAGTTTCGAGTTGATTAACATTAGCGCCAAGAACTTCAACAGATAGACTTCCTTCATTAGCTGACGAATACTGAGCTTCACGAATACAAGCATGCAAGTCACTAGAGATACGGATAGCCTTAAGATGAGTTTTACGACTAAGAGTGTCGGCCACTACATTTTCCTTGACAGGATGGTAGCAAATTTCGCAGTCGTAGTCGTTAAGCAATTCCACCCAACGCCTCTGTCGCATGTTCAGCTCTTTTTGGTCAAAGACATGTTGAAGGCTCCTATGGTCGGTGAAGACCACACACTTAGTACCATAAAGGTAGTGTCGCCAGATTTTTAATGCAAAAACAACCGCACCAAGTTCCAGATCATGAGTAGTGTAGTTCTTCTCATATACCTTAAGCTGACGAGAGGCATAAGCAATAACCTTGTCCTGCTGCACGAGCACGTAGCCCAATCCACGGTTCGAGGCATCACAATATACCACGAAGTCGTCATTGCCATCAGGAAGAGTGAAAACAGGAGCATTGCATAACAAGTCCTTAAGAGTCTAAAAGGATTCCTCTTGTTCGGGACCCCAAACAAAAGGTTTCTCCTTTTGGGTTAGAGTAGTAGAGGAACAGTGATTTTAGAAAAATCCGAAATGAACCGGCGGTAATAACCCGCCAATCCTAGAAAAGAATGAATCTCAGACACGGATTTAGGTGTACACCAATTCTTCACTGCCTCGATTTTAGAAGGGTCAACATGGATACCTTGACTACTAACGACGTGACCAAGAAACTGCACTTCATCAATCCAAAACTCACACTTAGAAAATTTAGCATATAGGCGTTCACCACGTAGAAGTTCAAGCATAAGACGTAGATGGCGCGCATGATCGGCTTTAGACTTAGAATAAATAAGAATATCATCATTTAAGACTATAACAAAATGATCGAGATAAGGTTTACAAACATGGTTCATAAGATCCATGAACACCGCGGGTGCGTTAGTCAATCCAAAAGGCATGACCACGAACTCATAGTGCCCATATCTAGTACGAAACACAGTTTTCGGAATATCATCTTTGAGGACACGTAGCTGATGATATCTAGAACATAGGTCAATCTTCGAGAAACACGACGCGCCTTGTAGTTGGTCAAATAGATCATCGATGCGAGGTAGAGGATATCGATTCTTCACGGTAAGCTTATTAAGTTCACGGTAGTCGATACACATATGGAACGATCCATCCTTCTTCTTGACTAATAAAACAGGAGCACCCCATGGAGAGGTACTTGGACGAATAAAACCCTTATCAAGTAATTCCTGTAGTTGGCTAGATAACTCTTGCATCTCGGAAGGTGCAAGACGATAAGAAGCCCTGGTGACAGGAGTCGCACCAGGTACGAGATCAATACGAAAGTCGACGGATCTAGGAGGAGGAAGACCAGGAAGATCTTCAGGAAAGACATCAGTGAAATCACACACCATTGGAATGTCACTTATGTTCTTCCCCTTGCCCTTTTGCTCCACCACGTGGGCCAAGAAGGCAAGGTTCTGTTTACGTAAACATCTGCTCGCTTGTGTGCATGACATCAGCCTCAGTCCTTTTGAAGGTCGGTCTCCATAGACATTCAAGATTCTCCAGACGGAAGAGGAAGACGAACGAGCTTCTCGTGGCAAACAATCTCGGCATGGTTCGCGCGTAACCAATCCATACCGATAATAAAATCAAAACTACCCAATCACATGGGTATGAGATCGATAGAGAAAACGTAATCGTTAAGAATCAAGGAATAATCACGCACGATAGAATTAACAAGAATCGACTTACCATTGGCGACCTCAACAGAGAACAACTCAGGTAACTTAGAGCGTGTACAATTTATCAAAGACTCAAATTCCACGGACACAAAGCTTTTATCGGCGCCAATATCAAATAGGATCGAAGCATAAAGGTTATTAAAGAGAAATATACCATTCACCACGTCGTTGTTGTTGCGAGCCTGGTTAGCATTGAGATTGAACGCTCGTCGACGAGCGGCTGCTTGTTGGTCCTAGTTCAGCTGGGGGCAACGATTACGAAGATGCGTAGTATCTCCACACTGGAAACATGCACGAACATCATTGACCAGCTTGGGATCCTGTAGAGGAGCTGGAAGAGCTGCTTGGGCTGCCTGAGCTGGGGCTTGCTGAGCTGGTTGTGCAGGGTTAGCTTGACGAGAGTAGGGAGCCGTGTGACCATAGCGGTTACAGTTGGTACACAGACGACATGCAGAAGTTGTAGGGTGATGAAAGTTGCAAGTCGTACACTTGGGGTCAGACCCAGTGTACTGTTTCTTAACTTCTGGGGCAGCAGGATTTGTAGCAGCAGTAACAGTTGCAGGTTTAGCAGCAGGGTTTGCAGCAGGAGTAATGGCATTGCATCCGGAACCCTGAGATTTCCTTTTCTTTTTTTTGCTGCCACTTGGCTGCTGGGTAACTTGATTTGCAGGCTTCAAAGTAGCAGGAGTAGCAAATTGTTTATCACGGATACGGTTGTTGTTGAGACTAGCTGCGAGATGGTAGACTTCCTCAATCGTGTCGAGCTGAGCTGCTTCAATAGAATCACGCATATCAGGAGGTAGACCATTGATGTACTTGGTTATCATCCGCTTGGGAGTAGAACCAATTGAGGAATGATCAGACTAAGCTGCTTAAAGTGAGTAGTATAAGCCAAATTATCGTCACCAATCTGCTTCAAGTGCCAAAACTCTTCTTCAAGCTTTAGCTGCTCATGGGGAGGGCAGAACTCAAGCATCATTAGCTCTCGCACCTCAGCCCATGGAAGAGCATAGGCTTCTTCATTTGAACGGATGTTTCTCTCATTCGACCACCACTCCAACACTCTACCTTGGAACATTCTAGTCGCACTCCTAGTCTTTAGATGATCTGGGCACTCGCTGTTAATGAAGGTAACTTCGATGCTGTCGAACCACTCGAGCATAGCAGTCACCCCATCACTGCCCGTAAAAGGCTTAGGGTTGCAAGAGATGAAATGTTTGTAGCTGAACTTTGTAGGCTTCTGTTTCTCAGCCTTGGAGTCCATAGAGGATGGAGGAGTGTTTGATCCTTGGAGCTCAGAGACAATCTTTGGCATGACTCGAGCGATCTGGTCGGCCATGAATGACATCATCTTTTTCTGAGACTTTTCCCTGGATCTCTTGAGAGTCTTGGATAGCTTTCGAGAAGACATCTAGAGTTCCGACAAAAGGATCGTATAAGTCTAGATTAACATAAACTAACATAGGTTTACACACGATAGACTAAGACTCAAGATTCACATAGATTCACCTAGATATCGCAAACCCACGACCTTTGCATGGCGCGTTGTACGGAGCGTGGCAACGGGTCAGAAACGCATATATATAGGAAGTACCAGCGGCGTATCCACCACGTTTCGGGCACATCGTTTCTACCCCGTACTCGGCGTCATGTTACGAGTCACAATTACCAAACAACACACTCAATATTTTCACAATGCACACGTAGACTAATCCGATATATTTTAACAG
The DNA here is from genome assembly GCF_002127325.2 of Helianthus annuus. Lineage (NCBI taxonomy): Eukaryota > Viridiplantae > Streptophyta > Magnoliopsida > Asterales > Asteraceae > Helianthus > Helianthus annuus. Next base: position 136,773,902 of record NC_035444.2, on the reverse strand, counting down.
GTTTATCACCACGACCCACGACCTTCACATGGCATGTTGTACGGAGCTTGGCAGCATGTCAGAAGCGCGTATATATAGGAAGTACCAGCGGCGTATCCACCACGCTTCGGACACAATACTTCTACCTCGTACTCGATGTCATGTTACGTGTCGCAATACACACTCATCCTCATTATCATAGATTTCCATAGGTCTCAATAGGTTACGATAGATTTCAAATAGCCTTTGATAAATTTAATAGTCTTCAATAGATTGCCATATATTTCAATAGATTTCCATAGACTTCAATAGATTTCACATAGATTAGTGTTAACGGTCCACAAACCACAAAATCTCGCATGGCACGTGCTACGAAAGTTCAGTGACATGACAGAAGCACTTATATATAGGAAGTACCAGCGGCGTATCCACCATGCTTCGATCACACCACGTCCCCCTCGTCATCGGCGTCATACTTCGCCAACCACCACATTAGACTAATCAATTAAATAGCATAGATTGACCCAACTGATCCACATAACTTGACCAAATAGAGTTACAACATAGATTTACCCAAATAGACTTCACAACTTCAACCCGAGCCTACAAAACTACGAACTTCACTTAGCGCGTGGTACGAAGGTTCGGCAACATGCCAGAAACACTTATATATAGGAAGTACCAGCGGCGTATCCACCATGTTTCGGACATGCCACTTTCCTCCTCGTCTTCGGCGCTAGGCTACATTTCGTATTTTGTTTCTCAATCCACACATACGTAGTTTACTCATAGATTTCACGATAGATTTCACATAGGTTTCACATAGAGTACACAAATAGACCTTTCATAGCTTTAGGATTTAATCAACATCCTTACCGATCCACAGACACTAAGTTTCGCATGGCACTTAGTACGAAGGTTGGTAACATGCCAGAAACACTTATATATAGGAAGTACCAGCGGCATATCCACCATGTTTCGGGCACGTCACTTTTCCCTCGTATTCCATGCCATGTTACATCTAGTGCCTTACAATCACAACATCACATAGATTGATCAGATAGACAAACTTCTTAAATTTAGTTTGATCCTGAAGAATTTGAATTAACGTTTTAGATTGCGGACATACGTGTGATTCGGGTAAAAGTATATCAAAATGATCAGAGAATCGAGTTTAAAACCACATACATAAAATCGAGATAACATAAAAGATTGGCTTATAAAACATAGGATTGTTTCGGGTAGAGGAACGATGACTAACCAAAGTGATCCGAACTCCTTTCGAATTAAGGTAACGTGTCTTGACTTACTTAGACAAATACGTCATCGATGTTAGGCCTACGATATCCGTCCTTTTGGTCAGTTCACGTTCCCAATTGATTGGAAGTTTCGAGACTTTGGTGAGACATAAAATCAAGAGTGGGACTAATTATCAAGATCTAAGTTTCACCTCTAGCTTGACAACTATGACACCCCAGGAAAAACTAAGAAACAACGCAACACAACTAGCTTCCTCAGTAACCACGTGCTAAATTTCGGGATGAAATTTCTTTCAAGTTGGGGATAATGTGACAACTCGAGTTTCCAAGGTCTTTCCTTGACACGTTACTTGTTTACAGTCATGTTTTCATAACTTGCTTGCATTGTAACTTGCTCATGCTTGATATATGTTTGGGGCATTAAACTATAGTTGAATTAAATAATAAACTATGTACTGTTTGAGGTATAGTAGTGTGTTAATATTATTATTATTATTATTATTATTATTATTATTATTATTATTATTATTATTATTATTATTATTATTATTATATATTTTTATGCAAGTGACGAAGTCAAAGGAAGGGAATTTGTCACAAGTCACTCGACGAAAACAATAAGGTTTTCGCCAAAGCACTCACGACGAAATCAAGGGATTTCGCCGGTCTGGTTTTCGCCAAAGCCCATTAAGGGCCCACCACAGTATAGTTTACATATTTAAGGACGTATGTTATGAGGGTAGTTATTCTGAAAACCCTGGAGTCTCTATCCCCTTCTTTTCCTGTGCGACGACAAGTACAACCTTCGGAGCCTTTCTTTCCGATCAATCCATTAGTCTTTCTATCCCGCTTAGTATTTAGCTCTTGCACGATTGTTTGATTGAAACCTACATTAACTGTTGAATTGAAAACATTGTTTGCGGTTGCGAAGTAATGCGTACATCATGACTAGATGATGAGATTGATTATAACGGGTTGTTAGTCTATTGGGTTTATGGGTAGGATTTGAGGATTTTATTGTAAATCATCCAGACTAGATCTGATTGTTATGTATACTGCTCATGTTCGATTTGATGATATATATATATATATATATATGTGTATCTGAATGCTTAAGTGAATGATGATTTTGATTGCACAATGATTGAATGATGATTCTGACTGTATGATGGAGATGATGATATAATTATGTAATAGTTAGAACGTGATTAGGGTTCCTGTAAAAACGTAACTGATGATGATGATTATTCTGTGCCGACGAAAACACTACCCAGACGAAATCACTATCACGACGAAAACCCAAAGGGTTTTCGCCAAAGGTGTTTTCGTCAAAGGAGATTTCATCAAAAGTGTTTTCGTCAGAAGTATTTTCATCAAAAGTGTTTTCACCAGAAGTGTTTTCGTCAAAAGTGTTTTCATCAAAAGTGTTTTCACCAGAAGTGTTTTCGTCAGAAGTGTTTTCATCAGAAGTGTTTTCGTCAGAAGTGTTTTCTTCAAAAGTGTTTTCACCATAAGTGTTAACGTGAGAAGTGTTTTCATCAAAAGTGTTTTCACCAGAAGTGTTTTCACCAAAAGTGATTTCGCCATATGTTCTATGAAGTTGAAATATTGACACAGTAACTCTGTTAAGTATGTTAACTCTGTTAAGTATGTTAACTCTGTTAAGTCTGTTAACTCTGTTAAGTATGTTGACTCTGTTAAGTATGTTAACTCTGTTAAGTATGTTAACTCTGTTAAGTCTGTTAACTCTGTTAAGTATGTTAATGGATAACCATGTTAGAATAAACTAAGAAAAACATTTATGTGAAGCATGAATTGTATGAATTTGATTAGCTGTTTACGTGATACATGCCTTGCAGGTCTTTAGGTGCATATTGACTGGAACTTGCTGTCTGGGAAGCTGGAGTGGTCATGGGTCGAGATACATGGAAACGCGAGACGAACTTAATGACTTTCACACACTTGGTTTATGAATTTCTTAATTAATGTATTATGCTTCCGCTGAACATTATATATTGTTTTGTAACATTTCTGTCAATAATAAATGGAAGTTTTATTTGGAATAATTGTTATGAGTTTAACATGATTGGTGGCTTGGATCCTGGTACGTCACACGCCCCGCGGTATTTCCGCATGTGATATTTTGGGAGTGTGACAGATTTGTATCAGAGCCAGGTTTTAGTGAACTTGGTTTTATTTAAAAAGGGAAAAACGTTTTTGTAAAACCAGACTATAACCGAACAGTTCTGAAGACGTGAATACGACCATGACACTCAGCTCCAGATTGCAAGGTTCGCCTATCGTATACTCATTGTACTACATAACTAGTGAACACCTACATATGATATTGCATGTGATTGCACGTCTAGCACAACAGTATGAAGTCATGTATACTTGCATGTGTTATGTGACTAATAGGGTGGTATTTCCCTAAACCTTCAAGACTTACGCTTCGTGATACTTTTTGTTTGCTACTCGAGTTTGAGGAACCATATGACATGAGTTAAGAGGAGCTGAGATGAGAATGCAAATCACAATATTATTGTGGGTGCACACATAATAATACTGTGGGGTGCATGTGAGTCCCAGTGAGGCTTAACAAGTGGAAAAGGGGTTCCATTCCATCATTTGGTCGATGAGAAACATAACAAACCTATAGGGTCATAGCAGTAATTGTCCCCTACTCAAACTCAAACGTGAACTTTTCATTTATCTTTGGATCCCTTCGAAACTCGATGCTATCGAGTGTTACCTGAACACCCCTCTGAGCTCAGCGAACCGTGTAGAATGTTAGGTGCTTATACGAACGTCCATGTGTTGGATGTCGCAGCGTCGAATGATTGATCAATATCTTTCTCACCTCTCCTCGCTTGCTGGAACTTAACATATTGACGCCTCAGATTCTGAAGTGCGATTACTTCTGTAACACTCCCGCAACATACTGTGTATTACTCGAACCACTTGCAACATCGATGGATAGGAGGATGAGCGTAGCACTTTACCGACCTCAGTACTTTGACAACCCTGATTACCGACAATGAGCACCAGCGAATTGGCTTCAATTGAATCCTTAACCCTTGTTAGCGACCCATGGGAGTCAACTCTTACGAATCAATCGAGGCATAAGTGATGATAATTGACCTTAGTGTGGTATGCGTAACTGCCAGCACAGTGAGTAGCGCTTTAGGACGTGGCTCAGGATGTTAAAAGATGGACTATGATGGTGAAGAATCGTAGGGCTTCGTTTCGAGCAACGACATTGGGGGCAGCAGTCACAGTGACAACAAGGTACTCGTAACCCTAGCTTTCAGTAAGGAAATAAAGGTGCCTACAACATGGATTGGCCGTAGTTAAGTTAAGAGGTCAACGATCAAAGGAACAACGACAGTACTTGGAATCCTTGTAATGAAAACAGCAACACCAGAAATGATGCTCTTGGAAGGGCATTTAGAATTAGCGTGGGCGACGTCAGGACTTTAACGACATGGTAGCTAGTATGAGTAGCAACCCGCTTCGTCTCTGTTTCGTTTGACCCTAGTGCTCCTTGGAGTTTGAACCTGTTGTGGAATCGGCTAATGGCTAGACAAGGGAAACCTCATATGATCGTTGGGATGCAAGCACGACCTTGTGGGACAAGTGTTCGACATCGACCTTTCTTCTAATATGCTTGATATATGTACCCCGTGAGGAGACAATTCTACGTATCCCTCTCCTTTGTGGAGGGTTGTTATCTGTTCTAACGCATCAGGGTGGCGCAATGGTTAGTGGTATGTCAGTAACAAGAGCCAGGGGTGTCTACGGAGGAATTACCCCGCTATGTGGCAACTGTTATAGACGTAAGGTTAGGAAGAAGAGGATCGAGGATCCACCAGCTATTCGTGATTTCCCTCCATGTACTACCCGAGGAACTTCCAGGATCATCTCTACAACTGTTAGGTAGGAATTCAATTTGACCTCACGCCGGAGGCGGTTCTAACTACTCGTACCCCTTACCGTTTTGCACCAGGAAGGTTGCAAGAGCTGTTTAACCAACTACTGGGACTGTCGGACAGGAGTTTTTGCTTTAAGGAGCCCTTGCTATACCCATGAAGAGAAGCCTTTTCGTAGGTGTACTGATTATCGAGAACTCAACAAGGTGACAGTCAAGAACCGTTTACCTCGACCACGTATTGAAAACCTGTCGACAAGTTGCGAGGAACAAGCTTCCATTCGAGGATTGGCTAGTGAACAAACTATCGTCAGATGGTAGTCCGAGGGGAGAATGCTCTTAGAACAGCATGTCGAATGTAATACAGCCATTTCAACGTTATGCCCCATGATCATTGAGTTGACCAACACACCAGCAGCTTCAGGGATCACATAAATCGACCGCATTTGTTGACAACATTCTGAATCCTAACCATGAGAATGGAACGCCATGGGTGGCATTTGTATCTTAGAACTCCTGAGGGAGGGGCCACTCCACTCAAAGTCTTGTTAAATGTAATTTTCTGGGTTCGAGAGGTACCTTTTGGATATATAATCAGCGAAGTGGAAATGCACGTGGATCTTGCTAAGATCCATCTTGGTTGGAACTGATCGACACCAAAGAGTTCTTCGTGGACACAAAGATTTCTTGGTCTCACTTGATGCTATCACAGATAAATCACAGGATTTGCGAAGGTCGCGCAGCTTAAATCTCTCTAGCACAGCAGGGTGCTGTGTTCGTGAAAGACAGTACAGGAGGACGTCCTTTCAGCTTTCGAATCCCGACTCTGCAATGCTCTGAGCATCGTTTTACACGAGGATGCGGGTGATTCAGTGGTACATCCTTATGGTCCGAATCAGCGTCCCAGCTGCACAACGACGCAACACGAGAGAGTGATGACATACGTGAAGGAGTCACAAAGAGTCACAAAGAGTCACGAGAGAGTGACGGTGAAAACCATGGCTTTGGGATTTTGGATGGAGGCGTCACTTGGACGGTACCAGATGCGTTATTTAGACCGATCGCAAGGGCCTCCCATGTACTGATGTTCGAAAGAACTAAATCATATAATGACATCGCTGGATAAAACTTCTGGATGAATACGACTTCGAAACTTGAACGTGCACGAGCTCTGCAGCTCGCTATCGACTCTAACTTACCGGATCAGACTCGCTCTGTTCAAACTGGAGAACTGAAGGAAGAGGAATTTTCAAGTTGAACCCATGCGGGGCGGGGAGAAGCAACCTCTATTTAAATTGGGTTTTGATGGGAGGCATTAGGATTTATAAACCTTGTACTAGTAATCGGACATGAAGGCTCATCTAATTAAGTATGTGAATGATGGATCGACTTGTGGAAAGTCAAGGTGTAGCATCAGCAACCAGCAACACTCACATGGAAATAAAAACAGACTGCCATGGATTTGGTTGATAGTCTACTTACAACTCGAAACAGAAACAACATCACCCGAATAGTCATTGATTGTCTTGCGCAACCAGCACACTTCCTAGCCATAAAAGAAACGGATAAGTTTTCTACACTTGCAGTCATCTATCTAAAGGAAGCTGTTGCTAGGCACGGGGTGTCAACCTCCATTACCTCTAATCGTGAACCACGATTTGCATCTGATTTGTGGCAAGCGGTGCACAAATCCTTTGGCTTGCGTTTAGAAATGAGCACAGCATATCATCCACATACGGATGGGCAGTCGGAATGCACCATCCAAACCCTTGAAGACATGCTTAGGGCGTGTGTGATTGATTTTGGTAATGGCTGGGAACGACATCTACCTTTAGTGGGATTTTCACAGTTACCACACCAGTATACAGGCCGCTCCGTTTGAGGCCTTGTACGGACGTAAATGTCGATCACCTCTTTGCTGGGCAGAAGTTGGTGACAGCCAAATCACTGGCCCAGAACTTGTGGTAGATACATCTGAGAAGATTGCTCAGATACGACAACGAATGGCGGCAGCTCGTGACCGTCAGAAAAGCTACGCTGATAAGCGTAGGAAACCACTCAAGTTCCAAGTTGGGGATCGAGTACTACCTAAAGTCTCACCTTGGGAAGGTGCATTACGTTTTGGTATACGAGACAAAACTCAAACCGCGTTATGATTGAACCTTTTCGAAACCACAGAGAGAATTGCCAAGGTGGCCTACAAATCGAATCTACCCGAAGAACTCAGTGGAGTTCACAACTTATTCCATGTCAAATCTGAAGAAGTGTCTATCAGATGAAACCCTCATAGTTCCTTTCAAGGAGCTCACAATCGACGATCAGTTGCGATTTGTCGAAGAACCGGTGGAAATCTTGGACCGGGAGGTCAAGATTCTCAAACACACCAGGATACCTATTGTTCGAGCCTGTTGGAACTCCCGTCATGGCCAAGAGATTACCTGGGAACGAGAAAACCAAATGAAACACACATATCCCCATTGTTCGAGAACAATGAAACCACTACTGGGGCTGAAGCTACTACGGAATTTCAGGACGAAATTCCAAACCAACGGGGGGATGATGTGACACCCCAGGAAAAACCAGGAAACAACGCAACACAACTAGCTTCCTCAGTAACCACGTGCTAAATTTCGGGATGAAATTTCTTTCAAGTTGGGGATAATGTGACAACTCGAGTTTCCAAGGTCTTTCCTTGACACGTTACTTGTTTACAGTCATGTTTTCATAACTTGCTTGCTTTGTAACTTGCTCATGCTTGATATATGTTTGGGGAATTAAACTATAGTTGAATTAAATAATAAACTATGTACTGTTTGAGGTATAGTATTGTGTTACTATTATTATTACTATTATACATTTTTATGCAAGTGATGAAGTCAAAGGAAGGGATTTCGTCACAAGTCACTCGACGAAAACAATAAGGTTTTCGCCAAAACACTCACGATGAAATCAAGGGATTTCGCCGGCCTGGTTTTCGCCAAAGCCCATTAAGGGCCCAACACAGTATAGTTTACGTATTTAAGGACGTAGGTCATGTGGGTAGTTATTCTGAAAACCCTAGAATCTCTATCCCCCTCTTTTCCTGTGTGATGACAACTGCAACCTTCAGAGCCTTTCTTTCTTTCCGATCAATCCATTAGTCTTTCTATCCCGGTTAGTATTTAGCCCTTGCACGATTGTTTGATTGAAACCTACATTAACTGTTGAATTGAAAAACATTGTTTGCGGTTGCGAAGTAATGCATAGATCATGACTAGATGATGAGATTGTTTATAACGGGTTGTTAGTCTATTGGGTTTATGGGTAGGATTTGAGGATTTTATTGTAAATCATTCGGACTAGATCTGATTGTTATGTATACTGCTCATGTTTGATTTGATGATATATATATGTATCTGAATGCTTAAGTGAATGATGATTCTGATTGCACAATGATTGAATGATGATTCTGACTGTATGATGGAGATGATGATATAATTATGTAACAGTTAGAACATGATTAGGGTTCCTGTAAATACGTAACTGATGATGATGATTATTCTGTGCCAACGAAAACACTACCCAGACGAAATCACTTTCACGACGAAAACCCAAAGGGTTTTCGCCAAAGGTGTTTTCGCCAAAGGAGATTTCACCAGAAGTGTTTTCGTTAGAAGTGTTTCCATCAAAAGTGTTTTCACCAGAAGTGTTTTCGTCAGAAGTGTTTTCATCAAAAGTGTTTTCACCAGAAGTGTTTTCGTCAGAAGTGTTTTCATCAGAAGTGTTTTCGTCAGAAGTGTTTTCATCAAAAGTGTTTTCACCAGAAGTGTTTTCGTGAGAAGTGTTTTCATCAAAAGTGTTTTCACCAGAAGTGTTTTCACCAAAAGTGATTTCGCCATATGTTCTGTGAAGTTGAAATATTGACACAGTAACCCTGTTAAGTATGTTAACTCTGTTAAGTATGTTAACTCTGTTAAGTCTGTTAACACTATTAAGTATGTTAACTCTGTTAAGTATGTTAACTCTGTTAAGTCTGTTAACTCTGTTAAGTATGTTAACTCTGTTAAGTATGTTAACTCTGTTAAGTATGTTAACTCTGTTAAGTATGTTAACTCTGTTAAGTCTGTTAACTCTGTTAAGTATGTTAATGGATAACCATGTTAGAATAAACTAAGAAAAACATTTATGTGAAGCATGAATTGTATGAATTTGATTAGCTGTTTACGTGATACATGTTGTTAACTTCCAAGCATTCTATGTGATATTAGATTTGTATGCGAGTCATTAAGAATGTAAACTGATTGTGTATACGTGCATACTATAGGCCTTGACTGATTATTTGTGAGCACGTAATTTAGCATACCGAGCAAACCAAGGTGAGTTCACACTTTCCACAAGGCATGGGATTCCCAAGGGTTGGGAATGGGTAAAGGATTGAAACTGAAACTACGTGATCCCCTGGTTTGGGATACGTACACACCCTTTTTATTGAAGGGTGACAACACGTGATAAGAATATAATCGAAACCTGCGTAATCTCCTGGTTTGTGGATTACGTACACACCCTCTTCACTGAAGGGTGACAACACGGATACTAGACCAAAACTCTCTATCATGAAGTCCCTCCTTTTATATCGACTTAATCGCCGGGCCAATGGCGAGCGGGTCATTAGTTAGATAGGGCTATTTAGGACTGACAATCCTCACACCATGCCGCAGAGGACGGGCGTGAACTATTGGATCTGGGCACTAGTCAATGATGATAGACATTGACGTCAGGGCACCAACTTACTTTAGTCAGTGGTCGATATGGCAAACGGGTCTAGTGGTTCACATGGGGAAGCCCCCACTGGTTATGGTTTGACAAAGAAGGAACTAGTTAAACATATTTTCAACTATGGGGTAACCCCCACGGCAAGTAAGCCAGCTTAAGACAAACTATGTTTTCGAAAACAACTTAAAACAAACACCCAACTGTGAACTCGCTCAACTTTGTTGTTGACTCGTTGTTACATGCCTTGCAGGTCTTTAGGTGCATATTGACTGGAACTTGCTGTCTGGGAAGCTGGAGTGGTCATGGGTCGAGATACATGGAAACGCGAGACAAACTTAATGACTTCACACACTTGGTTTATGAATTTCTTAATTAATGTCTTATGCTTCCGCTGAACATTATATATTGTTTTGTAACATTTCTATCAATAATAAACGGAAGTTTTATTTGGAATAATTGTTATGAGTTTAACATGATTGGTGGCTTGGATCCTGGTACGTCACACGCCCCACAGTATTTTCGCATGTGGTATTTTGGGGGTGTGACTACAACGTCGTACCCTAACAGCGTCGGTACTTATCCCCAGATAAGACCTACTAGATTGTATGAAGGAAATTCTCGTCAAGGTTTGGATGTCACTCCTAACCTGAGGGCAAATTTCGTGCAAAATACAAACACCGAGTAATTGTGTTTACAAAGTGTAAAGTGTATATTGTATCAGCCTTAGGAAAGCCATGTAAGTTTAACAGGAAAAGTGTTGCTAGGAAGCATATACGGTAGAATGCGTAAGTCTTAAACAACAAATAAGAGTCAGACTTCCTAGAACTATAGACTAGGGCAAGTATTCCTACTTGTCCTAATTCCCTATAGTTATGGCTCTGATACCAATCTGTCACACCCCAACCGATGGCAAAAACATCGGGGTGCGAGCACTAAGCGTTCAGATTGATCATGAGATTTCCATAACACTAAATATTTCGATAGTCATTAAATAGATTTCATAATAATTGTCTAAAAACAACCACCAACCACAAATAACAAGTATCAAACATAACAAACATTGTTCAAATTGTTCAAAAGACTAAATTAACTAGGCGACGTTTCTAGGCATCTCCTAGGTTGATTTCCATGTGTTCGGAAGCAACCTATTAGCCTGCAGCATGTATTAAAATATCAATACAAAAGTATTGGCGAGTATACAAGTTTGATAATAGAATAATAGATTAAAACAACTCATATCCACAATGTAAGAAGAATAAAATAGTTTCGGCCGTGCTAGTGTCGCAGTCCACGCAGTGATAGCCCAAGTATCCCGATGCTTTAGTGTTTACCCAAGACTCAAGGGAAACTAGAATCCTCCTAACAATATCCCCTGAGAATAATGGGAAAGGTGCACCCCCTATAGCGCTACTATTGTTAAGGCGGAACTACACACCCTGGATTAAACGTCACATAGCACAAATAGAATACTAGAATACACCAGTTTTCACATACACATAGGATAGAGTTTAGATTTCAAAAGATTCAAGTATTGTAGTTTATAGAATACATGTTACACCCCAAAGTTTACAGTAAAAAGGGGATCGAGTATACTCACAGTGATTGCTTAACAGTATAGACTGTTATTGGATCAAAGGGAGCTTTTTAAGGATTAGCCTGATTAGATTACAACAGATAAGAGTCAGGCAGAATAACGAGGTTACACAAGGTGTCGAAACAGTCACTGGATCGGATGATTGTCCGATCGGATGGCTATCCGATCGGATTGCCAGTCGATCGGGTGGCTATTGTGAGAGGGAACGGATGACTGTCCGTCCAATCGGGTGGTCACTAGATCCACGTGCTAGATTTCGAGTTTTGCTTTTCAAGTGTCATGGTTACCTCGATCGGATGGCGGCTCGATCGGATAGTTGTCCGATCAGGTTGCCACTCGATCGGGATTCCCAAAGTTTCAAGTTTCTGAAAAAGTTTCTAAGTGTTGAAAGGTCATGAGGCTAGTGTCACCCGATCGGGTGGCTGTCCGATTGGGTTGCCGCTCGATCGAGTGATCCTCATCTCGTTCCTAACTTGTAAAATTTCTAAGTTTCAAGATTAACGATGACGGTGCGGTACGTATAGAGACAAGGGTAAACTCATCGGCACACAACCATTCTGATCGGGTGGGAACCACCCCATTCCGATCAGTTAATTGTCCGCGATAGTGTTTATGTCAGAATCCATATTCCGACCATCATTCTCCGGTAGAAATCTATCTCTAAGCCGACTCCAGACTAATAATCAAGTCTACAGCCTGTTCCGAGTCGGATTCACCCATATAAAGTAAAAGTTTGAAGAAAATATGAAAATAACACAAGTTTTATTTTGAAAAATCCTAGATCTAGCTTAGATTTGATGAAAAATACATGGAATCCCTTAGATCTCAGCTAGATCTTACCAAGAATGACCTCATATAGTAGTTTGTACAAACCACCATGATGACATCATCCTCAAGATCTCAGATCTGAGAGATTTCACGGTGAAAAGTGTGATTTCAAAAGTGAATCACGTAGAGAATGAAGTGTAGATCAAGAAAGTACAAAGATCTAGCTTAAAACGTACCGAAATCAACGAGAAAATGAAGGAATGTAGTGTGCGTGCGTCTGGTCGAACAAGGCTGTCACATCAGGGAATTAAGTGATGTGACATGCCTATTTATAGTGTCAGAGAGTGTGAAGAGGGGCGGTGTGCACGAATCGGATGGTGGTCCGATCGAGTGACCATCCGATCGGGTGGTCATCCGATCGGGTGGCTATCCGATCGGGTGGTCATCGGATCGGATTGCCACTCGGTCAATCCATCTTTTCCGCATTCCGTCCTTGATTCGTTTTACGAGTTAGATTTAAGCGTTGCGTATTATGTGGTAATAGAATAACTAGATTACATCATAAACACCAAAAGTTTTCAAGATTACTAGATTCCGCCAGTGACAAGGCCTTAGTCTCTCTTTGAACCAAGTATCAAGTTTTGCGAGTCTCCAGAGTCAAGCACCAAATAGATTTAGGTATTCCAACGTAGATTTAGGCATTCCATCGTAGATTTAGACATTCCAAATACATAGAATTAGGCATTTCACATCGTAGATTTAGACATTTCTACACATAGTCTTAGACATTCCAACAGATAGATTTAGGCATTCCAAATACATATATCATAGTTTAGGGACCCAAAATGACAATAGTTAAACTCCAGGGACTATTCTTGATCAAAGCCTAAAGTTTAGGGACGCTGGGCGTTACATAGGCACATATGAATCACCCCAAAACATTTGAAAATGTAAAAGAGGGGACTATGTGCTCACTTGGGATTACGTATAAGTCTTGTTCAAATGATTCAAACAAAGCTCAAAGAAGCAAGGATTCAAGTGTGTCCTAATATCGGATAACTATGTTAGTGCGTTGGGACTTTAAATCAGAGGATCGGATAAAATGAAGTCTTATAAACCAAATGAGTGTTGGAGCTCATATGATATGGTTTAATATACTTATCATTCTGATTTGGAAAGGATCCTAAGTGCTTTTGACCCGTTATGACTCGTTAAACTAGTTTACGCTACTTTAACGGGTCATTTGCGTAAATATATGTTCGGATGGTTAAATATGTCATATGATAAGTCTTATATGTCAAAACATGTTTGATAATGTTGTAACATCAGTTTATATGTCAAAACTTTGGTTACTTATGCTTAAAATGGATTTATGTGCAAAAAGGGCATTTTGGTCATTTTTAAGAACATAAGAGAGAGTTATAATAACAATAACCAAACGACGTGACCATAAGGTATAACCTCAGTAGGTTATTCCCTAGACAACTATGGTCACAAATATGTGTTTGGTCGGATCCTAAGATCGACCAAACGGGTCGGATTTGAAAGTCAAAGCGGTGGTCAAGACAACTCGACTTACGACCCTAAATAAACACTAAACTAAAAGTGACGAGTTAGACATGTCAAAAATGTCTAACTAAGTTATAAAACTGATTTGGTATCAAAACTTGATGTTTTGATACCTAATAATAGTTCCGTCGTAAAATGCACGTAATGTGCATTTTTTACCAAAACTATGACTCGTCACTTCGACTAGTAAACGTGGTAATCAGAAGGTTCAATCGTAAGGGATTATAATCTTCGTGATTACGATCACGTTGCAAAGTTCAATTGAAAATTGACTTAACCAATTAAGGTCAGAACCGAAAGTCAAAAAGAAAGTCAACTGTTTGACTTTTAGCTCAAAAACAACTAATAAAATGAAACAGAACTGAAAGGAGCAATTACTAGTGGTCCTTAGAAGATAAGAGAACTGATTAGGAAGCTCCTTATGGTCAGGAACCTCCAAATGAGAAAGTTAGAAGGATTTCAAGTTTTGGTGCAAGTTGAAAATGAAATCTTGCGCCTATTTATACTTGTGGAAGATGAATTTGATCACTACAAGTGTCATAGATCAGTTCAAGATCACTCGACATGTCCCTAAACGTGTCAAGATCAGGCTAGAGCTTGAAGAACATGGATCTTGGGCTCCAATGCTGTTAAAACAGCTGTCTACCACAAAATCCGTTGTTGGGCACCCCTTACAGACCGTATGGGGTGCTCTCTTACGGTCCGTATGGCAGGGCAAAAGTTTCGGCAATTGGCAGATTTGGCCCCTGGACTTATTTTGTCGCGTTTTGTCACTTTTAACACCTTTTAACCCAATTTCTAGGCTCTATAAAGGTGTTAAGGCATATGTAACTTGGATTATGCCTGGAAATGTCATGGATGTCGGTTCGTTCGGTTGTATGATTACGTTTCTCGCATAATTACGTCAAACGCTATAACGAACTAGAAAATGACCGAAATTGCGCAACATTTGATATTTTTGCATTCTTAACAATAAAGTACAAGATTTTAATGATTACAAAAATTTTGGAGGTGTAAACATGGTCCGTAATCAAAAATATGAGAATCGTGGACTTTCGTAGTTTGTCGAAAATAGTCCCTAGACTCGAATAAGCATGTTTTTGCCATACCAAACCCTTCAAAACTTATTTCTAAGTTATGCAGAGAGTATTTAGGATATCTGTAGCTTATATCCTTGTTTTGAAGTGTACGTCGCGTTAAACTTATTACTTTTGAGTAACAGTTTACGTATTACTTCCAGAAAAGTTTTTGAAAGCTCGAATTTGTACAAGGATTGAAAATGTGCAAATGTCACAACATCATCCTGGATAGGTATCCTATCTAGGTTTCCCAAGTCTTATATACCCGTATGCAACCATCATTTATTTGAATGTTGCATAATACCGTTCATACAATAATTAAATTGTGCACCTGGGTGACACTTGCCCTGATTGGATTTCATTGCCATTCGACCTTTATTCGTTATCATTACTTGATTTAGGTCCTTGGTGAGCATCCTCTACTTGTCATACTTCAGACCATTTTTCATTACATCAGTAGATCATCAGACTCCTGCCATCTTCTGATGAGAGCATCATTCTACTGAAACGTTCACAAAAGATTATTAACGTTAAAATTATTAAGAGCTCGTACTATAGTACAAGGATTTCTACAATACTTTTTAACACAAGTAATTCGCTAACCATACCGTTCTTTTACCAATTTATCTGGGGTTAACGTGCATTCACACGATAGCCCTATGAGTTATTTACAACAACTTTCATCCATACTAGACCGTTATTAATCATAATAACTTACCGGACCACACGACCAAGTCTTGAACCGAACACTTTAATTCCTTCAACCTTGAGCTTTGAATACCCCTTGTAACACTCTAGCCCATTTTATATACAATTTTAGAAAAAAAATGTGGATAGTTAGGTCCCAAATTTGATTTTTTTACACGTCTGGGTTAACTGACAACCTAGACGAACCGATATATCTAATCATTACATATAGTATAGTGTTATAAAGAATAGAGTTTAAATATCTAAATCTTCATCGCGCATGATCATGCTCTAATTTAGCCCAAAGGGATATCCCCAAGGAAATGGTGGCTTAGAAGTGTTCGGTTATTCGTGTGCTTGGTTGTCCGTCCATCCGGTTCCTACTTTAGTGAAAGCCTGTCATAGACACTAAAAGAAATTAGTGTTTAAGTTATATTGTCAAACGGTTAGTAATTGAAACATTTGAATGAAAATAATGAGCACAATTTTTTTTTGTATCAGCCTCCTTACCCGGATGGGTCAGCTTTCTACTCGGCCGTGTCAACTGAGATGTGTCTTTTTCTAAGCACCCTTACCCGGCAGGGTCACCCGGGCACGTCAGCTGAAAACGTGTTTTCTCTTCAAATCACTCTACGGTATTGAAGTTAATTACCCAACCGACCCGTTAGGATGCATTTCGCATTCTTGCTCATGACTCCTACTCTATATCATAATTTCATTATATATTCCACCACAACTTCCATTGTGGTGGGTTATTCAAGGAAAACCTTTATATTCTAATTTTACCCTCTGGTATGACATTTTACCAAAATGACTCGTTAAGAGACATAAATCAGTTTATTACATTTTCGCATAATAGACATGCCCTTAGCTCGAATGACTGTTTAACCTAAAATGCTAAATGCATTTCACTTGGGTTAATCTATTGCCCGAATTTGACCCATCCCTCTTTAGTCGAGCCATAAGCCCCTACCGAAAGCATAACTTTTTATACACACCTGGCGCGAGTCAAGACCATTGACTCGTTATCCATATCGTGCTATGGTTATTTCTTTCCAATTCGTGGCAATAAATGCCTATACATTACGCTTACCTATAAGTATGAAACTTAACAAAACAAAGCATTAAATACCGGGTTCAATTGGCAATCACCATTTGACCCGCATGATTTATTTGTCCTTTTAACCATTCTTGGTTTGCCATTTTTTAAACATATAAATCAATCTTTATATGGTTTATCATCCAAATTCATTTTTTTACTTGTTTGACACGTCTGATTCGCGTCAGCAAGTGTTTATCACCAAAATTCATTTTTACTTGTTTGACGTGTTTATTCATGTCAGCAAGTGTTTATCACCAAAAAATTAGTTTTACTTGTTTAACCCGTTTGGTTCGGGTCATCAAGTGTTTATGACCAAAATTCACTTTTTTCTTGTTTGGCACATTTGGTTCGCGACATCAAGTGTTTATCTCAAAATTCACCTTTTTACTTGTTTGAGTCATTTGGTTCGCGTCAGAAAGTCATATTTAGAAAGTTTATTGGTTTATCACCAAAAACTCATATTTACTTGTTCGACCATTCGGTTCGCGTCAGAAAGTCATATTTTGAAAGTTTATTGGTTTATCACCAAAAACTCATTTTTACTTGTTCGACCCAATCGATTCGCGTCAGAAAGTCGTATTTTCAGAATTCATTATGTTAAACACCTACATGCGATTACTCAACATTTTGTTCGTTTGACCCATTATGGTTTACACTGTAGGGTCATGTTTCTAAAATTCTTTATGTTAATCATTTAAATGTGATTACTTGCCATTTTGCTCATTTGACCCGTTTGGTTTACACCATAGGGTCTCGGCTTTAACAAATCCTTGATTTTAACTGTCTACTTTTCATTTAAAAACAAAGCTTCTAATCTAGGAGGTGTAAGTTTTACTTACTTTTCGTCCGATCATTCTTTCTCGCATCTTTGACCCGCTTGACCCATTCCTTTCCAAACTCTTACCTAGCTTTTCAAAAGTCAAACTATCATATAACATCCAAAAGATGGGTAGATTAGTCATCCTACACCATGACCATCACATTGTGGACTTTTATACCATCTTTTTCATTCAAATCTTTTAAAGGTCAGTTTGACTTTTAAAAAGTCAAACTGCCAATTGACTTATAAAATGCACTAACAAGTTCAATAAAACTTATTTAGGCATGTTATCAAACATTTGGTGGGCATCATTTCTAGGCTATCATTTTAGCTAACTTTGTCATACAAATTACCATGTATCTATTAGATAACACTTTTGTACTCATTTAGTCACATTCCATCTTCATGATTTCAAGTTCAATGACTCGTATTTATAATTTAACCCTAGAATGTTCAAAATCTATAATCATGTCAAAATCCATTTCATCTATTTTGAGAGTTTTGATCTAGAATAACCACGCACATGATTTCTACTTATATCTCTATTCATATCATGTTTTTAAACCAAATTTACATATCAATTTTATCATAAGACCCACTTTATGACATATATGAACACATACTTAAACCTCTAAATTGTCTTAGTATTTCACATATACTAGCATGTATGATGATCATAAACATAAACATAAATACATCATCAATTTCATCATGTCATCATAACCCATTGACTGGTTATCCATACCGTGCTATGGTTATTTTAGCTAAATGGAGTTTTAGAGAGGATTGTCCTTTCTTCCCCTCAATATCGCCCTCACACACATACAAAAACACTGAGTTTTGACTTCTCCATTTTTTTACTTTTAAAGTTTCTCTATTTCCCCACTTTAGTCCCCTAGGTTTAGCTATAGACTTATGTTTAACCTTAACCCTTTTATCTCTTAGTATTTAACTCCACTTCTAACTAAGTTAGATTACTTAGTTATTTTTGTTACTTGGCATACATGAAAATGTACGAGTTAATAAACTTGGGTTTGGGCGTTACCGGGTACGACTGACTCGTCTTAATTTAAGTCTCGGTAACCCATGCCTTTTAAGACCATACTTTCTAAATACATTCATTCACTTTAATTTAGCATTAGTTTTACTTATTTAAAACCCTAACTCTTATCAGGTTAACTTGTACCACTAATGGCATTTTTCTCGCTTATCCCTAGTTGATTCATTTTAATTACCCAGTCTTACCCCCTTAAATAGGTTTCTTCCTTGAAACCTTTCTTACGTTGTTCCTTAGGTCAAGCCTAAGGGAATTAGTTTCGGTTTTTACTTGAGCACCGCTCAAACTTTAATTGTTCAATATACTTATTAAGACGAGCGCAATGGCTAGGTTATAAACACTATTTGAACTTTACCGGTTAGACTCTCCAGTCACCGGTTACTTTATACCACGTCATTCGGGTATACCCACATTCGTTTTTTACCGTGATCACCTTACGTCATGCTTAAGTTTATATCAACATTTCATTTTCGAAGATTTTCTTTTTAAAACATCGTCTTGCACCTATTAGTGCCAAAAATATATTCCAATTTATTGCTAATTCTTTACATTCGTTAAAGTTGCCGCTATTGACTAAAACCAAGTTTTAGTTCAATATTTCCTTTGTTTTAACTTGTGTCAATTATTCGCATCAAGGAGTTTACAACCAATTGTTTTCTCTTTAACAATTTCATTTTACACGGGGAATCGTAAGCGATTCCCACGCCTTAACCCAATTGACCAACATGCCCTTTTTAGCTTTACCCCATAGGCTATTTCTTTAGACATTCTTTTTTATTCGTGACCCATGGGTCATATTGGTCCCGTAGACCTTTAACTTTATTTATCACCCGAAGGTCATGATGATCCCGTGACCACCCTTTACCAGTGTCATTCTTTAAGTGTGTTTGGTGCTAACACACCCTTTTATGGTTATAAAAAAATCATGTTCTTATTCTTTTTTTCTTACCCGTCAATCATGGCCCATTTTTACACCGACCGTAGTCCATGATTGTGATCGTTTTCCGTTCAGGCAACGCTCCCCCTTCTATAACTTCGTGCGTCATTTATGTGGTACCCGCGGAAAACCCACAGTTATCCTGATTGAACACTTTACTGTTTTGGGTTACTTATCAAATTTTCGGGACAAAATTTCTTTCAAGTTGGGGATGATGTGACAACTCGCATTTTCGAGATCCTTTATTTGTACCCTAATTGTATCAATAGATTTCACGAGATAGTTTATGTGTTTATTATACATGGAATGAACGTATGCATTATTACATCTCGAATAGTTGTGTGGTTTTCTAGTCTTGGATCATCGAACCGCACACTCCCTCATTTGGTTGTTCACTGGATCTCGGCCCACACACTAAGCAGGCCGAGATCGCTCCAAGCCCAACCCAGCCTATTTAGTATACGGCTTTAGAGATGGGTGCGCATGAAAACCCTTACCATCCATTAGCAAACCCTAGATTCTCCCCACACCGGACGACAACCCCAACCTCCTCTCTTAGCGTCAATGGTGGTTCTGGTCATGAAACCCTCTCTCGGCTATAAACACTCCCGCTCACATCACCTGAATTGGTAAGTTTGTTACCACAGTTTGATTTTGGTATACATGTCTGCGATTACTAATGAGACATTATTTTGAATTGCATGATAGATGTCATGGCTTAGGGATATTAAAAAGCATGCGTGGACTTGTTGAATGTATGAATTATATTTTGACCAATTAGGGATTGATATGGTTACGTGAACCAAGGATGAATCAGCTTAAATGTTAGTGATTCTCATGAAATTGGATGCTTATGTGTGATTGGCTACATTCCTTATATTACAGTTTTGGTAGCATAGGAATAATGAAAAATTGTATTTTTGGATTAATGGGAACAAGATGTCCTACACGTGATTCCAAAAGTCCTCCTGGCATGCATTGACTTTTGTATATCTTGACTTAGAAAAGTGTATAAGCATGTGGGTTATAATCGGCTGTTAACAATAGTATCCAGTTGCTTGTATTATGCCAATGTCTATTAAATATTTGAAATGAAAATGGTTGTTGTTGTAGTTACCTTTTGATTGTCTTACATTTTTGTGATTTCTAAATTGATAAGTAAATTGATAAGTAATTGCGAGTTAGCTTGCTGTAAATGAGAATTAGAAGTATGGGCTTCTTGTTTTGAAACTGATGTTATATGATCTGAATAGGACTTGGTGGACTGTAGATTGATTAGGATAATTGTTGTTGCTAATGAACTGGTTCATGACGAAACATAGGGAGTTTCGTCAAACTGATTTACGACGAAACATATGGTGTTTCTTCGGAGGGTTATTTCGTCAAGGTGAGGACTTTCGTCGAGCATGCCACTGTATTAATCATGATAATGTATGTCAATGTTTGTGCATATTATTTGAAGTGTATGCGAGCCAATTATGTATGTGTGTAATATGTTTGGGCTGTTACTAGTCTAAACTATGAACAAGTATTAATAATTGAGTCAGGTTTATGAATTGAATTGTAAACTAGTACATCTACAATCTGTGGACTGAAGTCGTGGTGGGCTGTTACATGTTAAGTGACTACTCGATGACATTGGGTGAACGGATTAATTATCATGACTTGAATTACATGTGTGTACTACGTGTGCAATCAATGTGCATTATGTGATCAAGGAATACGTGAATTAACCGTACGTGAAAGATGTAGTTTATGTGCACCTGAGAGTGACTGTTATCGGTAACTATGCTAGGACATATTTGATCAACTGTTAAACAAGAAACTAAACCAACCGAGCAAATCAAAGGTGAGTTCATCTATTGAGCATGCGTCCCGATGGTTGGGACAGTCAGTGGGTATCCCGGGGAGGGATAAGTCTTTTGGGTAAAACTGGGATGTTGGGTAATAATCTCACCCTATCATTCTTAAGTCCCATCTTTTGTGTTACCGGGGAGGTAACGAGTATTAGTTGGTAGCACTACTTAGGTTTGGCACCCTCACACCGTACCGGGGAGGACGGTTGTGAACTAATGACCCAGTCATGCCCAGTGTTTTGATAGGAGCACTGGGGAACGGGCAAAACATACATCAGGAGCCGTCTTGTTCAGTATCGAGATATTATCAACATTACTTTCAGATTTGTAATCAATGAACTGAATTAAACACTTGGCAACTAACGTTTTCGTAAAACTATGAACTCACCAGCGTTGTCTGATACACTTGTTGCATGCTCGCAGGTCGTTAGATATCTTGGTCTGGGAACTTGCTTTCTGGAGTAGCTGGAGTGGTCATGGGTCGACTGGAGGGACTCATGTGATTGATTATTACTGCTATACATTGGTTTTGAACAATTTAACTTTGGTTTATTATTTGCTTCCGCTGAACATGTTGGTTTTCATTTAAACATGTTGATGACATTTTTCATTAATAATAATTGGGGATTTTATTTATAAACTTGAATGGGTTTAGTGTAATTAGTGGCTCATTGATGGCACGTCACACGCCTAACAGGGACATTCCCTAAGTGGTATTTTTAGGGGTGTGACAGTTTGGTATCAGAGCCACTGGTTATAGTGAACTTGGTTTTAAAACGTTTTTATAAAACCAAACTATAACCGAACAGTTTTGAAAATGGGAATACGACCATGACACTCAGCTCCAGATTCCAAGGTTCGTCTTTCTCACTTGATGCATGCATTATATGACTAGTGTACACCTGTTTATGATGTAGCATACAGACACACACTCATCACTATAGCATAATTACATGAACTGCTTGTTTACATTATGATGTGTTTTTAGTGTGTCGTAGCCCTCGGATTCTTATAACCTTGATGTTTTGACAGCCCCTATTTGATATCTGAGTTCGAAGGACCATTTGACATGAGTTGGGAGGAACTGAGATGAGCATGCAAATCACAATATTATTGTGGGTGCACACACAATAATAATGTGGGGTGCATGCGAGTCCCAGTGAGGCTTAACAAGTGAAAAAGGGGTTCCGTTCCATTGTTTGATCGATGTGAAACACAACAGTCTATAGGAGTCATAGCAGTGATTGTCTCCTACTCGAATGTGACCTTTTCACCTCTCTCTGAATTCTTACGAATCTTGATGCTATCGAGTATTACCTGAACACCCATCTGAACGCCTAGCGAACTGTGTAGAATGTTAGGTGCTAGCACGAACGTCCCTGAGTGGACGTCGCAGTGTCGAATGAATGGCTTATACCTTTCTCACTCCTCTTCGTCTGTTAGAACTCAATGTACTGACGTCTTAAGACCCCGAAGTGCGATCACTTCAGCAACCCTCTGGAAACGTACCGCATATTACTCACTCAACATGCAAGAACAATGGACAAGGGGATGGGCGTAGTACCTTACCAACCTCAGTATTAGAACGACAGTGATTACCAGCAACGAACACCAGCAAATTTACTTCAATCGAATTCTTAACCCTAGTCAGCGACTCATGGAAGTCAACACATACGAATCAATCAGGACATAAGCGATGACAACAGATTATAGTGTGGAATGTACGACTACCAGCACCGTGAGCAGCGCGATAGGACGTGGCACAGAATGTGAAAAGATGGACTTGGTTGATAAAAGATCGCAGGACTCTGTTACAAGCAATGACATTAGAAGCAACAGACACGGCGACAGTAAGGTACTAGTGATCATAGCTTACACTATGGAAATGAAGGTGCCTACGACATGGAGTGACCGTTGTTAAATCAAAACGACAATGTCACACCCCCAAAATCCACCTGCGGATAGCACCCGCTTCGGGGGCGTGACTGACCAGGATCCAGCCACCAATTATACCGAATACTTAAGTTGATAACAAAAGTAATACTTACTATTCATAAGCCTAGCAAGTATTAAGTTCAGAGTTTAAAGTTTTAAGTTTCAAAACAGTCATAAGTAGCGGAAGCATAAGTACGGTAGTTTAAAACAAAGTTCATGATTCAAAGTAAGGTAACACCCAACACAAGGGTGAACAGACACTACACGTTCCCAAGCTGCAAGCTCCTTCGTCACTGGTTACCTGCAAAGCATGCAGTAAGGGGTCAACAATAATGCTGAGTGAGTTCACTAGTTGTCCAGTTTTAATTACCAAAAACTTTGTTTCACCGGTTAATTTATCCGTTTATACATGCCTTGGGGAGCTACCCCAAAAGTTAGCGACTAAACTGATTTTTCCAATACCGAACACTAGGTAACCGTTGCGTATCCGCAGGATGCCCCGATGTCAATGTTCTATCATCATTGACGGATTATCTGAGTACATTAGTTCACGACCGTCCCAAACCAGGGCACGGTGTGAGGCTGGTAAACACCTAAATAGCGCTATCAACTAATAACCCGCTCGCCTAACCCGGCGACTAATCGGTATTTGTAGTAGGGACTTGAGTGATAGAGTTCCGTTTAGTGCCGTTAGTTGCAATCCGTATAAACAGTAATTAACCAAAAGGTTTCCCAATACCCGGGAAGGAAAAGTAAGTTTTGTTCCCAATAACTAGGGAAGGTATGTAAATGGTATCCCCTTTTACCAGGGGATAGGATTGTTTTAGTCTCGTGTCCCAAACCACCGGGACGCATGCTTTTAAGTTGTGAACTCACCTTGGGTTGCTCGGTAGGTTTAGGTTACTTGTCAATCACGTTGGTCACCACGTCCTAACATGGTTACCGGTATAGGTCAGGTTCGGTGTACAAGCATTCACGTAAAACACATACAGGTACGTAACATGCATGCAAGTAAATAGTCATGGGTTATTGGGCCGGCCCTAACAGTAACGCAGTCAAACAGAACACAGCAACACGTAGTCCACTTAACAGATAGCCCAAGTTAACACAGAATGGCCCAATAACCAAAATGGACAGCCCACTCGCAACCAGCTGGTCTCGAGTCGCAACCAGGTGGTCTCGGCTTGTCACGCGGTGGTTGCGAGTCGCAACCGTGGTCTCGAGTTGTCACGTTTTGGTTGCGAGTCGCAACGGCGTGGTCTCGAGTCGCAATCTCGTGGTTTCGACTTGTCATGCTTTGGTTGCGAGTCGCAACGGTGCGGTTTCGAGTCGGAATGCTGTCGTTGCGAGTCGTAATCTGTCACTTTCATATACACGTGATGATGCAGATATGACAGTCCAAAATGTACCAAGAATTCAGGCCCATTTTAGGAAACAACCAATAATATTTCACTAACACTTTGCCTAATCTGAATGCTAGTAAAGATAGATCAAACTTTGCCATTTTTAAAACCTTCAAACCATATTCAAACAAGTTCTTCTTATGTTCATAGTTTTCTAGGGTTTTCATGCCAACATAAACACATATTTATGAACCGCAAATCACATATTTTGACAAGATCATGATGCTAAACAAGAAAACATACATTATATAGCCGAAAATCTTATGTTAAACATCAACATTTTGCAAGAAACAAAGAAGTATAGTTTGGTTGGCCATAATCATTCTTAATCTACCATTTCTAGTTACTTTAAGCATGTTTAGCAATTTTTCATACACAAGGTTTAACACACATAATCCAACTTCACAATCATCCAAAAATCATGTGTAACAATTTTTAACTAACCATCTTCTAGTTCATACAATATACATAAATCTTATGCACATAGTAACAACACTAACCGGTTGTGAAGAAGGAGGATGAGCCGAAAGAAAGGAAGAAAATGAGAGAAGATGAAGTGTCCGAGTGATGGTCTTGACCGAGTGTCTTGTCCGATATCCTTGCTTGAACCGAGATCAAGGAGAAGGAAAGTGGTGTTTGTAGAGGGTTTCTAGTGAGAGAGATTAGAAGAAGTGTTGGTGTGTAAAATGAAGCAAGTGGGGAAAAGGGTGGGATTTATACAAGGGGTCACGAGTTGGGCTTGGGGGTTTCGGCCCAACCGGTTTCGGCTCACTAGGCCCACTCGAGACCGAGTGGCCCACTCGCAACCGCCCGGTTGCGAGTCATGGTCTCGGGTCGTGGTCTCGACTCTTATATATACATATAATACATACATACATCACATGTCATGCAAAAATCACGTTTCCATTTAATAATATTTATATACACACAAAATATTACAAGGTGATCGTTCGGAAAAACCTCGAGTGTCACATTATCCCCAAGTTTTAAGAACTTTCGTCCCGAAAGTTGAAGCAGCCACTGCCAAGCTAGCGTGTTTTAACGGGGTGTCACATCATCCCCCCGTTAGTTTGGAATTTCGTCCCGAAATTCGGTTGTAGCTTCAGTGCTGGGGTTTTCGTTTGGGAATAACTGGGGATGCTTGGACTTCATCTGGTCCTCCCGCTCCCAGGTAAACTCTGGGCCGCGCCGTGAGTTCCAACGAACTCGCACAAGGGGTATCTGGCTACGTTTGAGGGTTTTGATCTCTCGATCCGTGATCTCAATCGGTTCCTCAGTAAAGTGTAGCTGTTCATCAATCGTCAGTTCCTTAAAAGGAATTACAAGTGTTTCATCCGACAAACACTTCTTCAGGTTAGATACGTGAAAAACGTTGTGCACTGCACTCAGCTCTGCAGGCAGGTTTAATCTATAAGCAACCTTACCGATTTTCTCGGTAATTTCGAATGGTCCAACATACCGTGGATTCAGCTTGCCCCGTTTACCGAAACGGACCACACCCTTCCAGGGTGAGACTTTTAGTAGAACCCGGTCCCCGACCTGGAATTCTAATGGTCTCTTACGCTTGTCAGCGTAGCTTTTCTGACGGTCACGAGCTGCCGCCATGCGTTGCCTGATCTGGGAAATCTTTTCTGTTGTGTCTACCACTAGTTCTGGGCCTGTGAGTTGACTATCACCGACTTCCGCCCAGCAAAGAGGTGATCGGCATTTACGACCGTACAATGCCTCAAAAGGTGCCGCCTGAATGCTAGTGTGGTAACTGTTATTGTAGGAGAATTCCACCAACGGTAGATGCTTCTCCCAGTTCTTGCCAAAATCGATCACACATGCTCTAAGCATGTCTTCCAGGGTTTGGATGGTGCGTTCAGACTGCCCATCCGTTTGCGGGTGATAAGCGGTGCTCATGTCCAAACGTGAGCCAAAGGATTTGTGCATAGCTTGCCACAATTCGGAAGTAAAACGAGTGTCTCGGTCGGAAATAATAGAAGTTGGCACCCCGTGCCTGGAGACTACTTCCTTTAAATAGATTTCTGCCAAGGTAGAAAACTTGTCTGTTTCCTTAATGGCCAGAAAGTGTGCAGACTTAGTCAATCGATCTACTATCACCCAAATAGTATCATTTCCGCGTTGAGATCTAGGTAGCCCTGTAACAAAATCCATGGAAATCTGTTCCCATTTCCATTTCGGGATTTCGGGTTGCCGTAGTAGGCCTGCTGGTTTCTGATATTCGATCTTGACTCTTGCGCAGGTCAAACATTTGCCAACATAGGCTGCTATGTGGGCTTTCATGCCAGGCCACCAGTATGTGGTTTTCAAGTCGTGGTACATCTTATCTGCACCAGGATGTACCGAATAACGGGACTTATGGGCTTCGTCCATCACAAGCTCTCGTAGATCTCCGTAAAGTGGGACCCAAATGCGCCCTGCCACATAGTAGGCGCCGTCCTCTTTCTGTTCTAGTTGCTGTCTCGATCCTCGCAGGGACTCAGCCCTGATGTTTTCCGGTTTCAGAGCTTCAATCTGAGCATTTCGGATCTGGGTAGGGAGACTAGACTGGATGGTAAGTTGCAATGCTCGCACGCGCTTTGGTACAGTGTCTTTCCGGCTGAGGGCGTCCGCCACAACATTGGCCTTGCCCGGATGATACTTGATGGCGCATTCATAATCATTCAGGAGTTCGACCCATCTACGTTGACGCATGTTTAATTCCTTCTGCTTGAAGATATGCTCGAGACTCCTGTGATCGGTGTAAATGGTGCACTTGGTACCGTACAGGTAATGTCTCCATATCTTAAGCGCAAATATCACTGCTCCCAGTTCCAAGTCGTGTGTTGTGTAGTTCCTTTCATGTGTCTTAAGTTGTCGAGAGGCGTAAGCAATAACTTTCTCGCGTTGCATCAACACGCAACCGAGCCCATGAATAGACGCATCGCAGTAAACCACAAAGTCGTCCGTTCCTTCAGGTAACGAGAGAATAGGAGCACTGCAGAGGTTATCTTTTAGTTTCTGAAAGGCAGATTCCTGTGCTTCATTCCACTTGTAGGTGACGCCTTTCTGAGTGAGTGTAGTGAGGGGTTGTGCAATCTTTGAGAATCCTTGAATGAATCTGCGGTAGTAACCTGCCAATCCCAAGAATTGGCGAACTTCAGTCGGAGTCTTAGGGGTAGGCCAATTCTTTATAGAGTCGATCTTAGCTGGGTCGACGTGGATTCCATCCTTGTTAACCACGTGCCCAAGGAAATGGACTTCTCGAAGCCAGAAGTCGCATTTCGAGAACTTGGCATACAGTTGCTCGTTGCGAAGGAGTTCGAGGATAAGGCGTAGGTGCTGTTCATGCTCTTCCTGACTTTTCGAGTAGATCAAGATGTCATCTATAAACACAATCACGAACTTGTCGAGGTAGGGTTTGCATACTCGGTTCATAAGATCCATGAACACTGCAGGGGCGTTGGTCATTCCGAAGGGCATAACGAGGAATTCATAATGACCATAACGAGTTCTCAATGCAGTTTTGGAAATATCTTCATTACGAACCCTTAACTGATGGTAGCCTGATCGCAGGTCAATCTTAGAGTAGTAGCTCGATCCTTGCAGTTGGTCAAACAAATCGTCGATTCGCGGGAGAGGGTAACGATTCTTGATGGTAACCTTGTTCAACTCACGGTAGTCAATGCACATTCGGAACGTGCCATCCTTCTTCTTAACAAAGAGTACCGGTGCTCCCCAGGGTGACGAACTAGGACGGATAAACCCTTTATCCAATAGTTCCTGTAGTTGAGTAGAGAGTTCCTTCAATTCTGCGGGGGCTAGTCGATAAGGTGCACGAGCTATAGGCGCTGCTCCGGGAGCTAGCTCGATTTGGAATTCGACCTGACGATGGGGAGGGAGTCCAGGTAATTCCTCAGGAAATACCTCGGGGTAGTCACGCACTACTGGAAAATCTTCAATCCTCTTTTCCTTTTCCTGCGTGTTGGTGACGAGTGCTAAGATAGCGGTGTGCCCTTTTCGTAGACACTTCTGGGCTTTCAAGAACGAGATAACGCCGGAGATTTCTCCACTTTTGCCACCTTGTACAATGAGGGGTTTGCCAGAACGGCGAGGAATACGAACCACTTTCTCTTGACAAAGGATCTCAGCACGATGCTTGGATAACCAATCCATACCAATAACGACGTCGAAGCTTCCAAGAGGAACAGGGAAAAGATCAATACTAAAGGTCTGACCAGACAACTCTAGTTTGCAGCCTTTGACAACATGTGAGGCCTCGATGTTTCTACCATTAGCTAACTCGACGATATGAGGAGAACTTAGTAACGAAAGCGGACGCTTAAGCTTCTTACTAATACGTAGGGATACATAACTAGCATCGGCACCGGAATCAAATAACACAGAAACATAACGATCATCGAGTAGGAACTTACCCGCCACGACATTGGGGTCATTCCTTGCTTCACCAGCTCCAATCACGAAAGCTCTTCCTCTAGCACCATTCCCAGCATTGTTGTTCTGATTGTTGTTCCCAGCTCCCTGATTATTGTTGCGGTTCTGATTCAGTTCAGGGCAATCCTTCTTAAAGTGCCCCTCAGCTCCACACTTAAAACATGCCCGGTTGTTTCCCTGCTGCTGTTGCTGTTGGGGTTGTTGCTGATTCTGTCTTGTTGGGAACTGGCTTCTACAATCCTTGGCTTCGTGCCCCATCTTGTGGCATCGCTGACACTGGCCCTTGTTACATGCCCCATTGTGGTGCTTGTTACACTTGTTGCACTTAGGGTAGCTTCCCCGGTAGCCACCCTGCTGCTGGGTGCCTTTGTTGTTTTCAGTTTTCCTTTGCTGTGCTGGGGCCTGAGTGGGGTTAGCATCCTTGCTTTGACTTCCTTCCCACTTACGCTTGCTGTCACTAGAAGTTCCGACAGTAGCACTGATCCTTTTGGGCAACCTGCCCTCTTCCACAGCCTGATCAGTGAGTTTGTGAGCAAGTCGAACAATCGGCTGAATGGTAGTGTGGTTGGCTGAAGTTACATGGCTTCGAATTTCCGGAGCTAGACCCTTGATGTACAGTTCGATTCTTCGGTACATTGGTCGAGACATGTTTGGGCAAAGAGCAGCATAGTCATTAGACAGCTTGGTGTAGGTTTCAATTTCCGACCCAACCATCTTGAGCTCATAGTACTCGTTTTCAAGCTTGTGGATGTCATCCCGATGACAGTATTCATCCTTAATCATATCCTTGAAATCCTCCCATGCCGTAGCATTTGCAGTCTCCAACCCAAACATCTGAATCTGCGCCTTCCACCAAGAAAGCGCGCTTCCTTCAAGCGTAGCAGTAGCAAATTTCACCCAATTTGCAGGGGGACACTCACAGACAGCAAAAACAGCTTCAATTTTCTCAATCCAATGCAGAAGACCTATGGCACCCTCAGTGCCGTCGAAAGGGAGAGGTTTGCAATCCATGAAAGTTTTGAAAGTACACACTGGTGGTTGCGCAGGTGCATGCTGACCTGTTCGTGAGAAGCGAAGCGTATAGGTTTAGAGGCGAAAAGTCGATGTGGCGGTAGGATCTATACATCCTAAAACAACGAGCTTACCTATAGGGTGAGCTGCAAAAGCCGCAGCCACTGTGTTGAGCAGGTTGGTGAACTGAGCCTGCGTCATGTTAATGTTTCCTCTTCCGCGTCCACTCATTGTCTTCATAACCAGAAAACACAGTATGAGTGTGATGTCGTAGTGTAGCGAGAATGAGATAGAAGAGAGAGGTGTATCTATCTAGTTTAGGCACACTAGTCCGTATATCATAACAGGAAACATAAAGCAAACAAGTAATCACTGGTCCGAGCTATGAGGTCAAAAGTGTCGAGCCTTGCACTTGGAGTGTAGTGTCGTTACGAGTCACGGGTTATAGTCTGGTTTTCTCCAAAAAGATTTTCCCCTTTTTAAAACCAAGTTCACTATAACCAATGGCTCTGATACCAATCTGTCACACCCCCAAAATCCACCTGCGGATAGCACCCGCTTCGGGGGCGTGACTGACCAGGATCCAGCCACCAATTATACCGAATACTTAAGTTGATAACAAAAGTAATACTTACTATTCATAAGCCTAGCAAGTATTAAGTTCAGAGTTTAAAGTTTTAAGTTTCAAAACAGTCATAAGTAGCGGAAGCATAAGTACGGTAGTTTAAAACAAAGTTCATGATTCAAAGTAAGGTAACACCCAACACAAGGGTGAACAGACACTACACGTTCCCAAGCTGCAAGCTCCTTCGTCACTGGTTACCTGCAAAGCATGCAGTAAGGGGTCAACAATAATGCTGAGTGAGTTCACTAGTTGTCCAGTTTTAATTACCAAAAACTTTGTTTCACCGGTTAATTTATCCGTTTATACATGCCTTGGGGAGCTACCCCAAAAGTTAGCGACTAAACTGATTTTTCCAATACCGAACACTAGGTAACCGTTGCGTATCCGCAGGATGCCCCGATGTCAATGTTCTATCATCATTGACGGATTATCTGAGTACATTAGTTCACGACCGTCCCAAACCAGGGCACGGTGTGAGGCTGGTAAACACCTAAATAGCGCTATCAACTAATAACCCGCTCGCCTAACCCGGCGACTAATCGGTATTTGTAGTAGGGACTTGAGTGATAGAGTTCCGTTTAGTGCCGTTAGTTGCAATCCGTATAAACAGTAATTAACCAAAAGGTTTCCCAATACCCGGGAAGGAAAAGTAAGTTTTGTTCCCAATAACTAGGGAAGGTATGTAAATGGTATCCCCTTTTACCAGGGGATAGGATTGTTTTAGTCTCGTGTCCCAAACCACCGGGACGCATGCTTTTAAGTTGTGAACTCACCTTGGGTTGCTCGGTAGGTTTAGGTTACTTGTCAATCACGTTGGTCACCACGTCCTAACATGGTTACCGGTATAGGTCAGGTTCGGTGTACAAGCATTCACGTAAAACACATACAGGTACGTAACATGCATGCAAGTAAATAGTCATGGGTTATTGGGCCGGCCCTAACAGTAACGCAGTCAAACAGAACACAGCAACACGTAGTCCACTTAACAGATAGCCCAAGTTAACACAGAATGGCCCAATAACCAAAATGGACAGCCCACTCGCAACCAGCTGGTCTCGAGTCGCAACCAGGTGGTCTCGGCTTGTCACGCGGTGGTTGCGAGTCGCAACCGTGGTCTCGAGTTGTCACGTTTTGGTTGCGAGTCGCAACGGCGTGGTCTCGAGTCGCAATCTCGTGGTTTCGACTTGTCATGCTTTGGTTGCGAGTCGCAACGGTGCGGTTTCGAGTCGGAATGCTGTCGTTGCGAGTCGTAATCTGTCACTTTCATATACACGTGATGATGCAGATATGACAGTCCAAAATGTACCAAGAATTCAGGCCCATTTTAGGAAACAACCAATAATATTTCACTAACACTTTGCCTAATCTGAATGCTAGTAAAGATAGATCAAACTTTGCCATTTTTAAAACCTTCAAACCATATTCAAACAAGTTCTTCTTATGTTCATAGTTTTCTAGGGTTTTCATGCCAACATAAACACATATTTATGAACCGCAAATCACATATTTTGACAAGATCATGATGCTAAACAAGAAAACATACATTATATAGCCGAAAATCTTATGTTAAACATCAACATTTTGCAAGAAACAAAGAAGTATAGTTTGGTTGGCCATAATCATTCTTAATCTACCATTTCTAGTTACTTTAAGCATGTTTAGCAATTTTTCATACACAAGGTTTAACACACATAATCCAACTTCACAATCATCCAAAAATCATGTGTAACAATTTTTAACTAACCATCTTCTAGTTCATACAATATACATAAATCTTATGCACATAGTAACAACACTAACCGGTTGTGAAGAAGGAGGATGAGCCGAAAGAAAGGAAGAAAATGAGAGAAGATGAAGTGTCCGAGTGATGGTCTTGACCGAGTGTCTTGTCCGATATCCTTGCTTGAACCGAGATCAAGGAGAAGGAAAGTGGTGTTTGTAGAGGGTTTCTAGTGAGAGAGATTAGAAGAAGTGTTGGTGTGTAAAATGAAGCAAGTGGGGAAAAGGGTGGGATTTATACAAGGGGTCACGAGTTGGGCTTGGGGGTTTCGGCCCAACCGGTTTCGGCTCACTAGGCCCACTCGAGACCGAGTGGCCCACTCGCAACCGCCCGGTTGCGAGTCATGGTCTCGGGTCGTGGTCTCGACTCTTATATATACATATAATACATACATACATCACATGTCATGCAAAAATCACGTTTCCATTTAATAATATTTATATACACACAAAATATTACAAGGTGATCGTTCGGAAAAACCTCGAGTGTCACAGACAACAACCAAGGGAATGACGGCCGTACTGGAAACCCTCGCAACGAGTACAACAACACTGGAAATGATGCTCATGGAAGGGCATTTAGGATTGGTGTAGGCGGCACCAGGTATAACAACAATATGGCAACTTGGATGGGTAGTTATTCGCTTTGTCTCTATTCTGATTGACTCTGACACTTCTTGAAACCGAACCTGATGTGGAATCGACTGATGGCAAGTCAAATGAAACCTCATATATCCGTTGGGATGTAAACTCGACCTTGTGGGACAAGTGTTCGACGTCAACCTTCTTTCTGCTATCCTCGATGATTTGATGCAGTAGTTAGTATGGATTGCTTATCCATACATCACGCAGATACCCCCTGCGAGAAGAAAGCTTTGCGTACCCCTCTCCCTAGTAGGGAATCGTCATCTGTTCCAAAGTACCAGAGTTGTGTAAAGGTTAGTATCATTTCGGCAATAAGGGCCCAGAAGTGTCTACGGGAGGATTACCCCGCTATGTTAGCACTCGTTACTGATGCTAAGGCTAAGGAGAAGAGGATCGACCAACTTTTCGTGATTTCTCCCTATGAGCTACCAGAAGGACTATCAGGTTCACCTCCACATCGTCAGGTGGAATATCGGATCGGTATCATGTCAGAAGCAGCCCTGATTACTAGTATCCCTTATCGTCTCACATCAAGAAGGTTGCAGGAACTGCCTAGTCAACTTCAGGAACCGCTGGGCAGGGGTCTTGACGAATTAGCTCCTTACTTTGGGGAGCCCAAGCTCTACCCGTGAAAGGAAGGACGAGTCCTTTCATTCGTGAATCGACTACCATAAACTTAGCAGGGTGCCAGTCGGAAACCATCACCCATTACCTCACATTGACGACCTGCTTGGCCAGCTGCAAGGGTCAATCATCTACTCGGAAACCGACTTGAGATCGGGCAATCATCAGATGGAAGTCCAAGGGGAGAATGTTCCTAAAACGACATATCGAATGCAGTGCAGCCACTGCGACGTTGTATTCCATGACCTTTAGACAAATCATCACACCAGCAGCTTTATGGAACACACGAATCGACTATGCTTATTGATGACGTGTTGAATCATATTCAGGAGAAAGGAACATCATGGAGGGCAACTGTATCTTATTTTAGAGCTCCTGAGGGAGGAGCCATTACGTGTGAAGTCTTGTTAGATGTAACATCTGGGTTCAAGAGATACATTTTGATCACGTAACCAATGGAGTGGGTATACATGTGTATCTCGCTAAGATCCATTTTGTTAGAAACTGATCGACACCAAAAAAAAAATACCTTCGGGGAATACAACAATTTCTTTGGAGATCGCGCAACGTTAATCTATTTAGCACAGCAGGGTATTGTGTATTCGCGGGAGACAAAACAGGAGGACATCTTTTCAGCTTTTGAAACCCAACTCTACAATGCACGGAGCATCGTTTCTATCTGAGGGTACTAGTAATCTAGTGTCGGATCAGAGTCCTAGTTACACGCCGAAGCAACACGAGAAGGTTATGGCCTACATGGTGGATTAACCAGTAGAAGTGCACGACTCACAACCTGGGGTGGAAGCCATGACCTTGGATTTAAGATTGGAGGAATTACTTGGACGGTACCAAATGCATCACTTAGACCGATCACAAGGGCCTCCCGTGTATCGTTGTTTCGAAAAGAGCTAAAGCATGCGATGACCCCGCTGGATGGAACTTTTGACTGATTACGACTATGAAACCTGAACGTGCACGAGCTTTGCAGGCCACTATCGACTCTAACTTACCTGATCAGACTCGCTCTGTTCAAACTGGAGAACTGAAGGAAGAGGATTTTCAAGATTGACCCATGTTTTTTTTTTGGGTAAAGGGTTACCCCGGTAAAATTTTATTCATCAACCAAATATAAAAAGTGAGGAACTATGTATTCCTCAGTTCTCTAGCGTGATATGCCACTACTTGAGTAACCACGCGCATACAAAAAGAAAACGCTAAAAATAAAAACAAAGTCTACACGACAAAACAAGTAGTCAAACTACATCGACCATCTTTCAGCTTCTTAGCCGCATTCGTCTTGTTCCATAAGCAAAGCTCTCGGCAGCTTCCATTCGAGCAACACTTGATTCACATGACTAGTCCTCCTAAACTTCATTGTGTGAAGCTTCATACGAATTGTTGTTAAAATCACCTCAATCAGTAGAGTTGCATTCGTTTTCTTCGTCGAAAACAACCGGTTATTTCGTTCCTGCCACACGAAATAAGTCGTCGCCCCAACCACTAACTTGCCAATGATATGATTAGCTCATTTGGATTCAGCATGCTGCAATAGATAATCAAATATATCCTCCCAGTTCTCTTCAATAGATCCCATGTCAGCTTTGTCACGAACCCCATTCCAAATCTGCGATGCAAAAGCGCACTTAAAGAAGATGTGTTCATGAGAGTCAGGCCCCGACATGCATAAAGAAGAACACATGAGGTTATAGTTCGATCCCCATCTACTCATCATATCCTGAGTTTTGAGTTTTTTGCAAACGAGAAGCCACATTAGAGACGCATGACGTGGAATAGCCTGAGGGAACCATACTATACGAGCCCAAGGAGCCTAATCCTGCATCTGGCGAATATCATCCCAAACGACGTAAGTACTATACTCCATGTCAGCTCCTTCCCTAGATCTCCAAACAATCCTATCTTGAGCTTCCGAATTTAACACAACATTAGGCAGATTCTCTAAGGCTGGGAACCGGTTTACCCATGTGTTCGGCCAAGCCCACTCTCCATTCTGAACCATATCCGCAACCGTAGATGACATATTGAGACCCGCACTTGATATCATTCGAGGAGTGATGAATACATTTAACGGACACAAGTTATTCTATATATCGAACCATACCAGCGTATTAGTACCACTACCCAGCTTTATCCATATGTGTTTTCGAATGGTTGGTCGAAGTTGCAACATCTTCCTCCACCTCCAAGTCACATTGTTCCGAAAAGGCACATCCCAGAAACTTCTCTCTTGGATACGATAAGAATGAATCCATTTTACCCATAAAGATTCCATATTCGTAAGAAGACTCCAAATATGAGCTACCATAAGCGCATTATTCATATCATAAAGTTTCCGAATGCCCAACCCACCTTCGTTCTTAGGCAGACATACACGGCTCCATTTCACCTTCGCTTTACCCTTTATATTGTTTCCTTGTGCAAAAAGAAAGCGTCGCATCCTATCTTCAAGGTCATAGATGATTCGTTTTGGCAAAATAAACACCGACGCCCAATAGACATGCATTGACGATAACACTGATCTAATTAATTGGAGTCTACCCGCAAATGATAGACTTTTTGCTTTCCAATCAGAGATTCTTGATTCCATATTTTCTACAAGCTTCTTACAATCATTATAGATCAATCTAGTATAGATTAAAGGAACACCAAGATACCGAACCGGCAACACACCTTCCTCGAACTGCATTAGACTACGAATCTGGTCTTTAACATAATTAGGAACACCACCAAAAAAGACCGTGCTTTTATTCATGCTAGGAACCAAACCCGACATATTCTTAAATAAGTTCAAGGACTCGAGAATAACAGAAGCTGAATTTGGATCACCACGAGCAAACAAGAACAAATCATCCACAAAGCATAAGTTAATAATCCTTTGTTTTTCGCATTTGTGATGGAATCTAAAATAAGCCGATATATCCACTTGGTGTTGAAGAATCAATGTAAGAACCTCCATTACCAAAGTAAAAAGATATGGAGACATAGGATCCCCTTGACGCAATCCCCGCTTCCCCTTGAAATATCCATAAAGATTACCGTTGATAGCTAACGAAAACGTAGTAGACGTAACACATACCATAACCCATTTAATCATCGTATGGTGAAAGCCAAATCCCCGAAGAGTATTTTCCAAGAAACTCCAATCAACCGTGTCATAAGCCTTCTGAATGTCAACTTGTGTCATAAGCCTTCTGAATGTCAACTTTAAAAGCACACCTCGGAGGCCCATGATTACGATGGTAATTATGCATTATTTCTTGGGGGAGCAGAATATTATCAGAGATTTTCCTACCCGGAATGAACGCTGACTGATTAATGTTGACAATATCACATAGGCCCTCCTTAATGCGGTTCGTGATAATCTTACTTATGCACTTATATAGTGTATTACAGCAAGATATCGACCTATAATCCATAACCGTGGCCGGGGTCTTTATCTTTGGAATAAAAGAAATCACCGTGTGGTTAAGCTGTTTACGAAGTTTACCATTCTCAAAAAAATCCTGCACCGCCTTGCATACATCCTTGCCTACGACATCCCAAGCGTTTTTTGAAGAAAACAGATGTATATCCATTTGGAGCAGGCGCTTTATTCCCAGCAATAGAAAACATCGCCTCTTTAATTTCAGCTTCAGTGACACTACGGACCATGTTATTCGCAGTAACAGATGACAACGTATGACGGAAAAGCTCCGGATTAGGGCTGGCTACGACGTTACCAACACTCCCAAAAAACTTTTCAAAGTGATTAACCATAATCTGAGGCACCGCTCCCCCCTCGTGTAGATTACCATCAACATCACGAATTGAGAAGATTCGGCTCCGGTGATTATTTGCTTTCACAACATTATGAAAGTATTTTGTATTAGAATCCCCCAAAGAGAGCCATTGAATCTTCGATTTTTGTTGCAAGAACGAACTTTTGTCATGAACTGCATCCTTGTATTTCTGTAATAGAATACTATGCTTAGCTAACAAGTCTTCATTAGCCGAATCCTGATCCATCGCAAACTGACACTCATCCAACTCCTTTCTGGCCAGCTTCACATTCTCGTGAATATTTCCTTGTTTAAAAAAACAATTTCCGAAAGGGAGTTTTTAACATCTTAAGCTTAATGACAACTTGATACATGCGGACACCCGGGATATCTTTACTCCAAATCTGATTTATTTCTTCCATAAAACCATGCTTGTCAGCAAGTAAATTCACAAATTTAAACGGTTTAGGCCTTTCTCTTTTCATATTCGGCAGCTTCAAGATACATGGAGTGTGGTCCGAAACTCGACAAGCATGGAAATAGGCTCCAGCATTAGGGAAACTTGTAATACAATGAACATTGCACCTGATTCGATCAAGTTTTCTAAACATTCTCCCACTTTTTTGCTGGTTGTTCGTCCACGTGTAGTGTAGGCCCGTGCTATTAACATTGAACACTTCTATGTCATCAACACATTCCTTAAACTCGCGAGTACTAATATTATGAGTGGACGACCCTGTGCTAACGTCATCATGAAATAAAGACGCATTAAAGTCCCCCAGAATAACCCACGGTTTATCTCGCATAAAAGAGCTATGCCTCCCAAGATTTTGCCACAAGTCTCTTCTTCTTTTGTATTGATTATCCGCATAAACAAAAGAGCAAAATAAAGATTTACTGTCTAGTTTAAAAATAACTTGAGTGTGAATGACCTGATCAGTTAGCGACGGGACCATAACATCGACCACATTTGGATCCCAACCTAGCATGATACGGGTTCCTTTCTCACAATGAGCTGCATTCGTTTCCCAAGACCATGAATGACAAACTTTTTTACATACGTTAGACACATTAGAAGAGTCAACATGTGTCTCCATAATTTCACAAACCTGTAAATGATTATCCACCACCACTTGACGAACCTCCTTCTGTTTGAGGGAGCGGTTCAACCCCCTTATATTCCATGAAGCTAGGCTACCCATGGGATCCCGTTATACTGGGTGTGCTTGCACCCTCAGAAATCTTATCACTCTTTTTATCCATGAACTTTGGAATGTCATTTAGTAAGTCATCAACATCAGTATCATTGGTAAAAAAGTCATCCGTTGTGTGATTTCTCCTTGTCGAATTCAACCGATCACCTGCGTTAGCTCTTCCACTATCCTCTTTATCTTGGTTTTGCGTTTTTTCCTTTCTATTACCTTTCAAACCCACCGAACTTGAATCCTCTACCTGATCGCGTAAAGCATCAAAAGAGTTTGCCGTTTGAACTTGCTGCTTCATAATAGTTTTCGGTCTGGGGTTAACCACCGGCCGGTACACCATCTTGGACTTTTGTTTATTAATTTGAATTCCTTTGTTGATACCCTTATTTGATTTTTTCACAGCTTCCTGGAAACCCTCACCATCCTTTCCATTCCCCTCCTGTTGATCTGGTTTAGGTAACTTCGGACACGAGTGGACATCATGTCCAAAAACGCAGCAATTATTACACCTCAATGGGACCCAATCATAGTCTATTTTCACCTCAGCTTTAGTAAAACCTTTTCTGTCAAGCAAGGGAATTGCCATAGTGATGCTTTTCTTCAGCTCCGACTCCGCATGAATTTCTATCAAGGCCCTTGCAAAACTACTACGGCCCCATGATTCAACACACATAGTTGCCGTAAATGAGTCTAACATCTTCAGTGTTCCAATTTTCGAAGCTATGAGACTAAGCTCGTCCTCTGTAAAAGCTGCCAATGGCACATCATGCATCTTAACCCACACCGGGATAGAAGTGATGTCCTCTTTCTCCACAGTCACAGAAGGCGACCATTCTTTTAAGATTATAGGCACGTTTCTGATCATCCATGGCCCTTCTTCCAGCAACTTATCCATCCCTTCCTTCGATTTAAACTTAAAGAAAAAGAATCCTTTAGCGTTCATCATTAATCTTGTCAATCCATACTTCACCCAATTATTCTTCACAAAATAGTCCACTACTGGAAATGTAAGTCTCTTTCCCAAAAAATACCCATAGAGGGTGTTAGCATAACGTTCACTTACTTGCTTCACCGATGATAATGGAATTACAACATTAGCCCCTTCCATAGTTTCACTATTCTCCATGGTTCGGAAATTGACTTTTGCACTTATCTTCTTGTTTTGACCACGTTAGCAAACTATGGCGGCCTTGAATTCTCCTCTACCGACAGTGGATCAGCCACAAAAGTCGAAAAACTTGGAAAAGATCCTGACAAGTTCAGCTTTTCCCTAGACATATTCTGATCAGTAGGGTTTTCATGGAATAACTTTGTGTGTCCCCCCATATAATCATGCGTAACAGGTTTTGATATGGCCTCCAACCCATCTAGAATCGATGGGTTGTTAGTTGAGTACATACCTCTCCTCGGCATCCCCTTAATACCTTCAATGTTTGTAACTCTTAATCCAATACCTCGAATAGGGGCAGTACCTAGCGTTACTTCGGCTTCTTCACTCACCACATCAGGTTTGTTAATGTTACCAGCAATATTACTCAATTTCGGATACCCATCACTATCAAGAACTTCAACTCTCTCCATAACCACGTAACTTTCACAACCATGCAACAACCAAAAAACGAAACCTGCTGCCCACAAGCCTCAACTGTCACAAAACCCTAACCCTTAAACCCTAGTATTAATCTTCAACCCTTAATC
Source organism: Helianthus annuus (assembly GCF_002127325.2). Taxonomy (NCBI): domain Eukaryota; kingdom Viridiplantae; phylum Streptophyta; class Magnoliopsida; order Asterales; family Asteraceae; genus Helianthus; species Helianthus annuus. The sequence goes on along the minus strand of NC_035444.2, from coordinate 136,733,374 downwards.
AATTAAAACAGTGTATCGATCTAGCGAAATTAATCTCAGTTAACCGCGATCAATAACAACTAAGTTAATCAATCAGGGTATCAAATTAATGGCTAGGGCGGCGATTAATCAGAAAAAACAAGACAAACCCTAGATTCAAATCGGTCACAACTGCTAACTAGTTCGTTATAGAGATTCGAAATATCAAATCTCTAATCACAAAATGTTATACAAATGATCACAAGATAAACTAGGGTTTCAGGAAGCACCAATGTTGGGCATGGAGAAGCAACCTTTGGCAAGTCGGACGATATTTGCTACCTCCCGGAACGAATGTGGATCTCCTTATACGACAACTATAGAGAACTTGTGTTGAGCAAGGCACACCGGCCTCGACATTCTAGTCAACGGGATCTTGATGGAATATATTAAGATCTAAGGATCCTGTACTGGCAACTGGGCTTGAAGGCCTACACAGCAAAGCATGTGAACGATGTTTGACTTATGCGAAAGTCAAGGTGGAACATCAGTAACCTTTTGGGTTGTGTCAGTAATCAGAAACACCTATTTGGAGATTAGAACAGACAGCCATGGATTTTGTCACTAGTCTACTTACAACTCGAAACGGAAACATTGACACCTGGGTGATCATTGGTGGACTCAAGTTACCAGCACACTTTCTTGCAATCAAGAAAACGGACGAGTCTTCACAGCTTGTGAATGTTCCTCTGAGAGAGGCGGCTTTTAGGTATGAGGTGCCAACACCTGTTACCATTGATGTTGTGCTATACCTGATTGATACACAACACCCTTGGCTCACATCTAGACTTGAGCATTACTTAGCACTGTAGAACAATCAGACAAAGTAACGAACCATCCTGACACGCGAAGACATGCTGCGAGCATGTGCGTGATTGATTTTAGTAAACGTTTAGGAAGGACACTTATCTTTGGGTGAGCTCTACTGCAGTCGTTACCGTATTTAAATGCATACAGCTCCGTTTGGGGCATTGCACAGATGATAATGCCACCCCCCTCGTGGGCTGAGGCGGATGGCAACTTAATCACAGGTCCAGGACTTGTACTCGAAACTCTTAGGAAGATTATTTAGATTGGAAATCGTGTGGTGACAACGCGTGATCGCCAGGAAACCTGATAACTTAGAAAACACCGGGAGTTCGCTGCAGGCGAACGTGTCATATTGGAAGTCTCACCCTGGGAGGGTGCGATACGCAATGGGGAAACGTGACAAGCTTAGTTTGTGGTATGCTGGGTCATTCGGACTTCTAGAACGAATTGGTGATGTGGCTCACAAACTCGAGTTAACTGACGAATTAGATAACGTTCACGATGTCTTTGGTGTCTCGAATCTAAAAGAAGCGGTTGTTCAATGAAACACTTGTGATACCCTAAGATTAGCGACAAGTTGCAGTTGGTTCAGGAACCCATTGGAAACATGGACCAGGAAGTCAACGTTCATTAACATAGTCAGATCTCAGTCGTGAGAGCTCCTTGGAACACAAGGCGTGGACCGGAGTTCACGCGGGAACGCAATGATCGGAGTAAGCTCTAGTATCCTCAGTTGTTCAAACGGTTGTATAAACTTCTGATATCGCTGGCGAATTTCGGGACGAAATTCCCTTTCAAGTTGGGGATGATGTGGTACCCGTGGAAAACCCACAGTCATCCTGATTGAACACTTTACTGTTTTGGGTTACTTATCAAATTTCGGGACGAAATTTCTTTCAAGTTGGGGATGATGTGACCACTCGCATTTTCAAGATCCTTTATTTGTACCCTAATTGTATCAATTGATTTCACGAGATAGTTTATGTGTTTATTATACATGGAATGAACGTATGCATTGTTACATCTCGAATAGTTGTGTGGTTTTCTAGTCTTGGATCATCGAACCGCACACTCCCTCATTTGGTTGTTCACTGGATCTCCGCCCACACACTAAGCAGGCCCAGATCGCTCCAAGCCCAACCCAGCCTATTTAGTATACAACTTTAGAGATGGGTGCGCATGAAAACCCTTACCATCCATTAGCAAACCCTAGATTCTCCCCACACCGGACGACAACCCCAACCTCGTCTCTTGGCGTCAATGGTGGTTCTGGTAGTGAAACCCTCTCTCGGCTCTAAACACTCCCGCTCACATCATCTAAATTGGTAAGTTTGTTACCACAGTTTGATTTTGGTATACATGTCTGCGTTTACTAATGAGACATTATTCTGAATTACATGATAGATGTCATGGCTTAGGGTTATTAAAAAGCATTCGTGGACTTGTTGAATGTATGAATTATATTTCGACCAATTAGGGATTGATATGGTTACGTGAACCAAGGGATGAATCAGCTTGAATGTTAGTGATTCTCATGAAATTGGATGCTTATGTGTGATTGGCTACATTCCTTATATTACAGTTTGGTAGCATAGGAGTAATGAAAAATTGTATTTTTGGATTAATGGGAACAAGATGTCCTACACGTGATTCCAAAAGTCCTCCTTGCATGCATTGACTTTTGTATATCTCGACTTAGAAAAGTGTATAAGCATGTGGGTTATAATCGGCTGTTAACAATAGTATCCAGTTGCTTGTATGATGCCAATGTCTATTAAATATCTGAAATGAAAATGGCTGTTGTTGTAGTTACCTTTTGATTGTCTTACATTTTTGTGATTTATAAACTGATAAGTAAATTGATAAGTAATTGCGAATTAGTTTGCTGTAAATGAGAATTAGAAGTATGGGCTTCTTGTTTTGAAACTGATGTTATACGATCTGAATAGGACTTGGTGGACTGTAGATTTATTAGGATAATTGTTGTTGCTGATGAACTGGTTCATGACGAAACATAGGGAGTTTTGTCAAACTGATTTACGATGAAACATATGGTGTTTCGTCGGAGGGTTATTTGGTCAAGGTGGGGACTTTCGTCGAGCATGCCACTGTATTAATCATGACAATGTATGTCAATGTTTGTGCATATTATTTGAAGTGTATGCGAGCCAATTGTGTATGTGTGTAATATGTTTGGGCTGTTACTAGTCTAAACTGTGAACAAGTATTAATAATTGAGTCAGGTTTATGAATTGAATTGGTAAACTAGTACATCTACAATTTGTGGACTGAAGCCGTGGTGGGCTGTTACATGTTAAGTGACTACTCGATGACACTAGGTGAACGGATTAGTTATCATGACTTGAATTACATGTGTGTGCTACGTGTGCAATCAATGTGCATTATGTGAACAAGGAATACGTGAATTAACCGTACGTGAAAGATGTAGTTTATGTGCACCTGAGACTGACTGTTATCGGTAACTATGCTAGGACATATTTGATCAACTGTTAAACAAGAAACTAAACCAACCGAGCAAATCAAAGGTGAGTTCATCTATTGAGCATGCGTCCCGGTGGTTGGGACAGTCAGTGGGTATCCCGTGGAGGGATAAGTCTTTTGGGTAAAACTGGGATGTTGGATAATAATCTCACCCTATCATTCTTAAGTCCTATCTTTTGTGTTACCGGGGAGGTAACGAGTATTAGTTGGTAGCGCTACTTAGGTTTGGCACCCTCACACCGTACCGGGGAGGACGGTTGTGAACTAATGACCCAGTCATGCCCAGTGTTTTGATAGGAGCACTGGGGAACGGGCAAAACATACATCAGGAGCCGTCTTGTTCAGTATCGAGATATTATCAACATTACTTTCAGATTTGTAATCACTGAACAGAATTAAACACTTGGTAACTAACGTTTTCGTAAAACTATGAACTCACCAGCGTTATCTGATACACTTGTTGCATGCTCGCAGGTCGTTAGATATCTTGGTCTGGGAACTTGCTGTCTGGAGTAGCTGGAGTGGTCATGGGTCGACTGGAGGGACTCATGTGATTGATTATTGCTGTTATACATTGGTTTTGAACAATTTAACTTTGGTTTACTATTTGCTTCCACTGAACATGTTGGTTTTCATTTAAACTTGTTGATGACATTTTTCATTAATAATAATTGGGGATTTTATTTATAAACTTGAATGGGTTTAGTGTAATTAGTGGCTCGTTGATGGCATGTCACACGCCTAACAGGGACATTCCCTAGGTGGTATTTTTGGGGGTGTGACAATTTATGCCTGAGTTTATTTCACGCTCCTGTTACCCGGTTTGCGTTTATGTTTAAATTTAATTACGACCCATTACCCGGGCTCGTTATTTTAAGGTTTCATGTTCCAGTTACCCGGTTTACGTTTACCTTTATATTCAGTTACGTCCCATTACCCGGGCTCATTATTCTAATGTTTCACACACCCATTACCCGGTTGTCGTTTACATTTATGTTCAATTGTGTCCCATTACCCGGGTACGCTATTCTAGTGTTTCACGCTCCTGTTAGCCGGTTTGCGTTTACATTTATATTAATTACGTCCCATTATCTGGGCTCATTATTCTAATCCGTTCTAGTCAACCATGGCTCTTTCGTCCAAAATGACTAGATCCAAGGATTTCCTTGGGTCACTTATTTCTACGCGTGTCATACTTCGTTTTTATGGTTCTCGCGAGAACCATGTATACGAGTATGCCTGTAAGGTTTCTTGACCTGAAGGACCCTTTAACTCTTCTCATTAACCTCGTCCTTACTACATCGGACGTATATGCGCTTGTTATAACAAGTTAATGGTATCATGTGTTTACTACTTACTTGGCTAAGGTAAACAATCAATACATGGTATGCGTGAACTTATTATAATTAACACATTACCTCCCATGTAAGTAAATTCTCGGTTCATGTCTGTATCTTCGATTTTATTTGGTAAAACCTCTTTTTATTCTTACTTAACGATTGAGGATCATGTAAAAGGGGCTTGAGTGTGAGAAGTGTGAGAAATATTGTGGAGCTTTCCGATTTGTTTTTTTAAGATCCTTTAAGAATCTATGATTTATTTGTCATCTCGTATAAATCTTCAAGATCGCAAGAAGTTATCATCATCATTGTAACACGGTTTCTTTTTTGTTCTGTGCAAAAATCTATTGTGTGGTGTTTTAAACCTGCATTCATGGTGTTATTAACCTGCAGTACAGTATGTGTTCTTTGTATGTTCTTCGTATGGTGTTTTAAACCTGCAGTCCAGTATGTGTTCTTCGTACATTCTTCGTATGGTGTTTTCAAAAGCCAGCATTCATGGTGTTTTAAACCTGAAGTCCAGTATGTGTTCTTCGTATGTTCTTCGCATGGTGTTTTAAACCTACATTCATGGTTTTTACACTTGCATTCCAGTATATGTTTTTCGTATGGTGTTTTAAACCTGCATTCCATTAGGCTTCCTAACATGCTATACGTAATTTTTTATATATATAAATATGACAATATGGTACTCATATTAAAGATAAAAAAAGCTCGTTATTATGGTGTAATTTATTTTTAAAAAACATTACGAATAAAATGTTATTGATGTTCAAAAAACATGGGCGGAACTTGCATGTGCATTAAAGTTGATGGCAGTTTCTTTATTTGAAAATACCATATGAAAAGACACTATTACCCCTAGTCTTGCCAAATTAGTCAAAAAAATAAAACATAATTTACATTTTAAGCCCTTCTTGATCTCAACCATTACCTACAAGATCTAAGAACTTAAAACACTTCTTACACTTCTCACAAAGCCACCCGTTTTTACACTAAACCCACCCCTTATTTAACAATTATTAGTTTTACCAATTTTGATCTCAAAACATATAGAATTTTTTATTTTATTAAACTTTATACAATCACATTCATCAATGTGATCATTACTTTTCCTCGATAGGATCTTATTGAGAATGTCTACTTGGATGGTCACTCACATCCAAGTTTATTAAATCTAAAATCTTTTGCATATATGTTATTCATAATTGTGAATAACACATATTTCCCAGCCAAAACATCATCCTAGATAGGTATCCCATCCAGGTTTCCCAAGTCTTATATTCCCGTATGCAACCGTCATTCATTACTTGAATTTTGCATAATACCGTTCATACAATAATAAAAGTGTGCACCTGGGTGATACTTGCCCTAATGGGCTTTCATTGTCGTTCGACCTTTATTCATTATCATTACTTGATTTAGGTCATTGGTGAGCATGCTCTACTTGTTATACTTCGGACCATTATTCATTACATTGGTAGATCATTAGACTCCTGCCATTCTACTGAAACGTTCACAAAAGATTACTAACATTAAAATTACTAAGTGCTTGTACTTTAGTACAAGGCTTTCTACAATACTTGTTAACACAAGTAATTCGCTAACCATACCATTCTTTTACCAATTCATTTGGGTTAACAGGCATTCACACGATAGCCCTATGTGTTATTTATAACAACTTTCATCCATACTAGACCGTTATGAATCATAATAACTTACCGGACCACGCGACCAAGTCTTGAACGGAACACTTTAATTCCTTAAACCTTGAGCTCTGAATACCACTTGTAACACTCTAGCCCATTTTATATAATATTTTAGAAAAAAAAAGGATAATTAGGTCCCAAATTTGATTTTTTACACGTCTAGGTTAACTGACAACCTAGACGAACCGACATAACTAATAACTATACATAGTGTAGTGTTATAATGAATAGAGTTTAATCCTCTAAATCCTCATCGCGCATGATCATGCTTTAATTAGCCCGAAGGGATGTTCCCGAGGAAATGGTAGCTTAGAAGTGTTCGGTTATTCGTGTGCTTGGTCGTCCGTCTGTCCGGTTCCCTCTTTAGTGAAAGCCTGTCATAAACACTAAAAAAAATTGTGTTTAAGTTATATGGTCAAATGGTGAGTAATCGAAACATTTGAACGAAAACATTAAGCACAATAATTTTTTGTGTCAGCCTCCTTAGCCAGCTGGGTCAGGTTTCCACCCAGCCGTGTCAACTGAGATGTGTCTTTTTCTCAGCACCCTTACCTGACCGGGTCAGCTCTTCACTTGGCCGTGTCAGCTGAAAACGTTTTTTCTCTTCAAATCACTCTTACGGTTTTGAAGTTAATTACCCAACCGATCCGTTAGGATGCATTTCGCATTCTAGCTCATGACACCTACTTTTTATCATAATTTCATTATATCTTCCACCACAACTTCCTTTGTGGTGGGTTATTCTAGGAAAACCTTTATATTCCAATTTTACCCTCTGGTATGACATTTTACCAAAATGTCCCGTTTAGAGACATAAATCAATTTAGTCAATTTCCGCATAATAGACATGCCCTTAACTCAAATGACCATTTTACCTAAAATGCTAAATGCATTTCATTTGGGTTAATCTATTACCCAAATTTGACCCATCCCTCTTTAGTCGAGCCATAAGCCCCTACTGAAAGCATAACCTTTTATACATACCTGGCTCGAGTCAAAACCATTGAGTCGTTATCCGTACCTTGCTATGGTTATTTCTTTCCAATTCGTGGCAATGCATGCCTATACATTAAGCTTACCTATAAGTATGAAACTTGACAAAACAAAGCATTAAATACCGGGTTCAAATGGCGATCACCATTTGACCCGCATGACTCATTAGTCTTTTTAACCATTCTTGGTTCGCTATTTTTTTAACATATAAATCAATCTTTATATGGTTTATCATCAAAATTCATTTTTTTTACTTGTTTGATGGGTTTGGTTCGCGTCAGCAAGTGTTTATCACCAAAAGTCATTTTACTTGTTTGACGCGTTTGTTCGCGTCAGCAAGTGTTTGTCACCAAAAATTCATTTTTACTTGTTTAAGCCGTCTGGTTGGCGTCAGCAAGTGTTTATCACCAAAATTCATTTTTACTTTTTTGACGCGTTTGGTTCGCGTCAACAAGTGTTTATAACCAAAAATTCATTTTTACTTGTTTTACCCATTTGGTTGGCATCAGCAAGTGTTTATCATCATAAGTCACTTTTTTTTATTGGCCAATTTGGTTTGCGACATCAAGTGTTTATCTCATAATTCACCTTTTTACTTTTTTGACCCGTTTCATTTGTGTCATAAAGCTATATTTTGAAAGTTCATTGGTTTATCACCAAAAACTCATATTTACTTGTTCTACCAATTCGGTTCGCGTCAGGAAGCCATATTTTGAAAGTTTATTGGTTTATCACCAAAAACTTATATTTACTTGTTCGACCCATTCGGTTCACGTCAGAAAGTCATATTTTGAAAGTTTATTGATGTATCACTAAAAACTCATTTTTACTTGTTCGACCCATTCGGTTCATGTCAGAAAGTCATATTTTCAGAATTCATTATGTTAATCACCTAAATGTGATTACTCGCCATTTTGCTCGTTTGACCCATTATGGTTTTACACCATAGTGTCGTATTTCTGAAATTATTTATGTTAATCAATTAAATGTGATTACTCGCCATTTTGCTCGTTTGACCCGTTTGGTTTACACCATAGGGTCTCGGCTTTAACAAATCCTTGATTTTAACTGTCTCCTTTTCATTTAAAAACAAAGCTTCTAATCTAGGAGGTGTAAGTTTTACTTACTTTGCGTTCGATCATGCTTTCTCGCATCTTTGACCCGCTTGACTCATTCCTTTCCAAGCTCCCACCTTGCTTGTCAAGAGGCAAACTATCATATAAATCCAAAAGATGGTAAGACTAGTCATCCTATACCATGACCATCACCTTATGGACTTTTGTACCATCTTTTTCATTCAAATCTACTATAGGTCAAAAAGCCAAACTGCCAATTGACTTATAAAACGCACTAACAAGTTCAATAAAACTTATTTAGGCATATTTCAAACATTTAGTGGGCATCATTTCTAGGCTATCATTTTAGCTAACTTTGTCATACAACTTACCATGTATCTATAAGATAACACTTTTCTAGTCATTTATTCACATTCATCTTCATGATTTCAAGTTCAATGACTAGTATTTATAAATCAACCCTAGAAGGTTCAAAATCTATAATCATGTTAAAATCCATTTCATCTATTTTGAGAGTTTTGATCTAGAACAACCACGCACATGCTTTCTACTTATATTTCTATTCATCTCATGTTTTTAAACCAAATTTACATATTAATTCCATCATATTATCAAGACCCACTTTATGACATATATGAACTCATACTTAAACCTCTAAATTGTCTAAGTATTTCACATATACTAGCATGTATGATGATCATAAACACAAATACATCATCAATTTCATCATGTCATCAAAACCCACTTAATAATCAAAACTCGTCATATGTAAATCTACCACATACCTTATGTTTAAATGGTGCTAGAGGGTTAGAATCTTCAAACATGTAAGGAAATCACTTGGATTTTAGCTTGCATCTCACCAATTTTGTGAATTGGAGTTTTAGAGAGGATTCTCCTTTCTTTCTCTCAATCTCGCCTTCACACGCACACAAACATACAAAAACACCGAGTTTTGAATTCTCCATTTATTTTACTTCTAAAGTTTCTTAATTGCCAAACTTTAGTCCCCTAGGTTTAGCTATAAACTTATTTTTAGCCTTATCCTTTTTATCTCTTAGTATTTAACTCCACTTCTAACTAAGTTAGATAAATTAATTTATTTTTGTTACTTGGCATACATGAAAATGTACTAGTTAATAATCTTGGGTTTTGGGCGCTACCGGGTATGACTGACCCGTCTGAATTTAAGTCTCAGTAACCCGAGCCATTTAAGAATTTACTTTCTAAAAACATTCATTCACTTTAATTTAGCGTTAGTTTTACGTATTTAAAATCATAACGCTTATGGGGTTAACTTGTACCACTAATGGTATTTTTCCTGCTTATCCCTAGTTGATTCGGTTTAATTATCATGTCCGCTTTTGGGGTGTTACACTCAACCATTGATCTCTCAAGATCAATGACTCAAAACTAGGTGATGACCTTTTTTCGTAAATATAAGGCTATGCGGCATGGTAGAGGCTCATCCTCGGAGGATGACCCGCCACGTAATCGCCACATCATAGTCATTAGAGGATGCCCCTCCAAGGATTAAACCATGGAAATGGATGTTGGCGCATATTTCGTATGTCCGCCACTGTGCAAATAGCCTAGATAGAGCATGTGTTGAATATTGTATAGAATAGTGTGAAATCCGTTACGAACTGAAAAGGTTTTGTGATGTAACAGTCCTTTCATACGAATGGAGTCCATTCGTACGAATGGACATTTTAGTCCGTTCGTACGGATCCACAAGACACACACCAGGTCAGTACGAAGGGGCTACCCAGGTTCGTACGAAGGGGCTAGCTCTATATATAGAGGTGTTGGGGTCTATATACCCAGGTTCAACAGGCTAATGAAGAGTTTTATACTCAGAAAAACAACAACTATAGGCTAAAGATGTTTCAATGAAAACATGCTTTACAAGCGATCAAATTGGATATGTTGGTCGCAAATGTCCAAATCTGAAGCCTGTTGATGTGGAAAAGAAAAGGAAAGTTGAGGTTAAGGCACAGAAGTCAAACAAGTTTCAATCAAAGCAAACTTGGAAACCAAAGACACCCAAAGTTGTGCCACAACAAATTTGGAAACAAAAAGTTGATGTTTCAGAATCAAAACAAATCTGGAAACGTATACATGATTTGTCAAAACAAAACATTCAAAGTGATTCAAGGTTTTATTAAAGAAATGTTTTAAAAGCACAAATTTAGGTGGTCAAAAAACAGACTTCTTTGAATGATAAAAAGAAAATCGATTCGACCAAGAAGGTTCAAAATAAGAACGAAAAAGTCTTTGTGAAAAATGATAAAGATTTTCCGAAGTTGAACAATTCGTATTGTGTGACAATACCCAAGGTCAAATAGGCCTGGGTTGCATTGTTCTAGTAATTGAGTTGTAGAATGTGCAGATGCTCCAGAAGATAGTTGAATGTCAAATCGGATAGCGGAGCAGCCTGGCACGAGAGGCGGAAAATCCCTGAGGATGAAAAATAGGGAGGGTTGGTGTTTTTGTACATAATAAACTATAAATCAAAAACCCTAAAAAAATAAAAATTTTAGAAACCAAAAATATGTTTTTATTGTGTCAAAAATTGAAAAATGAAAAATATATGTTTGTTTTTAAATTTGTTAAAAATTAAAACTTTTACAAAAATTGTTGATGGACTACGCCGAAACCTCACGGCTGAATAAACATGATTAATTTCACAAATGGTTGAAAATGGTTTTAACATTGTTAAAAATCAATGTGTTGTAAATCATGGCGGTACTTTATGCAAGACAGAGCGTGTCTAAGCAGAAAATGGATGGCGAGATGAAGCTATCTGCATAGGTTATCAATTTTTTATTAAATTTTTTAGATTTTAGGGGGAGTAAGAATTTTGAAAATACAAAAACATTTGAAAAATTGAAAAAGCCAAAAACATGAAAAAACTGAAAAGAGTTTTAGTGTATAAAGAGGAAATGATAGTACATCAGTAGACAGTCACAACATGCTAAAGATATGGAAAGATAAATGTGATAAACGGTCTCACTAATGATATGCCAATATGTTTTTACACATTTAGTAGATTGATTTTGAGATATAAACCTAAATATCAATAGCTTACTTATCTCATGGGGAACATCTCTCAGATATATGGACTTAGTACTCTGAAATTTTGTTTGAGAGATTACCCGATTCTGAGATATTATGTCTTTATACTTACTGATATCTGGGGTATTATTCTTGGTCTTCTGATTTTGCGTCAGCAATGGCCTAGACCGTGTATAATACTTTGCGTGCTTAAAAAGATTTCCCTCTGCATAAAAATTGAAAAATATCAAAAGATATATATCAAATGTAGTTGTAAAGAAGATTCCTAGTTGGAATACACCTAAAGTCGAGCCTTCATCTCTTTGACTGAGCTCTCAAGGACTCGCACTAACCCAGAGTACAAATATCAGTATAGTATATTCACCCGTAAGACTGAATCTAGGGAATCTTGATGCGGGAGTATATTCTGAGGTGGGATACGCGAATAAGTTAAGATCTTAAAAACACTAAATCTCGTATTATAAATCAGTTGAAGTTTGTTTGAAAATTTAAATGGATCAGTATACTGACAATCTAAGTGAATCTTTTAGAACTTAAAGTGTTTATAGCTCAACGGTGCTAGTGATTTGTCATAAACTAATATAATTCTCTGAAGCAAACTCAAACAAAAATATGTCTATAAATATTTCTTTATTGCTTTTCATTAAAGAAAAATTACAAAAAGATTTTCAGAGTGTTTTAGCATAAACTTTGAAAAAGACAAAAAGATTTTGTTTCTACTTTATTTTCGACAACCGATGTCTGAAAGTTGAGTTTCAAAATCTAAGTATGTTGAACATGTTTATGAAAATAAACAAGTTCATTAATTTGAAACTTGAGTTTTTTAAATGAAAATTCAAAAACAGTTTGTGAAATCTCCAAGGTCATTAATTTGGACTTGGAAGATCAACTGGGAGTTTTGGATGCTTAATTGTTAGATATAGTTATTTGATAGGGGAGAGAACCAGTATGAAATCATGGAGTTTTAAAACTGTCAAATGGTTTTCATAGTGCGAGATTTCGATACTGTGATATATTAATCTTTAATTGTCAAATCTTTGTGAAAACCAGATTACGACCCCTATAGCTGAAACTAAGGGGAATCTGAAGACAAGCTCAAAGAAAGGGGGAGCTTGTAGAGATAGAACCAGGTGACGATCCTAAAAAGCCGCTGGAAGCTTAAAGAAAGGGGGAGCCCGGAGAAAGAGTCAACTGAAAGGATATACTGAAGCAGGAAGCAGATTCAAAAGGAGCTTGAAGAGCTAAAGGGGAGTATGTGGTTCTGAAGATGTCAAAACTTCGTGAAGATTCGGAGAGAGAGAAGATAGAAAGCTACGATATTGACTGCGGCAATATCCAAGGGGGAGTTTGTTAGTGCATATGTCTATCGCTTCCGTCAATCACGTATCGTAGCCGAAAAATGTTCTAGAGATGGTTTAGAATTGTAGATATTTTGATAAGGAACAAAATTTGTTTAGAAGTCTAAGGTTAATTAGGTGTGCATCATTAGATATAAGCTCATCCTTATAAATAGGTGCATGTGTTAGCAAGGATGAGCTCACCCTATAAATAGGGGAGGAGTGTAGAGCATTTAGAGGTTTTGCACATTTGAGAAGCTAGAGAGAGAAAGTTCTACACAAGGTGATTCAAGGTGTTGTAATTGTTAGATCTTTAATAGAATCATCATTATATTACATTCTCGTGTCTGATTCACACACGTACACGGATTCCGCACGTGATATGTGTTCTTCGCAATCATCGGGAAGTAAGAATTCAATTCGGAAACGCACGTTCAATGGAGGATGAGCCTACCCCCACCAACTTAATTTTTTTTTAACTTCATCTACTTTTTTAACATTTATTAAATAAGATATAAAAATAAATTCATTAATATTAAAAAACCAAACATTACATAAGTTTAAAAAAAACATAACCTAAAAAAAATAAAAATCCTAAGAACTACCCCACTTTTTCATGATTCTTTCTTGCTTTTTTTAGGATAATTTTCTACATCGTCTATCATTATATCCCATTCTTTTAGTTCATTTTTTTCTTTGTTCAACCTAACCTTTTCTTCCACCACGCGTTCCTTCGCCTTTACCTTTTGGGTCGTGACCTTCGTGTACGCTTTGAATTGGGCCATAAACGCCTCCATCTTGGAACCGCTTGCAGCTTGTTTTTTAGCCGCCTCCTTTTTTGATTTGTCCCGACCCGTGGGACGTTCCTCCTCTCGTACCGCGTACTCTTCTTCGTCAAATTCGGGCTCATCGTTTATATTAATTTGACATCGTGCGTCCGAGCCCCCAACACTAAAACTATCTCCGAGGTTTTTTTCGTTTAGCCATCTCAACCTCATTTGAAGGATAGTAGTCGGGCACTGCAAAAACCTGCAAAAGCGTTGACAGAAAATTGAGAGGATGACCAACTCGGTTCCATTGAAGGATAGTATCCGGACACCACAAAAACGTTTGGGTTTGGGTTGTTCTGGTTGTTCGGGTTGTATGGATCCATTGTAAAAAGTAGAAGAATGTTTATAAAAAAGTAGAAGAGTTTATAAAAAGTTGAGAGAGAGATGGGGTTGAAGTTGGTAAAAAATGGGGTGTTTGGGTTGTATTTATAAAAAAGTTTGATAATTTTTTGGGTTTCGAAATATGGCCGTTAGTTTGAATATGGAATTTAAATTATTATTTTTTGTTTTCCAACGGTAAAAATGCCAACAGTCCCTTTTATTGTCTTTACATGCCCGTCTCAATCGTCTTAGGGGCGACGAAGACGACGATGCTGGGGGCGAAATGGTGTTTGGGTCGGCGACGGGCCAGGCCGAGCTCCATACCGTCCAGCCTAAGGTTCAAACAATTGAAGAAACAAAGAGAGAAAGTGTATTCTGGTCCTTTCTCACTTGAACTCTTTCCCCCATGATTTTCAAACAGCTATAACTTTTTCATACATTAATATTTAAAAAAAAATCACATCGTATTAACGTGCTTTTCATTCTCTTTAATTCGAGCAGCCTATTGCTATAGTTTTCTTTGAAAAACATACATGATTTTGAATACTCATTATGTGATAACGGGATTTTGAATACCCAGCACATGACTATGTGATTTTGAATACTGATTATGTGATTTCCTTATAGGATGTGAAACCGCATTAAGTGATTACGTACCAATAGTTGACTATACGTGATTACGTGATTTTGAATACCCATTTCGTGATTACGTGATTTCATTATAGTATTTTATGTGAAACACACAGAGTGATTACGATAGGAGCATAATTGTAATAAAATTAGTTATAACAAATCATATTGAATGCGTAATCAAGTAGTGGATTTATATTGAAAGTGTAATCACGTAATGGTTTATGTTGAATGTGTAATCACGTAATGAGTATTCCAAATCACGTAATCACGTATTGGACTAACGTGTATTCAAAATCCTGAATTTTTTTAAGAAAACTATAGCAATAGGCTGCTCGAATTGAAGATAATGAAATGCTCGTTAATACGGTGTATTTTTTGATAAAAATATTAACGTGGGAAGTTGTTTCAAGTAAGAAAGGACTAAATTATCCTTCAAACCAATGTCACTTGTCCTCCCCTCCTTGTCTGATACCTTTCTAATGAAAGTTTTGTGTTGTATAGATCCTTTCTCCAAATTACATATGGGTAGTCGGTAAAAGAAACTACGGTGATAATATTGGAATCATCTTAAGATAATATATTTGAAAAAATAAGACTATCAAGGATTAAAAATTGGGTGTTGCTAAATGCACTCCCATTTTTTTTAATTTCATGGGTTGCACTTCCCCCCTGAAGTTTGTAAATAAATACAATCAACCCTGTATTTTCAATTTTTTGAAAATTTATATTAGGACCGACCAAGTTGAACGTTCTTGACACGTATTAAAAATTATACCAATGTCATTGAATAAAGTATTTATTACAAAAAAATTGAACGGTCACAATGATATAAAACGTAATGATATAAGTTATGAAAATAATTTCAAAAGTTTGTTCTAGTAGGAAGCTAGAAAATATCAAACCAAACAAAACTATAGATCGCTCTCGCCAAATAAAATAACGCCACCTATTCGAAAAACAGAAACCTATTTATTATTATTAACTAATTAAATGTCAAAACTAATTTATACATGTGATAAAGAGTAAATATGAACTCATTATAGTCTTAATCTTATTTTTTTTTTGAAGTATCGATTCATAAATGTTAATTTCAATTCAATTAATGGTTTTATTTGATCTGAAAATAAGAGAAATACGAGAAGTGTGTTATCTTTCATTTATCAACCACACACACATATATATATATATATATATAGGTAGAGGATCCTGTAAAAAGTGCTCAAAGTGTGAGAAGAGTGAGAAGTGTATTATAACACTATATATAATACTATATAACACCATATAAACACCGTATAACAATATGTAACACCATATAATACCATATAACACTTTATAACACTATATATCATTATATAACAAATATAACATTATAGGTTGTCAAATAGCATGTCTGTGATAGATGTATAGTGTTATATTTGTTATGTATTGATATATAGTGTTACATAGTGTTATATGGTATTATATGGTGTTACATATTGTTATACGGTGTTTATATGGTGTTATATAGTATTATATATAGTGTTATAATACACTTCTCACATTTTAGGCCCTTTTTACACTATCCTTACCCTATATATATATATATATATATATATATATATATATATATATATATATATATATATATATATATATATATATATATATATATATATATATATATATATATATATATATATATATAGGGTAGGGTTCCAGCGTGAACAACCTCCCAAGAGTGAACTGCGTGAACAGATATGGACCCTTGATTTCCTTTTTAGTTGTTAAGGGTAGGATTGTAATTATATAAAAAATTAGATTTAAATTATTATTTTAATAATTGAATTAAGTTACATCTTTCCTAATTTAAATTCATTATCCACATTATGTTTATTTATTAATAAGATAATTATCAAAACAAACAACAAATCACCATATTTCAATTTTAATTTTTATTTCAAATTTCATCACTAGAATTCAAATTTTGTTTTTTAAGATCCACGTAACCTTCATATTTCAACGGTATACACATGTGTACTTGGATATAAATAGAACAGTACACATGTGTACACAGCATCGTACATATGTGTACAGTAATTCACAGGTGTACATCAACATTCAATACAAAAAAAAATTCTGAGATATCACAAAAACAGACGATATACACATGTGTACATCGCATTAAAAAGAGGGCAAAATCAGAATACACATGTGTACATCGCATTTTAACAAATAAGTATTTTAATAATTGAATTAAGTTACATCTTTCCTAATCCTTGATTTGATTTGTGACAGATTTATGCAATCAATTTAAGAGGATAATTGATTACTTGATTTGTGAGAGATTTATGCAATCAATTTAAGATTGAAATTACACATACCCTTTTTGTATTTAATTAAATGAAAAAAATTAACCAAATAATTACCATCATGCCACTCACTTTAATCTCAAGATCATAAAAATCAAGGGACCAGATCAGTTCACGCAGTTCACTCTTAGGATTTTGTTCACGTTTGAACCTAATCCTATATATATATATATATATATATATATATATATATATATATATATATATATATATATATATATATATATATATATATACAATGATGGTAGTCAAAATATAACTGAAAATTTATGTAGTCAAAATGTAACTGAAAACATAATAATTTAGGAGGAGAATTAGGAGGGAATATATCTGTATTTATAACACTCCCCCTCAGATATATATTATTATTTATTATACAAAGTTAATAACATACTTCAGGATCATATTAAATAGATACTTCAGGACCTATATAATAAACTGATACTACTGGATCAGTTGTACTGCCTCAGTAAAAACCTTACTAAAAAAACCCATTGGGACAAAACATAGTTAAGAGAAAAAGAGTACAGTGTGTAAAATTTTCCCCTTGAATTCAACAAACATCTTTCAATCTACGGAGACCAATCTTGTGTGATAGTTGCTCGAAACTGTTTCTTGGTAAAGATTTTGTGAATAGGTCAGCTAAATTTTCACTTAACTTGATTTGGCAAACATCAATTTCCCCTTCTTTCTGCAAGTCATATGTTGAGAAGAATTTTGGTGAAATGTGCTTTGTTCGATCACCCTTGATGTAACATTCTTTGATCTGAGCTATGCAAGCAGCATTGTCTTCATAAATAATTGCCGGCTCCTTCTTGATCTGTTCTAATCCACATGTTTCTTGTATGTGAGTAATCGTTGATATCAACCACACGCATTCTCGACCAGCTTCCTATAGTGCAATTAGTTCGGCATGATTTGATGACGTTGCTGTAAGTGTTTGCTTAGTTGACTTCCAAGAAATTGTTGTGCCACCATATGTGAATACATAACCTGTTTGAGATTTTGCTTTATGTGGATCTGATAGATATCCAGCATCAGCATACCCAACAAGCTGGGACTTTTGATCTTTCCGGTAGAAAAGACCTAAGTCTTGTGTCCTGCAAATATATCGGAATATGTGTTTTATTCCATTCCAGTATCTACGTGTTGGTTTTGAACTATATCTTGCTAGTACATGTACTGAGAATGCAATATCAGGTCTCGTGTTATTTGCAAGATACATAAGGGAACCGATCGCACTTAAATACGGTACTTCTGGACCAAGTACTTCTTCGCCTTCTTCTTGAGGGCGGTAAGGATCCTTTTGAGGATCTAGCGGTCGGACAACCATGGGTATGCTAAACGGATGAGCTTTGTCTATATTAAAACGTACTAACATCTTCTGGATGTAGTTTGACTGATGGACGAATGTACCGTTTCGTAAATGCTTAAACTGCAGGCTGAGACATAATTTTGTTGTGCCAAGGTCTTTCATTTCAAATTCTCTCTTTAATATATTAGCAGTTTTCTCTATCTCTTCAGGAGCTCCGATGATGTTTATATCATCAACGTAGACTGCTACTATAGTGAATTTTGAGAGTGACCTTTTTATAAAAATACATGGACTGGTTACATCAAACTTGTATCCTTCTTTATCGAGATATTCACTAAGCCGATTGTACCATATACGGCTAGATTGTTTAAGACCATATAAAGATCTTTTTAGCTTTATAGCACACATGTCTCGAGGTATTGATTTTAATGCTTCGGGCATTTTTAATCCTTTAGGGATTTTCATGTAGATGTCATTTTCTAGTGTCCCATACAAGTATGCGGTGTCGACATCCATAAGTCTCATTTGAAGTCCTTCTGAGATTGCAAGGCCAATTAGAAATCTAAGGGTTATCGCATCCACTACAGGGGAATACGTTTTCTCATAATCAACTCCTGGGATTTGGGAAAACCCTTGTGCTACAAGACGTGCCTTGTATCATACAATCTCATTCTTTTCATTTTTTTATAGCAAACACCCATTTATAACCTACTGGTTTGACGTCTATGGGTGTTCGGACTACAGGTCCGAAAACATTTTGCTTTTCAAGCGAACCTAACTCAGCCTTTATGGCCTCTTGCCATTTTGGCCAATCAACTATCTGCATACACTCTTCTAGAGTTTTAGGTACATAATCATTTTCATTGATTACATCCGTTGCTATAGCATATGCAAATATATCATTAACACGTGTTTCATTTCGGTTCCATATTGTACTATTTTGTACATAATTGACAGAGATCTCGTTTTCGTTTTGTACCAGTGTGTCTTCTGGATTTTCATTTTCCTCTGGAGTTATATTTGTCTCTTCTGGGACATTTACCTCTTCTAGGGTTTCATTTACTAAATTTTCACCAACTGATTTATTCTGCTCTTTTCGCTTACGTGGGTTTTTATCTTTGGAACCTATTGGTCTCCCACGTTTTCTTTGTATGGTAATCACTTCTGGGATTACTTCAATTCGAGCAGGTGCATTTGATGCTGGTATATTTGACTTTGTCACCCTATTTGTGTCTGTGAATGCATGTGGTAATTCATTTGCGATTCTTTGCAAATGTATAATCTTTTGGACTTCAGATTCACATTGACCACTTCGGGGGTCGAGATTCGATAATGATGATGCATTCCATGTTAACTCTTATGTTACCAGTCTTTCTTTAGTCTTATCTCCCCCTAAGACTGGGAATACTGTCTCATTAACTGACAGTCAGCAAAGCGTGCTGCAAACATGTCACCCATTAATGGTTCTAAATATTTAATAATAGACGGGGAGTTAAAACCGATGTGAATGCCCAGTCTTCTTTGTGGTCCCATAATGGTACGTTGTGGTGGTGATATCGGTACATATACCGCACAACCAAATATTTTGAGGTGGGACAGATTTGGTTCTCTTAATCGGATTAGTGCAGCAGCATGTAGAATAGCATGTCCCCATGCAGAAGATGGCAATTTGTATCTCATCAGGAGAGGTCTAGCGATTATTTGTAATCGTTTAATTAATGATTCAGCTAAACCATTTTGTGTATGAACATGAGCTACTGGATGTTCAACCTTTATTCCAATCGACATACAATAATTGTTAAAAGCTTGGGATGTGAATTCTCCTGCATTATCCACTCGTATGGTTTTAATTGGATTTTCAGGGAAATGAGCTCTCAACTGTATGATTTGCGCTAATAATCGGGCAAATGCTACATTTCGGGTGGCTAAAAGACTCACGTGTGACCATCGCGATGAGGCATCAATTAATACTAAGAAATAACGAAATGGACCACAAGGAGGATGTATCGGCCCACAGATGTCCCCTTGGATTCTTTCCAAAAATGAGGGGTTTTCTTGTGTCAATTTAGTTGGTGAGGGCCGAGTAATGAGTTTGCCTACAGAGAATGTTGCACATGATAAATCTTTTGATTGTAAGACTTTTAAATTCTTAGGAGGGTGCCCATTTGCGTTTTTAGTTATTCGCCTCATCATTATGTTACCTGGGTGACCTAGTCGGTCATGCCATATTGTGAATGTGTCTTTATCTAGTAACATATGGTTACTCACCACTATGTATGCTTCAATAGGAGTAATATTTGTACAATATAATCCAGAGGATAAAGCTTTTAGCTTTTCTACAATGGTATCTTTGCCATTTTCATTTGAAGTAATTTGTAAGTATTCAATATTATTTTCGGATGTTGTTTTGAGGTGGTAACCATTTTGTCGAATACTTTTAAAACTAAGTAAATTTCGTCTTGATTTACTAGAGTAAAATGCATCATTTATAATTAGTTTAGTACCCGATGGTAATTTGATGCTTGCTCTTCCAGAGCCTTCTATAAGATCACATACACCAGAAATAGTACCAACAAGTGTCTCTGCAGGAGACAACTCAGAGAAAAATTTCTTATGTTTGAGAATAGTGTCGGTAGTACCACTATCTACGGGACATTCATCACCAATGATAGCTTTATTGGAGCTTGTAAACATATTTCCTAGATTGATGAATATGTGGTGGAAGTAGAATTCCAAAATAGAGGTGAGAGCTAATAGTGATAGTAGAACACCGCTGTAGAAGCAACCAAAACAAGAGAAATCGTCAACAAGCAGAATGAGTTAGAGCAGGGTGCTGATAACGTGATCTGAAAATGAGAGAAATATGAGAAGTGTGTTATCTTTCATTTATCAACCACATATATATATACAATGATGGTAGTCAAAATATAACTGAAAATTTATGTAGTCAAAATGTAACTGAAAACATAATAACTTAGGAGGAGAATTAGGAGGGAATATATCTGTATTTAAAACATTATTCACTTATTATGTATTATATTTTTGTTTTGATGTATATTGTATATACATCAACAGTTCGATATATAAAGTGAGATAAATGAAATTTAGTTGTTAAGCACATCCTATTTTTATATAAATAATATACAACAACATGTAATATAAAAAATCTTCCACGTCAAATTAAATTCTTAAGAAGAATCAAAATCATCTGTGTGGAAAAAAAACTTAAAATAAACAGTCAACAAATAATATAAAACAAAATCATCCAGGTGAAAAAAGAAACAAAATTAAACAATACAATCAAGAATTGATAAAAAACAAAGAGGGAATTAACAAAAAAAAACCGTAAACAATTGAAAAAAAATAATATATAAAAGATAAAGAATGGAATTTAAAAAATTATAAAAATAATATTTTTTAAAAAGGAGATATAAAGAGTAAAAATAGATGTGCATTTTGTCACACCCTATAAATTTAAGCAAGGATGTCGAAACAATTTCAAAATTCCATCCCTTTCACCCAAAAAGTTACCTAACATTTCTTTCATTTTAATAAATTCTTTTAACTTATTATGTCTGCATAATCAAATTTAATTAAACATTAGGTCTGTGTCATCAAAAAAATATCTTACACGATATTCATGTGTAGGATCGGTTTTGACTCCGAAACGATTGCGTAACCGAACGTGTGACGTGCGGAATCCGTACACGAACGTGACCGAACACACGAGACGTAATATAAACTGTGATTCTATTGATCAGATCTGAAAACGTACAAGAACCTGAATCACGATGTCACTTTCTCTCTCTAGTTTCTCTCTCTAGCTCCTATCTTCTCCAAAGCTCTAAAGTGACCAAAGTTGCAAAAGTTTTAAACTCTAAGCCCTAGAGTTCTATTTATAGGCCAAGGGGCAATAAGCAATCTTTCCTTATTTACAATAATGCCACCTTACCTTTTAGTAACAAGATATTACACTATAAACACTAAAGTTCTTCTGTTTCTGCTACGAACGGAATTGACGGAGGCGATAGACATTACTGCACTAACAGACTCCCCCTTGGATATTGCCGCAGTCAATCTCGTAGCGTCTTGTCTTTCTCTTTTTCTCTTTGAGTCTTCTTGAAACTTTAACACGTTTTCATCAACGTAGACTCTCTTTTGTTTGAACAGAATCCCCGTGGATCTGTTTTCAGCTTCGGCTTCTCCTTTCTATAGACTCTTTTATTCGTCAGGCTCCCCCTTTCGTCAAGCTTCCGTGCTTTTGGGATCGACACCTGGCTTTCCAGTTACAAGCTCTTCCAGGAACGATACCTGGCTCTTTGCACGCTTCCGTTTGTGTTGAGCTCTTCTTCAGACTCCCCCTTAGACTCGGCTTTCGGGATCGTAGTCTGGTATAACATCTGCAACACTCAGACATTTATAAGTAACAACGTTTTGAACATTCAATTTTCAAGAAATCGTAATCTGGCACTATTCAACTCTCTAAATCACTCCCCCTATCAACAATCTTTACAGATTTGGCAGTGTTAAAGAATCCAACTCCCTCACAGTTAATCGTCCAAGTCCAAACTAATGACCTTGGAGATATCACAAACTGTTTTTAAAATTTTTGATTTTAATTCAAGTATCAAATTAATGAACTTGTTTTATTTTCAGAAACACAATCAGCTTACTTAGATTTTGAAACTCAGCATTTCAGACATCAGTTTATCGAAAATAAAGCAGAAATCAAAATCTCTTTGTATTTTCTGAAAATATAAAGCAGTAAAAAAATATATACAAACATATTTACAGACAATATTTTTGTTTGAGTATGCGTCAGAGGATCATATCAGTTTTTGACAAGTCACAAGTGCCGTTGAGCTTAATTACACATTAAGAATTAAGCAATTCACTTAGATTGTCGATATACTGATCCACTTAAATTTTCATACAAATTTCAACTGATTCAGGATACGAATTAGATGTTTTAAAACTTAAACTTAATCATGTGTCCCACCTCTTGAATATACTCCCGTATCCAGAATCCCAGATATTCAGTCTTACAGGTGAGTATACCACAGATGATATCTGTAAGGGGTTAGATGCGAGGGCCATGAGAGCTCAGGTCGATACTTCCGTATACGCAGAGAGATGACGGCTTTGACTTTTCGGTGTGTCCCCTTTAGAGGATCTTTTGATTACAGCAGCAGCGACTATCAATTTTATTTTTTCATCAGCTTGCTGAGGGCGATGCTATGTTTCAAGCATTTGCGGAAAGTATTATTCGGGGACTAGGTCAGTACTTCCATACAGCAGAAGTCCCAGAATAATACCCCAGATATCACTGAGTATAAAGACCTAGTATCTCAGAATAAGGGACCTTTCAAACAAGATTTCAGGGGTTACCTATATATCCAAGTAGTGTTCCCCACGAAATAAGCAAGTGTTTGAATTTAGGTTTATATCCCGAAAAAGTTTACTAAGTGTATAAAAACCTATCGACATATCATCAGTGAGACTGTTTAACGCTATTTAATCATTACAATTCTTTAGCATACCGTAACTGTCTACTGATGTACTATCATTTCCTCTTTTTACACAAACTCAATTTTTGAATTTTATCATGTTTTTGGCTTTTTCAAATTTTCTAATGTTTTTGTATTTTCTGACACTTTTTCTCCCCCTAAAATGCAAAACCATTAAAGGAAATTTGATAACCGATGTAGATAGCTTTGTCTCGCCATCCACGTTCTGCTTCTCGTGTACCGAATTACAGAAAAACTAACATAAAGTACCCCCATGATTTACAACACATTGATTTTAACAGTTTGAAAACCGTTTTTCAATCTGGTGAAAGTAATCATGTTTGTTCAGCCGTGAGGGTTTCGGCGTATTCAATCAACACATATTTTTGAAATTTTCTATTTTTTTGACAAAAATTAAAAACAAACATATTTTTGGTTTTTTAATTTTTCAAATTTTTAGGGTTTTGAAAATATTGTTTATTTATGTACAGAAAAACAAACAAACTCCCTGTTTCAACCAACACAGGGTCCAGCAGCCTCTGCTTCCTCTTCATGTGCCAGGCTGCTCCAACTTTCAATCTCACAATCTTCAGTATTCTTGAGCACCTGCACATTCAACTAATTGAATTACTTGAACAATTTAGCCCAGGTCTGGTGGACCTTAGGCATTTCAACACAATAATTTTCATTCAGTGCTGGAAATTCATTGTCATTTTTCACAAAAACTTTCTCAATTTTAACTTCAGCTTTCTCATCTTTTACCGAATCAACATGTTTCTTAACACTCCATGTTTGACCTTTCGGTGTACCACGTTTGTAAAAATGTGAATCTTTTTGAACACTTTGGTTTTGAACAACATTTTTTGGTTTCCAAAACTCTTCGGGTTTTGTCATATCAACTGATGTTTTCCAACTTTGTGTTGTTCTGAATCTGGGTGTGTGAGAATTCCAGGTCTGTCTTGAATCGAACCTGTTCTGGTTTGATTTCCAATTTTGATTCGAAGCAAACTTGTTTGTGTTGTACCTCCAAGTTTGTTTTGAATCAAATCTGGTTGACCTTTGTCTCACAAACTCAGATTTTTGTTTCTCAGAATCAATCTTCTTGTGGTCAACATCCACAGGTTTTAGATTCGGACATTTGCGTGCAAGATGTCCTTTTTGATCACATTTGAAACATGTTCTCATGGACACATCTTTGACTTGTGGTTTTTGCTTTTTCTTTTTAGCAAAGAACTCATCATTGGACTGTCTCATTTTGAGTTCTTTTTCTTCAGCTAAACTGTTTCCTTGAACAAAACTCATTTTAGCCTGCTAATTTGGCGTCTCATTTTTGTTCCGATGTTGTTTCTTCTTATAACCCAACCCAGCATTCATGTTTTTCTTTTTGAAACCAGGTTTGTTATACCAACCTTTATGACTCTTACCAACAAATTTTGAAATCTCAGACTTCTCAATCTCAACCATTTTGAAAAATTTGTCAACCTTTTCTGAAATCACATTCTGAATCAGGAATAAAACATCTAAGAATAATTTGTCTGATCCAATCATGGTATAAACCAATCCCTTTGAATCATCATTCAAATTTTTCTCGAATTTTGTGTTTTTCAGATATCCATCATGAAGATTTCCTTCATCTTCATCCTGTGATTCAGATTTACCTGTAACAATCGACTCTTCTTTCAACACACTTTCAACGACTTTACCTACCACCTCTGAATCATGAGAATCATCAGATTTGGAATAGGTTATGTCAATGTTGTCTTGCAATTGGTCTACCATGTTGAAAGCTTTTTCGACCTTTTCCTCATCATAAAATGCAAACTTTTCCGGTGGTGGAACTTGATGAAACTCTGAGCCAATGCCTTTCTTGTTCTGCTCAGACTCACCATCTCCCGGTTTTATATTGAAAATTCATTCAAGCACATATGACGACACGTGGTAACTTTTTAACTTGTTGTTATCCTGTTCTAAATCAGCAATCTGTCGCTTTCACTTAGCAACATCCTCAATATAGGAATTAACAACATCTTGTTTTATAGCATACATTCGTTTAAGCTCTTTGGTTGTTTCAGAAAGATAATTCATTCTAGATTGAGCATATTTCATTTCATCTTTTACTTTATCATATGACTCTTTAATAACATGATATGATAATTTCATTGAGTCATATTCCTTTTCCATTTCTTGACAAGCAATTTCTTTTTGTTTACATCCATTTTTCATTTTCAAAACATCTTCTTTCAAAACTTCATTTTCTTTTTCTAACTTTGTACATTTTCCTGAAAGTTTTTCATCATTTTCGTTAAAAACCTTTTCTTTTTCTAACATCTCTTTACATTTTTCTTTGAAAATGTTTTCAATTTTTGTGAATTCAAGATCTCTTGTTTTGAATTGCTCATCTTTTTCAGTACAAGCTCTGCATGGTTCCATGCATTTCTTGCACTGTTCAATTGGTTTTAAGACTTCAAAATCAGAATGTACCTCAGTGTTTGGCACTTCGGTGTTTTCAGCAGCTTTTGTCTGCTTCATCTCAGCATCATTCAGCTTTTGTTCAACACTGACTTCATCACCAACATTACCAGTTTCTAGCTTCTCATTCTTTTCTTCTTTTTCTTCTTTCTTCACCTCTTCTTCAATCTGCTGTTCTTCAGTAACAGCTTTCTTAACCTCTTCATTCTCCTCAACGTCTTCGTTTTTGATTTCCTTCATAGCTTCAACTTCAACAACTTCTGTTTTAACCTCTTCAGCAACTTTCTTCAAATTATTCACCATCTCTTCAACATTCTTCTTCATTCTCTCTTCATCCCTTTTTCTCAGACATGATAGCATGGCATATCTGATCTCCTTTTTCAAGCCTTTTAGCATATGTGTCATCTTTCATCACATTTCGATAATATTCGGCTCTCATTGGGACTACGAGAAGAACATCATCAAAAATTATGTCTTTCATTGGAACAACCGGTTCTCCTTCTCTGTTGTAGTAACATTCTCTCTTCTTATCCCATCTTCGACTGCTGACAGCATTTTCATACTCTTCCTGCATGTCGTCCATTCTGTTGTAGACCACATTTCTTTCTTTGTAAGTCTTTTCACTCAAGATCTCTTCTCGAGTTCTCTCTTTGATCTCAACTTTTTCTTCACGGATTTCAGCAGTGTCTTTGTCTTTGTTTTCATCTTGAATCTCAGCAACAAAAACAAACTTTCTTTCCTCTGTCATAGTTCTCCCATGAGCTGTTTTACGAACATTCTCTAAACGATCTTCTTCTGGACAAATATCAGACCAATCATAGCCTTCATCATCGTAAATTACAGCATAAGCTCTTGACTTTTCTTTTGGTTTATCTTCAATTAACTTTGGCTCTTCTCTGCTTCGATGGTAAATCGCCTTTCGATAATAGTCATCGTTGAAAGGACGTTCATTTCCTTCAGCAACTTCAGAGTTTCTGCATTCTCTTTTGAAATGACTTTTTTGCTTGCATCTGAAGCAGGTCACTTTGGATTTGTCGAATCCAAGCTTTGTTGACGCACCTCCAAGCGATTGTTTTCCGGTAATCTCCATATACCTCTGAGCTCTGCGAATGCAACTAGCTAAACACCAACGGATGTCAATGAGTTCCATCTCTTCCGGATCAATCTGGTCGTAGTCTTCTTTGGTCAACTCAGAGTTTCCAATTTTGCCAGCTACAAGACCTTCATATGACTCCAGAACCGATGCAAGAAAACTCAGTTGCTGCTTCACTGCATTGATGCTCATTGCTGGAGAATTCTTCAGTTTAAGAGCAATGTTGCACAGAATTTCTTCAGTTTCATCAGAATTTGACTTTGAAGATGAATGATATCCAGAATGATGACTTGTTGACGTTGTTGGTGGTTCTATCATCTTCTCACCACTAAATGCTGTTTTTGGTGAACCAACGCCTTTGTCAGAAGGTACACTGCCTTTGTAATACAAGCCCACATTCTGTTGATGTGAAGAACCAGTCATCTTGCTTTGCTTTTGTAACTCCGGATCATGACTTTCAATCTTTTCAAACAAAGAATCAAGAGAAATTTCATCATATGAAGCATCATTTTTTAAGATAAAAACAAACGTTTGCCACTGATCTGCTCGTGGTAACGCTTCAATGACTTTATCGATAAGTTCCTCTCTCGTTTTATCAATTTTAAAACGTTCAAGCTCTATTTTAAGATGACAGAATCTCTCAATCATTTGTCTCACTGTCTCTCCTTTAATATTATCAAACAGATCAAATTCTTTTTTGAGTAAAGCAATTTTATTTTTTCTAATCTGTTTTCCTCCCTCCGCTTTAACTCTTAAAGCTTCCCAGACTAATTTTGAGGATCCATCATGAGTAAGCAAAGCAAATATATCATTTCTGATTGCTGTCTGGATCAAAGCAATCATTCTCTGTTCAGCTACAAACTCAGATTTTTCTTCTCTGGAAAATTTCTTGAACGGTAGATCTTCGTTTTTGTCATCTTTTGGCCTTTCGTATCCGAACTCTAAGCAGAACCAGCTCTCATGTGCATATGCTTTTGCCCAGTTAATGAATCTTTCTTTCCACCAAGTATAATCCTCAATGCTTTTAAGAGTTGGTGGTTTTGATTGCGTTCCATAAAAGTTATCATGCTTGATGTTTTCGTTGATCGCCTTCGTGATGGTTTTTGGTGTAACATTTGCAATCTCGGACGATTCGGATGTGAACGCGTTAAAGAATGTGTTGTAGAATTCTTCAGCCATGATGCAATCCTTGAATTACCTTGAATATCTCGAATTACCTGAATCAAACAAACAAACAAACAAACACTTATCAGTTCAAACACTATCAAATAACTGAATCAAAATAATACTCGAACTGGTGAATATTCTGTGCTGACTGAAGGTTGACACACTGTGCGGACTGAATGTTGATAAACTGTATGGACTGAACTTGATGCGAACTGAGATTTAATGAATTGAATTTGGAGCAAACTATCACAAAAACTCACAAACAATCTGAATTACTTCCAAAATGTCTTGACCAACTTCAATCTGTGCAACTTTCAATACTTTGAATAAAATGTCTTTGAATAAACGACAAAGTGTAATGACAAATATGGCAGGCAACCTCTTTAACTAGTCAACATACTCATGCAAAGTTTGACTTTAATCAATGCCCAACAAATCCAAAAGTTAACAAAATATGATTGGGCTGTGATTGTTATATGAATTACTTTGATTGGGCCATAAACATTATTTTTGTCAATGATAGGGCCAGTGGGGTCGGTGCACTAAAGGATCTTGATTGTGATTGGGCCTAATACTGCATTAACCTTTTAGTGATATTTGATCAATTAATCATGCAAAAACTGACAAATAACAATACTCAATCAATTCTTATTTGACCAAACTATATTGAAGACTGAACTATTTAATGGAATCAGTCGACAATCAATACAGTTTCATATGTAATTCTGACTGGGCCGCCAATTTCCACTAAACCAATACTGATTGGACCGAATTGTTTGTATCTTGGGCTGATAAATCCACTAAATTGACAACATAATTCTCATTGGACCTTTACTTTAAAGTGGCCGACATCTGCAACTTTGACAAACACAACTACTTATTAAATTCGATTATGATGGCTGACAAGATTATCTTGGAATCACATGCAAGACCTTAGTCAACAATTTTCGTCCGATAATTTTAATACACAATTGAATATTATTGGACCTCAAGTATTAATTGAATCTGATTTTAACCAGACGATCTTAATGAACCGAAACCACAGTGATGACTAAAAAGCGAAACTCTATTGGTTCATACGAGCGGAACCACTGAACTGACTAATAAGCAGAACCATTTGATGACGAAAAAGCGAAACTTCAGATGTCTTTCAAGCGAAACCTCAAATGTCTTTCAAGCGAAACCTCAAGATGTGACATATAAGCGGAACTATTTGGACAAATAAGCGGAACTGTTTGGACAAATAAGCGAAACTCTCCTGCAAATTTTGACAGCGAATTCGAACTGAAAATCTTAGATTTTTCCTAAACGGTTAGGAATTTGGATCTGAAACTTGGTAGGGTTATAGATCAGGTGTTTACGCACAACATATCAAAAAATCAGACGATTTGGACCGTAAAAACCCGTTCAATTTGACTAAAATCAGTTAAAAACGTGAAAAATATGAGAAAGATGAAGAAATAGATGAAATCCGGATCTGAAATCGATGAAATCACGAGCGGAAATGTGTGTTGGATCAGTGCAATCGAGCTCCTGCTCTGATACCACTTGTACGATCGGCTTTGACTCCGAAACGATTGCGTAACCGAACGTGTGACGTGCGGAATCCGTACACGAACGTGACCGAACACACGAGACGTAATATAAACTGTGATTCTATTGATCAGATCTGAAAACGTACAAGAACCTGAATCACGATATCACTTTCTCTCTCTAGTTTCTCTCTCTAGCTCCTATCTTCTCCAAAGCTCTAAAGTGATCAAAGTTGCAAAAGTTTTAAACTCTAAGCCCTAGAGTTCTATTTATAGGCCAAGGGGCAATAAGGAATCTTTCCTTATTTACAATAATGCCACCTTACCTTTTAGTAACAAGATATTACACTATAATCACTAAAGTTCTTCTGTTTCTGCTATGAACGGAATTGACGGAGGCAATAGACATTACTGCACTAACATCATGTCAGCATATTATGATTTTAACGATGATATATCATTTTGACCGTTCAATTCTAACGTGATTTAAAAAGAAAGCATGTTATTTAGAAAATCAAACCACTAGAACGATCTAGTTTATCATTGTACCATTTTATGATACCAAATAAATACTTTATTTTGAGGATAACCTCGCTACAAAACTTATAATGGAGTGTCAGGAAAAGAAATCAAGCACAACTACGTACTTAAGTTTTTAGAAAAAAGTTATAAACGTAACTTATTAAAGAAACATCAAATTAATCGATAAATTAATATATTTAATAAAAAGGAAAAGAAAATATATGTTTAAAAAACGAAAATATGTAAAGTAAATATAACAATAAACTATTATAATATATTAAATAATAAAATAATAAAATAATAAAAACTATATATTATTATAAAAATAAAGTTACTATTCATCATATCTCGAAATACATATATATATATATATATAGGGTAGGGTTCCAGCGTGGACAACCTCTCAAGAGTGAACTGCGTGAACAGATATGGACCCTTGATTTCCTTTTTAGTTGTTAAGGGTAGGATTGTAATTATATAAAAAATTAGATTTAAATCATTATTTTAATAATTGAATTAAGTTACATCTTTGCTAATTTAAATTCATTATCCACATTACGTTTATTTATTAATAAGATAATTATCAAAACAAACAACAAATCACCAGATTTCAATTTTAATTTTTATTTCAGATTTCATCACCAGAATTCAAATTTTGATTTTTAAGATCCACGTAACCTTCATATTTCAACGGTATACACATGTGTACTTGGATATAAATAGAACAGTACACATGTATACTCAGCGTCGTACATATGTGTACAGTAATTCACATGTGTACATCAACATTCAATACAAAAAAAATTCTGAGATATCACAAAAACAGACGATATACACATGTGTACATCGCATTAAAAAGAGGGCAAAATCAGAATATACATGTGTACATCGCATTTAAACAAATAATTATTTTAATAATTGAATTAAGTTACATCTTTCGTAATCCTTGATTTGATTTGTGAGAGATTTATGCAATCAATTTAAGAGGATAATTGATTACTTGATTTGTGAGAGATTTATGCAATCAATTTAAGATTGAAATTACACATATACCCTTTTTGTATTTAATTAAATGAAAAAAATTAACCAAATAATTACCATCATGCCACTCACTTTAATCTCAAGATCATAAAAATCAAGGGTCTAGATCAGTTCACGCAGTTCACTCTTGGGATTTTGTTCACGTTTGAACCTAATCCTATATATATATATATATATATATATATATATATATATATATATATATATATATATATATATATATATATATATATATATATATATATATATGGTCAGGATTTAGAGAAAACGGTGAAAAGTGTGAAAAAGGTGAGAACGATTATGTATCGTCCGATCAAAATAATCCATGGACTAGATTGCACGGTGGCGTTTTTGTAAATAACATGAATATTATTATGTGGGACGCGCTTCATTAAGGGTAAAAGGGTCTTTTACCCCTCATATCCAAAACGCCATATAAAAAAATAAAACGCCATTAAAAACTAAACGCCAAAAATTAAAAATAAAACGCGTTGAATATTACAGGAAGATGAAACAATACAAATAACTAAATTTCAGTTATTAACATTTATTAGAAGAAATTCCCTCCTAAATTACTCGCCAAAAAACATCATTATATAAACAAACGTAAAACATAGCTTCCATAATCACTTCAATCTATCCATTTTCTGCAAAAAAATCGTTAACCAAAAACGCCAACTTAAACAAAACGCCAAAAATGGAAACAATCGTTTCGTGGAGATACACTTTGGGAATCAGGCGATACGTCCTCCATTTTGACAACAGAAGGAGGGTGTATGTTAAGACGGTCAGGGCAATTCTGAATATGGAAGAAGAGATATAGAGGCAAATCATATCCATTGGCATCACTCTAGACAACGAATGCCATGAAACTCATATGCTTGTGAAAGCATTAACCAGCAAATTTGGACCAATCAAAGGAGATGTGAAGCCAGACCCTGTCATGACATCATCGCGTTTTGATGATGAAACAGACATGGCGACGGTTACATACGACAGCGGAGAGCAGGAAGTCTACTGGCTAGAGAACATCATGACAAAGCAGCGACTGGGTTTCATGGAAGAATTGCATAACACCACTTGTACCAACAGAGAAATAGACTCAAAATTGGAGTTAATGCAAGACATGTTCAGGTGGAGGCTTCAAAATCTTCAGGAACAAGAAGCTGATGAAGGTGAATGTGATGATGTAACATTTGTGCTTGAAATCATTATGAACAGTTCAATTATCAATAAAACAATGTTATTTGATCCCAATGTTTGTTTGGTTGTGTTCTACATTTTTCATGTTTTGACTTTTGTTCAATTTCAAACACTACATCGCTTTCTGGAGAATTATACGCAAACTGGTGCATAAACGTACTCAGTTTAATGCGACAAATACTCCAGAACATCAACATATACTCAACATACCTTAAATAACCTTTACATAACTTAGAAATAAATTTTGAAGGCTTTGGTATGGCAAAAACAAGTTAATTCGCTTACAGGGACTAAACTTGACAACAAACATTCCGGAACATGACCATAAGTTAAACACACCTTAAATATCCTTTACATAGCTTAGAAATAGGCTTTGAGAGGTTCGGTGTGCTAAAATAAACTTTTGGGTCATTAAGGGACTAAAAGTGTCAAAAAGTGCACAAGTTTGCACTTTCGCGCATAACTTACGTTCTGAATACATCCGGACACCCAAAAATTTATGTAAGCATCTTAATATTATGTTTTAATCTTTGGCTTGTCAAAAATCCATTCGTCGCGCAATTTGGATCGTTTTTCGCGGTTATGCGCATTCCGTCGTAATTAAGCGAACATCGCGATCGTACGGCCAAACGTACCAACATCCGACATATTCTTGAGCATGTTTCATGTCCTCAATGTTTAAGCATCATTTTAGGGCCTTAAAGATGGCTTAACAGGCCTTAAACATGTCGGAAATGGCCTTAAACCACTACAGGGACCAAAACTGTCATTTTCGAAAGTTTGCTGCAGAAAAGGACATCCAGGCGGGGCGCGTAAGCTCTGTCTGAGTCTTACGCGGGCCGCTAGGACCCCCCCAGTATGCAGAAACTCGTTTTTTTGCTGTTTTTGGCCTTTCAATCACTCCAAAGGGCAATGCCCCTTCACAATCTCTGGAGTTAGGGTCATAATTTGATACCACAACATCTTGACAAGTGTACGAATGAGATCATGGCACAATATTCAAGAAACGATCCTAACGGTCTTGCTTTTCCTATAAATACCCCCCCCCCCTATTTGTGTTAAAACCCACAAAATCTGATCTAAAGCTCTAAGTTGAGGCCTTTGCTTCATACCTGAGCTCCTGGATCGAGATTAGCTTTTGGGGACCCTTCGTAAGTGTTCTTTCGTTCTTTTAATCGCTTTCTAGTCCTAAAAGTCAAACTATGTTTGACTTTCTGCGTTGACCCACCTATGGTCAACACGAAGTTCGTTTGAACTTCATAACGTGAGCGTGATCACGATGGTTATAGTCCCTAGTGACTACACCTACTGATCACCACGTTTTCTAGGCTCAGTGACGAGTCGTAGTTTCGGCCAAAATGCGCATTCTTGTGTATTTTGTAACCAAACTACTCATAGTATCAAAACCGTTTGTTTTGATGCCAAAC
Source organism: Helianthus annuus (assembly GCF_002127325.2). Classification (NCBI taxonomy): domain Eukaryota; kingdom Viridiplantae; phylum Streptophyta; class Magnoliopsida; order Asterales; family Asteraceae; genus Helianthus; species Helianthus annuus. The sequence continues at coordinate 136,699,103 of NC_035444.2, read as the reverse complement.
CTGTTTTCTAAACTTAGTTAAGCATGTTCTAACATGCTTAGCTCGTCACTTTTAGTTTAGTGCTTATATAAGGTCGTAAGGTAAGCGATCTAAACAATCGCTTATGCTTTCGAACCCGACCCATTTGGTCGATCTTTAGGATCCGACCAAACACATTAGGTGACCATTGTATATAGGGAATAACCTTCTGAGGTTATACCTTATGGTCACGATGTTAGGCGTTCCAAACGCGTTTTACGCGAACGACGCGTTAAGATAGCATAAGCTACCTAAACGGGTCGTAATGGGTCGTAAGCACTTAGGATAGGTTTCATTTTAGAATGTAGGCCTTGTTAAACCATATTACACGAGTCTCTATACTCGTTTGGTTTACGAACCCTCATTCTATCCAATCTTCCGAATTTGGTCCGGTATATTAATATAGCTACCTATTAGGTGCCGTTTGATATTCCGTGATCTCTAGCATTGTGTGATTATTACACAAGGACTTCTAATCTCAGGTGAGTACATAGTCCCCTCTTTTACTGTTTTCCATACTGTTTTGGGGAGAAACACATGTGCCTACTTGTTACTTTCGTGCTTTCCTGTTTTCACATCATATACTTGCTATGCTCATTAGTACACTATTAGTACATGATTTACACTACATTGTTTCGCTATGTATGTTTACTTAGCATACTTAGTACATTGATTTACGTTACATTTCTGCTATGTGTGTTGACTGATAGCATGCTAGCACATTGATTTACATGACTTTTATGCTATGTATGCCCATTGTGTGCGTACTTAGTACATCATTTTATACTACATTTTATGCTATATATGCCCATTGTGTGCGTACTTAGTACATTTATTCATCACATGCTCACATTTTGGTATGACATTTGGTTTGTTCAAATTATACAATGTACATTCATTAACACCGATCATGCCGCCCGTTAGTAGGTAATGGTACCATAGGACTTGACAACTCCCATTCTTGAAATCTCGGGTTTGTTTGGATTGGAAGGAATGACCGAATACGATAAACATAACACATATAGACCTTTAATTTGTTTAAAGGTCTGTCACCACAGTCACAAAGGCTTGAATGTATGCATTTTCACAATACCGCATAAATGTTTGTATCAGTATAGCATGCATTTGTTCCACAAAACATAACTTTGACTTAAACTATGTTTAATTCAATACCCTGTTTTTGTGCATTTTTACCTATGGCCTAGTCGATATATTTCACATGCCATACATGATATTTTGGATACACATTATATGATTTACATTCAACATAAACAATTTGACATTGATATACACATTTGGTGGTTTACATTAGACATGGACATTTTGATATGGTTTACACAATAACAATTGACAATTGATTCATACATGAACAATTTACATGGTGGTTGGTTTGGGTAAATGGTTTGAGTAACGTGGCGTATGTAATATGATACAAACATCGTAGATACGCCGCTGGTACTTCCTATATATAAATGTTTGTATAATATTACCTATCGTAGCATTATTTAAATCATTTCAGTTTAGACATATTACGTTTTACACAAATAACATATTCTTCACAAGACATTATTTTTACAAACAACTTATCTTATACAAACTCATTTTACTAGGTTATTCATTTAACCTTACATTTTATCTATACATATCATCTGATTTTATCGTTTTTCAAATGATTTACAAGACAAATCAAATTACAAGGTTCATGACTAAACATTTTCACAAACATAAGTCATGAATTCTATTTTTACAAAACCTATGTATCTCACAGGCATTTTTATGCTGACGTACCCACTTTCACATGTGTTTTCAGGAGCTGTCGCTTAGGATGACGATTGTGACACTAGGGCGGACTTGTGCCTTAGAGACATAAAACGAAGATAGACGTAGTTTAATTATGTTATAAACTCTTTATTTCCTGTTTAATGACAATGTAACACGCTTGTTTGATAAATAAAATGTAACTTTAATTTCCATGGTTATGAAACAATTAATTCTGTCTCAACACTCCCCGACGTTTCCACCGCGGTTGCATGTTATACGCGGTCGGGGTGTGACAGATGACATGGATGAAGATCAAGATGAAGACTCCGAGGAGGAAGAAGATGACAAAAGTGATGGATACTATTCAGATAAAGTACCTTCTGACGAAGGATTTTAATTTTTTTTTCCTCTTTTTTTTCTTCTATGCAATCTTCTTTTTTTTAAGATAATTAAATGATATATTTCTATCCTTACTAGAAAAACGGCAAAATAATAATAAAAATGGTTAACCCTAACAAAACGCCAAAAAATAACAAAATTTTTTTTTTCATGCTTAATATTTTATTTACTCCGTTATTGTATTTTGTCATGTTGGTCTGCATAAGGCCATTTAAAAAAAACGCCAAACTCAGAAGATGGGACAGTAAATACAAAAAACAGTAACTGAAAAGACAGTTACTTTATTACTATCATTTATTACAATAAAAAATCCCGCCTAAACTACGCGCCAAAAAACTCCTATAAGAGAGGGTCTATACACAATGAAATTAATCACACCCAGAAAAACACAAAAACGCCATATCCTCTAGAAATCACTCCATTTAAAATGCCACAGATGTCAAAGCTTTCACTGAAATGGATCCTTTTTTCTGAGGGGGTTAACTCAATAATATTTTGCTGGATGAGATGGACAAATATTCAAGAAAAAGAGACTGATGACAGTGATATGCCATCATGTGAGCTTTGTTCTTGATGATTATAGGCATGGAAGAAAGGGTTCAACACAAGTGTAAAATGCTATTTTGGACTCCATTATTACAAATAGCATCAAGCAAGAGTTGATCTTCAATGACATGCCACCAAACAAGAATATCACACCTAAAAACAGGATGCTACTAAGCAGCTTCTTCTGAAAAAGACGGGGTTTATGTAGGAAAGTTGACATCTAGCTAAGGTATTCAAAAAAGGTTCAAAACGCCAAAACAAATTCAAGAAGATAGAGGCTGATGATAGTGAAGATTCGGAAAAGAAATTAGATTACCATTTTTTATTATTTTTGTTTTCATTTTATATTATTTTGACATCAAGTTATATGTTGATTTGTTATCTAATTCTCTATAAACAAAATACATTATTATATAAAACGCCAAAAACTACAAACACCAAAACGCTAGAAGTATGAAAACTGGGAGAACAGCTGCTGGCAAAACACTTGGTAAAAGGGTATTAAACGCCAAAAAAATTCACTAACGCCAAAAAAAAAAATGGTCTTATTGTAATATTATGCAAATATTAGTGACTCGTAGTGAATTATTATACAAAATGCCATAAACGCCAAAAAAAATTAACCAAAAAACGCTATAACGCCAAAAAACTATATATGTGAAACAAAAACAATTAATTCAACGCCAAAAAGTTTAAAAAATACAATTAACGCCAAAAAAAACTTAGACGCCATAAAATATTATACCACGTTGGGAAATAAAAGAAGAATGAAAAGACAAAAAAGCCTCTCCGCCCTTCTCTATGCCGCGGGACACGTGTTGGGCCAGGATGCATTCTCACCGTTCTCACACTTTTGAGCGTTTCTCCTTATCCCGTTATATATATAGGGGAGGGTTCATTGGGGAACACTAAAAAAGCGGGGAACGGAGGAACACTCTTAAAAATTTTACTTAACATGTTAAAAAATTTTTTTTTTTCTAAATTCTTTTTGGCGCCTTTTCTTATAAATACAAGTAGAAACATTTTAATAAAAAAAATTAAAAACTCAAAATATAAAAAAAAATGTTTAAAAAACAGTTATATCTTATAGAATTAACTTAATATGTTAAAAATTAAATTTTTTTTAAATTTTCAGCGCTTTTCTTTATAAAAAGGAGGAGAAACTAGTCGAATAAAAAAATAACTTTTCTAAAAAAAATTAGCCTTTTTTAATATTTTTAGTTTTTGATTTTTTTATTAAAAATGCATCTACAAGTATATTTAAGGAGAAGCGCCGAAAAAGATTTTTAAAAAATTAATTTTTAATATGTTAAGTTAAATTTTTAAGAGTGTTCCCGGTTCCTCACTTTTTTAGTGTTCCCCAATGAACTCACACTATATATATATATATATATATATATATATATATATATATATATATATATATATATATATATATATAATTATACTGATTACAAAGATTACATATTTTCTATATAATTCTTAAAACTCTTAAAGGTTTTATATTTAAATAACTGGGTTGGGTCATGTCCATAGTTGATACATATTTTTATACATTTGTTTAAAATTTCAATAATAGTTTAGATATCTATAAAACACTATATGATACTAATAATAATAATGAAATTTTTATTAGAAAAAAATTACTTGCAAGACTTTTTGCACTTGAATTCAATATATACACTTTTGACCTAATGAACATGTTTATAGTTTAGCTCAAGTTTTCATTTTTGTTTTACTAATATTCTATTAAATGTTACACATTGAACATTCTTTATATCATATAATTTATTATTAAATCCCCCTGTTAGTTTCTTATTAAAAAAAAATTAACTTTCAAGGTTTAATATAGGAGCATATACCAATTTACCCTTCTAAAATTTTGTATCAAATCAAATGTTATCCTTAATTATATTGTTATGCTTTTATCATTATTATTAGAAAATTCATGAAGGATTGTGACATGTGACAATGAATGGAAAAGGCGGGGAAGTGTCCAAAAGCAACAAATAAATTCCAAACCCATAAAAACAAAGTACATGTGAGGGCTTAGCTGCCTTGGCCACACCAAACTCTAGTTTCAACTTTCTTTTTTTGATTTTAGAAGATACACGCAAAAATCGTAGGGTTTTTATTAGAAGAACAGAAGGTCCAGAAGGTCCCAAGGTTTGGGCGCAAGTAGGGCTGTAAACGAATCGAACGTTCAGCGAATAGTTCGTAAACCGTTCGGCGGGAAGTTCGTTTATGTTCGTTCATTTAGTAAATGAACGAACACGAACAAAAAATTTCGTTCGTCAAGTTAAACGAACGAACATGAACAGAGGTTGCGTTTGTTCATTTATGTTCATGAACGTTCGGTAATATGTTCGTTTATGTTCGTGAGCGTTCAGTAATGAGTTCATATATGTTTGCTCGTTAATATTTATTTGTGTTAGTTCGTTTAAAGGTTTTTATATGTTGTATTTTGTTTTATTATTTCTAGTTTTTAAAATTTTGAAACTCTAGTTATCTTATATGTCTCTCACAACATCCTTTATTTCACTATTTCAATTTTAGTTTGTATTAAAACTTGACAAACCCTTAATTTTTTGTTTATCATGTTTTTGATAATCACGCCAACTGTGTTTGGATAATTATGTTAAGTGTTTATTTATTTTTGTGGATTCTTCGTAATGTTTGTGATGAAAATGTAGATTTTATTCTAAAATGAATATTGTGTTCATAAAAGTCGTTTATGTTCATTTATGTTCATGAACATTTGTTAGAGTTCATTAGCATATGGTAAGTGTTCGTGAACAATTCACGAACATGTTCGTTTCCTTATTGAACGAACACGAACAAGGTCATGTTCGTGTTCGTTCGGTTCGTTTACAGCCCTAGGCGCAAGTCACCATCACCTGGCTCATTGTCCCAATCGATAAATAACTTACCGCAGTTCATGCAGGCACGCACAAACCCGGTTTGCTTTCCCTCTCGGGGAAAGATGAGAAAACTCACCCTGTATAATGGTTGTTTTCGTCAACATACAAGGGGTGCGGTAATTACTACCAAAAACGATAGTAGTTTACTACATTCACTTTCTGCCAAACACATTCTCATGTTGCGGTCCTGCGCGGGCGCGCGCAGAGCATTGATGGAAGGGTTGACACCAATGCACAGTTTACCGCACGTAGCGATGTGGTGCAAAACTGCATCCTATTGTTATACAATTGGAACTGCCACTTTGACTTCCGTAACCAACCAGCAAGTGGCATGCCCGGGCACTTACAACAGCGGTCAGCTGACCGCCCAATGCTCAGCTGCCCAACCCACATGTATAAAGCTGGTGAACAGACTGACAACCCCAACAGGCCACATGGAGGGTGTTCCTGCGTGCAACCGATACAGCAGGATACATGGCAACACCTCCGCGTGCGCCCAACACTCCCGTGACCTGCGCTCCTCTCACGTATACAAAAAGCTGCACCGGGCGCTAGGCCCATCAAGCGGCCCATTGGCCCTTCTCCTTCATTCTTCGGCTATAAATACTCATCACGAACTAGGTTTAAGGTATTATTAATCGGCTCTCTCAAAATTACTACTTAAATACTTATCTTGCTTCCAAAGAAAATAATTATTCTCACGCTGGCGGGTGGTAACAATGAGCAACCCCCACCTCATTCTCCTTGTTGCGAGTCACGGTGTGTGTCATTGTGCAGAAGACGGATTAGAGGATGACCCAGCTATCGATCGAGGAAAGGAGGGATTAACCCTACTTGACGAGACTCAATCCGTGGACTAACCTCTCGGTTAACCACTTTTTCATCATCGGCGCCCACCGCTATCTCTATTAGCATATTCCTCTATTCTTTTCTACGATAATGTCTTATCAACAGAATCCTACCAACATAGGAGAACCCTTTATCCGGCCAAGTGCTAGACAACCAGTGAATATTCCCCCCAGCTAGCGAAGAGGCCATATTGGCACATCTGCGCGAATGGGAAACGTCTCGGCGAATATACCGCAAATTCCACACTTTGTACCCACTTTACTACCAGGGGCTGATCTCCACTCCTGGTACATACAACAACAGGTTGTTTTAAACACAACCTATGCACAGGCCTACACGGGTACGCAACAGGCCGGAGGACCTACACCAGCACCATTCACACCTTCGCCCCGTATTCTTCAATACGAGCCATTACCTCCACAACATCCTGCGCCTAGGGATTGGCGCGAGCAGCATGGGGACTCGTATATGAGTCTCCATACATTACAAGAAGGGGATTCAACTTACGGATCCCGGGCTAGGGCCTCTGCGCACCAACGACTAGGCCCACCCATACAATATAGGCGAGAATTAGTTACTTGCCGCGGTTTCAGAATACAAAGCCATCTTGGGCCGCATCCCTTGACAGAACCGACCCCGATAATTACACGTACTGTACGGACTCCCACATAGCTTATAGCCGGTCAGGTGACCAAGACGACTACACTCCTGTGCAACCACGCATAGCTTATGATCGTGCTGTAAAGCACGATTATAGATCGGTCTATTGACCGAAATCCGCAACAGCTATTTCCAAATTTGTTAAGGAAATTGCCTTGGCACCACTCACAAGGACCAAACTTCCGCACAATGTGGGCAACATAATGGGTTATCAGATCCTGACGACCACTTGTGCGCATTCATCAGTGACGGCCTTGTCGGCGGCTGGACACGACCCTTGTGGTGCCACTGATTTATCCAGACCCCTACGGGAACCGCAAGTGTCTGGTTTGATACCTTTCCAGTGGGCTCACTGGCATCATTTGAAGATTTGCAAGAAAATTTCTTGCCCATTTTAGCTAGCAGCAACGTCATGCCCGTGCTACCTCAGACGTCATTAACATCTGGCACGGGAATAATGAAGGCTTGAAAGCCTTCATTACCCGTTTTAATAAAGAGTGCCTCGAGATTGGCGGGGTACAATGCGTTTGCACACGCACATTTCATCAAGGCTGTGAAAAATGATGAAATGATAAAGACGATATCAGGCAAAGAAGGCTTGCTCAAGAAGTGGGACGACGTTATGACGGTGATGCGTGTAGAGTGTGCTATGTTTTTATTAATAATTTAAGCCCATTTTACACATTAGTCAAGTTTTAAATTTATAAAACACGATATTCTACTAACACTAAACACACATATGGGCAAGTGCACCCATCGTGAGCGTAGTATAGTGTTGGTAAGATACCGAGGCTGTCCAAGGACACAAGAGCTTTTAGTACCGATTTATCCTCAACGTCTAATCAAATAAAAAATTTTAGAAAAGGTTTTAAACATGAAAAATAAAACTATAATGCTGAAAATAAAAATAAAATAAAAACAGATAGACAAGATGAATTACTTGGATCCGACTCGCCTTTAATGTAACCTTTGATGATTTCCGCACTTTTGCACTTTTTAAGAGATTATCTTAGTCATAGTAGTAGGCCCCACTTTTGAAGGTGACGTTACCCTCAACCCAATGGTTTGAGTCAGCAAGGATACAATCCCAAAGGGTCGGAATATTGAAAGATCATTAATTAAGTTATTAATGCGTAAAGTGGTAGGCCCCTCTTTTGAAGGCGACGTTACCCTCGGCTAAGTGGTTTGAGTCAGCAGGGATACAATCCCAAGTAGCCGGATTAATGTATTAATAGTAGTTTACATATGAGGAGATCATGCCATTCGCACCCCCGTCATCCAATACCAGTGGGTATTGAAGGAGGTCCTAGTAAGCTTGACTCAGGTCCTTGCAGGATCTATACATTGAACAAGGGAAGAACCTTACCAAACCATTCCCTTAACCCCCGAACAGGTAGCCAACATATCTCTATATAGACCGTAGAGATATGAATGGTGAAAATCTTTTACTTTATATAGACAGTAAAGTAATGCCAAGACACCACGGACAAATGATAAAGAAGTTTCACCTTCAACATAAGAAACTAGTTATTAAAGTCATTAATACAAAACCAAATAAAAAGTGCGAAAAGATTAAAAATCAAAAGTATTACATTAAATGCTTGTCTTCACCAAGTGATGTAAGAGACTTAGCCAAATATGGCCTTTGATTGACAAGAACTCTTACTATCAATCTTGGATCCCGAGACTACTACACACACTCTAAGATAGATGATGGATGATGGTGGTGGATGTGGGTGTTGTAGTGGTGGTGAAGTGAGAGAGAGGTGGTTTGCCAAGGGATCCCTTTGAAGTGAACCAAGCACCCCTATTTATAGCCTGAACAAAAGCCCGGCCACGGCCCCGTGTCCGTGTCGGCTGGACACGCCCCCGTGGCCATCATCTTTCTCTTTCTTCATTGATTACAATTGTCTGCCTTAGGCTCCACACGGCCCCGTGTGCAGAAGCGTATCTGTACAATCAAGATTTGCAAGATTCTGCGAATCTTAGCGTTGACAACGCCCCGTGCTGAGCTGGGCACGCCCCCGTGCTAGGAATAGAAGCTTATACAGCTTTTTCATTTTCTGCAGACACCTGACTACTCCCCCGTGTCTGCTGGGCACGGGACGTGGTCAGCCTCCTGTTTCTTGTTTTTGCTTGGGGAGATGCTGTCGAGGGGTCAGGCATGCCACGTTTATTCCTTTTCTTTGTATTTATGTTAGTTTTAGCTGCATATTTGTTCATTTAAGCTCATTTGGTCCTGAAAGTACAAAAGGAAGACAAAAACACACTTTTTCCAGCATTAGTACTAAAAAGGGTTAGTTTTATGCCTTATTTGATGTAATTTATATGTTGCATTTTACACACATCAAATACCCCCACACTTGAATCTTTGCTTGTCCTCAAGCAAAACTCTTTATTATGTGGCTTACACACCCAAATAGAATGAGTAGAAGAGAAGTTTTGGGCTTGTCTTGAGTGTCGGGAATCCAAGATCTTTATTGGGTTTTATTTTTATATTATTTACAATCCTATTCGTTATGATTTATTTAGAAAGTTTCATAAGAGAAATTACTTATTTGGGCATAACATGCCTCTTTAAAATTCCATTTATATACAAGTTCACATACCTCACGGGAGATCACTCAACACTCAGCCGAAGATGTATTTTTGTGAAACACACGAGACCGACATGGAACTTACTTCTACCATATGCTTGCCAAGCAATCATTCCTCATTCTTTTTAACTACTATAAACCTTTGTAAATATCAAGAGGACCTGAGGAAGGGTTAGGCTTGGGTTAAAGGTAGGTGGTTTTGGGTTAGTGGTTAGTAAAAAAAGGGCTAAAAGCGTAAAAAGCGTCGGTCGTCGTAAAACTTTTTGTTTTTGTGACTTTTATTCAAACTAAGCATTTTCGAACAAAGTTTCTTTGAGGAACTTGTTTGTTTATTGCTAGACTTCATTTTTTTTTGATAAAGAATGTCACGAGAAAACCGAGCTTTTTACTAAAATAAGGGGTTTAAAAGAAAAAGGTTTTGGTGGGTAAAGGGTGTTTGTTTTTTGGGTTTAGAAACGAAAAGGTTTAGCCTCAAAGGGGTTAACTAGGGGGATTTTGGGTAGGTGATAAAAAAAATGAAAAACAACGGTGTTAAAAGAAAAATGGGTTAGTCCTAATGTCTCCATCATTTACTTACTTGGGTTTAAGTTGGTAAGGGCCAGGAATGTATCGTTGTGGCAAGTTCTCGAGTTGTAAGAACCAAGCGGCTATTCACACAAGAAACGAAATATGAGCATTTAGTTTAAAGATGTATGCTTGTATGCTCAATAAAGGCTCAAAACTCACTTTTTGTGGGAATGGGTTTATTATGTGATCAAGTATATATAATCAAATTTTAACTAGATTTGTCATGCCGTTTCATAATTTTCTTACGTTAGTTCTTTTTATCACGTCTCTATCGGTTGTAAATTTGTAAAAATATACCCTTTTTAGAACTTGTTATTCCCACAAGACTGGTAAAAAAATGAAAAGTTTTTGAAAAAATTTGGGGTGATTAGCGGTTCCAATAGAGTTTTGTGTAAGGCTTGTTATTAGGACTTGCAAAATTCAAGGTTTAACATCCCCCCCCACACTTAAATTACACATTATCCTCAATGTGTCCCAAAAATAAGTTTTTAGGTTAATTGAATGTGTAAAAAGGTGTTTAAAAACAAAAATTTATGTTACTGGGCGTCTGGGCACGGGCCCGTGTTGGTCCGGGCACGGCCCTGTGCTTAGATCGCCAGTATCATATTAAACAGAAGGCTGGGCACGGGGGCATGTTCAGCGAACACGGCCCCGTGTGTAGCTACCTGAACTTGGCGTTTTCTGCATAACCTCGGGCACGGGGGCGTGTTGGGCTGAGCATAGCCCCGTGCTGAACTTGCTGTAATGAAGAAAAATTGTCGGGAGGCTCTGTTTTTGTGCATGGGGTGTGGGTTTAAGGTTCCCTTGGTAACCTCCACTATTTCGAGTGTGTTTAATTCCTGAAAATTAAAACTAAACTAGAAAACATAAAAGTTAATCTAAACTAAAACTAAGGATAGTTCCGCGGAATGCCTCCGTGGTGCGCCACGTTTATAAGGGTCCTTGGCTAGACCCAAAGTCAGTCATATGTTACCAAAGTGGGATATTTTGCATCCCATGTTTCACCGTCGGAGAGCATTATCCAAGCTTGAGTCTATGACATCCATGTAGTTGACCGGGTCGTCGTCTTCTACTCTCTTCCCAACCCCGAATTCCATCTCTTTGTCCCCGACCCTCAATGTTAACTTCCCACCACTCATATCCACCATTGCCTGAGCGGTGGCTAGGAATGGTCTTCCTAAAATGAGTGGTACTTCGGTGTCTTCCTCCATATCGAGTATGACAAAGTCGGCCGGGAAGACAAAGTCTCCGACTTTTACCAAAAGATTTTCGGCGACACGTTGTGGATATTTGATAGACCGATCGGCAAGTTGTATGCTCATCTTTGTGGGGTCAAATATTGATGCGGGCATGAGATTGATGCTAGCCCCAAGATCGGCTAGCGCATTCCATATAGGTGATCCCCCAATGGAACAAGGGATGGTGAAGCTTCCGAGGTCGATTTTCTTTTGTGGGAGTTTATTGAGTAGTACGGCAGAGCACTCTTCACTTAAATTAACTAATTGCAATGTTTCAGTTTTTCTTTTGTGAGTGAGAAAGTCTCTCATAAATTTTGAATATTTAGGCATTTGAATGAGGACCTCCACAAATGGAAGATTGATGTGCAATTGTTTTAGTAAGTTTATGAATTTTGTGAATTGCTCATCGGTCTTTTGGCGAAGTAACCAACCGGGGTAGGGCACCGGGGGATTCTTAGTAGGTTCGTGATTTGGCGGAGGAGTTGTTTCTTTTTGAGGTGTTGATGAGTTAGTGGGTTTCATGGGTGGAGTTTTGTCGGATGGAGGTAGCGGAGCCTCCTTGGGACCTACGGTACGTTTTCTCAATGTTATGAGATGCACTTGCGCCTTTGGGTTGGTCTCGGTATTGCTGGGTAACGCGCCTTGTGGTCTCTCGGAGAAATTTTGAGCTAGTTGATTTAGTTGTTTTTCAATGTTTTGAATGCTAGCTTGTGATTTCTAAAACTTGATTCCATTTGTTGGAATCGATCCGAGTTTTCTTTTCGGTGTCGGAGATGTGGCATGAGATAGTATCTTCAAGCCTCTCTCGTCCCCCTTGTTGTTGTTGAGAGAAATTTTGTGACTCATTTCTTGGTTGTTGAAAGTTTGTTCATTGGTTTTGGTTTTGTTGATTACTACTATTGCCGAGTTCCCTCCAACCAAGGTTAGGGTGGTTACGCCATCCTTGGTTGTAGGTACCCGTTGGAGGACCCGACGACCTAGGTCTATTATCAATGTCGTTTACCGTTTCAGTTTGTTTATCCAATTCTTTCATACAACTCCAATTTTCATATGGCCCACCACACCCTTCGCAAGCCATAACCGAGGGCATTTTTGCCATTTCTTACTTTTTGATTTTTGAAGAGAGGATCTCGATTTAGGCTTGTAAAGAAGTGCTTTCATCAACCTTATGGGCGCCCGGGGCAATAGATTTTGTGCCTCGGGGAGTGTGCCACTGAAAATTGTTTTGAGCAATTTCCTCAATTTGATTATAAATCTCATTTGGGCGATGATTACCTAGAAGTCCCCCGGAGTTAGAGTCCAGCGTTTGTCTTGTGTGTGGCAATAATCCATTATAGAAAGTAGATACTTGTAGCCATACTGCAAGACCATGATGAGGGCATTTTCTTAATAGCTCCTTGAACCTTTCCCAAGTTTCATATAAGGATTCCCCATCCTCTTGTGAGTATTTATTAATTTCAGTCATTAATTTAGCCGTTTTAGAAGGAGGGAAATACTTATATAAAAACTTTTGGGCTAGTTCATCCCAAGTGTTTACCGAACCACTTGGGAGGGTGTTAAGCCAAGCCTTAGCTCGGTCTTTTAGTGAAAACGGGAACACTCGGAGGCGGATGGCGTCGTTTGATGCCCCATTGATCCGAAAAGTATCACATATTTCCAAAAAGTTGGTAATATGTAAATGGGGATCTTCGTCCGCAAGCCCATGGAAAGTTGCGGAGTTCTGGAGCATTTGTATCAAATGTGGCCGAAGTTCGAAGTTGTTGGCATCGATATTCGGTGCACTGATAGCGGCGCCGAGATTACCCACTGTGGGCCGTAGGTAATCCATTAGGGTACGTTGATCCGCTATTGGAAGTGGGTCCCCCAAAACTTTCTCTTGGATTTTAGCTTTAAGTCTTTTTCTTAGAAAGCGTTCGGGTTCGTCTAGAGGTTCTTTTATGTCTTTATTGGAACTGGAGCTCATGCACTGCGTAGGAAGTTCGGGTGTTGCGCCTGGGTTCCAAGTCCTACGATAAAAACAAAAAAGATTGTTGGTCAGAAGTCTCACCACGGCCCCGTGGTAGCTGACCACGGCCCATGGTCGTGGTTATAGTGAATGTTTTCTGGATCCCAGTTACTGGAGAGTTCAACACGGCCCCGTGCTGCACCAACATGGCCCCGTGTCCACCTTTCTGTAACTCAGAAAACAAAACTGCCAGTAAGGATAGTGGGCACGGCCCGTGTCCGACAAGGCACGGCCCCGTGCTAAAGTCTGCAGAAGCGGAAAAATCTAGAAAAATCCTAAAAAACATAGAAAAACAAGAAAAATGATTAGGCCGTTGATTCCTAACTTTCTTAAAATCCTTGTGTCCCCAGCAACGGCGCCAAAAACTTGATGCGTGTAGAGTGTGTTATGTTTTTATTAATAATTTAAGCCCATTTTACACATTAGTCAAGTTTTAAATTTATAAAACACGATATTCTACTAACACTAAACACACATATGGGCAAGTGCACCCATGTGAGCGTAGTAAAGTGTTGGTTAGATACCGAGGTCGTCCAAGGACACAAGAGCTTTTAGTACCAGTTTATCCTCAACGTCTAATCAAATCAAAAATTTTAGAAAAGGTTTTAAACATGAAAAATTAAACTAAAATGCTGAAAATAAAAATAAAACAAAAACAAAAACAAACATACAAGATGAATCACTTGGATCCGACTCGCCTTTAATGTAACCTTTGATGATTTCCGCACTTTTGCACTTTTTAAGAGATTATCTTAGTTATAGTACAAGGCCCCTCTTTTGAAGGTGACGTTATCCCTTAACCCAGTGGTTTGAGTCAGCAAGGATACAATCCCAAAGGGTCGGAATATTGAAAGATAATTAATTAAGTTATTAATGCGTAAAGTGGCAGGCCCCTCTTTTGAAGGCGACGTTACCCTCGGCTAAGTGGTTTGAGTCAGTAGGGAATGGTTTGGTAAGGTTCTTGCCTTGTTCAGTGTATAGATCCTACAAGGACCTGGGTCAAGCTTACTAGGACCTCCTTCAATAACCACTGGTATTGGATGGTGGGGGTGCGAATGGCTTGATCCCCTCATATGTAACCCCCGACCAGGTAACCAACATATCTCTATATAGACCGTATAGATATGAATGGTGAAAATCTTTTACTTTATATAGACATTAAAGTGATGCCAAGACACCACGAACAAATGATAAAGAAGTTTCAGCTTCAACATAAGAAACTAGTTATTAAAGTTATTAATATCAATCTTGGATCTCGAGACTACTACACACACTCTAAGATAGATGATGGATGATGGTGGTGGATGTGGGTGTTGTAGTGGTGGAGTGGTGGTGAAGTGAGAGAGAGGTGGTTTGCCAAGGGATGCCTTTGAAGTGAACCAAGCACCCCTATTTATAGCCTGAACAGAAGCCCGGCCACGACCCCGTGTCCGCTGGACATGCCCCCTTGGCAAGCATCTTTCTCTTTCTTCATTAATTACAATTGTCTACATTAGGCTCCACACAGCCCCGTGTTCGCTGGGGACGGCCCCGTGTGCAGAAGCGTATCTGTACTATCAAGATTTGCTAGATTCTGCGAATCTTAGTGTTGACCACGCCCCGTGCTGAGCTGGGCACGCCACCGTGATGGGAATAGAAACTTCTATAGCTTTGTCATTTTCTGCAGACACCTGGCCACGCCCCCGTGTCCGCTGGGCACGGGCCGTGGTCCGCCTCCTGTTTCTTGTTTTTGCTTGGGGAGATGCTGTCGAGGGTCGGGCATGCCACATTTATTCCTTTTCTTTGTATTTATGTTAGTTTTAGCTGCATATTTGTTCTTTATGTTCATTTAAGCTCATTTGTTCCTTAAAATACAAAAGGAAGATAACAGCACACTTTTTCCAACATTAGTACGAAAAAAGGGTTAGTTTAATGCCTTATTTGATGTAATTTATATGTTGCATTTTACACACATCACACGGCAGTCAAAACGTATGCCCAGACAGAGCGTTCTTTATGACGGAGTACAAACAAAGACCACCCTTCTTTTACAGAAGGGCAACCTTCACGCCAAGAACCATCCCGATGCAACAACAACAACAAGCGCAACAGAAACTCGTGGACCCGCGACCACGAGTCTAAATCATATGATCCACGTGGGTCCCAGCTAGACGCCAGATCGACGATCAATGCCCAGCAGGACCAAAGGGAACCAAAAAAGGAGACTTAGGACCGCCAATGGACTCAGCTCACCAAATCGCCAAGGGATGTTCTTCTCACAGAAGAATGGACCTTCAAACCCTCTGCCGCGATTAAAAGCAAAAGATGCCAAGACCTCAACCAGTATTGTGACTACCATAAAGATAGTGGTCACACTACAAACAACTGTTTCAGTCTTTGGCAGGAGATAGAATGAGCCGTCAAGGCCGGAAAGCTGCAACACTTGTTACCATATGTGCAAAAGCAAACCAAGCACATAATTCCTCACGATGAGGGCACTTCCGATAGAAAAATGAAGTACATGGAAACCCACATGATCAGTGGGGGCCATAGACAACCGCTGAAGGCGGTTAAGAGGGGGTAGCACGACGCCTAGCGTGATGAACAAGTCGTTTTCCCCCGCGTTCGAGGTGGATCGCGCGATAGACACGCCGTCGTAATCATCGGCTGTTTGGCACACTACTGCACCGAGCGCCTTTTCATAGACCCGAGCAGCACCTCTGACGTTATATATGAATAATGCTTCAACCAGTTCGATCAGGAGGACAAAGATAGGTTGCAGCCGGTAGATTACCCTTTGGCTGGTTTTGCGGGGGAAATAGTGTTCCCCCTCGGCCAAATCACCTTTTTGATGCGCATTACCGACAGTAGGCACACGCGGATGGAGGAGGTCAATTTTATGGTTCTACCCCATACCTCCAGATATGACGTGCTTCTCAGCAGAGAAGCACAAGGCGATTTCAATATGATCACGTCCACTCCTCACTCCGCAATTGGTTTTCCAACCGAAACGGACGTCCTGTATCCGGCAAAGACGACCTGCATTCGGCAAAGACGACAAGGTTGACCCCAAAACGGAACCGGAGAAATGGGTACTTCACGCGAAGTACCCCGAACAGCAAGTCACCTTGGGTCACGCCTTGTCAAACAATGTGAGAACGCACTTGAAGCAGCTGCTCTTCAAGAACAAAGACATAATTTTCTTAGACTCCTATGATCTCGCTTGATATCTGTGACAACTGTCAAAATTCCTGGTATCCGTACATTGATTAAATAGTAACTAGTGACTTAATGACTGTGCTTATTTGACATTGATGACATGAATGATTTCTGATTATTGTTATTATACATACATGTGCATCATATATTGCAAAATGTCATATCATTATTGCATGCAACACTTATTGATTCAAATGATGCACGAAACAGAGATAGCACAGTTATCAGACAAACCAGAAAAATGCTGACGGAATTCAGTACATAGACAGACATGGTACTGAGACACAGAATGAGCCAGAAACCAAGAGTTATACTAGTATAGTGTGTAGGAAAGTATGGATCACAAAACTGCCTTCCTAGAGATAGTTTAAGTGCCAGAAAGTGCATAAAACTCACATAAATTGCTGAATTCAGCAAAATTCCGCATTTAAACAACTTATCATCATGCAGAAATATCGTTAAATGGTCCAGAATGCTTTACTAAGTGTCGGAAATCAAAACTGTCACAAAAGGTAACATATAGCACACTAAACTGCATAGTTTAGCACCTTAGCAAATCGGTAACCAACCGAACAACCGGACACTACCCGAAACACCAAATTTTCAGTAGAAGCATTGTTTCATCATTTCCGAGCTAGTTATGGTCCCCGAACATCATAACACACTATATAACATTATAATAACTTATAACCTAACTAAATCCCTTAGATTTCAACTATTAACAAAACTAATCTTTACAAGCTACCCTAGACCCCCCCCCCTCCTATTTACGGTCACCTTAGGGTGGCCCACTCTTGATTTCATTTGCTTATTATAATGGATCTTGTCTAGAGCTTTTGTTTACATAAGAACCAATAGACTAATACATGTTGGAGGATTATAAGACTAACCACAAGACCTTAACCTTCTCATTTTCACAACACCAAACCAACACCATCTTTCTTCTTCCTCTCCCTCTACCTTCGGCCGAGAACGCCAAGCACCACCACCACCACTTTCACTTCATTATCATCCATTTTCAAGACATCACAAGGTGTAAGGAGCTTAACAAAGGAGCTAGGAGCCTTTGGAAGTGGAAGGACCTCTCTCACAAGCTATTAACCACCACATTCATCATCATCTTCATCTTGTGTTCATCCCTAGCCTTGAGCTAGTAGTAAGATCATCTAAATTCCATTTTACATCTTATTTAGTTGGTTAAAAGATGATATAAGAAACTAATCATGTAGAACACTAAAGATCAAGAACATAATCTTTAACATAAGACTAATAATCATGATGAATCATGTTGTTTAAGTGTTGTCATGCTTCTTGATTGTTGATTGTTTTTGTTAATGATGTTAAACATCATATGAACTTGCAAGATGGTGATTAAAGACATAATCTAGCAAGATAAGAGGATGATCTCATGAAAGATCAAAATGATCATCCATATGTGAAAGCATGAACTTGAAGTATAAAAGGTTTTCTTGAAAAATGATGATCAAAGTGTAATATAAATCATGTAAGTGGATGATTTCCAAACAAGTTTTCTCAAGAAACTAAGTTAAAATACAAGATTTACATAAACTTGGTTCTTTAAGAAACTAGTCACATTTTTAGTGGTTAATCAAGTGTAGAAACATGTATTTAACATGAAAAATTCAACAAGAAATATTTTTAAGAAAATATTTTACAACTTGTAAACATCTAAAATCTTCAAGAATGATGTTTTTAAATAAACAACCACACTTTAGAGGGTAACTAAGCTTACTAAACACACTACCAAGTTACTACAAATTTTTATAAATTTTCAAGTTCATAAAGTTGTGTAAATAGCTTGATTTTGGCACTTGGTAAGTATTGTTTGATTTGTTGTTGATTGTGATGATTTATAAAAGAAAATGATATGCTTTGAAAGCATGGAAACCTCCATTTTTAAGGGGAAACTATGGCAAAATTTTTCTTGAAATTAAACACTTTGAAAAATATTTTTAAACAAATATTTACAAGGATATTTTAAGCACGGTTTTTCATATAAAGTTTGCCATAATTTTTGTTACAAAAATTAAAAAATACTTGAGGTTGGTTTTTGATAGTAAAAGTGACTAAGTATGTATTTAGGAGAATATATATATATTTAGATGTCACCTTGTGTGTGATTATTTGTATACTATGTGTATTAGTTATATTATTTTAGGACTTGAAATAATATAACTCACCAAAATAATAATAGGACTTGAAATAATATAACTCACCAAAATACCAAAAATTACAATACAAAATATTACCAAAATTCCAAGAGAAATAATATACAATTTATACCCAAAATTGGAGAAACCTGTGACAACTCTCAAAATCCCATATATTCCGTACAATTTATTAATAATAATTAATGTGCTTGACGACTGTGTGGAATTACGTAACTGCTTTCTGATATCTGTGTTATATTTACATGTGCTTGTTAACGTACTACTCTTGTGCAGAAAAGTTACTAAATAGTCCTGTATGCTTTCCTGAGTGTTGGGAATTAAAAATGTTACAAAAAGATGTATATAGGACACTATATGGAATAACTTAGCACTTTAATGAACCGGTATCTAACCGAACAACCGGACATTACCCGGAACACTAAAATATTGTAAAAAGCATTGTTTTTATTTTTCTGAGCTAGTTATGGTTCCCGAACATCATGACACCTCTTACAAAATATCTACTAACTAATATATGTAACTAATACTTAAGATGAAACTAGATTGTAACTATTTAGTTTAACCTATGTTAGACCCCCCCCCCCAACCTAATCTATGGCCATCATGGCCCCTACACAACTTGATTTTATTTCATTTGTTTATTAGATCATGCCCCCCCCCCCTACATGACACATTACACAAAGGATTTAGTGGAAACTTGGTTATAAGTAATGCATGAAAGGTTTAGTGCTCATTTCTCACATTTCACCAACACACACCAAAACTCTCTCTTCCCTCCTCCCTTGGCTTCGGCTGAACTCACCACCACCATCATCACCTTCATTCAATCTTGCTTTATCCATTCCATTCATAGACAAAGGTGTATTAAGGTGAATCACGAGGTGTGGAACTCGCGGATCATCAAAGACCTTCTTCGTTTGCTATTAACCACCTCATTTCTTCTCTTGATCTTCCCTAGCTTAAAAGCTAGTAGTAAGTGACTCTAAACCTCTTCTTGATCTTGTCTAGAGTGGTTAATAAGAGTTTTGTCGGACAAAATCGTGAACACTAAAAATCAAAACTAAAAAGTCTTGCTAGAGTGATGAACTTGTTGGTTAAAGAGTAAATAATGATGAAACATGGTAATACAAGATAAATCTGAAATATATGAGTATTAGTTTGCTGTAAATAACTTATAACCTGTTGTAAATCATTATTAGAATGAAAGGTAATCATATGTGTGCGTTTTAGTAGCCTTTAGACTGATAACAGCTTGCTGATGTGTATTTTCAGCCGCCTTTAACAGGCTGTAAACAGGTCATAAACTTAACGAAAAACTGATATTTTGAATCTAAAATATGTTATTATGAAATACGGTTCTAATGGCACCGGAATCGTAATTTTTGGACTCCGTTTACTATTTTTAAAGTGTTAATTTGTAACAGCAACTTAAGCTGAATTTTGACAGCAATAAATGGGTGTTATACTTTCGGTCATAACCTGAGTTTTGTGATGAATCGGACCATGAAATTTGTACAGTAGATGACAACCGATGCGTGTGTAATTACCCCACTGGAATTTCGTAAATCGGACACTTGATGAATTTTTAATAAATTGTTCCGTGGACTGTGGTCAGAAATGCATAAATCTGAGTTCAGTCCGGAATATGATTTTTTATAAAATATTGGTAGTGAAACGGACCTCGATATTTTTACACACTAAAATATGGAACGTTTAAGACATCCTGTAAAAATTTGGGAATTTTTGGAATAATTTAACTATTTTATTTAAAGGTCCGAAAAACAGCCGGTTTTGAATATTAATGCTGAATTGACATAAGTTGTGACTTGCGTGTCTAAATGTCGAGTATGCTATCAGTGAATGATCTAACATGTTATATATGTTATGTGCATTATCTTATGTTTGATTTTGAGTGGGGAATGGATGGGAAACTTAGATGGGCATAAACCGTTAAAACGATGCATGTTGTGTGATAGATACGTGTAGGAACTTTGTGTTCTATTTGAAAGCCACTAAATGACTAACTGGTAAATTATATTAGGACGTGATTGACCGACCTTAACTGTTAGCTATATTTGAGAATCTAACCGAGCAAACCGAGGTGAGTTCACACACTTTCTAAGGCATGGGATTCCCGGTGGTTTGGGAATGGGTTAAAGAATTTAAAACGGAATCTACATATCTTACTTAGGTAGGATATGTACGGCCATCCTCCTCAGGTAGGATGCCAGTATTAATCCTGCGTATTCTCTTTGGGAGAACTACGTACGTTCGTCCTCCTTGTGTAGGACAACAACCTTAAACTTACTAGACAAAACTCTATCATAAGTCCCTCATCTTATATCGACTTAATCGCCGAGGCCAATGGCGAGCGGGTCATTAGTTAATAGCGCTATTAGGTTTAACAAACCTCACACTGTGCCAGTCGGAGAGGCGTGTACTAATGGACTATGGCAAACTGTAGGATCGAATTGCGACCTAAACGAGTCGTTCAGAGGTGTTTTCGTCAATTACAGGTGCGGAAAACAAGTAATCAACGTAGGAATAGCTTATAATTTACTTTAAACTCTATCTGTATTGATTTGACAATGATTACAATCAGTTCTCGATCCGGCAGCACTTCGGTACGAGATTCGACACATACACACAACTGAAACCGCTCTAGGACTATTTAAAGAGGTTTGGGTTCGCTTATTGGACAGGCCCAATAAGCGAACCACTCGAGCGATCCCATATTTATGACACTCGATCGATCCAGAACATATGTCGTTCGAGCGATCCAATCTTGTCCGTTCGAGCGAACCTAAGACCAAATGGGCCAAATGAGCGAACCTATCAGCCCAAACCTATACAATTTCACAATTTCTCGTATTTCGTGCCCAGATCTAACATTCTAAGACTATGACTCGATACAAGACGAAGTCAACAGATGTAATGCACCAACAGACTCCCCCTCAGATGTTGATGGAGTCGACTATCGAGTCACAACAATGTTGTGTCTTCACATCTTCAGTCTTGATCAGTCTTTGGGCTTCTCTTTCTTTAATTTCTTCTTTCTGTCTTTATCACCAACAGACTCTCTCACTTTAAAATTTAACAGCTTTTAAGTCTATCAAGTCCAACATGTGCTCCCCCTCAAATATTGACTTTTCCTGCATAAAACTCTACCACAAACATAAGTTTTATGATAAACGTTTAAGCATATAAACATCACCAAACAAACAAACTAACCAGCCAATTAGTTACTGATGAACCACTTGGAATTATGACGTTTTTTTTTTATCAAAACAAACACAGACATCCAAACCAATTGTTCATCATGTTTAGCACTTCGAATTTTGAAAATCAGCCATTCAACACCAGTTGTCAAAAATCTTTTTGTGTTTTCAAAAATTTATGCTAAAACACACCAAAAATCTTTTTTTGGATTTTTCTAAAAGAAAATGAAAATGCAGAAATAAACTATTTACAGACAATATTTTTGTGAGCTCGTGCAAGAGGATCATATCAGTTTTGAGACATATCACCAACACCGTTAAGCTTTAAACATACTCAGTTCTAAACAATTTACCTAGATTGTCAGTATGTTTGTCCACTTAAATTTTCACACAGACTTCAAATAATTCGAGATACGATATTAATGTTTTAGAGACTTAAACTTAATTGTGTATCACTCCACTTGAATATACTCCTGTATCCAGATCCCAAATATTCAGTCTTACAGGTGAGTATACCACAGATGATATCTGTAAAGGGGTTATGTGCGAGGGCCGTGAGAGCTCAGGTCGATACTTCCGTATACGCAGAGAGATGACGGCTTCGACTTTTGGTGGGTCCCCTTTAGAGGATCTTTTGATTACAACAGCAGCGACTATCAATTTTATTGTTTCATCAGCTTGCTGAGGGCGATGCTATATTTCAAGCATTTTGCGAAAAGTATTATCCGGGGACTAGGTCAGTACTTCCATACAGCAGAAGTCCCGGGATAATAACCCAGATATCACTGAGTATAAAGACCTAGTATCTCATAATACGGGACCTTTCAAACAAGATTTCGGGGGTTACCCATATATTTAAGAATAGTTACCCACGAATCAAGCAAGTTTGATTTAGGTTTATATCTCGTTTCAATTTACTAAATGTGCGAAAATCTACTGACACATCCGCAGTAAGATCATTTATCACATTTTGACTTTCCAATTCTTTAGCATGTTGTGATAGTCCACTGATGTACTATCATTTCCTCTTTTTCGCAACAAAACTCATTTTTGATTTTATCATGTTTTTGGCTTTTTCAAAATTTTCTAATGTTTTTGGATTTTCTGAAATTTTCTTACTCCCCCTAAAATGCAAACACATTAACGAAAATATGAAAACAAACTATACAGAAACATGACAACCGATATCAAATCGCCATTCACTAGGCATAAACAATCAGAACTCCCCCTATCAACAAACTATTTTCCCATTTGGATTTCAAAACACTTAAGTTTGTTTTAATCAAAATGGTTTTTCCGGAAAATAAGTTTGATTGATTTTACCACTTGTAGATTTATCAAACAAATGTACGGGGATGTGGTTCATCATCTTGTCTTCCAACCAGATGTAGGAAAATACAAGTACAAATTAATGTTCTTGATTTACCATATGCAATCAAATCATCTAACCACTTGTAATTATAACCAACAAACATAAACAAACCTCTTTACCGTTTGTATGATTGACGTTACCGAATAAAATTCAAGAAAGATGCCGATTCATGCTCCACGATTACCAATCTGGGAGCTCCGGCAAGTCCTGAGACTTACTGTTCATAATATGTACCATCCCAGTCACAAACCAGGGATGGTTCAACCTTTTCCTTCTCTGTTTTCTTCTCATAAAATTCCTTAACCCCTTTGACTTTTCGATCAATCATTTTGCCAAAAATGTGTTTTACCTTGGGGTTAAAGACCTTCTCAGCATCAAATTCCTGTTCATCATGATAAAATTGGTTACAAATTTCAACTTTACCAATTTCCTTTTTATAATTCTCAGCCCTAAGTAATGGAAACTCCTCATCATTAACAATTGGAACTGATTTTTCAACTTGTACATCAGCTTCACATTTTGAAACAACTTGTGGCTCAACTGACTTTGTGGAATCATTTTCATCGCCCGAAGATAGCCCCTCTGATTTCAACCTATCAGAATCATCGCTAGAGCTTTCACCAACACTCTTAACAACCCATTTCTGGTTGTCAGATTTTGCTCTTTTCTTGTAAAACTTGTTCGAACTCTCACCAATTTCAAAAATAGAATCTTTAAACAGTTTTGTTCTATCAAGTGGTGATTCGAATGCAAACACTTTCTCTTTGATTTTACGAAATACTCCCTGTTTTGATTGTATCGCATTCGAACAATCTTTGGCGATATGTCCAACGTTGTTGCATTTGAAACAGGTTCTCGAGTCCTTCTTTTGTTCAGCTACCTTCTTCAACTCAGCTTGTTTCTTTTTCAGAAACTCACTGTTTGTTTCCCTCCAGAAACTTGTCTTTTCTTCTTCATCAGTTGAAGTACCTGAAACAAATGACATTTTGGATTTAAAATCACGAACATATTTTTCATTTTTCTGTTTTTCTGTAGGAGTAAAGCCTAAACCTTTCTTTTTGAAATTATCGTTATGGTTTGATCTCTTTTGGAAATCTAAACCAGAACCGTAATTCTTTTTCTTGTTTAATCTCTGTTGAACTCTTGAGGTGTAAGGTTTAGGTTTATAAATAAGACATAAGCCTTTTATTTCAGAAATATTAATTTCTGTGAGTATGAAAACCTTTTTAATCAGTTCAGTTTTGACACCTCTTATTGGAAATTCTTCATCAGAATATAATTTGTCAGAATCATTCAAAGTGTATGCCACTTTAAACAATCCATCATCCAAATTAGATTTTGACAATAAAAACTTTCTATCATAAACCAATTTGCCCTATTTTTCTGTTTCACTCTGTGTGCATGACCCAGACTTTGACTCTTCCACATCATCACTCTCTAACACATGATCCACAACTTTCTTCATTAATTGAGACTGTTGATTAGTGTCAGATGATGTAAACACAACATCAATACTATCTGGAAGATTGACCGACGACTCTGACTCCCACTGTAAATTTGTGGCCTTTTTGACTCTTTCATCGTTTG